>NW_028263384.1:12038384-12703384 GCF_051168715.1 Poecilia mexicana | reverse complement strand
TATTTGCTACCTTTTAAGTGAGTCGAGAAGCTCAGACCCAGACAGACGCGTTTGCTTTGCCTGTTCTTGCTGCTGTGTTGGGTTACACTGTTTTTGTGTATGCAGGGTTTTAAAAAGGTCACTGAGAGCGATGCTGCTGTTTGGCGTTGCACCCACAGGAGTCGAGGCAGCAGGAGACGGACACACGACACACGATGGTCACCACAGACAATGGACTGAGTCAAACAAAGTGGTACCAGGGACATCTGGACACATGTGAAGTGTTGACTGCCGGCTGACCTCTGGGTTCAAGAGTGTCAAGTTGAATTTCTGACCGATTTAAATGCGCTGTTTATCGCGCGACGACAGTTTGGCGTTTGAGCTAATTTCTTTACCGTAACTATTGAACAGCTTCAATCAATCTCCTATCAGCCCCTTCTCTTGATATTTTATTGTATTGATTTTCAGGAGTGTTTAGTAGATTGTGTTATTGTTGTTTTTTTATGTTATTGTTGATGTATGTGACGGGTCTCTTGCAAATGAGACGATGAGTCTCATGAGATTTTTCTGTATAAATAACGACTAAATAATAATCTAGAAACACAATGCTTTTAATGCATCATTATCAGTGTTTAAAAAGTTTTTTTTTAATGCAAACTAAAGCCTTTGGGGGAACTACAGTAAACCATCGCTGAGGATTACGTTCTTTCAAAATGCATCAGTTGAAAAACGCCTGCAGTTTTTCACAACTAAATTGAAATGATAATGTCCTGAAAAATGCAAATATAACTTATTTCTGTAGTTGTGGTCGTTTTTATCCCGCCTTTGTGCGTGGCCTTGTGCCCAAAGAAAAGTGGAAAACATCCAATTCTCTTCCACCTCTTGAGTCTACTGTCCTCCCGCCAACTTTGCTCCATAGTAGTAGCCTTTTTTTTTTTTTTTTTTCTCTCATTGTTGGCAAAAGGCTGGCGTCTGGAATCTGGGACACCTTGGCAGTGGCTTTTACTACAACTGTTGGATCAGAGGTGGGGATCCAACTGATGGTGTTAATTGAGTTTTTTTTTTTTTTTTAATTTCAGATCATTTGTTGAAACGCTTTAAAATAGATATTACATTATTTGAAGAGACATTCTCAAAATTCTTTCAATTTTGCACAGTTCCTAGATTTTTCCCCCCCTTATACTCGTGATTTGTTTTTGTTTCTAAATGATCATTAGACACTTCTTCCACCTCCCTGCTCCCACCCATCTCCGTCCCTCTTCTTGCCTCTCCACGCTCCTTATCCATCCATCCCGTCCTCCCCAGAGCCATCCCATTGGCCCTCGCCTAGCAACCGCATGATAATTTAGTATAATGTGACACCCCCCTGATGCATGATAGTAGATAGGGGTTGTAAGTCAACATACGTGCCCCCCCCCCACCTCCTCTTTTATAGCCGGTGGCTTGTGCTCGTGTTTGAAAGGGAAGACAAATGAGCTGGGGAAGCTGAATACATTTGAGGGAGAGAAAAGGGGATTTCACGCTCACAGCACTACATGACTGGTGTCCGGCGGCTCAACCTGTCATCTCGCTCCCTGGAGGGCTGTTTTCGTCTCTCTTTGCCCCTAAGCAACTTATTGTCGCTTTTCTTATTCCCAGCTTCTCTCCACATGACTCCGGTTTAGTCCATATGTACATGTGGAGCCACGAACAAATAAAATTAAAAAAAAGAAAAAAAAGACAGATTTAGCGCAGTGTGGGCAGGCAGGAAACGAGGCAGCCTTTCTACATCCAGAGGACCCAAGCATCCGTAGGTACTTCTGACACGCAGGCAGGCAGGGGAAGGAACACAAAGATGGCCGCTCCATCTGTCTCCACGCTGCTGTGTCTGACGTGAGCACGGTGGCTGTGAAGGACATCCCGATCGAGACGTTTTTTTTTTTCATTCTTAGTGTTGCTTTTCTTCCTCCCCTCCGTCTATATTTTTATTGCTTCTTTGTGGTGTAGATTATTTTCCTGTATATTCCTTGTTCTTAGATGTTATTACTTTTCAACAACAACAACAACAAAAAAAGATTTCGCAAACCAAAAGCTCCCTGGATCCTGTTTGACCTTTTTGCTGATCTCGGACGAAGTGACCGCTTTTGAGACTGTAGAGAAACACAGCGCCGAGGAGTCGGCAATCGTGGGAATAAGCTTGCTAGTTCTTTTAAATGATTCATTTATTCATCTCACAGAATTATTTATGACATCATGACGAGTTTGTTCATTTACTGGATTGGCTTTTGAGTTGCTCTGTGATTCATTGAGTTTTTGGGACATTAATAATAAGCATGCAGGCAAAGACTTCGACACACTCTCAAAGCCAGAGTGCTTCTGTTTATAATCTGCCAGACTTTTTCTGTCATTGGAGAAAATCCTTGTTGTAGTTTCTCCCTGAATCCATTTATGTGACACTTTCTTTATGCTTGCACGTATACAGAAAGAACAACAGAGATTATCTCTGTGCTCATTGCGGCGTCTATTCGTGGGTGGGATGTTTCAAATGAAGCCGTTGTCCTCACACAGATTTTGGAGCAAATTAATGAGCGAGTCTGGTAAATGCAAAATTGAGGTACTGGCTGTTTTAGACATTAGCTATTGAGTGCTCTGCAGTCCTTCTCATTCTCTTCCAGATCTTTTCAGGTCCGAGATGATGCGATCTGCCGCGGTACGTTCTGTACCTACCGTATGTCATTTCAAACTCACATGGACCTGCATTCACGTGTCCACTTGGGGATCCTTTTCCTGGAACGAACAATAATCGTCATGACGTGTTTGTTATCCCTCTACGTTTCCACAGCATTTACCAAAAAGAGAGTAAAGAAGAAGAAGAATTAACCTTGATAAAAGGCCGTTCTTTCCATTAACTTTAACTCTTATAGCTTTTTAAAACATCAAGTGCTATTTTCAGCGCTCTGTAGGGAAACTGGGTAAGCATAGAGTGAGCTCTGTGGATCCATAACAGCGTTTTAAATGACAAGGTGCTGCTCATGCTGCTGCTTCGTCTGGCTTATGGGCCTTTTTGATGTGTGTCTAAAGCTGTGGCTATTAAGTATCTGTGAATGTTACAAACTTCCTCTAAAGTTGAATGAATTTTAATATTTAATAATCCACTATCAGCATAGTGGATTTATTCAAAATTTATTACTAGATTTTTATTCCAAGAGTGTAACTCTTCCTGCTCATGTGCACCGCCTAGTTGCAGATGCAGATGAATGTTTGACTCGGTGTAAGCGATTAAGCATCGAAGCTGTGACAATATCATTGTTTATGTTTTTTTGGGGGTGGGGGGTTACCACTGGAAACTGCAGATTTTAGCTCTGCAGTGGAATAATGTGCATCCATCCACTTTGAGTCTCTGTTTATATAGTACTCTGGTGCGATGGGAGAGATTCTGCCTACTGACAAAATCTTGTTGATCCACAGAGGATTTGTTTAAAAACAGTAAAAAGTTTAGACATTCTTAAATTCACTTTTACAGTCAGAGTTTGTTTGTTCTCTCTGTAAATCAGTGGTTTCTTCTGGCTACTTCACAGTCAGAAAAAAAAAAAAAAAGGCGTGCTTGAAAGGTTAAATGGTCTGACTGAAATGCTCTTAGAGAGTGAGTGTGTGTGTGTGCGTGTGCGTGCGTGTACTTGTCTGATTGAAACACAGGTGTGAGTGCCCATGTTGGTCATGTTATGCTTACATATATTAGTATTTAAGGATCGGCTGGAAGGTCAATTTGTGCCTGATATTTTTCTTCTCATGCATCAAGACTAAGAACATCCATTATTTGCAGACTACAAACACAATCACCTGCAGCCTGTCCTGTAATTAATTCATTAAAAATTAGACAAGTTTAAATGTGACTAGTCTCCAAATTCCTTCATGTTTTGTTGAATCAAAGCTACCGTCTTTAACAAAGAACCTGCAGCACGTTCTTTCTTTTGTGTGCGTGTGAGAAAAGTGGAAGTGCACACAACCGGACTCCAGAGAAACGTGTTTGGACATCAGCCAAGGAAAAGCCGGATCGGTGCATTTCTAGTAGCATTTCTTATTTCGAATATTTGAATGTTTCAAACAAGACAGACTCCAGCTGGCTTTCTTTATACATTTGCATGCATTCTAGCTGACTCTGCATGTTCGCAGACATGCTTGTTGCATGTTGTGTGTGTGGAGCGGGGGCTGGACATTATGCGGTTGTGCATTCGGTCTTTTTCACCCGTGTCCTCTGCGTGTCTCCCCCCCCCACATCCCGACACTTGGTCACCTCCACCTTGTAATCTGTGGGGATCGTAGCACACACTACTGTTGCTCCCCCACCTCCTTCCCACTCCCAGAAGCAATAACGCCTTTGGTTCATTCATACACTTACTACCACTCACATGTTATTGTTTGTTTTGTTTATTTTGCATCTCTTTCATACGTTCTTCCCTCTCAGACTCTGGACAAATACGTTTATTGCTAGCCTGGCTGAAGGGGGAAAAAACAGCAATAATGTCAATTTCAAAGAATGGTGTAAAAAAAAAAAAAAAAAAAAAAGGGAGCGTTGTTACCGTGGAAACCACTCCCCTTGCATCCCTCCCTCCTCCCACCGTCTTTCTCCTCCCATCCACCTCTGTACTGGTGATGCTCGCGTCTCTTTTCTCTCCACCCGGTTTGTCCTCACCTCTCCTGGACATGCTCCTCTCACACTGCCAGCGGAGGATACACAAGGAGGAGGAGGAGGAAGAAGAAGAAGAAGAGGAGGAAGAGGAGACGAGGAGAAGCAGCTGCCTCTTCTCTTCCATCACTCCATCACTTTGAAAAGAGCAGAGCAACAACCAAAAGAAAAGAGGACACACAGGATTTACTTTCATACTTGCAAAAAAAAAATATATAATAATTATAATAACCCCTACTCTTCCCCATTCTCCTTTTCAAGGAGGGCATTTTTCTTCCCTTTCCCCCCCTTTCCTTTTCTACCCCGATTTTTTCCTCTGAGATCCCGGTTTTGTTTTTTTGCCACCAGCAAGCCCCTGAACTTCTCTGGGATTTCAGGTGAGGTGCGCGTGTGCAGTGTGTGGTGCTTTTCCCGTCTTTTTTCACCACCTATCATGGCTCACGCGGCCTCCCAGCTGAAGAAGAATCGGGGGGAAGTGGATGTGAATGCAATAGAGGACGAGAAGGAGAAGCGGAGGAAGAGCAGGAGAGCGTCGTCCCGGGAACAAAAGAGAAAGGTAACAGGCGGAGGGCTGGCCGCCTGGTCGGGCTGGCTGGCTGCTGGTGGCTTCATCTGTTCTGCGCTCTCTGTGTCGCTGGAGCGTAGCGCCGTGTACATGTGTGTGAGCAGGGTGTGTGTGTGTGCGTGTGTGTGCTCATTAAGCTCCAGCAGAGAGGTTTGGAGGACTCACGTGTGTTTATTCATGGATGTGCTCTTGTAAGTGTATTATTTGCCGCTGGCTGCCTAATTATGTGTGCTACATGTGTTATAATAACTCTTTCGTGAGAGCAGGTGCATTAAATGCTGCTGCGTAACTCAATGTCAAAACTATTGGAGGTGCAGCGATCAGGTTTTTTTTTTTTTTTTTTTTTTTTTTTTCTCTGGCTTATGCCGGTTTCTGGTTTTCTTTGCCATCTGACCAGTGGATTCTGATTTTGACCTTCCTGACATTTCTTTTCTTAAACCTCCATCCTTTGAAAGAGAAAAGACTTTGTCATATTTTTTTTAAACGTAAGAAACCTACATGCTGTTGGATGATGCAGGTGATGGACTGAAGATTGTGGAAATTTTTACTTTCAATAAATGTGGTTAATCAGGAAAAAAAATCTGGTTCTTTCAGTATTTGATCTGCTGATCATCGATCAGAATAAATCAAGGAGAAATTGACCAACTCTGGGTTTTCTCCAGGGCTATAACAAAAAAAAGAAGATGAAGTTTTGACTCTAACAAAAAGATGATGGAAGCAGAGGACTATCCACATCTATCATCTCAAACCCAAATGTCCCTAATCTTTGTCAGAGTCTCATTAAACTCACAGTGCAAACTGCTGGTTCAACACATGCAGAGGCTAAAATCTGTGGAAAAATTGACCGATTTCAGTTGATAAATTTCTAAAAATCTTACCACCTGTCCACACATAACTTCACTACCACCACTACTGTTGAACTCTCAAGCTTTTGTTTCCTTGCCGTCCTCCTCATCATTTACCGTCATTTTCTTTCTTTTTTTTTTTTTTGCTGAAGTACACCACTGAGCACATGTGATCTGCTCACTCTGCTCTCTAAAGAACGTGCATTTGCATGTTCGCTGGATGGACGGCAGAAACACGAGATGCGAATAACTGCTGCTTTTATGATTTTTGTTTGGCTTCAGTCAGTTTCATTGTGGAGTCTCGGATGCAGAGACAGCCATGTATAATGCATACTCGACTGATTTATTGATGACGAAGCTTTTTCGTATGACGGGAAGTGAAATGCACGTGTATCTCTGTGGCCATCCGCCTCTCTTACATGTCGGCTCTCGAACTTTGGGCAAAGCGCAAAACTTCTCCCGAAACAAAGAGACGGTCGACGGTATTACAGTAAACGTTAAGCGTCGAACTTCTAAAAGCACAAATACGCGTGTATCAGCTGTCCTGCGACTATTTCCGAAAGCATTTGCTGCATTCCCCATATTGGTAGTGGCACATTTGACCGTGAGGGATCAATCCAATAACGGTGTACTTTGTGCCCATGGGTGCCTGGTTTTGAATTATGCTGCTGGCAATGTTATTTGACCTTCCCATATGCAAGGAGTGAGCCGTCATTGACAAATCTTTCAGAAACGGGGAAAAGATTGCGAATACGCTCAAGGAAAGTAGCGGCTCTCTTTGGGACGCAAACACGTTAAAACGCGATCCACATGCGAGAGGACCTGCTCGCTTTTCACACGTCTGAGGTGAAGATCAGCATTTCAGGTGGTTGTCTTAATGTAGGGTCACGTTTCAGAGACGAGAATGACAGTCAGAGATGGAGAGGAGAGGCGAGGAGTCGGTTTTATTGATTAGATGCGCTCCATCTACGACAGTCATCAGTTCTTGTTGTTTATAATGTATATTTTCCTATTTTACTTTTTCAGGTTCCAAACTTGTAGCTCAGCTCTAATGATCTGCTTGGTTCCCATTTGTGAGCTTTTATACCAATAGTGATTCAGTTTGACCCGTGCTGGGATGATATAATGATGCAAAGAGACAAAACATCCTCCTCCAGTAAGATTCTTTTCTGTTTTTACGCTGCACTTTTGATCTACGACGTAGAAAGTAACTTGAGTTTTTCACTGATTTCGGTTTATTCTTTGGATAAACTCGTTACCCCCGGCCTTCCAGCTCTCCTTTTGTCTTTAGAGTCCTGACTGACTAAGCATTGTCAGCGTCACGGATGCCAAGCAGAAACGAGACATGCATAAAACTTATTACATTACAGTCAATAAAATGCAAATTACGACTAATAGCTTAATTTGAGATTAATGATTAAGTTTAAATACAAACTTGGCGAGTTTTGCAAATGGAAAAAAAATAATTATTTAAAAAAATGACATTATGATTACATTTTTTCTATTATGCAATTGATATTGCTGCAGAGTGATATTGCCGCAAACTTGTACAACAAACTGCTTTGAGTCACTGCTTTCCACTGCTCCTACAGTCTCTATATTTAGACGTCAGAGCAGGTAGAAAACTTTGCATGGAGGACACTTGTAAATGTAGAGCTGCATTAGTCACCATCAGGCTGATTACTGCATGCAGAATGTTAGAGAGCCAAACTACGTTTTGGCAGAATCATAGTTCATTTCAGTCGTACGCTTTGAGGCATGTACGCGTTCGTCGGCACACGCGGTAAAGATATGTGAACAATTGTTTATAATAAGTTTTTTTTTTTTTAAGAAGATTTAAGTGTTGAGAAAGAGATTGCCGATTGAAGACGCCTGAAGCTTTGGAGATTTTTACCTTCCCTATGATCTTCATGGTATCGAAAATAAATCCCAGTCCTCCTCTTTCAGTCTGGTGGCTAATGGCTAAAGGTATTTCAACACGTTTTGGCACCGGGGAAAGTCATGGATTCCGACATGGACAGTCCTAGAAACAGACTGAAAGAAATTGATTCAAATTAAATGCTGTATTCTTCTACTTTTTTAACTGTAAGATTGAGCTATTGCAATAAAAAGTTGAATTTATGACAACTCTTTTACACAAATTTGTCCATGGCTAGAAATATGCGTGGTAGCAGTGTGACTTTTATTGGTGTAAAAGGTTGAATGGATGTTAAGAGCCAGTTTGCTCTGATTGATCGCCTGATTGGCGACATATGGTGGAGTGCAGATTATCTTTTGTATATTTTCTTTATCTTTCTGGAGTAAATTCATTATGTAAAGTACCACTTTGTATAATAAAGTTAAACTGAACTTTTAGCTTTATGTTTGTAGCCTTACTGCTATCAAATGTTTTAAACAAAGACAATGTTAGCTGTTAGAAATGACCCCCGAAATAGAATACTGCGTATTTCTGCTGTCTTACATTTATAGATGCACCTATCCACATTTTCAGGTCAGCCTTCGACGTTCTGTTGCACTGAAACATACTGTTCTGTCGGCCTTCCTGTTATCTGAACGGGAAATCCCTGTCCCTTGGTCCCATGAATTCTCCAACATGTTTTAGCTTCAGTGTCATTATTCCAAAGCCGGGGTCTCCCAGTGGATTCCCGCAGACGCACGCAGACAAAGACACAGCAGAGCATAATTTTCCTCCTGATGTGCCCCAGTTTTACAAGGTTTCCCAGAACTGAGAACATGCTTTGGGACAGTACTAGTTATTCCTCTAATAAGACGTACGAACAGAGATGCTTCCATTCGCCTTCGATTGTAAATCGGCGAGATGATGCTTTCAACCTTCTGACAACTTTAAGATGTCCCTCTCATCAGTCTCAATGTTGCTATTATTTGTTATTATTACTATTATCACCTTTTTTTTTTTTTTTAAGTCTATCTCGTCAGTAAATCCAATGTAGAGAGCATTAAGTAAATGCCGCCAGAAAAATAGTAGCGTCGAAACGGTACTTTAGCTTAATGCTGCACTTTGAGTTCAGCCCTAAGGGAATGTGGCAGGGCTGGGATTTTTCTTACCCTGAGAGGAAAAACTAAAAGAGGAAAATGGTCCTTATGCTCTTTATGCATAAAATAAATGCGTCTTTTATGTCCCTTAATTTTTCTTTCATTCCTCCGTCTGCCTCCCTTCCATCGTATTTCTCTCATATGCATTGCGACCCTCCTTCCTGCCTCCACCTCTTCCCTGCCCTTGTCCCCTACCATCAGCCCATCAAATATGGAGGTTAATGAATTCAGAAGCCCATGCGTGCCTCAGTTAATTGCACTGGCACCAGGAACTCCTCTTTGTATTGCTAAGTGTTCTTACTATCAAGATGGCCACTGTCTAGAGCGAGAATTGAGTGAGGAGAGATTTTTAGCATTTAAGGGCAGCATAGAGGGGAAAAACAGAAACATATTTGTTTTTTCGGCAGAGATGAATTCATTTATTGAATTCAAAACCATTTCTTTAAGCGAAAATGCCACATGACCCTAAAAAAATTCATGTTAAAAGTCCTGAAAAGGTTTTGGTCATTTGGTTCCAATAAAGTGTCCGCTTATGCAGACAATGAGAACAGTTTGTACTTACTTTGATGATGATGTAGCAGTCGTGTTGGATGACACGGTTGTTTTGCAGACCCCCGCATGACGTCTGTTTCATTCCCTTTGATTCTCTTTGGGGTTGGTTTCCGTTCTAAGCTATTTTGTTTTGCTTTGTTTTTGTAAAATGGGTTAGGGTTGGAACAGTTTTCTCACAATATGGTTCAGTGGATTTTCTGCAGGCATACAGGATACAAGTAAACCCCTCTGAAGAGCGAGCATCAACTAACGACAAAAATAAAAATCTAAATATTCGTAGCAACGCTCCGTTCTGCAGTGCAACACCAAGATGTTCCATCATGATTTACAACAAAAAGCAAAACAAGTTGAATAACTTGTTTCGCAGGTTACGTGAGTGTTACTGATTTGATATTGAATTGATCTTATTGATCAATACAAATGCAGTTTTTTTTATTTTTTATTTAAGAATCTTTATCCTTAAAACTCCTACAGCTTTGACCTGTGATGGAGCGTCACTTTCAGTTTCACAGTCGTTCAAGTCCGACATTAACAATCGCTGTTAACTTCTCGAGGTCGTTCTTCGAAAGCAGCGACTTTTGTTTTGGGTCCTAGGAAGACAAAGCGGCAACTCAAACCCAGTTTTGCTGCTGACTGAGTTTATAGACCGATATCTTTATAGCCAAAGAACCGAAGCTTTGCTTCATCTAAGGAGATGCTTCCAGTGTTGAACTTTTTTTGTTTTGTTTTGTTGTTGAAGACATTCCCGACTGCAAAAGTTTCCTCCTCAACCATATCCTATCCTAACTGTGACACACGGTTATTAGTCCATTGTCATGGTAACTGCTATAGTGCATGTGTCCAAAAGCTAGTAGGAATCCCAGATTGTGCAGCAGAGCATCCCGTCTCCTGTCTGCGCCTCCACATCAGCTCCGGTCTCTAAAGGGGAATGAAAACATGCAATAAGGATTGTTCTAATTATTGATCCACTTCAAGGGCCTTTACAGACAGCTGCTGCTGTTGGAGGGAGGATGGTGTGTTTGTGGTATGAGAAGGCGGTGATGAAATGTTGCGTGGAGTCTCTGTAACTGTGCATGTGAAGGTTTTGTTGTTTGTGACGTTGGGATTCCCCTCCGTTCAAAAAATAAAATCTGATTTGCTTTCAAAGCTCAACAGTGTCCCTCTGTGTGCCGAAGAATCCCACTGGAAAGACGATGAGACGGAGCGACGGATGTGGAAGAGTAGAGAGGAAGAAATGACTTGATGCCGTGTGTGTGTGTGCGCGTGTGTGTGTGTGTGTGTGTGCTTGACACCAAGGAGAGAGGTAGAGACAAGAAGAAACGAAAGAGAATTAGCGAGAGAGCAGGATTATAAGCCTAAATGTCATTTGAAGGTGATCAGTGTCTTTCTTGCCGCTCCGACAAACCATCAGCGCGCCTCGTGCTTCCTGGACGCAAGTGCTGACATGACGTCCTGTTTAAAAGGACAGGACATGAATTCACATCTGACATGTCAATAATTACCCACAGAGATAATCACTGTCCGCAGCAAAAAAATCCGCTTGGAGTCATCTCATTTAATACCCTAACGAAAATGGATTTACACGAGTGAGAAAAAGCCGTTTATAACACGACAGAGACGTTGTTTTGCAAACGAGATGTTCGGATCAAAACGACCTTGGTAGTTTTGAGTTTTTGAGCCGAATATCCTCTTGATGAACAGTTTAGTTTCTTGTGTCTTAAACAATTCAAATAATAATTTAAAAAATGAATGAGTTTTGAAGTTTATGACATATATAAGTGTTGGAGCAAATTTTCTGTGGTTACGTTCCGCTGAGCAAAAGTAATATGTGGAAAGTTAAACCCAAGCGGACAAGACAAAAAAACAAAAAACTGGCACAACAGGGTGAGCATGACAAAAATTCACAATGTCACAAAAGGCTGGCATAAATTCCTGGCATATTTAATTATCTTTTGAAGATAATACATCTGGACTAGCACAGAGGAATATACCCCACACTAACAAACTAGAGACACCACAAACAAAACCAAAAATACCTTATTCCTTTCTCTGCTTAAAGATGCAGTGCTGCCTACAAATTCTTAAATGTTGTATTATATTTGTTGTGCACTTCCATAATGAGGTCTGCTGCAGCTCGTTTCAGTGCCCCCACCTCTCTCTGTCGTACCCGGTAACGCTCCGCTGGGCGCCATCAGTAGACAT
This sequence comes from Poecilia mexicana, assembly GCF_051168715.1. Classification (NCBI taxonomy): domain Eukaryota; kingdom Metazoa; phylum Chordata; class Actinopteri; order Cyprinodontiformes; family Poeciliidae; genus Poecilia; species Poecilia mexicana. The sequence goes on along the minus strand of NW_028263384.1, from coordinate 12,691,521 downwards.
GTTCCATCAAGCTCTTAAAAGAGCCAAATGTTGTGTCACGAGCCTGGGTGGATGTGCTGTTGTCTGTGCGCGTACGGCAGGTGTTCCTCATCCACACGCAGATAACGCTTCTCTAATTGAAATAACGCTGCCTTGCTTTCTCTCTCTCTCTCTCTCTCTCTCTCTCTCTCTCTCTTTCACACTCACACATGCAACCCCTCCTTTGACCCCTGGGACTCACGCCTGTACGGGTTGATAATTACTTTCGTTTGTTCGCCCCTCACTCCCACTGCTGCCATCTCTTCCATTCTCCACTTAACCACCTGCCACTCCACCGTGATGAGCACCGATAAACCACATTCATCCGGCCGTCAGTTTTTGTCACATTCTTTGATTTTTGTTGTCCCGGATGTTTTTTAAGTAGTTCACTTATCAGGTCGGTGCGTGCTGCCAAATCTGTGCGACGGCTCTGGAAAACAAACAACAACAACAAAAAAACAACAAGCAAGTCTGGCTCTTTTGCCAAGGACAAAAGCATGTGGTCTTGGCCGTGTGGCTGCTCTGCTAGCGTGTGGAGCTCAGAGGCTCAGGAGCTGAGGAAATGGGCTGTGTTCGGACGGATCGATGGTAATCACGGCGCGTCATGGTTAGCTCCCTCGAATGGGGGGAGGGAGAGGAAAACGTTGGCAAAAGGGAGAAAGGAAACAGGGGGCCACCATGGGAGGGCGGTGCATGCAGAAGGTTCCCTCGGTAATAGAAATATGCCTCATTTCATGAGTAGAGAAAATCTTTTTGCCCCTTTCCCTTCTGTCTGAACGTGCTCCAACTTTCAGATCTGTCTTTGTCTCCTCCTAGCTCTGCGACCTTTCGCCTAAAGCTGCTCTTTGCATTTTTTTTTCTTTACCAAAATATAAAACGAGTATCTCTTTAAATAACCTTACTAACTCTGGACATTAGTTGTCCATTTTATCGACCCCAGAATCCTTTCGACCACATTCAGGCATTTATAGACGTCTTTATGTGGACGTCCAAGTTTGTGTTGTTTAAGCAGGTGGAAATGCAAGCTAAGAAATTAGCTTGAGTTCTTTGCAGTCTCAAGGCAAAACTCAGCTTTTTCTGCTTTTTAACTACTCACCAGATGAGATAAAGTGGGAAAACCAAGCACTGAACATGAAATATCTTGAGGCATTGAAGACTTCCAAGGTAGAAAAGTGAGGGAACTGGAAGGCTTCGATCATCTTTTGGCTTCTAGAGTAAATTTGTAAATCAAATATGCACAAAATGTTGTGATCCAACAGAAAACTGACTGCTAGCAAAAGGTTTCTTGTAGCTGCGAGGTGGTGTTGGTATTCTGTCACTCTGGGTGGCTATGTGTGAGATCATGGAAAAGATAGACCTTCAGACAACATAATACAGCTGCATATCACTGCAATGTTTGGTTGCGATGATATGCATCCGAAGCCTGAATAGAAGAGTGTTCCTTCTATCTTGTATTTGATGCTAAATTATTCACAGGCGTCTTTGCATGTGTGCTCTGGTGTCGGTGTGTACTGACATCATGTTGAGGTTTTGGTTGTCTGTTCTCTTAATGTCAAGTGTGTAAGTATGGCGGCTTGATAGATGGATTGTTTTTATTCCCAGCCTCCTGGTGATGTGTCGGTTTCTAAGCCAATGCTTCTAAAAGTGATCCAGCTTTTCTGTCCTCTGCCTCTTCCCTTCAGTTTCTCAGAATCTTACGAATGAGGAAAAATGTAAAATAAAAGATTCACTTTAAAGATGACTGCGTGGTTTTCCCGCTATTGCCTCAAGTTTTTTTTTTTTCCTATATGACCTCAAGGACACAAACCTGCTTCGCCTTCGATTGTGCTTCCAGGTGAAGCTCAGTATCTCCCTGAAGGATGAAGATTTTTTTATCTCTCTCGCTCTGATATTGCCTGTCCTGGATCATCCTCAAACAAAACATCCAGCTGCGCCCACAGCACTGTCCTGGTTGAGTCACCAGCTGAATACTGAAGAATAGCAAGACAGAAGTTTGTGGGGGGGAAAGAAAAACCTTGGCTGTCTGACTCCCTTCGATCCTTCTGCCATGTGCTGCCATGCTCATTCTTTTGCAGTTAGCATCCCTATTTTTATCTGTTTTTCTTTCTATTTCTTTCTCTTCAAAACGCTTTATGACGTTTTACCAGAATCATAAAATTTGCAGCAATAAAATAATGTTTCTGTGTGGTTTTAGCATTGCGTAGGTTATCTTTGCACAGTTACTCCTTTTGATCAAACCCGCTGACCTTCGGTGACGCCTGCACAAACAGGTTTTTGTGTGTCACTGTGAGTAATGTTTCCCCCTGACCGTTTCCTGTCCGTCTGGGATTGGGTTCCTTCCCACATATCTGCAACTAAAACCAACAAGGCAGTTTGAAATACTTAACACAATCGATAAGCACGCACACATATAAAGAAAAACAACAGCTGAAAATCTAAAAGAAGAAAAATAAATAAGACTTTGTCTCAGAGATAAAGCAACAGCAATGGCATTTATCATCTGATGATGATGATGATGATGGTGAAACTTAACCTGCCCTTTCTCAGCAATCAGGTTGTTACCAGCACATCAGCTTCACTGAGTCGTGCTTATTTCTCATAATCCATGAAATAGATCACATTTCCATCTCTGTTTTTTGATATTTGATGTGTCTCATGTCGCTGATCCTTCCTCCTCTGTTCGGCTCTCGCAAACATGCTTGTTAAAAATAGAATGGATCCGCTGCAACTTCCACCCTGCTCCATCGTCGATGTGCATTTCCACGTTGACGGTCTTGCGTCCACATACTTTTGGTTCTGTACCCGGCTGCTACTTTGAGAGCAGCCTTAGTCAGAGACACCCTATATTCTGTTTGCAATCCATCTGATCTCTGTATCATCGCGTAGTGGTAATGAGAGCTCAGATTGTTTCACACTGCTGATTCCAAAAAGATGCAACATTACTAAGCTATCTGCTTTCACTTTGCTGACCTTGTTTTCCAGAAAACAAATATTTAGGCAGAATAGAGCCACATATTTACATACAATAAAGAAAAAGACATGTTCTTTTCCCCGGCTGTCGGACATTGAAGCACACCGACCTTTTCTTGATTTAGGTCACATCCGCTGATTTCTGCGCCTTTAAACCATTTTAAAAAAGCTTGGGTGATGATGTCATGACTTTGTAAAGTTGCTGATAGGACAGTTCACAACATTTTAATTAAGCGGAGGCACACTTGTGGATATATTTGAACACCTCAAGCACATCATTTGTGACATCATGGAAAAAAATCCAGAGGAGTCAGTCATGATCCCAATAGTCTGGTTCATCGTTTGGGTTTAATTTCAACACCTTCAGGCTGTTCTGGGTACTCCTGCTTCCTCCCATTAAAAAATAAAAACATGACTGGTAGGTCAGCTGAGTGCTGGAAAATAAATTGCTCTTGCGATGGACTGGTAGCTTGTGTAGGATGAACCCTGGCTTTCGCCAAATGGCCGCTGGAGACGGACAACCAGCAACCCTGCAAGGATAAGTGAGGGACTGGAGTATTAAAACTGCTTTGCTCATAAATGTTCTGACTAATTGCACACTTTGCTAACTGTCAGACTGGAAGGCGTGATGTGATGCTCTGAGATGCAGCAGTACAAGTCAGGTTGCCGCTGGTGTTGCTGCTGACTGGGTTGCTGTCACACAGCAGAATACGTGTCTCTGCGTGCGTGTGTTTCTGTGTGTGCGTGTGTGTGTCTGCCGTGTGAGAGGCTGTCAGCGGTGTGTGAGCCGACTTGACACCCTCATGGCACCTTTAACCTTTCAGAGACCTTCCCTCCGGACAGCCACCAACCATAACCAGTGACGTGCAAAAAATGAGTTGCTGAGTTGATCAATTTAAAATAAAAATAAAACTAAGCAGAAATGTCCAAGTAGACACCAAATGAAAAATATTGTAGAAAATAAACCAAGCTATTAGCTGAATAGTTTAATCCTTTCATAAACACAGTTTTATTAAATATGTGTTATTATTAACTGTGAAGTGTCTGTACAGCTTTTCCATTTTTTTGTTTCCTGCATTAACGGCAATTTGTTTTTGTTAGACTTTCTAAATGAAGCAGGTGGGATGGAAGTCTGGAGCCGACACCTGTGATGCACCAGTCGGGCTTTTCCTGAATAGTTCAGAGTTTTGGTTCTCTTCAAGGTGGAACCTGTCAAAACAGAGTTTTCTAAGGACTATGACACATAAAAGTGAAGAAAATGTGAATGGATTTATCTCTTTGCAGCCAAAATGTAAAGATTTGTAAAAATGTAGCCTGTCAGTAGAAATTAAGCTTTTTCTGAGATAAAGATTACTGTTTCATTCTAAACTGTACCAAGAGGCATGAAATTAAAATCCAGCAGAAGATGATTTACGAGAAGAATTACAAGATTTGTCCTATTTATGTCTCAAAGCAATTATTCATAACATTTAACTGATATCTAGTAAGAGCTGAAAAGTGCATCAAAGTATGAGATGTTGGTTTGTCCTAAAAACTGAAAGTGCAGGTGTTTTTAGATTAGATAGGTGATAACAAACAGAAACAAAGACTTTAGATCTTTATCATATTTGACCTTCAGATTAATGGTAAGAAAAAAAACGAAGGTAAAACTGGGAAATAGATTGATTCAGTTTAAAATCAGTGCCACTATTTTATGTCAAGTTAAGCATGTATTCATTAATTTTGAGAGTGACCAACATATATTCAGCAAATCAAACAAGCGATATTTTATAAAGTTATTTTTTTTCTTACTCAGATAATTACATTAGCTAAATTCTCTGGTTTGTGCATTTTTGCTTATCTGTGAACTGTTGCACAAAATCCCAGAGAAAACCGACTAAAAAGACAAAAAATCCGGACAAAGGAGAGAGGGAAACCCAAGCTGAAGAGCAGAGGCAAAAGCAAAGGACAAAAACTGACAAAGTGATTCAGAGCTGTGAGGAGCAGAGGACTCTGCGACTGTGTTCACTGCTTCAGCCAAGTAAACTGAATGTCCCCATCAGTCAAGGTTGTGTGTCTTATTATAGGTTGTTAGTCTCTCTGCTCAGCTGCGACCTTGGCACAACTGGACAGAGCATCTATACGTACCACGGTAGGCAAAATCAGTGTGTGTGTGTGTGTGTGTGTGTGTGTGTGTGTGTGTGTGTGTGTGTGTGTGTGTGTGTGTACCTGTGACGCTTTGCAGAGTTTGCTGAAGTGTTGCTGTGGGCATGTAACAGCACACATTACCGGGGACTTCGCAAACAGTCGGCTTTAGCTGTGTGGAATGGAGGGATGGACGGACGGTAGGGAAGCTTTTCAGGGTCAGATTTACTGCTACAACAGGACTGATGGAGGTAAAGTAAAAGTGCTGCCGCCCACAATAAAATATGGTTTGCTGTGCAGGACATGTAGGCTGTGTTTGAGCTGCCAGCAGCCATCTACCGGCTGTTTTCCTTTTACCCGGTCTGACAGCTGCACGGCAACATGCAAGCCAGTGTGTTTCATCGAGTTCTCAGTCCAGCGGCGGACGTGTCGTTGATGTGATGCGTTGAGAGAAGCTCCGCCCATCCGCCGCTTCTCGGTTACTCTGGGAAACGGCATTAAAACGTGTAAATTTTACTCTTCACACAGCTCATCAAAATTCAACGCTGCTTTGACTGTTTCAGTTTGAGTTTAGATCTGTTGGCTTTAAGACATGATGACGGTGTGTCTCATTCAACAACAAATAATCAAACTTTATTTTGTCAGTATTTCTTTTCATCTAAATAGTTTGTTTTACTAAGCAGGTTTTTGTGGCAGAAGGAAACGCTGGCTACAATGTTTCCTCTGTTTGGATCTGAGCAGGTTTTTGATCGATTTTCATAGAAATATGTTAAAAACCGCCCAACTCTCTATATGACTGAAAACTAACAAAATGGGTCTTGGAAGTATTCACACTAAACTTAAACAACTGCAGCAGTGAAAAGGCAGATCTCGCAAGCACTGACTCGGGTGGCACTGAATACAAAACCACAGCAAACTTTTCAGATTTTTTATTGTATGAAAGTTTGAATTCATGATTCATGTTGCTAACAGTAACACACTGATTTACGCTCGTTTGAAATCACCAAAAGATACATCAAGGTCAAAATTACAACCAGTACCACCCCTAAATGTAACAAAAGTCAGAGGGTGTGAATATTTTTGAGAGGCTGTCCTCATATTTGCTTTTAAAACCTTCTTTTTTGATATATAAATAATTTTTCATAAGTAATTATAGTATTCACTATCAATATTTTTATCTTAAAAATTATGTTTTGTTGTCATGCGACATGGCTGTTGAATAAAACGGCATTCAATATCTGGCACAAAAAACGTTTTGAACTTTTTATTATTGAAGCTGAAATTTCTAAGCCAAATATTGCCAAAAGTGTGAAGCCAAACCTTGTTACCTTAATATTTCAGGATTTAATGTGTAAACGGAGAATAATGAATGATTGCAGCAAACAAAAAGGAGAGCAGCACACTGGTTACCGAAGAGAAGCGCTTGTTCTTGGGACATTTGTGAGATCATCGGGACAGAACTGATACTTCTACACTCGACTTGTTTTGCCTTTTATCCACTTACATAACTTTCTGTTCTATAGACCGGCTGCAAAACTTTCTGACTTTGACTCAAGAAATCTGGCAAACTGTCCCCAAAGTGTAAAGCACAAGTTTTTGGTTACTGTATTACGCCAGTGTGTCAGATTCCCATCGCAGAGTCCTACAGAGAAAAAATAGCTGCCCAAACTGAGCTCAAAGACACGAGGAGAAATCAGCTGTGGATCACCCTCCATCCCCTCTCTCTCTCTCTTTATTGATTTCTGGATCCTGAGCTAAACAAAGCTCGGGCAAAAAAAAAAAAAAGGGATTTCTTTACAAACACAATCTGACTCGGACTGAAGCAGCAGAGAGAATATTTCTATTTTCTGCTTTTTGTTTTATAAATTTCCATCGATTCTTCTTCACCTGTCGGTTATTTATCTAAATTAGCTGCTCAAAGCAGACAGACCGAAAGGCCCCCCTGCTGCTCTGTCCTCTTAAATGTATTGAAATCCTTCCGGAGGCCATGCTTGACCCGGTTGACCTCTTGACCTCCAATGGCCTCTTGGATTGCTTGTGAGCTTCAGCTATGGCATCTTTATTGGCTGAGCTTCCTCTGCTTTCTATTAAACGTCTAGGTAGATCTAAGTAATCTAACCAGCTAAAACACGTTTTCATTGATACTAAATACTCAGCAGCTGTCGAGGTTAGCACTTCATAAGGGGGAAAAAAATTCAAATAAATTTCTTTACTCAGTCTGCTCAATGCCTCTCCTGTTGGTTGAGTCCTGCTGTTATGGATTTATGGCTCCCTATTCAACAGCCTATTACTTTGCGATGCCTTTGGGGGCAGCTGGCTGCTTCAGCACCGAACAGCCGACTGTCTGCCGAGCAGAAAGGCAGATTTTGAGAGACAGCAATCTACTAACGTTGTTCTAGCAACTAATGATTAAAAAAAGAATTATTCTGTCCATTATTCTGATGATCAATTGATTAATTGGATTGAAAAAAACTTGCCACATTCTGGAGATGTTTCATTTATCCCCGTAAGCCTTGTTTTGTACAATATTTGAAATATTTCAAAGATGGAAATAAACAAATAATTCCATTCATTGGTAACACTTTATTTGATGGAATGTGCATGAGACTGATGTGACACTGTCATAAACATGACATAACACCTATTACGAACATGAAGGAGTCTTTATGAATGACTGTTATCATTAAGAAGTGTCATTTGGTAAATAATGACACTTTTAATGCAAAGTTGCTCTAAATGTTGCATTAAAAGTGCCAAATTTGCATCATAGTGTCAGTATTTACAAAATAATACAAATTTGGCACATTCATAAAGACTCCTTCGTGTTCATGACTGGTGTTATGTCATGTTAATGACAGTGTCGTGTCAGTCTTATGCACACCCCGTCAAATAAAGTGTTTCCAATTAATTTTTCAAATAATAAAAGAAACATTTGCTTACCTAAAATGGAATAACATAGCATTCCTTTAAAGGACGTCTGATCATTTGTATCAAAAGATGCATCTACAGTTAAATAAATACTTTCAGTAATGTGATAAACTGATTAATAGGAGTTTCTTTTTAAAGAAGGAGCCAAAGGAAGCTAAAACTGTGATGCCTAAGAAGTTCTGGGTAGAATCAGACTAAGCTTTATATATATATATATATATATATATATATATATATATATATATATATATATATATATATATATATATATATATATATATATATATATATATACAAAATCACACAAAAATCATCAATGGAAATCAAATTTATTAACCAATGGAGGCCTGGATTTGGAGCCACACACAAAATTAAAGTGAAATGTTCCCTTTATTTTTTTGAGCAGTATATATATATATATATATATATATATATATATATATATATATATATATATATATATATATATATACAAAATCACACAAAAATCATCAATGGAAATCAAATTTATTAACCAATGGAGGCCTGGATTTGGAGCCACACACAAAATTAAAGTGAAATGTTCCCTTTATTTTTTTGAGCAGTATATATATATATATATATATATATATATATATATATATATATATATATATATATATATATATATATATATATATATATATATCCAGATCTTTTATTTGACTGCTAATGGATTGATAAATCCAGAAAGAATCCCTCCAAACTCTTGTGCTCATGCCGCTTCTTTCGTTCTAAATGGAGCATTTGCTCTGTTTGGTCTCGAGTCTAGGGGTGATTGTGGAGAAATAAAAATATTGTCTTCTAAATTTTTTTTTTAGTTTTGTCCAGATTGCGGTTAAATGTGTGTGTGCGTGTGTTTGCGTGTGTGCGCTGCGTTGACACCGAGGGGGACTCAGAGGGGACAGATGGCCTGTAGTTTACTCTCGTCTGGTCCTGTCTGTCTGCCAAGGACCCGGCGAAAACAGTTTCAGCTCGCTCTGCTTCATTCAGATCTGCTCCGCGGCCAAAATAACACACATTTTTGTAATCCTGACCTTTTTATAGACAGCTTTATGAGAAAATAAAATGTTACGATGGAAGCCACAAAACAAATTTGCGACACATTTCTTTTAATATCATCTCCAGGCGTTAAATGTGTTTTTTTTTGTGCATATGTGTTGGCGTTTACCTCCTTGTTGCAATTAAATATTCAATTAAGGGTTTTACGACTGGCTGCGTGGAATCATGTGTTTGTACCCCATGTTTAATAATTTATCGGGGGACTCTTTGCTTCTGCTCTGCAAGATTCTGTCGCTTTGAAGACGTCATGCACACCCTTCTCGACGTCTTCTCTACATGAAGCATTTATCCATTTTTCTTACATTTTAATTGTCTATGACTATTTATATTTGAATTACTTGGAATCAAAATGAAATCTCCTTTCTTCTTATTTGTGTTGCGTTAGAGATGCTCAGCACTGACCACACACGCTCCTGTTGAAATGCAATATTTATGACGATGAAGCTGTTCTGACAAACTATTGGATATTTATGTAAAAGTAACTGTCTTTAAAGTTAAGGGTCTTTTTTCTTAGCTGAATCTTCCTAGTACAGATCTCAAACTTTTGTTTGGAAACAAATTTCTCTCTCAAAAATATGAACAAAACCGTTTGAAAGGTCGATAGACTTGTATAAACATTTGTGCAACTGCTGAACATAATGTGCAGGGCAATGTGCAAGTCCTAAGTATATGACCAGTAAAACAGCATTCTTTATTGAAATTTTTAGCAGAATCTTAGATTTGGAGTATTTTACCGCCAGAAATGTTAGTTAATTTTGGTTCAGTAATAATTCGGTATTGTGATCATTTCAGGAAGTTCACACTTAAAGGTTCTCCATTACACAAACTCTGTTAATTTTCAAATGGTTGAAAAAAAAAAAAACTGCATGTGGCCTAAAAAGATGATCAAGTGTTTTTTTTGGGATGCTTTCATTAGCAATAATCTAACTCTGGAAAACATGTTGGACCATTATTCCTTTTTTTTCCTAATTTGAGCTCAGAGTTTCTGATGTTAATATTTCTCTATTATTTGTTTTCAAATAAATTCAAACTAACTTCATTTTCATCAACAAATTACAAAAGAGGCAGACAGAACAGGGTCAGAAATGTTCAAAATTCATGTCATTTGAGACAAATGCAGACAGAAGTCAGAAAAAATGCTAAAAATGCTAAAAAAAAATGCTAAAAAAAAAAGCCTCCCCCACCTGAGTTTTAAACAAGCAGATGCATGTCTGGGATCAAAAACAAATGGTCACACTGTCGACTTGCTGGTGATTATGTACAATAGCGCCTCTTGTAATGAATGTAGCAGCAAGATAAAGATCACTTTGTACATAAATTATTCTTAAAACAACACGAGGAACAGATGGCTTCGGTAGCAGGAGGGTTCCTGGTTTTTTGGGACACTGCTGAGGTCTCAGTGGGATTGCTGTGATGTTTTGCAGTTGTGATGCAGGAGACTGTCCACCAGAGTCCAGTGTTTGTCTGTGTAACGGAGCCTGACCCGGATCAGGCCGAGGTTAGAGAGGCAGATGCAATAATCCAGCCAAGTCTTTGGATCGGATTTAGATTATTACATACATTGATTGTATTTGTGTTTGATCATGTGCACAAGCTGTGCTCTCCCGTCAACGTGCATTTCTCTCTCTCCTTCTTTTCACTCTGTACCCAATCTTTCCTGCGTCTTGTGCGCTTACGTCCTGACCCATTTGTCCTTTCAATAACCTTCCTATAAACTTGCCCCCTCCTGTGTGCGACAGGTCAGTCTGCTGCACAGACAGATATATTGATGCGTGAAACTTAAGTGTGTAGATTTCACCCGTTCAGCTGACAAGCCAGTTGGATGAAATCCAGTAGGGCATTCAGGTTCCCCCCGTTTCTGATGCCGCAGGATGTTTCTAAAGTGCAGCTACAGAATAACTCCATGCTTGTAAAACACTAAGACCTGGACAGCAAATTGTGCAAATTTTTCTTTTTTTTTTTTTTTTTTACTGAATCTGGGTGAGATTGGGTAAAAGAAGTTGACATGAATCGTACACCCATTTTCATCCCTCCCTCCTCTCTTTGCCAAGTCTCCCACTTCTCCCCTTCCTCCGAGCGCTATCGGCTCACGTTCTCTCCCGGTTCCCCCACCACCCTTTGCCGGTTTCATGTCCCAGGTGACGGGGGGCCGTGTCCTTGAGCGCACTCTGTGCAGCTAGAGCAGCAAATATCTGTCCGCTCTGAGTGTGTTTGTCTTTTGCGTTTAGCATAAACATCAAGATTTCCTCCGCGGAATGAGGATGTTGGAGTTTCTCATTCCTCCATTGAGCTTTGAGAAATGCAAGACAACGAATGCACATAGGCAGAAGCCATTCTCCTTTCTGTTAAATTTCAACAGATTTTTATTATTATTATTATTATTATTATTATTATTATTATTATTATTATTATTATATGACAACCTCAGTATCCAAATCTAAATACTGTAAAAAATAAAATAAAATAAAATACAGAGATGCTGTAAATAGAAATGCAAGTAGAAAAAAAAAATCCCCTCATTTGATGCATGGGATCAAAAACGTGCGTTATTGTTTGAAAAGGGAGGATTTAACTGTGCCAAAATGATTTTTCCACAGCCAGGCCTGAATCCCCTCCTTTTCCTCAGTAACCCTCCCTCGTAACTATGGCAACCCAGGCTTTTCCCAAGGAGGATTGCTCACGACGGTGTTGGCGTGAAGGAGCTCGTGATCCACCAATCACGCGTCGCTCTCGCCTCTTCTGGTCCAGAGCATCTGTCACTCCCTCCGTCAGCTCACTTCCAGGACTCCCTCGGTTTGAAATGCCCCGCTGTCGTCAAACTCGTTTTATCTCCCATCTCAAAGTACGGGGATACACCCGCAACAATGCCAGTATTATAAAACATTTAAATTTTTTTTTTTTCTTGCGTTTCTCCTCGCTCAATCTCAAATAGCTGGCACGTCGACGGCGTCATCTGTAGTAGTTTTTTCGTGGGATAACCGTCTCACACACACAGACAGAAAACAGTTTGGTTACTTTTTTTTTAAAGCACTGGATTTAGAGAAATATTAGTCAGAATTTGCAATTAAAATATACTTGGTGATTCTAGAGTTTTATGCAGTTTATAGCTCGCAGGTGTAGTCATAATCAAGAACTTAGAATATGTGCTCTGATCATATTTTTCATTAAGGCCACATATTGTTTTAGGATTAAAAATGTTTATTATTATTATTATTATTATTATTATTATTATTATTATTATTATTATTATTTTGGAGTGATGTAATATTCTAATCTTAAATCCTGTTTTCTTTATATTTAAGCTGAAAATCATTTAAAAAATAGTCAAAACATCAGCAGTCTGCATGTATTTCACTTAGAGAATTGAGTTACTGAAACAAATTAACTCTAATTTATTGAATAAGGATGTTTCATCCTGTTCTTTTTTTATATAAACTTTTAATGCTTGTAGTATAATCAGATGAGCCAGACTGCAAATATTAAAGAACTCAGAGTTGTTGCTGAACTTTGCGTTGTCACAGCCACAGAAAAATGAGTCGAGGAACACCGAAGTGCTGTAGAACCTCCTGTAAGACGGCATCAGATGACCTTTCACCCTCAGGTGTAATTACCCAAGATCAAACGTACAGTTTAGATGCAGAACCAATGCGGCATTTTCTCCCGCTCTGCTGCTCGTGTGGATCTCTGTGCACATGCTTCTACACCATGATGGTTATAGATGCTATCTCGCTGTGCTGAGGCGTAGCTTTGAGTGCCTGGAACAATCAGTGGGGGTGTGAGTTCTCCATGTGCGGCTCCCACTCAGCGGACTGCGGCGGTGCGCCTGGTGGAGAGATGGAGGGTGTCCCTAATGCTGAAGGAAAAGCCCCTAATCCTATGTTAACGTCTCCCCATTGATGGCAGAGGGGGACCCGCAAGGTCCTGTGCCCTCGAAGTAGCGTCTGGTGTTATTGTTTGTCCCCTTCTGCATTCAAAGCCTCCCCAACGCCCCCCAGCATCGCCAGTATGCATACAATCAGCACTGTGTTGGGATTCCAGGTAGAGCAAGCCCAGCCTGGGTGTGTGTGTGCAGCAGCACTGACGCTGGTCTTTGTTTGGGGAGCAAAAAAAAAAAAAAAGCTGATTAGGAGGGCGACAATAAAGAGAGGAGCGGGCTGGCATACACTACGGGAGGGAATGAGTGGGAGGGAGAGAGAGGGAGAGTGGGTGGGGTAACACGGCGGTTAAGGGTGGGGGGGGCGGGTGTTTTGGTGAAAGTATTTGTTTCAGCTGCTATTTTCAGTTTGGCCCCTCTTGCCGCTCGTAACCTTGGATATCTAGATCACACCGACGGCTCCCCCCATCGGACGCCCGCTGCCCCCCATATGCTCAGAGTAAATGAAGGTGAGGAAGAAGAGAAAGGAGGCAGACAGGGATGGAGAAAAAACCTCAGCTATTATGGTAAGTCAGCATCCCCCATCTCCTGCGTCTGTGAGGAGGCAGGGATTTACCCTCGTTTACAGATTTAAGGAAAAAAAAGAGAGAAGCATGGGAGGGAAGGGACGGGGAGGGCGAGAGGGCAGCAGAGGGGATTTGGCGTGTGTGTCCTCTCTGCGGCGTGAGCGCTTTGTTTACTCACTATGTAGACTCCGCTCTCCTTATCAAACCTCCTGCCATCCTTCCCCCTCCGCTCACCTCTTCACCCTCCTGTCCAACCCTCGCCCGCCCTGATGAGCATCGACCACAGATCGGAAGGAGCCCAGAAATTCCCACCGCTTGCAACTCCTCCTCTCCACTCTGTCACCTGAGCCAATGGCTCCTTGCACTTTACTCCGGCTGGGATGGAAGTTTGTGAGGCTGAGATAGCAGCTCACTGACAGGCTGAATAGATGACTGACTGGCTGGCTACTTGGCTGCCTGGCCACTTTCATCTCAGGTTTCAGTTTTCGTTATTGGGAGGCGAGAAAGAAAGAGGCAAAGAACTTGAACATGGCTGTGGAGGAGGGTGCAGCCTTTCTAGCCCGAGTAAGTAGTGCTGTTATTGCTAGTTAGGCTTATGTTTTGTCATATTTATTTGTTGTTGTATTTTGGCTTGATGTTAGAAAAATACTTACATTATTATAATTGCAAAAGATCTGAATGCAGGTTTGCAACAACTGCCAGGACTCTTGGCAGTGGTGGTTGTGAGCTTGGAACTGCAGCTGATCTGATAAACAGTGCAACATTATGCAAAAAAAGCATTTTTATTTCTTGTTTTTATATAAGCGATAAAGATGCAAGTATATTTTAAGAAAATGGCTTGACTATTTATTTATTTATTTAGTATGCATACATGCTTTTAGGCAGCTCTCATTTTGCTTTTTTCTAACGTGATCAAAAACTTGTTTTTTCCGCTTTCATGCTCAGCTACATATAAACATCAGGCATCTGCTTTGTATTTATCTCTCTGCAAGAAATTTTATAAGACATATTTATCTACCATGAACCAGTTATTGGTTTAGATTGGAAGAAGGGCCTATTTATTGCACTGAGGAATCCACCAGCAGTATTTTAAGATGCTACCACATGTGCGCTTGTAACTTAAGGCTGAATTATAATTTTAATATCCCCATGTCAGCATGACGCCAGCAGGACCATGTTGGCTTTCTCTGTATACATCCAGCTGCTCCCTGGAGGCCTTAGAGGTTTGTTCGATAGCATCGGTGAACAAACGACACAAGACGAAAAGGAACACACGGGGTAGAAAGTTGAGTTAGGCCGTAAAACAAGATCCCAAAGTTTAGACATCGGTGTTTAGTTGGTCATGTGAAAATGGAAAGAATATGACAAAACTGCCTGCCAAGTCTTGTGCTGTCGATGTCAAATTTATTTATATAGCACTTTAAAAACAGGTTCCAAACTGCACCAAAGTGTTGCACAAAAACGATAATAAAATAAGTTGATGGGGGGGAAAAACCCCAAAAAAAACATCACAACAGAAGAGCTACTGTATCAGGCCTCAATAAAATGCCAAAGAATAAAAATGAGTTTGTCATCGTTCAAAGGAAGCTTCATGTTGTCATGCTGACAATTTGCCGCACATCAACTAGAGAACAAATATAGCAGAAGCTGCTTTGATCAGGTTAGGCCAAAGCTGATCTTTTGGTCGATGCATGTAGTTTTATTTGAAGACTCTCACTCTCCATATCCCTTTGGGAAACTTGATCTCCTTAAGGAAACACGGTGGCGAGAGCATCATGCTGTGGGAAAGCCAATTATTGTTTCCTTTGCACTTAGGAATTAAGCACTGAAAAGTCCAAGGGTTAAAAAGGCTGCATAAATTAATTTAGCACTTTTTTCCCCCATAAAAGCCTCCAAAAACACCCTCCGGTGTAAACATGTCAACAGCCAATAATTCTTTAACAGGCTCATTGCATTGAACCGCGGGAGGCAGATTCTGTGAGAATCTGTTCAAGTTAATGAACTTGTTTCGCTTCACCTCTTGTGGTAAAGTGACTGCTGCTGTGAGGGAGTGTTTTGGCGCTGCTGGCCGCTGCGGTCCTCATCCCGACGCCGCTGGCTTTGTGCTCCCAGCTCCGAGTTTTGTGCTGTCAGGAGAGCAGAGGATCAAGTTAAACAATACAGCTGCTGCTGGTCTGACTCTTCTCCTCTAAGCTCCCACTGAGCCCACAGTGATGACATCATTGCGTGTGTGTGTGTGTGTGTGTCTGCGTGTGTGTGTGTGTGTGTGTGCGTGTGTGTGTGTGTGTGTGCTTATTTTGCGTGCCGCTATCTCCGTGCAGGTAAACAACATAAAAAGAGCTTGAAGACTTTTGCAATAACATATATTTATTCTTTTTAATGTGACAGTGGGTGCGCATGCGTTCTGATTCGTTTGTGCTTTGCTGTGTGCCAAATCGAGGAAGCGATGCCACCCGGGAATCTGTCTTTAAACGGACTGGATATCCAGCATGTCTGTGCTGGAATATCTAAGAAATTTCAAGCTTTACCGATAAAGTCAGCTTGGGCTCTTTCAGCATGAAGTTTGAATGAACTACTGACATTCCCAGCTAAAACTAAAACCCTGTCTGTGACGCGTTAAAGTTCAGCAAAGTGTTGGGAACCGGAAAGGTCTCCAGGACCAACTGGATTGCTAGTCTTTCTTCTGAGACACACTGACAGACAGTGGCCACTGAATAGAGAATAAAAGGGCTTTTTCCTGCATTTGTGGCTGTTTCAAGTGCAGCTTGGAGACAAGCGCATGCAATTTGCCGCTTGTGTGTCAGATTTGTGTCCCTCATCCTCACCCATCCAGCTAACACTAGATTAATGCTCTCCATCAGGCTTAACCTCGATTTTAATGGCCCAGTTTCCTTTGACGTTTGATCTGTCCGCGCCCAATGACGTTTCTTTGCTTTACGCTCCTGCCGCGTGTAATTCCTCATTCACAAAGATCCTCACGCCCCTCATTCTGGACCTTGGAGTTAGTCGCACAGCTTTTCTAGAGGCTTCTGTGCATAAATGTACAAAAGCAGTGTTGTGCTTGTGGGTAAAATCTACTTATTCTGTTTAAAGATGCGTTGACAGTTGCATGTTATATAAATCATCATTTCAAAAACACTTGAGGATCTCATAAAGAATAGCTTAGCAAGTGTTCTCAGACGCCAGCACTCACATAGCTTTTCAATACCCATAATTAAAGTGTGTTCTGTTATTTCTGTGATTAAACTGTAATACATGTCACTACAATAACACCGTAGGTTTTGTCTTGAATCTAAAAATCACACAGCAACTGCGATGTGTAAGTTTAACATGCTAGCAGGTAGCAGGTTTATTGCCGCGTAGCAACAAAGCCTCAGTAGGTCACACACCTGGACGCTAAACTGAGGCTGCGTCATAACAAACACGCATTTCAGTTTCTGTAAAACACTGGACATCTGTTTGGGTGAAAAACCAACAGATAAAAATACTTACAGTATGTTACAGACATTGCTGGGGGAGAAAAGATGTCACATGGTGAAATGCTACTGTTGAAAACTAGACTTTTTCTTTGCTTGAGGCAAAAATGTTTACTTTATCTAATTTTAGTAATAATAAAAAAGAGAAAAGAATAGATGCAGTAAACTAATTGGATGCTTTGAGAGTTGAGCTATGGGCTTACTTTGCCGTTTCAGGATAAGTAATCTAAATACACTAAATGCTTCCTCTGTCTGCCTTTGCTGCTTGCTTCACAAAGGAACGTTTTACTGAGCAAAAGTAAGTGTTGCTATGGAAGTATGACACGCACTTAAAAGTCTGAGACAGCCTTGAAATTTTTGGCTGTTTTCTTTTTTTTTTTTTTTAGTTAAATCAGATTGTTTAAGCTTTATCTGAACTCATTCAGCAGACACATCAATTCTCCTTGTTAGCTGGTCGATGTTCCAGCGAGAAAGAATTTCATGAGAAATAGTATAAGTCTCTCCATAACATTTAAAACGTCCATAAAACAACGCTAACATAAAGTAGGGGAACAAATGGAAAGACAACCTGTCTTGCTTAGTTTTGTCATCAGAGTCGCATTATTTCCATTCTGTAAGGGAAAAACGTGTTCTGTTAATTGCGCAGATATCAACATGTAGACATCTTAACAGGACAATAAAAGTCCAGAGAGTTTACCGCATGTGTGGTGACGGCATGGTGGAGTCAAAGCTGAACTGGAGACAAAATGTTTCCAGCAGGTCAATATGAAGGTCGCTGCAGCTATAGCTGGATGTCCATGACTTTCAGAAGACTTTATTTTCACACCTTGTTCTGAGTCCTGCTCTCACAGTGAGTCACACACATTCTCATACACTTGCACCTTTTCAAATTTTTTGTCAAAAACAACAAGCTTTGTTGTGTTTTAGAAGGCTTTATGATGGAGTCGTCTCTATTTACTAATTGACTGGCTGTTTCAGGCTGTTGCACAAGATTTGATAGGGGTATCAGAGTAAAAGGGGCTTAGAGGCAAAAGCAAGCTTGACTGTTTTTTTTTCCAGACTTTTAGTTGAAAAAAACAAAGCAGCATTCATTCAAGTTTGTAGCCATACCATGACAAAATGAGGTATAAATGTTGCTTAATTGTTCTCTTAACCCTCACTGGAGAAACTTTCTGATCCTCATTGTATGTAATTATGTTTGAAGGGTAGAAACGGGCATTCGACATTACGGAGATTTCACAGTCAATGCCGCTTTTCTCCCACTTATCGTCATCTAGCTGCAGTCTCTATGAAAGCATGTTTTGCTTTGGCTTCATCGATCGCTTCTGAACTACTCATGGTATTTAAACGTTAGAGGGTTTTGTTGTTGACATGATGGCCACTCAGGCCTGAATCCTGACTTTTCTCACAGCCGTTAGAGCAGAGACATCATTAGCGATCCATCAAACCGTCCTCTGAGAGTTGAGGATATGGAAAAACAAGGAAGAACAAATGTGTCCATGCCAGCTGATGGTCTGCAGTGATATGACATTTGGCCTAATGGTTTCTTGTAATCAGGAAATGACTGGTTCCAGTTAGCGTGGCTTCATTTGCCATTAATTTGCGTGTCTGCCCATGAACGGAGGGGCGCCAATATTTTTCCTCCTGCACTTTCATTTACAGATTGTTAGTGGAAAACTCTGACGCTGGATGTTTTGCATGGTCACAATTTGGCTCTGAGCCACTGTTATTTCAGGACAAACTTAGCAGAAAGGAAGGAGGAGGAGGAAGAGGAGGATAAAGCGTTGGATTGTCCAGTTTGGCCCAGCTGAGTTTCTTCCAAGTGTCTCTGGGTGCGAGGCTAAATTTAGCAGGTCTGGACCTTTTGATAATTCAGAGGAATTTGGACTTTAAGCTTCTGTTATGAAGGAGCTTTCCCTCCCCAACCACCCGTCCTGATCTCAGCAACTCCGCTGCTGAGTTTTACAAAATGCTCCTTGCAATGCTGCTGCTAAGAAGAGGGGAAAAAATGTGCAGAGTTTGCTTTGTGTCATTTCATGTCAAATCTAATGTCCTGGGATCCAGCATAGATACAGACAAGAAGTGCAACCTTTGATTCTTTTTTTAGCCTTCTCCGTGTCTTTGTTTTTTTTGTTTGTTTTTTTTTCCGGCTCTCTTCTCCTCTTCCATACCCCCTCGTACTCTCCACGTTTGTTAAACAGGGGTGCGAACATGCTTACCTCATCATTTTTTTGGTGTGCAAAGCCCTATTTCTGTATTGGGATAAAGGACAGCCGAGCAGACTAGAGGGTGCGCTGCTCTTCGAAGCACAGTGACTGTTTCACTGGAGAACTGCGTGGAAAAGAGGAGGGCTCTGTGGCAGCTGGGAGGACCACCCGGTCGCTGAACTTCTGACGCTGGGGAATCACAGACATTTTGATGGAGCAAAGCTGAAATAACAGAGTGTGGGATCCGATGGCCGACTGTTGAGACGGCAGGATGTGGAGGACTTCTTAAAATGTGACTTGAAACGCTAGCTGGTGGACACAACTGGATTCCTTTACTGTGACATTCTGTGGATGCTGACTTTGGGGTTTTTTGTTGCCTTCGTCAAGATGCCGTTAGAGCCCTGAGAAATAATGTCAGAGTTCTACCTGGTACAGTGATGCTTCTGTTTTCTGAATATATTTTTTTTCCAACAGAGTCAGTTGGATATTTACCTCGCATCACTCTTCTTTTGCTCTTGTTCTTTTTTTTTTTTGACTTTCTTTTTTTTCCTGTTTCCTCCAGTCTGACAGTAATGCTAGTTACCTGCGAGCTGCCCGGGCGGGGAACCTTGAAAAAGTCCTTGACTACCTCAAGTCTGGAGTTGAGATTAATATTTGCAATCAGGTATGTTTTACTAAAATGCCAGCCTTCGTAGGAACGTCTGATTTCATCTGTAAAGGAAAGATAAAAACGGCCTGTGCAGCTCTAACTACTCAAAATAATGTTTCTCTCCCAGAATGGCCTAAACGCTCTTCATCTAGCCTCCAAAGAGGGACATGTAGAGGTTGTTGCTGAGCTGCTGAAGCTTGGAGCCACTGTGGATGCAGCCACAAAGGTAAGGCACGCCCAGCCTGGCATGAAAGTGGGCAAAACATGGCCGCCTTTGTTAGAGTTCAAAGCAGAATCTCTAATTAACGAGGCCCTGGGGATTTCCTCTGCCAAGAGGTACATTTATATCATTATGCATATTCAGTGTGATCTGTTGGATTAAAAGTAGAAAAAAGTAGTTTTACTGTTTTTTGTCGCTTTTTGCTTTTTGATACAAACATTTCTCATCATCATCATCAAAAAAATGGATATCAGATGCAGATAATCTAAGCAAATACAAAATGCAGTTTCAATTTACAAAATCATAAAGTTACAGTAATTAGTCACATTTCGGAAAGCTGAAAGCAATTACTACCAGACCTGTAGGATAAATAAATCAGTTCATTAAGAAATGTCTGACTGCATGAAGTAGGGTAATAGATGTTTATCAGTCTGGAAAGTGTTATAAAGCCATTTCTGAGGACTCCAGTGAACCGCAGTGAAAGCTGTAACAAATGGAGAAAACATGGGACATTCCTAGGAGTGGCCCTGCTTACCAAACTTAATCTAAGAGTGGATCAACAATTCATCCAGGAGGTCAAAAATGAATCCAAAATATATTTTTAAAAAAAAATCACGTCTCACTCTCCTCATTTAAGGTCGGTGTTTGTGATTCAGCAATAAGAAAGAGACGGAAGAAATGCCAGGCAGTGGAGAGCTTCGAGATGAAAACCACTGCTGACCAAAACAAAAAGAAAATCTCACAAAGGCTCGTCTCAAGTTTACCAAAAAACATCCTGATGATCCCCTAGACGTTTTGGGAAAAGTGTAACATAATTATATATGAGAGGGTGTACAGCAGAAATGAGAGTATACTGCACCAGGACTTGGACAACTTAACGTAACTGGTTTAACCGTGAGTTTTGTTTTGCCAGAAATTGTCCAGCTTTCAGTTTTTGACGTTACTCTCTCACAAATGTAGCTTTTGTAACAGAATATTCGAGCAACACCAGCTGCAAATGGCTCAGAAACACAAAATCAAAGTGTAAACTTTCGTCCATGACCTTAAACGGGCTGCTGATGTTTGAAAACCCTCTATGAAAGAAAAAACAATTTTGTCAAGGAGAGTGAGGCAATATTTCCTCCACAGAGATATAAAAGATTCATTGCCAGTTACTACATGGTAGCCGTTTTCACCAAGGGTTTCACAACCAGCTGTTAGTTTTCACATGAAGTCGGGTTGGTTTGACGTCTTCCTGGAGCAAATGAAGTCGACATTTAAAAACTGCTTTTTATATTTATTTGGGATGCCTTGTCTGACATTACAGCTTGTTTATTTGAAACATTTAAGTGAGCCCCCAAAAAACAACAGAATAAAAACCGTAACAGGAAAAACAGATTTCCATACAACTGCATAAAGCAAGTCAAACACAAGGAGCGGAGGCAGGTTACTTTATATGCTGCATAAATGGATATCCTATACTCAAAAAGATATCACATCACTATTCTGACGTGGAAAAGGGTTCAGAAGCGGAGCCAACGGAAACATTATTCACATTTGTACCTCGAAGGCTTTTTATTCCCATTTTGTCGACTGGTTCGGCGTGTCTGCCCCGGGCCGCCCGCCTGGCGCTGACATAAACATGAGACGCAATAAAATATTTAAGATCAAGGAGAAAATCTCCAATTAAAATATCTCTGTACTGTGACCCTGAGGATTCTTAGGGATTAGTCTGGATGCTGCGTGCATCTTAATGTCATCAGATGTTAGGATTTGGCTCAGCTTTTATGGGTAGTAGAGAGGACACCTTGATTTAGAGATTTCTGATGTTGTTGTGTAGCCAGCCTTCTGACATTGTTCTGCTCTAGTTGGGGAGAAAATACAATGTCGTGCTCGACTTTGATTCATTGAATAATGTACGCCATACTTTTTAGTCTTTTTATTTGCAAAAAAAAAACAAACTGTATTCTTTCCACTATTTCTGCAATTATATGTTGCTCTAAATTGGTTTTCTTCTCTCCCATGAGATAACAGTAAAACACATTGAAGCTTGTAGTTGCAATGGCATTTCAAGTGGTCAAGTCGCTACCTATAACTTGTCACTTGTACTTTTTCTGAGTCTGCTTTGAATATCAGATGTTAAATTCACTGCGACTGAACGCGGTGAACGTGACCAATCGCTGTTTTGTCCACAAGCTCATTCCATATCATATAGCCAGAGGACAATGTGAAGGTCAGCTCTGCCTTCACTCTGACCCGGACACATTCGTAGAAGGTTGGCGAGGTTTTATTTTTGGGCCGCGTCTCATTTACGTGTGGGATGTCGGGATCGGAAGTGACACATTGTTGGCAGTGCAGCTAGCGGGGGAGGAGGGATCCCAGAGTCCCCAAATACCAGTTCAAGCATGTGATCGGCGGGGATGGGATTTACTAGATCACATGGATGCGACCCACGGTGACAAAGAGCAAAACTGGTCGGACAGGTGGGCCAGAGCTTAACGTGCATTCCCTTGGCTGTTGTGTGTAATCCAGAAAGGAAACACTGCTCTGCACATAGCCTCGCTGGCTGGCCAGGCGGAAGTCGTCAAAGAGCTGGTTACCAATGGAGCCAACGTCAACGCACAATCTCAGGTGGGACACGAACACAAACATTCACCTACAGATAAAAATAAAAAAAAGAAACTAAGGTCGCCCTGCTCCGTTGACCTGAAGCCAGTATAATGTAATCACACTCTCACTGATGCACGCATTTGTTGGGCCTGATAGTGTATCAGGCAGTGAGTGACATTGTGGGAATCACTCAGTGGAAAGGATGTTACTGACAGTAGGTGGCAAATTGCCATCTAGGCCTCTGCGGAAAACCGCTGTCCGTGCATTTTACATTTAACTCTGTCAGATCAAGGTGAGAAGTGACGAGAAGTCTGACTGCTTCTCTTGAAGCAGGGGTCTCCAGCTCCCTGCTTGAGAGACGCCGTGCAGCAGCTCTTAAATGCACCGCTGTTCCAGGAACACCCGGATACAGCGGATGGCTCGTTACCACACCTCCGCAGCACTTTAATGGCACGTTAAGGAGGCTTTTTAGTTTCTTGATTGAAGCATGCTAAAGCATGAATGCGTCTAACAGCTGCAGGACAGTGTCTCTTCAGAACTGGGGTTGGACATTCCTCCGTTACAGCAGATAGAGCCAAAAACAAGACACGAGTATTACCTTAAGGGTGTTTGTGAGGATGTTTTTGTTTTGGCTTGATTTTTGTCACTGATGTCAGAAATATTGGCTGAGTCTGAACAAAATACAGCTGCATTTTGAGTAATTACAGCCCATCTTACGGGCTGATGATATTTTCCTGAAGTGAATTATTTGGTTGAAGATCCAGTGATCTTGAACAAGTCCCTTGTGTTGACCTGTTTGTAACTGTAACTGCTTGTGTGCCTGTGTTTTTTTTTTTTTGTTTGCTTGTTTTTGTTTTTTGACTCTGGGCTGTGTGCAGAATGGCTTCACCCCTCTCTACATGGCGGCGCAGGAGAACCACCTGGAGGTGGTGCGGTTCCTTCTGGAGAACAACGCCAGCCAGAGCATCGCCACCGAGGTAAACGTGTGCGCGTGCGTCCTACTCGCACGCCGGTTCGGTGGTGCGTTTCTGTGTCAGTGCTGTCGTAGAGTTCGTCTCCATGCGTTCGCCTCAGTCACTTGTGGTCTTCACAGCTGTTGTACTATCTACGTTCCTCTCCTCTCCTCCTTTTTCTTGTCCCACCCCCCTCCCCCAACCACTCACTCTGAACCTTCCTGTGTCTCCGTCTGTCTCTCCATCCTCTCGGCTGTTTGCTGCCGCGGCGTTTCCCCTCATCCTCTCTGTCTCACATCATCACTCTGTTTGTCTCCTCCTGCCCTCCTGTTCCCACTCCCTCTCTCTCCCCCCATCTCTTCGTGAGGGCCATGGCAGAGCCTCATTGATTGGTAGTGTATGTTGGTGGAGGCAGAGTGACCTTGAGTCGGTCACGAGACGTGGTCGGCTCCGCTTGCTGCCTCTCCTCCACTTCTGCTGCCGTGATTTAACACCACTCAGTCTGTGGGACTCAAACACACAAACACAAACAGGGATAGGTGTAGCTGCTAGTGCTAAAGCAGAAGGCAGTATACAGCTACGTGCTACAAAATGGGACATCCCTCTGACTTATGTAACACACACCATTGAATCACCTGTATTTGTGTAACATATCTGATGAGCTGAATGGACCACATGATGCAGTTATGCTATATTTGAAGAAAGTTTGCAAATAATGAAAAATCCAGCTTCTTGATTTGCTGGAAAGTATTATAACTCATTAATTATGGATTTTTTTCCCCCCATCAGAGCTTTGCAGGATTAGTGTGAAATATGTCACCACCAGTTGTAAATAATTGGTTAAATTTTTTTGAAACCGAGGTTCTGTGAAGTTATCAGTAAGGATTTCTGTACCTGTGGTAGAAATATTTCTTATGGCCCCGAGTTTGTAGAAATTGTTTGCTGTTGGAGTAGGTGTCAGACGGACCACCATTTGTTTAAGTTAAAGAAACTCACTGTGAAAATATTGAATTACTCTGAATGTAATGCTATATTAAATATTTACACAATCATGAGAGACAGGTATTCGGTTTTTCTTAGACGTAATTGCTAACAAAACTAGCCTGGTGGAGAATGAGGCTGTTATGTATCCATAGGCAACAGATTGTATCTTCCTGTACTTTGGGGATCTTATGGTTGTTGTTTTTTATCACAGTTGATCAGGCAGTAGTCTTCAACAACATCAACCTTGTTCAACTATGCTAAAATTAATGAAATAGTAAAATCAGTGACAGATTTTAAAAAAAAAATTAGATAAAGAGTTTCTAACTCAAATCTTCAAAAACAGATGTCCTTTTTTTTTTTTCAAATATTCCTCTGGTGCAACACATCTAAATTTAATAAATGGTTTATTAATGGTTTGTTCATTACTATATCATATATCGATCAGGTGTCTCTAGTTATTAACTCATCTGTCTTGGAAGCAGGGATGCATCCAAACCACGCAGATCAGAAGATGTGCACAGTTAATATCCACCAACCAGCTACACTGACCTCCAGTGTTCACTTTTCTGCAAGTAAATGCATCCTTTGTAGAGAAGACCATTAGACAACACTCACTAGAGTTTGATGTCTTTCTATTGTAGGGTTAGAGGAAATCCTTTCAACAATGACTTCATAGGACCTCGTTTCAAAAAATCCCAACTACTCAGACACACTCTAAATGTAAACTCCGTCTTTTAAACAAATCCAGCTTGACTTCATTTGTTAAACTTGTATTTTGTGTCTCTTTGCCCCGCGCTCCAACAGCAAGTCAGACATGTAAAAATGTGCGAGCAACATCTCTACATATTCTGCTCTAAAACCTGCTTCACTACCATCAACCTGCCACTCGTCATCCATTCCACCTCTAAGTGAAGCATTTCTCTGTTTGGCATCGGTGACCTTCTCTGTCCCCTCGTGTGCAGGACGGCTTCACCCCTCTGGCGGTGGCCCTCCAGCAGGGCCATGACCAGGTGGTCTCCCTGCTGCTGGAGAACGATACAAAGGGCAAGGTGCGTCTGCCTGCCCTGCACATCGCCGCACGCAAGGACGACACCAAGGCCGCGGCCCTGCTCCTGCAGAACGACCACAACGCCGATGTGGAGTCCAAGGTGAGCGTTGGGGAAGTTCAGCTCTGATCTGGGTCCTTCGGTCGGCTGGTTAATGTCAGATTTTTTTGTTTGAACTCAAATGACTTTGCGTTTTTCTATTTGTTTTGTCTCTTGCTTTCTTTTCTTTCCTGTTATTGGAATTTGTTGCAATTATTTATATTATTTTTATTTCTGGCAAAAAGGAGAAAGAAGTAAAGTGATTTGGAGGAAACTTGATTACTGATTGGGACAGTGATTTACTATCTGCGTTGGTGTTAACTAAAACAAGACAATACGTGCGATAATAGTCTTTTTTTTTTCAATTTTATGTTTTCATATAGTGAAAAAAACATGCCTACTAACGGTGTTACAGACCATCAAAGAACTATTAGTTCATACCAGCAACGTTCTCGACCTTTTGGATGCACGGCAGACATATTGGATGCTGAATTTAAGACGACATAAGGATGTCCGATCGTCCCAGTCAAGATTCCCGACTTCAGGTGGAGCTTTTGTCGTATTTCAAACTGGAATTTAGAAAATCCGACCTCAAAGCACTCAAAATGCATCATAGCTACATTAATTTGCAAAGATCTCCATTTATCCCTCTTTTTTTTGTTCTTTGTTTTAAACTATTTGAATGTTTTCAAAGCGCTATAAATTCAGCACGATTCTGCAGGTATTTTATTGTAAGCTACTCTGTCCTCAAGCCGGAAATCTTATGCAAAGTAGACTCAGGGTACATTATTTCTCACTGAGCTCCTTCTCTCCTCTTTGCCTTTTCTGCTTTTTTTTTTTCTCACTAACTGCCCATTCTCTCTTCTTTTGGCTGACTCTGTAGATGATGGTGAATAGAACAACAGAGGTACACATATATATCTGTACATTATGTAGTTTCCTCATTACAGTCCATAAAAACAAATAACAATCACTTCAGTGCCCCCCGACCTGATGCAGTTGTGTTTCTGCAGCCCTATATTATATCCCCCCGTTCTCCATTTTAGCTCATGTCTTCCTCCTCTTCATTGCTTCATTATGGTGTATACCTCAAATCATGGAGAAGAGTCAAAGTAAAAAAAAAAAAGCATGTTTATACCAAAATGTAAAAGAGAAAGTAAAATCTGGAGCTATAGAGGCTTGGGTATCAAGGTTTTCCTTGATTTAAATGGTTTCATGGTGTCCAAAAATGTCAAAGATTTTTTTCTTTTATTTTTGGCAAATGATTTGCGAATGTTGACAGAAATGTTGTCTTAATGTGTCCATGAAACTGGTCGACATGATAACCAGTGACCGCATGAGAAGTGGTTATCATCCACTGAGAAGCTGCAGTTTGTCTATAACCTGCATGGCAACAACCCCTTTAAGCTGTAAAACGTCTCGCTGTCTAGCAACAGCCGCTCAGTCTGTTGCTAGAGCAGAAGAACTCGGTCTTTAGCATACAGTGCCTCGCAAAAGGATTCGCTCAACTTTTTCACATTTTGACTTCAATGCATTTTTGTTACAGTTTTATGTGACGAACCAGCACAGAGGAACATACTTGAAGTGGAAAATGCATCTTTGTTTTTTATTTTCCATTTTTAAACCTGCGTCGACCGGTTGCAGAACAACCTTTTGCTGCAGTTACGACTCGAAATCCTGAGCAGATGTTTCTCCATCAGCTTTGCACATCTAGAGGCTAAAGCCTTTGCCATTTTTTCATCTCTGTGAAGACTCAGGCCAGTGAGATTGGTTGGAAAACATATGTGGGCATGTTTTTTTGTGTTTTTTTTAAGTCTTACCTTAGATCCTTAAAAAACCCAAAACGTAATGCAGCCACCACCACCACCATGTCTCACTGTGGGGTTAATGTGCCACACATCTTGGTTTGCATGTTTGCTGGAAAGTTCGTGGCACCGCATGGCTCATGGTAAACCACAAACAGGACTTCAAAAGACTTTTTTTTAACAACAGATTTGTATTTTACAAAGACGGATCTGCTCTCAATTGAAATATCAGCTATATTTATTCTGAAATGGAACATGCAGTAGTTATTTAGGTGTTTACATATTTTCATCTACTTAATAACCTTGAAAACCAATGATCATCCTTCCACTTCACAATCCTGCTCTGCTGTGCCTTGGTCTATCAAATAAAATCCAGATGAAATATACTAACGTTTCTGCTCATAAAACAGCAAAACGGCCAAAGGACATGGATACTTTCGCAAGGCACTGCACTTCTAGTCCTAAATTCGTCCACTTGAAGCATTTTGCATGGGACCAAAGCAACAAACATGACGCTGCTTCTGCGATAACCAGGGCCCCTTTGTCACACCAAAACCAGGTGGCCACCTCCTGTGTGAGCCTGTTTGGCTTGGCTTTATTTCTGCCATTGGCAGGCCTGACAGTCATCTGGTATGATTCACCCAAAAATGGCTTTGCTGACCTGAAGCTTGAGCATCGTGGTCAACAAATGTGCTTAATGTTCAGACTGATGAAGGGCTTTTGATGGTTCTATTAGTTTATCACTGACTCACAATTTTTTTTAAGGGTCAGATGACAATTTCATGTTTAAATATCAATTAAAAACATCTCAAATTGATTGCAACTGTAGTGTTTTACATATATTCAGTGTGAAACTTCTGCCTTGCTAATACATAGTAAGTTTTTAATTTTAGTACCTAAAAATCTTTGTGCAAGATTCCCTCAGTTATTTGGTTGCCAGTTGTTGTTTTTTGTTTTTGTTTTTGTTTTTCTGGCTTTAGCAGCAGTTTTAACTAACAATGTAATCCTACATGATGCCTGCCATTTAAAATGTAAGGAGCTGGATTTGTAGTTAATTTCTAGTGTAGTGGTTTTCATCAGTAAAATGGTTAGAATGTCAAAACGTTTAATCAGTCACTCAAACTTTATTTATAGACATTAATTTATAGATGTTAAAACAGAAGGATGGACATAAAACCACAAGAGGCGTGCATTCACAATGACCTAATTATTTAGACAGACAAATAATAATAATAATAATAATAATAATAATAATAATTGTACTAATTATGATAATAAGATGATGAAAATAAAACAACAATAGAGAATGAGGAAATATAAAAACTGAGGTTTATTTTTTAAATAATTTTATTTTTACTTAAAAAAAATTCTAAATCATTTAAAGCTCTGCTTTAGATTTTATACCATCAGCTCTTAAAGACGCATATCTATGAGAGGGGAGGCGCTAATGTTGATTAGCACGTAGCTAGACCCACATCTGTACAGACTTTCTCTTAGTGAAAACGTCAAGTGTTAGTGACCATGAATTTGTCCTTGTTTAATGTAGACAAAAAGCTGAGATTCAGACTTCTTTTGATGATTTGGTTGAAATATTTTCTAACATAACGTGTCTGTTTGTCTGGTTGTTGTTTTTTCCTCAATCCTCAGAGCGGCTTCACTCCCCTGCACATCGCAGCTCATTATGGCAACATTAACGTGGCCACGTTGCTGCTTAACCGAGGGGCTGCTGTGGACTTCATGGCTCGAGTGAGTTTACTCTGCCCTCTGCTGTCTGGTGGGGGTATTACCAGCTTCCAGTACAGAGACAAACCAGCTCAGGCAACAGAGACATTCTTTTCATTTCTATCTTTACTTTGTTAACAATATTGTCAGCGAGGAAAGACACATGACAATAAATACCATGGCATCAGAAAAGGTTGATTATAAACCAAAAAGGTCGTCTTTACTACTTTGATGCAACATGGATGACACTATAGGGGCTATGAAGGGACAAAATCAAACTCTGCCTCTTTAATGGCCTTTTTGCATTTCTTGTAGATTTCATAGGTTTTACTCTGCACAATTACATTTCATTACATCAAATACACCTGCTTAGTTCCTCCAAAATAATCCTGTAAATATTTTCCACAGCAACACTATTAGATCTGAGGGCAAGTGCCACCAAATTCTCTGCCTCATCAGATGTTGCCTGCACCATATTTAATAGGGGCCTAATTACTGGGTGTTGGCTGCTGTTTTAAGGGGTTGCTGGTGTTTGTGCCGATTTTGACACTGATTACACGTCTACAACGTCTTGCCAGAGCAGAAGGAATAGTTAGACTCACCCAAGGAAGAGGCTCAGCAGATGCTTGTTTTTGAATTTACACCATTTGTTTTCACTGAGGGGTTGGCCTATGGTTGTTTAATTGTTGAAATTGCTGGTTAAATGAGAAATGGCTAAATGATCAAATGCTTTAATTACAGTTTTATTCAACTGGTGCTTTTGGCAAATAAGAGGTACATCAATTTGCGGTTAAATATTTTCAGAAACATTCCTATTTTTCTATCAGAACGACATTACTCCGCTTCACGTGGCATCAAAAAGGGGCAACAGCAACATGGTGAAGTTACTACTAGACAGAGGGTCCAAAATAGATGCAAAGACCAAGGTGAGACTAGACTACAATTTATCCATGAAAGACCTTGTAATGTATAATAAAGGGGATGAATATTTATGGATCGATATGTTTTCAGGATGGTCTGACGCCTCTTCACTGTGGAGCGAGGAGCGGCCACGAGCAGGTGGTAGAAATCCTTTTGGACCGAGGAGCACCCATCCTGTCCAAGACCAAGGTAGCTACCCGAATGATAAGCTTGTGAGCCGACGCTTTGCTCGTTAAAGGAAGAGGTCACAAAGACATCACATTTGTTCTTGGCTGTTAAACATAGGTCTTAGTAAGTCATACCTTCATCAATAACACTGACACGTTTGTTTCAATCAGCTCCTCTAATCACACAGAGCGATTTGAAATCTGTTATCCAATCAGACAGCAGAACTGTTGCTGTAGCGTTGTCGCATTGTCTCCATAACGTCTGTGCGACTTCTCCAGAGCAGCCTGTCCTCGCTGCGTAAACCCTGCCGTTTGACCGCGCAGGACGACCAGTGTAACAACATAGACATTGTTGTAATGACCTCGTTATAACAATGCTTCTGTAACAGCAACTTCCTTCGCAGTTTTACCTGTACAAGCGCACGACTGCGTCCTAACTGCGTGTTGTCTGTCTGTCCACCTGTGTACGTGTCTGTCTGCGTGCGTCTGTTTTTTTTCTTTTCTCTCTCTCTCTCTCTCTCTCTCTTTGTCTGGATCTCTCCGTCTCCTCCCCTCTCCTGTTCTCTGTTCTCTCTGCCTCTCTCCGACGCCTTGTAGAACGGCCTGTCGCCGCTGCACATGGCCACTCAGGGGGACCACCTGAACTGCGTCCAGCTCCTGCTGCAGCATGATGTGCCAGTGGACGACGTCACCAACGACTACCTGACGGCGCTGCATGTCGCCGCGCACTGCGGCCACTACAAGGTGGCCAAGCTCATCGTGGACAAGAAGGCCAATCCCAATGCAAAAGCTCTGGTGCGAACAATGTGGGAGCATGCTATGCTCAAAATGGGTTAATATGATTGTTGAATTTTAGTTTGTGAACCAAAACCAAGTTATTTTGATGCATGCTCTTAATCAGAGGTGGCAGTCCAGGCCAAATAGTTGAATCATAAACTCAACTCGGTGTTTCAATTGAACATTGATCACAAATATGTATCAATAGTTTTAGAAGACCTCCTGCAAAACGTCCAACGTTGACTAGATGTCACTGTAACATTAAATTTCTCCCTTTCTAGAACGGCTTCACTCCGCTTCACATCGCTTGCAAGAAGAACAGAGTAAAAGTGATGGAGCTTTTGCTGAAACACGGGGCGTCCATACAGGCTGTAACAGAGGTGCAACACCGAGCCGGAGCGCAGTTCCAACAAAATCCAATTTGCTTTGCTCTTCAAGCTTGACGTGCTTTACAGACAGATATTTGAATCGTTACTGTTTCCATGCAGTCTGGCCTAACGCCGATCCACGTGGCAGCCTTCATGGGCCATGAGAACATCGTCCACGCACTTACACGCCACGGAGCGTCGCCCAACACCACCAACGTTGTGAGTGGATGATATCTAAATGATGCTGATTCTGGGTTTTGTCCAACTTCGACTTGAAACGCGTTGTGTTTGTTTCCTCCAGCGAGGGGAAACGGCTCTCCACATGGCGGCGAGGGCCGGCCAGGCAGATGTAGTTCGTTACCTGCTGAAGAACGGAGCCAAGGTGGACACCAAGTCCAAGGTTAGTGCAAAGCGCCTCACTATGATTCACTCAGTCCAGTGAATAACGCTAACGGTCACCTCGTCGCTCCGCGTGTAGGACGACCAGACAGCATTGCACATCTCCAGTCGGCTGGGAAAGGTTGACATCGTCCAGCAGCTGCTGCATTGTGGTGCCTCTGCCAACTCTGCCACCACTTCAGGTTACACGCCCCTTCACCTGGCCGCCCGCGAAGGGCACCAGGATGTCGCCTCCATGCTGCTGGAGAACGGTGCCTCGCTTTCCTCCTCCACAAAGGTAAATCCCACAGAGGTCAGGTGAAACGCAGACACTCAGGAAACAGAACGGAGGTCCTCCGGTTTCAGTACCACACTTCCCCACTAGTGGGCCTCCGGGCTGCTTGTCCCTGTTTTCTGTTCCACATCCAATTTCGATTCTGACAATTGTATGTTTTGGGGGCGGGGGAGGGGAGATTTGTAACATCAGGATTGTTATTTAAAACATTTCCTGGAGTTAACTATGATTTTTGGTTCTAGCTGAGATCGCATATCCAAGTAAAGATCGAGGTCAGAAAAAAGAGATGAGGAGAAGAATTAATGCAGCCGGTTTGTGGAAGTGTGCGATGTGTAGCTGGGGGCTGTTTTTAAAGGTCACCTCTATCGGTGGAGCAGATTAATGGAGGGTGAACCCCGTGGTGGGCTCTTTCTCGTCAACACTCACTCACTCTGTACCTCTGGGGATTCCAGCGGATACCGAGCAAGAAATGGATGCAGCTGCATGTAAGAGGAGAGGAATTGGAGTTCAGTAACTACGAGTTAATGTGTGATGTTTACCGAGCAATTCTGTTAAGAGCAGCTTCTCCATCCAGGAGCCTGTCTTCTCCCTCACTGTGTGTGGATGCTGACTGTAGGCAGTCAGAAAGAAAGGAGGTCATGTGTTTCAGTGCAAGCGGGAATCTGTGGGAGTCCCACATTCCTTTGGAAAATATGACCAAATGTCTTTAAATATCTCCACACACACACACACACACACACACACACACACACACACACCCCCCCACACACACACACACACACACACGCACACACACGCACACACACACACACACACACACACACACACACACACACCCGCAGTGCTGCTCATTTTGTAGCATTTTTGGCTCACTTTCTGAAGCGTTTTTGATCCACTGTGTTTCTTTTGTGTGGTTAATTCTTTATAACAGCAAAGTAGACATAAGTTTAATTATCACTCTGGTCATAGCAGGACAAAAAAAATCTCAAGTAGGTAGTAACTGTTTAGGGTTCGCTTATCATTTTGATGTTTTTTTACACAACAGCCAAAGTCGCTTTTTAATGATCCATTTTACTTAATTGTGACGTTTTATGACCACTTTGGAAACATAATTCTCATATTACATACAATTCCGTCCCGTAATATTGTCATCTATACCTGTGCTTTTTGAGATCACTTTTGCAGCCGTGTGCTACCACTCACTAGTCCAATTTGGACTCAAATTACATTCAGTAACCTTCTTAGCTCATTATCGGGTCAGTGTTCGGTTGGACCGAATTAAGCAAGAGTCAGACAACACATCAAACCGATGAAAGAAAAAAATACTTCACTGGCCCTCGTTTCTCTCAAACAGTTGCCTGACCTAAGCTTCAGCTGCGACTATTTAAATTAAACTGGACAGTGAAAAGTTAGATGTGTTTTTTTTTTTTTTTAATCACATTTCATCTCTATAAACCTTGGAGTTATTGTGAGTCTCTTCTATGTTATCTGGTTGCTAAACAGATATCTTACCCTTAGTAAATGAATCTTCTTGCATCATTACTTTTATGGCACAACCATTAGATTAGACTTAGGTTGCGTGATTAGAGTTATATGAAACGCTATATCGCTAAAGTAAATTAATATACAAAAGCATTAAAAATTCCCTATGAACTTTCTTTTCTTCTTATTTACATTGTATTTAACGCCACTGATTGGTTTTTGCTCTGCGTCCACCAGAAAGGGTTCACGCCGCTGCATGTAGCAGCAAAGTACGGCAAGATGGAGGTGGCCAGTTTACTTCTTCAGAAGAGAGCCCCGCCTGACGCTGCAGGAAAAGTGAGGACAAAACTACTGTGCCTTTTCTGTTCAAAATGTTTCTGTATGTAAGCTGCCAGAGGGTAAAAAGAGGCCCAAAAAAACTAAAAGAAGTTGTCCAGATCTGGTGGTTTTAGTATTTCTGAATTATTAGTAAAAGACTGAAAGTCTTTAGCAGGTGTAACAACTTGTTCTAATTTAACAAAGTGTCGGGAATAATGTTCAAAGTGAGATTATCTGATTTCCATCCAATACAAACAGTAGATGCTCTTCCTGTGGCGTAAAGCTTGAGGGCAGATTGACCTTTTCTCCCCTGATGCACTCGAACACACACATTGGCACACTTTCTTTCTTAGGACAGACCCACTGGCAGTCGGCCACCACTTATCCTAATAGCACTCATGTATGATAATGAAGCTCCCACAATGCATGGCGTTGTCACACCAAACTCCTAAATCCAGGCTTTGTTGTGAATTTTTTGGGCTACCTTGAAATGATATTAGGGGAAATAGTATGCAGTTTGACTCACCGAGGCTAAACGTGTGGGGAAAACGGCGACTCCACTTCCATTGTGAGCTTTCATCAAACAGGTTTGAAGTCATTCTGCGGATATTTGTGATGGCCCAACAGGCTATTTCTGGTATATTTTGGCAGTATAAAGCTGGCCTACTTCCTGTTTTTATTTTTTGATGCTGAAATTTATCCTCACATGCATCCAGGTCGGCCTCGTTGTGACATGTTTTAATAAATCGCACGTTTTGCAAGATTGACGCTGCAGTTTTGGAACCAAAGTCATTATTGTGCAGTAATAAGCTCTGTAGAGGATTTTAAAATAAACAGGTAAACCACTAAAATGTTCCTCTGATGATAGTATTTAATTTTTATTTTAAATGTGGGACTTCCAGAGTCCCTCATTTAATATCACAGTTTAAGTTATGACAAAATGGAAAAGGTTCATAGCATTTATTCTTGTGCATACATTTGCACAAGTTTTTTTACATACAGTTTTTTACATACATTTCAAATACTTTACCAAAGAAATATAAATCTAAAAAAGAAAAGGAAAAAAAAGACAACAAACAAAGTCAAGGATTTGACCAATGACACACTCTCCTTTGGTATGCCTCTTTTTTGCAGATGCTAACATCCTACTTTACTCTCCCAGTCTTCCTCCAGTTTTCTCTCCGTGTTCTGTTGATTTGATGCTCTAACTTTAGATTAGCATGTTTCTAATAGTACATGCTAAGTGATTTCTAATATTCTGTCTTGCATGCCCTGTGCGTGTGTCTGTGTGTGTGGGTGTCTCAGAGTGGGCTAACTCCGCTGCATGTAGCCGCTCACTACGATAATCAGAGAGTGGCGCTGTTGCTGCTGGATCAGGGATCTTCCCCTCATGCTGCCGCCAAGGTATCCACACAGACACAGAAAATACTCATATTGTCAATATTACTTTACATTTTTGTAAAGTTTGGATTTAGAATGATGGGTCATCTTTAGCTAACTTTGAATTAGCTATTTAGCTCCTAAATAGTGGCTTCAGTAACTTCTAGGAAGCCATTTATTTTATCTCTCAATGTTGATGCTTTATGCAGTTTGCTCTGCATGGAAATATTTGTTGATTTACAGTTTGGCAGTAGCTTTTGTACTCAAGTGATGAACAGAAAAAAAATGTTTGTCAAGAGAAAATATCATGCAACACTTGAGAGACTATTTTTCATTTCCTTTTACTCACCCAGTCATTCCTTCCTGCATGTCTTTTTTTTTTTTTTTTTTTGCTGCTCGCTTATAATAAAACATTGGGTGAGTATTGGGTGCATTTGGATTAATTTAAGCACTTCTGGGAAGTTGTTACTGGTGTTATTCTGGAGGAGGAGTCTGTCTGCATAATCTTTCATACAAATGCAAGCTGTACATTTCTTCAGAGCTCAGATAACAAAAACCATTTTAAAAATCCCATGAAAAGTAACTCTGAGTTGATTTTTAGAAGGAGGCCAATTTAAAAAAAAAAAAAAAAAAAAAAAAAGATAGTGTGACTTTAGTTGTATATTTTTAGAACATGTTCTAAATTTACTGAATGTGACAGATGCCTTTTGCACACTCTCTTAATCTTTTTTACTAGCTCTATTTTAAGCTTTAATCTCCTTGCTACTTTTTGGGTCCTAAAGCTGCATATAAATTTGAATAAACCCTCCTCAGTTTCCGCCAGGGGAAGATACTCTGATCAGCCATAACGTTACGGCTCCCAATGAAATCCCCTGCAGTGCTAATACTGGTCCCATTAAAACCACTATTAGCATCTTTAGCTATCTTAGGAGCATGTTTCAGCCAACGTGCATCAATGAGCCTTTGCCACACCTGGTTGCAGATCCTAAAATGTTTCTTCATAGGTCCACTTTTGATAAGTATTGACCAGCAGAAGAGAGACGGGGCTTTGAGTTTCAAACCTGGATTTAATTTAACTCATGCCTCGTTTCACTGAGCAGCTTGGACTGGTGCGGTTTGTTGTGCTATTTCATGGTCCGGTATATTTGGGAAAGGGTCGGTTGTACTACGTCACTCATTCTATGGTAATCAATGGTGGTTCTTGCAATGTCTGTATTGTTGGACTTGGGTAAAGTGACTCTGATTTGACAGAAAACCTGCAGTTTTTGAGAGGTTGCAACCTAGTTTTCCCATTAACAGTTTTTTTTCCTGTTCTTGTATAAAACAAGCGTGAAGTTTATTAATTTTTTCTTCATTAATTTAGGTCTAGGATTATCTTTAATTAGCTTTTGAGGAATGACAGTCTACTAAATCTTGATCTTATAAATGACCTGCAGTTACATCAAATTAGTATTTCAGTTCCCCTTCCTTGTCCTAGAACGGCTACACGCCTCTCCACATCGCTGCCAAAAAGAACCAAATGGACATCGGGACCACACTGCTGGAGTACGGCGCAGACACCAACGCGGTGACGCGGCAGGGCATCAGTCCAATTCACCTGGCGGCGCAGGAGGGCAGCGTGGACCTCGTGTCCCTGCTGCTGGCCAAGAATGCTAACGTCAATGTGTGCAATAAGGTGACCGATGCCAGTTTTTACAATCCCTGCTGGAAACACATAAACCAATGTTGTTTGAAACAAACATGTTTAGCTTTTGATCCCAAAACGTACAAAATGTGATTTTTATTTTTTTTTTCTCCCCCACAGCGGGATCTTTGGAGCTCCTTTTTTTTTTTTTTTTAAATAGAGTTGTTATCCTGTAGTTCCGTTCTTAGCTACATCCAGGACATATTTGTTCATGTGTTATATTGTGTGTGTACTTTAACTTAACACAGAGTGGACTCACGCCCCTGCACCTAGCAGCTCAGGAAGACAAGGTCAACGTTGCAGAAATCCTTGTAATCAACGAGGCTGATGTCAACTCACAAACAAAGGTAGAACAGTCCAGTCTGCAAATACAAAAAAAAAAAAAAACTGTAGCCTTATTCGGTTTTTGTAGTTTTTTTTTTGTTGTTGTTGTTGTTGATTCATTCTTTCTACATTACTTAGAGTTTTAACATTTCAAATAAACAAAATGTGTTTACCGATCACCCTGTTCTGCATCAAACAAACCCATTGAAATAAAAAGTCAACCTGTATGTGTCCACTGAGGCTGATCTGTCCCAGCTGAAGGTTATTTGGGGAGTGTTTGTGCTGACAGGACAGATGTTTATAGCAGAAAGGTCATTCCTGCCCTGATCTCTAAGTGTTGTGCTCATAATCATAACTCAACATGAGACATGAAGCAGCGTTCTGTTTTTTTTTGCAAGACGGTGATAGCCTGCTGAGAGTTTGGTTAGATGAGCATCTTTCCACATTTTTAAAAGAAATACCTCTAAAGAGAGCGATATCTATTGGAAGTTATGTTTCATGCTCCTTTTGACTGTCCATAACTTCCTCCTACCCTCCCTTTCATCTCCTTTCCCTTTCATGTCCCTCCATCTGCAGATTGGATACACTCCCCTGCATGTGGCCTGTCACTATGGCAACGCAAAGATGGCAAACTTTCTTCTGCAGAACCACGCCAAAGTCAACGCCAAAACAAAGGTGAACCTCCTCAGTGTTGCAGCCAGAATCAGTCACTTTAAATCTCTTTAATATCTATAGCAGCACCAATTTCATGTTTTTTTTTTTAAACAAAAGATCGGCCTTGTAGCTTATCCTCAAACCAGTTTGAGCTGAGGAAGAAATCCTAACCGTTCCATCGAGTTTCAAACTCAGTTCCCCAAAGAAGAAGTTGTTTCAATTCACGTGTTTTGACTGCGTCTGTCTCCATCTAGAACGGCTACACTCCACTCCACCAAGCAGCTCAGCAGGGCCACACCCACATCATCAACCTGCTGCTTCAGCACGGAGCCTCGGCCAACGACCTCACCGCGGTGCGAACGCCGAACGGACAAGCTGAAATGCTGAGTGCTTTCTGTGTTTTCCGGAGCTTTAATATCGTTCTCTTTTTTTCCCCCACGATGGTTAGAACGGAAACACTGCCCTTTCAGTGGCCCACCGTCTGGGGTACATCTCCGTAGTGGACACTCTGAGGCCCATGACTGATGAAAACCTCTCGGCTATGGTGAGACACTGTCTTCTACTCTGCAGTTTCTTGTTTAATGTTAGAAAAACTACGTCGATGCAATTAAGCACTACTTAATCGTGTCGGCGCCGGCTTGTCCAAGTCAAACCTGGCCCTCCAGTCGGCAGCACAGTTAATGGAGCGAGAGAGCAAATGTGGCATCATGAGCCGGCAAGCTAGTCCGTCACGCCGTGTCACATGTGGGACGTTGCCCTGATTAGAAGACTTAGATTGGAGCTTAGGCTTCTTCTCCTTAGCCAAGGTCACCGGCAGCGATCTCATTGACACAAGGCTCAATGAGGAGTGTGAGGGTGGGCCACAGGAGAAGGGTTTGCACACGATGCAGCGCCAAAGTTAGTGGGAAAAGTTGGGGGAAAATGGGCAGTGAGAAGCAATCTTTTTGAGTGGTAGGAAGTAAAAGACTGCACAAGGTAAAATCAAGTGTCAAGTGGTTGAACATACAAACAAAAAGAAAGAAAGAATTATGTTTCTCCAACAACTTCTAACTATGTGTCATGTCCCTTTGTGTTTTTTTTTTTTTTATTTTTTTATTCAGAGTGCCTCAGAAAAACACAAAATCAATGTCCCGGAGACCATAAATGAGTTTCTTGACATGTCAGATGACGAAGGTAAGTGAATCATTGTTAAAATATCTCAGATTTTATTGGTTTTTTTGTTTTTTTTTTATCAAGAAAAAAAACAAAAAAAAATTGTGTGGTGGATGCCTTTGACAATTGCGTACTTAACTGTATGTGTATCCAAATCACGCAGTTTGGACTAATGTACCACAGATTCTCAGAGAAGAGTCTTTTTCTGATGTTGATGAAGGTACTGGTGACCAGTTCGAATCTGTTTTGTGCCGTTTGCTTTCTTTTCGTATCTTTAGCTCACTGTGCTAAGCCGCCATTGCTTTGCAACCATTCAAAACTCATAATTCAGCTGAGTGAAGTGGTTTGTTTGTAGTTGCTGTTAGAGTATTAACCACTTGTGCTACGAAACCACATCTTGTTTTTATTGTTTGTTTTGTTTTTGCATCATTTAAGCTACACGCATTTTATTTGAGATCTGCAAAGTTATATTCTGTCAAGCTTTATCCTTCGACTCTGCCGGTCTAGGAATATCAAACACTGATTATCTTTGTCAAGAACACTTTCTGCAAAAATACCGATGCCCTTTGACCATTCTCACAGTAAAACTACAAACTTCTCTGTATTTATTGGGATTTTATGTGATAGATCAACACAAGGTAGAGCATGACTGCCAAGTGGAAAGACAATTATACATGGTTTTGACATTTTTACCATTAAAAACCTCTAAATCCTCTGCATTCATATCCGGTCCCTGTTAGTGAATTCTTGTAGAACCAAGTTTTTTTTTTTTTTTTTTTTGCAAAATAGCTGAAGCTCGATTAATGTTTATGGATGGGGAGCACCTACAAACAACTTTTTTTCAACTTTTCCGTACGTTTTTGAGTGGCTTTAGGTGTCGGTTCTAATACATGGAAGTCTGATAATCCAAACCACTCCATCGTAGCTCTGGTTGTATGTTTAAGGTCACGCTAGTGGTGAGAGGTGAAATGATGCTCTGTCTGTTAAAAGCTCCAACAAGTTTCCTTCCAGTACTTCCCTGTACATAGCTCCATCCATCCCAATCGACTCTGACCTGCTTCCCGAGAAAATCCTCATCACAGCATGATGCTGCCATCGCCATGTTTCACTGTGTATTCGTTTTATCCTTTCACATGTACTGTTGTGTCTTTTGATCAACAATCCAGATTGTTTTCCTCATCGACCGTGTCATTTCCTGTGTCTCCTACATGGCTTATAGCGAACGCTAATCATTGCTTCTTACGACTTTTTTTTTTTTCCAAACAGTGGCTTTCTTCTTGACTCTCTTCCATTAAAGCCATTTTTTCCTGTGTTCCCTGGTCATGTTTACTAATGGTCTCCATTAAGCCTCTGTGACCAGGATTTAGTTTGATTAAAATAGTTGATAGCAATTATGTTATTTAGAGAAAAAGTGGGCTGAATACTAATGACTCAGGATTTTTAGATTTTAATTGTTAAACTTAGAAAACTATGATTCATTCACCTTCCACTTCACAATGTTGTGCTATTTTGTCTTAGTCACAGAAAATCCCAAGAAAACACACTGAGGTTTGCAGTTTTAATGAAACATAATGTGGACAATGTAAAGGGACATAAATACTTTATAAATTATCTTTATGCAAGAGATAACAAATTGCATTTTTCATCACTCACATGATGCAGCAACAGGCTTGGTTACAGAACACTTTTATCCCTTCAGAGCCGTGTTTATGGTACGAGTCACACTGTTTAAAGCTGCCACCTTCAGTCCACTGCAGTTTGTTTTGGAACCACCGAGCTAACGCGCTTGTAAAATTGATGAGGTTGTTCCCAGGCCGTTGCTTAGGGGACGGTTGGGAGGGCGGCGGTTCTTTGTCAGGTGATACGGTTGGACTGCACAAACATATCAAGTGATGGTGGATGAATTTATTTTTGAGCTGGATCCTCGCTGGCCTTGTGCGCTGCCACCAGCGTGATCGAAAAAAAAAAAAAAAAAAAAAAAAGACGAGATAATCCTCCTTGTGCTGTGTGTGAACTGTTTGTAGTGTGTGTACATAATTCATCTGCAGTGAGCCTGTTCACAGTGGACTTGATGGCAGACCAATAGAAGCGAGGACAGATTGGGTGTTTGCTTTCAGGATTGGAGTCCCTCCTCGCTGCCGGACGGTTTTTGGTCTGTGTGTAGGTCTGTCTTAGGAGAAAGTAAAGACTTACCACAACTCTCTTTAATCCAATATGGGGAAATCCTATTATAGCGCAGGTTGGGTAGTATGTGTTGCTTCTAGCTGTTTGTGTGGCTTTTCCTTTACTTACATTAAACTTTCAGCAGGCTTCTGTAGTTTCCAGTTGTACTGCGAATGGGTAAACGTTTAATATTTGTTACGCCTTACTGTCGTAGGGTATTTGAAAAGGCATATTTACCGGATCTGGTCTGGTGTTTTGTTTTTTTGTTGTTGTTTTTTTTGTGTGTGTGTGTGTTAAAAATCACTGGATGCAGCATGCAGAGAAAACTGAAAGATGAAGAGTTGTGGTTCAATATTTTCTTAAAGAATGGCAAAAGAAAAAACAAAAAAACGTGCCTGCTGAGTATTTCATCATTACTGACACTACTTCCCCAGTTTGACATGCAGCCAAACTCTCCCTGGCTTCCAGCATAAAGAGTTTCCTTTTTTCTCTCTCATTCACTGTCCTCTCCAGTGAGATTCTCAGGCATTTGCTCAAACAACCTGTCAGCTGACTGTTGCTTCTCTCCATGGAGCACTAAACTCTTCCAGTGACGGTGCTCTCTGTCTCTGCTTGTGTTTGTTGAGGACGAGTCTCTCTCTCTCTCTCTCTCTCTCTCTCTCTGTCTTTCTATCTCGCTAAATCCAATAAGATGAGCTTTCTCTGAGCCGCCTGCGGGAGAATTAACTCCTGCGGTCAGGCGGCTTTTAGACTTCTGACATTTCTGCCCTCACGGCGACACAAAAGTTCCAAGAGTTTGGATTTGTTTCATTTATTTGCGAAAAGAGGACGGAAGAGATGGCGCGCACCGGCGGATCCAAACGCGCAACTTTTTGTTGTTGTTGTTGCCCGAGCGCAGTTAGGCGCAGGAGCTGAATGAAGGAAGAGCGCAACTTTTCCCGTCTGCGCCAGAAGCGCACCGGATGGACTGTTCGTTGTAGATCTTCCTTAGTTTTTTATTTTTATTTTTAAGCTTTATGTGGGGGTTTTGTTGCTTCAAGTTTGGGGATCGGGAAAAGTCGCAGAGGAAATAATTAGCGGAGTTGCGAACAACATGGCTGCGTTGGAAAAAGGTAAGTCGGTATTAATCATTAAGGGACGTCGATCATATACACTAATTAACAACAAAAGAAAAAGAAAAAAAGGCTACATTGAGATGAACCATCTAGGTAGCTGGAACATTTTATTTTAGGGCGAATTTATTTATTTATTTATCTTTCTTTTTATTTATTAGCGGAGATGATGGTAATGGAGCATAAAACTATATGTTTGTGCCGATTCAGTGTCTGTGCTTTAACGGGTTTGTGAAATGTTACTTCTAAAAAAGAAGTGAATTGCTTGTTTGGTCAAGTCAGAAAAAGTGTAGAAAACACAGGAAGTTCAGCAGTCAGTTCCACCAAGAATGTAGAGCTCATCGGTTTAATGTGTTATTTATTCTTTTGAAACATTTGGAAATCTGAACATAAAACATTTGGAAATCTGAACATAAAAACACAAGTTGTTTCTTTTTTTTTTTAGCACTTAGCTGGATTGCACATAGTTCCTGCAGGTTAATGTTTATTAATGGAAACAGTTCATTTAAATGAACCACAGCAACACCTAGAATAATAGATATTACAATTATGATGAGCGGTTTCATTATGTCCTCCCAGTCAAACCTCACTTAGTCAGTCAGTAAGAGATGTCGCCCTGTGTATGCATCCAACGCCCCTGCAAGTGACAAAGTCCTGTTAAATTTAGTCAGAATCCGCCATTGTTTATTGGTCACTGAAGTAAGACTCTGCTTCAAACATGTCATTTTAAGCTGTTTACCAAATAACAAAGATTGGTGTTCTAATGCACAACATGTCAGAAATGACATTTTATGTTTCCCAAATTACTGTCAGTGGTGCCTCATTCAGATGTGCAATCAAAAATAATAATAATAAGATGACCTCTTTTTAATAAAAACTGATTGAGGGGAAAAAACACATAAGTTAACATAAGTTAGCTAAGACATGCACCTTTAAATAAACACATTAAAATGCAATTTGAAAGTTTTAGCACATACGTGTCAAACTCAAATCATCATAAGTTTTTATGTGACCCTTCAGGTTCTACACAAATAACAGATTTGTGCTGAAATATTATTTTATCAACCAAATCGAAGCAGTTTTTTATGCATACTTCCAGATGTGCAAGATGTTACCATTGAAGAGAAAGCTATTTATTTATATTTTAATAGTTTAGGTAGTTTTATCCTTATTTTTTTATGTATTATTGTTGTACAACATGTTATTTTTTAAAAAAAACAATCTATGTGGACCATAAATCTGATGAATAAATCAATCAAATCTTACGTTCTACTACAATTGACCCTTTGAAGAC
The DNA here is from genome assembly GCF_051168715.1 of Poecilia mexicana. NCBI lineage: Eukaryota > Metazoa > Chordata > Actinopteri > Cyprinodontiformes > Poeciliidae > Poecilia > Poecilia mexicana. The sequence continues at coordinate 12,647,802 of NW_028263384.1, read as the reverse complement.
ATTTCTGATCTTCATAAGGCCCAACATGAAAATGAGTTTGGCTGACACCCGTTTTTTAGCATTCAAGTTACCAAAAGTCGCTCATTCTCTGGTGTTTGCTATTGCAGCTGATCAGCTCAAATCTTCTTTTGTGATATGGCTGACCCAAATACACAAAAGCAAAGACTCTTTTCCTATTTAAATAAATCAGTGTCTGATATTTACTGTCAGTGTAGCCTACATGTGTTAGTGGAAAAAATTGATATACTTTAAAACACAAAATCCGTAGAACCAGTTTGAACTGTTGCATTTTGTCTTTTTTTTTCTTTTTTTTGATTGAACACTCTTCTTTTTCCGTCAATTTTCCACCACATTTTTATTTTATTTTTTTAGAAAATAAAGTAAAACGAGCTCTTTTTTGCATAGGAAAAAAACAAACCGAAACAGATTTCCTCCCTTATTCGTGCGTTAGAGTTGGGTTTTATTTTGAAATCAGACTCCGGAAGTGGTCTCTTGCCGCTGCCTTGACGCCGGTTTGTGGCGTCTGCTCGGAGTGCGGCAGTGCTGAAGGCAGGAGGGGGAGGGGCTGCGGTGAAGGAGCACAGTGTTGCAGGCAGGACAGAGACGGACATGAGGGAGAAGGGGAAGCACTACGGCCGCTCCGGCGGCTTCATTGATCGGCGTGTCATCGTCCACCGGTCCGCCGATCGAGGTGCGATGCGCTGCTGAACTTTCCGCTGCTGTATTGTTTTTCTGGCTTTGCTTGTCTTCTGTGTTTGAGTGCTGTGATGGGAGGTGCGTTTGATTTTTTTTTTTTTTTTTTTTTTTTTTTTTACAGGACAGCAGCAGATTTACCGCAAAGTTGCTTTTCTGCTGCCTCTCATGATGTTTTCTGCTAAATCCTCTTCCGAACCTCTGAATGAGCTGCAGTCATTTGTGATTCACGCTGTTGTACGCCACAGTCTATTGAACAGATTCAAATAAAAGTAGCTGTAGGCTGTGTATCTGCAGTGATGTTTTGGGTTCAACGTCACAGTGCTGCTGATAATTACCCCCAGGGCCTCAATACATGCTCTAATCAAATAAGAAAGAGACGGATGCTCTTTCTTATGCTCCTTCTCTGAGGTGCTGCATCGCCTCCTCCTTTATCCGCTCGTGAAGTTAACAGCTGGATGTTGTGATTTCAACCCCCTCTCCAGGTGAGGATGCGATGACCGGTGACACTGACAAATACCTGCGACCTCAGGACCTCAAGGAGCTGGGGGATGATTCTCTCCCGCAGGAGGGCTACATGGGTTTCAGCATAGGAGCGCGCTCTGCCAGGTAGGCTCCTGTCAATTGAGTTAAGTTTTTATTTCATTTAGCTGGATTATTGGGAGATTATTGAAGCTGTAATCACATTCATTATAGATTTATAACTACTGCATTGGCCGCTGCTGTACAAAACCGAAGCATGTTGTGAAGCTTTCTGGTTTATCTGAACACAAAACAAATAAAGAATAACATAGAAATCACCTCAAAACAAGAGCCTGGAAAGTTGCCATCTAACGATTCAACCTGACAAAAAAAAAAAAAAAAAAAGTGATTCAGGCATTTTGCCTGACCTCATTCAAACCCAGGCCAGAGCTACGAAACGGCCCAGAGTGTAGCACAGTATAGAGACGAGACGCATGAGTACACTTTTCAAAGAGACTACAAAAGGTTGTTGTGGAAAACTGGCAGGCTACAGGGGAAAACACATCAGAGGCTATTGTTTCTATAGTGACAGATGGCAGATGTACCATGATGGCTGGATTGATAAAAAAGGAAACAGAGAGGTGAGCGGCGACAGGAAGCTGCTAGCATCAGCAGGGCTCAGCAAACAAGGGAAACCCAGAATTAGATGGAAAGATTCCATGTAAACAAGTTTTTTTTTTTTTTTCAGGATAATGATGGAAATAGTTTCAGTAGTCACTAAATGTAGTTGCTGTTCAAATGTTAAGATACCGCATAATAAAAGGATTTAGTTTTATTTTATTTATCAGTTTTTTTGCTTCACTTTTTGTGTTTAATATTAGAGATGCACTGATCCAATATTTGGGTCAGATTTCTAATATTCACTTTTTGCAAAACTTTGACTAGCTGACACCAAATTTATCTGATTCCATTTTCAATTTTAGAAAAATATAATGAACCAGATTTAAGATATTTTTTTCCAAACTTTTTCCCAAGAGATGCCAGTTATTAAGAAATCATGGTGATGTCGCAGCTTGTGTGTGAGAAGTTACTTCTTTGTTTTGCTAAAACTTCAAAAAGAAGATAAATTTATTGCACTATTAGTTATTTGTTGTATTATACTAGTTGACCTTTTTTAACTATCTTTTGCAACTAGTATTATTAGCATGGCTAGCATTAGCTGTAGACATTCACAGGATTGTTGCGTCATCAGAAACATCCCAAAAAGAAGTGGACTGGAAATTTAACATTAGCATTTCTAACTTTAAATTGCTCTTATAAAAAAAATATACAGTATGCAAATTGAAGTCACGTAAAATTCCTCCTCAAAATGCATTTCTACTCCTCTGAAACTGGATAAACTTTCCGTGCCAACTATTCAAATGTCTCTGTACAAGAATGTGAATGTTGTGAAATATATTAAATAATGTTTTATTGATCTGTGTTTACGTATGACGCTGAGCAAGGCCTTTGCTTTCCCTTACCTTTCTGTTTATACATTGACATTGCATGGTTTTGCTTTTGCTGGGCTGCACACACATACACACATTCATACAAATCTAAACAAAATGTGCTTAGAGTAGTGCAACCATGCAAAAGCACAGCATCAGTGTCCTAAGTCTGAAGAAAAGTCATATCATGCCTAAATGTTTTCAAAATGCTTTGCTTTTTCACTGCTCTGTTTTTTTCTTCTTCTTGTTTTCTTGTCCCTCATTCTAGCCCTAGAATCAGGTAAGAAAAGGGCAGCAGTAGCAGTAGCATTAGTAGCATTAGGAAGCATATGTGAGACGTCTCTTTGTGTATTAGAACCTCCATCCAAAGCCACAAGTCATCCTATTGCACATTGGTCTCATCGTGTTGCTGTTACAGCATTGCTCAGATCATTTAGCTCCATTAAGCTGGTTAGCATTCGTCACAATTTCTCATCCCTGTTAACAATCATTCATCACGTGTGCCGTTTAAGTTTTAAAATGAATTCGTTTTTGGGTTACTTGTGTGAAAAAAAAGATGAGAACGCACTAGTGGTGTTTTGTTTTAGATTTGTTTATTTTGGAGATGCACCAATCTGAGAATTTGTGGCCGATTTTTAGCTTATTTCTATTTCACTTCAAGTGTTGCAAATATAAAATATTCAAAATAAATATTTACGTGTAAAAAAAATACTGTCCTTAAAAACATGTTTTGTTCTAATATCATGAGCTTCATAAAATAATGGGATAGGTTATTTTTTCCCAAAAGTGATTTTGGCAAAAAAAAAAAAAATACTAATAGAAACTAGCACTGCTAACTGTCAAAACCTGTCTCTTTGTTCATTTACTCTAAATAGAGTTGATCTGTTTCTTAACTGAGATTTCCCCCCAAGTTGAAAAAATAAATAATAATCCAAATCAAACTTGACAGACAAAACTGGACCTTTCAAAAAGCCAAAACAGACTCATTTTGCTTCCTGCTATATGCTAACATAACATCTCCCTCCTTGTTGAAAGTAACAGTCTCAAAGAGCATCCCACATGACTCTGCAAAAACATCTCTTTATTTTTAGAAGCAGGACAGCTTTTGTTCTTTCCCCTGACTTCATTTTCAAACACCTCGCTGATACTGAAAACGTGGACAACTTTCACACGGAAAAGTGTTGTTGTTAGCCTAACATGCTAACATTTGGGTACGGTGTTTTTCGCTGACCATAACAAGATGGATCTTTCAAACGGTAAATGGCCTGACTCTGGTCACCTGTGTAATTCTCGGTGCATCTCTGTGGTTTAAGTACTTTTTTTTTTTCAGTTTTGATTGATTTTGTGGCTTAACCTCTTCAAGTTTTCTTTAGTGTGTCACCAAGTGTAACTTCCAGGGATCAAAATGTCAGCATACTTCCCTCTGCCCCACCTAACATCTTGTCGACATGCCAGTAATTGAACTCCTCCCAGGATTATTCTAGATACTGTGATGGTTTGCAGAGATGGAAAGCTTACACACACTGACAGAACGACATGGCAGAGACACACACACACTCACGTGTACTTTTGGCTCTTACATGGATGCACAATGACTCAACAGTCAGCAGTTGTGTTTGTGCGTCCACACCCGCTCCCCCAGCAACTGGAAACCACCAGAACACCGATATATTCACATGCAGATGTTGAAGAGAAAAAGAGGAAGAGGCGTGCGGAGTGGGCCACCTCCAGTAAAATAAGTCGATTGGTGTATAAATAGGAAGTAGGAGAGCAGAAAAGGATGTGGAAAGAACGAGACCGAGAAGAAAAAAGTAGAAATGCCTTCTCGAGATGGTGAACGCAGAAGCGCTGCTACACGGGAATAGATAGTTGAGAGCTCGAAAGGTTAGAAAGAAACAAAGGAAAGTGAGGGGAAGAAGGATGTACAGAATGAAAAAGAGGAGGAAGCTGTGAAAAACAAACAAGGTCCCGGTGTGAACAGAGAGGGGCGAGGGGGACGCCGTGCCAGCGGGTCCATTCAGTCCGTACAGAGTTGCTTGGTTACTTCGACAGTGTAGGCAGGCTCTGCTGAATAAAGGCCTTCTCTCTCTGCTGAATAGTGTGCCCACTTAAACCCGCTGAGCTCTGCAATTTCTCTGCCCCCCCCCCAAACCACCCCCATTTTACACTCACGCACATGGCGCATCAATACACACATACAGTAGACTGTCCCGTGAAGCACAGCAGTAAGATGTCAGCCTTTCATTGTGGGTGTTTAATCATTTTCAGAGGCACTTATTAAGTGCAATCCTCTCAGTGCCTAGTAAAAGTATTTATGCTGTTTGTCACGTGTTTTATTGGGATTTTATGTGACGGCGCAACATGTTGTGTCTTATGACTGTGAAGTGAAAGGAATGCTTGGTTTTTATTTTTATTTTTTTTTTTAATTATAATCTTAATGGTTTGGGACCATTTACTCTATTATGTCTAAATAAAATCCAGGTTATATTCAATAAACACACAGTTCACCTGTTTGTATTTACACCTGAAAATTCAGCTCTTCTGAGAAGGTGTCCTGCAAAAATCTGACTTTTATGGACTATGAGGCCAGAACAAGCTCATTGTGAAATAAACATCCATGAATTTAAAGCTTGCCACAGGCTGTATATTTTGTCAGATGAGACCAAAATCATCTCTTTAGCTTAAATTGTTAAGATTATATGTAGAAGAAAACAAATCTTGTTCATCTCCTGAAAACACTATCGGGATACTGTTGGTAAAATATCCCAAAATATAAAACTTCATTTAAAAAAAATGTTCAAACCATGTGTCCGTTTTCTTCCTCTTGACAAATATGCACTACTTTGTATTAATTTAATTGCATGAAATCTTAATAAAATACATTGAGCTTTGCTGTAGTGCTGCTGCAAGCGGTATGAATGCCTTTGCAAGGTACTGTTTGATATTGAAGTCCACATTGTGTGTCTTTCAGTCTCATCAGGTCTGTGTGGCAAAAGAGTAAAGGAATCTACAGTACTGCATCACTGCTGCAGAAATAGCCACACATCATTGCACACAGCAGTAAAACAGACTGCAGCAAGGTTGAGGGGAAAACATGCTTCACTTTTCTGAAATGGGCCGAAGAGGGCCGATGTCGCAACAAAGCCAATTTGACAGCTGAGACCTTGTTTCTTTTTCCGTTTTCACAAATGTAAAATCTGTCAACTGTCAACCAGATGCCGAAATGTAAGCTCCACTAATCCCTCACGTTTCATCGTTTGGACGTCTAGTCTAGTTTAGCTGTGTTCGTGCTCATGATTACACACCCACCACACCTTCCCAGAAAAAATATTTTCAGCACTTTTTCCTCCCCTCTCTGCTCTGGCCAACTTTCCCTCTTTATCTGCTAAAGCAAACAAGCTGACCTCACTCTCATTTCCATCTCTGAGCAACCTGCTACAGTATCTCTTCCTACTCTCGCTACAGGCTCTTCTGCCTCTCCCCATTTTCCTCTTGACAACTGGACTCTTCTTTCATCCAGTGACTAAATTCTGGTTCCCTGGAGGTTGCACATTGTAATGGCGTTCTCGCTCTCTGTTTTGTGCCCCGTTCTCCTGTCCATCACTTGTTGTTGCCCGTGGCGCCGGGTTGCATGGTAACGTGTAGCCTCCGCTCATTCAGTTCGGATAGGTCCAACACGCTCAACCGGAGCTCCTTTGCCAGAGACAGTATGATGATTGAGGAGATCATGGCCCCCACAAAAGACACGGTAAGACAAAAAGTTATCTTCCTTCTTGCCAGGATCTTTCGCTGACAGTTTTTTTTTTTTTTTTTTTTTTTAGATATGTGTTTTGAGAATTGCTGGTAAAGGCCTGACGGGCTTCACAACTTTTATGTTTTCTGTTTTCCCCATTAAAAATCGAGTCACAAGGCAGGTTGGGAAGGTTAAAGCAGAACGTTTTTTCCTGCACAGGCAGAAGCAGTGTTGAGGCTATGCTAGCTTTAGCCATGGTGGTCAGATTCAGCATCATCCTTAACAATGAGTGTAATTAAAGAGCCCCAGAAAACTTCTTTAAACTCGATTTGTACTTTCTTCTAATCAGGAGTTTATTTCATTTATTTATTATTATTATTATTATTATTATTATTTTAAAATGTGTGTTTTAAGCATTTCCAATAATGTATTTGATGATTCAATACAATAAATTGTAATCAGATCTAGAAATCCTTTTGGTGATTATTAATCGGTTAATTTTGCTTCCCGTTGTCCCAAGTGCAAACCATAAACTGATGTTTTTAATCTTCCCTAAGCTTCAGAGTGTCTGTAAAGACATTTCCTACCTGGTCGACCCACTTAATAAGGTATTCAGCATGACAGATGTCGGGCTTATTCAGAAGCTTTTTTGGTTTTGAGTCAGTGTCACGGTGCTTCGTCGTCCATTTGTCTTCAGTGTATTTTCTGTACGTCTGTTCGTTGTGGGATGCAATCATTGCAGTTGTTTTTTTTTTTCCATTTTCCTGTCAGTGGGCATCATTTCATGAATGTACATTATCCTTTTTTTTATTATGTTTGATCAGAGCTCTCTTCATGTCTTCATTTGTCTTTCCATGAAGACTTACTTGTTGGTTTTGATCCTAGTTACTGTATGTTATCTGTTGTGTCTTCATTTGCAAGAAAAGGTTGTCAGACTTTAAATGTTCCATCAGGTTCTGACAGTTTTCATCCTTTTACATTTTGTACTTTGCTAGTTTTTGGTCTTTGTGCCCACTTTGTTAAACTATGAAAAGGAGCGTTGTGCCACGGGAGGTTTAGTACCAACCGGACGTCGGGTCATCATGGGGATGTTTTATGCCAACCAATGGGGAAAATGTTCTATGCAGTTAAACAAATTATTGGACTCTGTTTACGAATTAGGGGGCCAGATTTCTCTCCAACGTGATCTTTTTGTGGTCCATAGTCCCATTTTGTGAATAAATTTGCCTAACTTACTGCTTCAAAGCTGGAACATTTGAGAAATATTACATATGCATGTGCTGAGGTTTTTTTTGGTGTAACTTGCTGCACAACGTAATCTTATCGACTCAAAGTGTTCTTTGCACAGTTACCTGTAATTTTGTTGAAATCTCTTAAAGTGGATCTTTAGGGAGCTTCTTGTTGAATTTTAATTTGAAATTTGATCAAGGCTCATTCTGACCTTGAATGGTTCTATACTGCACAGATAGTGTCATGAAATCACAGGGAAGTGGACTTTCTGTCCCTCCACTGACTGCTGTCTCTTTTTGTTTGGTTTTTGTCTATTTTTAAACCTTGATGGTTTCTCTGCTGTCTGATCATTCTGATCTCCTCAGTCTCTTCATTCGTTTTTTCTTGTGTCCATGTTGTCCTCGGCGCCGTTTCATCCGTCTTTCCTCTGCTCCGCGCCCAGCACCTCGCCGTGACCAGGGACCACAGTTCGGACTGCATGCGACGCTACAGCTGGACTCCGGACACCATGGACCACAGTCACAACACCGTGTCCAGCCCCATTCACTCCGGGTAAGAGCACCTGCGCTGCCTCATCTTCTCTGCCGACGTTATGCTTCTAACACGTTAACAAAAATGCGTTATGCAAACGTGTCCAATAATGCCACTGCACAAAACTACTGTTAAAAACTCCTATTCAGCAAAGCCTGCAGCACCAGATGTGGTGCTGTGAGATTCTGCAGTTCTGCTACTGTAACCATTACGTTGTTACAGCTACGTAGAATCGCACTTCATTTGCTGAAGCCCTTGTGTAACGCCACACACCTAGAGACACGGCCCAGAAGCAGGACCCGACTCGCCGATGCTGTGCTATTTCAATCGTTAGTCAAATAAAACTGCAGGCTCTACATGAGCTCATTCTCCATCGGGCTAATGTGTTACATTTGGATCCGGTGATAAAATGCCGCTTTCATGTCCCTGCGCACACTTTGAATATGTGACACCATAAAGTGCTGAGGCCTGCTTTAAACAAACTGCGCTGTGTCGGCACGGATATTAGCCGGTGTTATTTAGAGATAAAATATGGCGACGTGTCACGTCCAGCTTTGGTTCTATTTTCGTCTTGTGAATTTGTACGTGTAGCTCGTTCCTTCTGTTCCTCGTCGTTTGTATACGCAGTGTGTGTTATTTGTTTGGTTGCTTGTCTTTTTGCTCACTTCTAGTTTTTAGCCATCTTTCATCCCCAGACCCCCCGTTGCAGATCCAAATAGAGCTTCTGAGACTTTGATACTAAATCTAGGTTCTGGGGGCGCACTGTCTCCATGTGTTTACTTTTGCAGCGTCTCGTCCCCACTCGCTCAGTACGACTCCAGGTGACGACTGAGTTCGCTGCTCACGGCCACAGTGTCGCAGTGATGTCACTCACTCCTCCATCTCTCACCTCATCGTTGTTCCTTTCTTTGTTGTTTGTTTGTTTTGTTTTTCTCCTCTCTGTCCAGTCTGCGCTCGTCTCATCCGTGTCGTCTGGTGTTTCATTTTTGCAATGCGTAGACAGTAGAAGTGTGTTGGGAGTCTTTGCTTTACGTGCCGCCACCCTCTCTCACTGTGCACGTCAGCGATAGGAACTGAAAAATAACTTTCAGCGGTCCTGCTGCAGTGTATCCGCCTTGAACCGTTTCAAATTCTTGTCATGTGAAAACCTCAAAGAGTTTTATTTCGATATTTTGTAATAGATAAGCACACAGCTGGGTGGTTGATGTGGGGGGACTCTAAGGAGGAATGAAAAGGGTAAATCATTTTCAAGTTTATTTAATACTCAGAACAAAAACATTTTGGTCTACCAGCTTTGCAAACCTAAAGAATAAAATTCCTGCCATTTTTTACTTTGAAAAGTAGCTTCTCCTATTTGTCAGACTGAATGGAAAGCATCTGTGTCAGATTCTCAAGAATCTCCACATCATGAGAGTGAAACCACCATGTCCCAGTGCTACACACAGGCTTATGCATGAAAGCCAAAAGTTTCTTTTTGATCTTATACTGAGGTTATACTAGTTGTTTTAATTTTCATGGACAATAAATTGGGTTGCATTTAAAAGATGCTACATGTTTTAAATTTTTATTTGTAACATATTTTAGGGAGGGGAAGTGTCCTTCTACCACTTCCCAGGTATACACTGATTCATGGATGCTTCACACACTGAGGTTTGCAGATGAAACATGAATATATGAAAAGGTTCAAGGGGTGTGAATACTTTTTAAAGACGCTGTGTAACAAAGTAGAGTAAAAATAGTATTTACACCTCGACAAATCTTCATCCTTTCTCATATTCTGAATATGGGGTGCCACAAATAGCTCGTCATGTCACAAATAGGATGCATAAGATGGGAATCTTACCTGATCTTGGTGAAAACATTTGTGAAAATCGTTGTCTATCTAATCACTGAACGCTGCTTTTTGAGGGGCTTTGACATGCATCTCATCTTCAGGCTTAGAGCTGGAAAACAAACTTTCCGCCACATCATTAACACCCCCTGTTTAGTTTCAGGCAATGTTTGATATCCTATAAAAAATTTAAAAAAAAGATGGCTGACGGTGAGAACTGTCAAGTTTCACAGCTCAAAGCATCTTTTCTTTTTTCATTTTTCTCTCTCTCTCTCTCTCTCTCTCTATCTCTCTCTTTACTGCCTTCCTCTTTCTTTATTTGGGTGTCCGGTGATCACAGCATGGAAACCGTTCTCCTTACCGTGTGTCCATGTCCGCCCTTATTTCGTAGGGTTTCCCTTTTTTTTTTTTTTTCTGAATTGGTCCTCATTGTTCCTGCAGGTTCTTGGTCAGCTTCATGGTGGACGCCCGTGGCGGTTCAATGAGAGGAAGCCGCCACAACGGGCTGCGCATCATCATTCCCCCCAGGAAGTGCACAGCGCCTACACGCATCACCTGCCGCTTGGCTAAAAGGCACAAACTGGCCTACCCTCCACCCATGGTGGAGGGGGAGGGCCTGGTCAGTCGGCTGGTGGAGGTTGGCCCTGCTGGCGCTCAGTTCCTTGGGTAGGCTGTTGATAAGGCAACAATTAAGTCCTCCTCATAACACCATGACTGATTTGCCTGTGTGGGCGTGCTTGAGTAGCTCTTCAAACATAACTGTCCTGTTTTCTTTCTCAGTCCAGTTATTGTGGAGATTCCTCATTTTGGTTCAATGAGAGGGAAAGAAAGGGAGCTAATTGTGTTGAGGAGCGACAACGGCGACACTTGGAAGGAGCACCAGTTTGACACCAGGCCAGAAGATCTCACTGAACTGCTAGCTGGGATGGATGAAGGTAACAATGATCTTTTACAAAATCTGAAAGTAAAAGTGATCAGATTAGAAAAAAATCTATTGTGAGGACCACAAAGATGTCCATGTAGGGGAAACTATACAATAAATGAATTTTAAAAACTACTTCTCAAACTGTGTGACAGTGAAGCATTGTGCTCTCTCTCAGTAGTTGTAGGTATGGAAGTTAATTTGTTTAGTCAAATCTGGCACTTAATATTTATCTCTTAGGAGGCAGCTGTTTATTGCGTCTGGAAATGTTATTTAAGTGGAACCTCCATATGATATATTTGAACTAAGTTATCAAAATAGAAAGTAAAAATGCTAGCATTAGCCTAGCTTTTAGTAAACCCTTCTGTATTTGAAACATTATCATCAGTAGTAAGACGGAAAATTATTTTACTCAAAAGTGATAATTATTTCTACATTGGAATAGCATATTGAGAAAAATATCTAAAAGAAAATTAAATGCTCTCGCATTCGGAATGTGAGTAAAACTGGAATACAGTCATGATATTAATATTAACTATGTGATTTCGATGAAATGTGTTTAAATCAGTTGTATGTTGTCAAACATATAAATGACTTATTTTATTGTATTGTGGAACTTAAACTGAGTATTTGCAAATATATTGAATTAAATTAAATGGACTAGGTTGTAAACATCATTTTTCCAAAATTGCTTTTCAGTTTCCCCAGCAACCCGTTTTCTCACACGCTATCAGACATTTAATTTCTGTATTACTAAAAAAAAATAAAAAGGAAACCAAAAACATCCAAACTGATTTTAATAGAGTTGAAAAGTAGAAAACCTTTTCAAAAAATGTCAAAGATGATCTCATCATAAGACTGTAAATTATGCAAATATTAAAAGAAATCACTTCTCAAACAGTGTGAAAGTAAATACTTTGCATTATGCTCTTAGTCAGTAGTGTTAGGGGATGGAGGCATATTTGTTTAGTCAAATCAAGCATTTAATATTTAGTGCGAGAGAGAGAGAGAGAAAGAGAGAGAAAGAGAGAGCGAGAGCTGTTGACTCTGTCCTTAATTTGCATGTAATGAAACACTTTTTTTTATATTTTTATTTTGCAAACAGAGATGGACAGTCCAGATGAGTTGGAGAAGAAGCGCATCTGCCGCATTATCACCAGGGATTTCCCCCAGTATTTTGCTGTGGTGTCCAGGATCAAGCAGGAGTCCAATCACATGGGTCCAGATGGAGGAGTGCTGTCCTGCAGCACGGTGAACATGGTCCAGGCCTCGTTCCCGCAGGGGGCTCTAACCAAGAGGATCCGAGTGGGCTTGCAGGTACAAAAAGACTCCTTTGATCATCTTAAATAATGTCTGCAGATACAGTCCACTTACTTACTTACCTTGCCTGCCTCCTTTAATTTGATATGAGTATTTAAAAAAGTTCTGTTCTCACTTCATTATGTTGGTTCCTGTGTTTCTGTGCAGGCTCAGCCGGTGCCAGATGAGTTAGTCAGGGCGGTTCTGGGAAACAGAGCCACTTTCAGCCCCATTGTCACTGTGGAGCCCAGAAGGAGAAAGTTTCACAAGCCCATCACCATGACGATCCCCGTCCCTCCCAGATCAGCAGAAGGCCATCCCAGCGGCCAGCGGGGCGAATCTGCGCCGTGCCTGCGTTTGCTCTGCAGCATCACAGGCAAGTTGACGTGCAGATAATTAGAGCGTAAAGGTTTTCCATCTGCTGCTTGGACTGGATATGAGCAAAAAAGACTTCTGGAAAGCAAATGAGCTCATCTATTGGCCCCGTTTAACGCAGGAGGGACGTCTCCTGCGCAGTGGGAGGACATCACAGGAACCACGCCGCTGTCCTTTGTAACGGACTGTGTTTCCTTCACCACAAATGTATCGGCCAGGTGAGACACCTTCACAGATTTTTTTTTTTTTACTAGTAATTAGGATATATTTTTTATGGATGTTGAAAAATTATTCTTCACAAAGTGCATAGGTAAGACATATTTGTATGTAGTAAAGACTTATGTATGTCAAATGCTAGCTAACTTATATTCATTTTCATTTTGTTTCAACTCTTCACACTTGCATTAAAATAATATTTTTCTAAACTGCTAATATGATGCTTGAAGAATTAATTATTTTACCTTGAATGTAATAAATAATGCTAGCCAACTTTCTGATAATAGAAATGTTTTAATGTTTTTATTGTGGCCAGTTTCATATATTTGAAATGTCTACTGCTTGTTACGCGAGACTAGTTTACGGTACATGTGAAAAACTGCACTTAGTCCCTGCATTGAAAAGAAAATCATCATTCATGTAATTAAATAAAACGCTTTTTCAGCTAAAGGCATGATCTTGAATCATATTGCTTCTAGTTTCCACGTGAACAGACAACAATTAAGAAAAAACACAGAAAAGAATACAAAATAAAAATTAAATTAAACAAATGTGAATAGATACTTTTGTTTTCTGACCTTCTCTCTACAAATAAGAAGCTAAGTGATGTCAACAACAGTTTCTTTTGGCATCCTGCTGAACTGATCTGAGTATTGTAGTTCCTTGGTCACACTATGTAAAGTTGCAAACCCTCATCCTAGCTCAATTTGAATTATGTGGCGAAAGTGCAGCCTGGTATAAACTCTCTCTTTGGTCATTCTAATCTGCAACTAGTTTGCTGAACAGCGGTCACATCTCTGTGGGCTCGCTCTAGATAGCCAGCTCCTCTTGGCAAAGGTTGATTACTCTAAAAACCTGCAGCACAAGGGATCTTTTGACGTTCCTCTGACTTCTCTCTTCCTCAGGTTCTGGCTCGCAGACTGTCACCAGATTCCTGAGACGGTAAGCCTAGCGTCTCAGTTATACCGGGAGCTGATCTGCGTGCCGTACCTGGCCAAGTTTGTGGTGTTCGCAAAGATGAATGACACTGTGGAGGCCCGGCTGCGCTGCTTCTGCATGACGGACGACAAGGTGGACAAGACTCTAGAGCAACAAGAAAACTTCGAAGAAGTGGCGCGCAGCAAAGACATTGAGGTAAAGTTGACTTGCGAGTATTCCGAATAAAGATGAACGCTTGATGCACTCGGATGTAAGTTTAATCAAATTTAAATACACGTTGTTTCTACATTCAGGTTCTAGAGGGGAAGCCCATCTTTGTGGATTGTTATGGCAACCTTTCACCTCTCACCAAAAGTGGGCAGCAGCTGGTTTTTAACTTCTTCTCTTTCAAGGAAAACAGACTTCCTTTCAACGTCAAGGTATAAAATGTTTCCCGCTTATGTGTTTCCTGTTTTGTGCTTGAAGTTTTTTGGCATGATTGCCAAATCCCAACAAACTCCATGAAAGTAACACCATAACACTTGACATGAAGTTCATTGCAACATAAGCGTTTCTGTGCAACATGAGATGATGTAGTGCACTGATATAGCAAAACAAGCTTAAAATGTTTCTGAAAAATGTAAAATTACTTGTAGAAATTAACTTTCGTGATATAAATACAAACTTTTAACAGTTACCATCTGCCATCCAGAATTCCTTTTTATAGTACGTAAAATCAGGTGACGGCAGTTCTTTCTCGTCTTTTCATCCTCCACAGGTTCGAGATGTAGGCCAGGAGCCGTGTGGCCGCCTCTCCTTCCTGAGAGAGCCCAAAACCACCAAAGGCCTTCCACAGACAGCCATATGCAATTTGAATATCACACTGCCTACCCACAAGAAGGTAGCATTGCTATATTTGTACTTTTCATCCTGTTACACCATATATCACATCATCTAAATGTAAATGACGTTCCCAGACAGAGAGCCTCTGAAGCTGAATTAGTCCAGACTTGACTGCCTGCTGCTTGTGTCTTATTTTTCAATAGTGGAAAAGCCTGTGCCAGTCATAAGACCCCACAACGTACACACTGAAGCACACATGCACACCGTGCTTTGACCTGCTGCCTGGCTCAATGTGGGCAGTCCAAAAATAACGCAAAAAAAAAAAAAATCTGTATGTTTGTTGTGGCATTGGTTGATCACAATAAACTGTAATTATCTTTTTTGCTTTTGCTTTAATTGTTTTGCTCTTTGTTTCATTTATTAACCCCATAGATTTTTTCTGATGCCTTTTGTTGTTTTTGCTGCTCCATTCTCATCCCCTGACTTTTATTTCTGCCTCCCGCCCACCACCCGCTCACTATAACCTCCCTGCTACCCATTGTGTCATCTCTCCTCTCCTCTCCCGCAATGCATCTTGGAATTACCACAGGATATGGAGTCTGACCCTGATGATGAGGTAAACATATTCTTCATCATCACATGAAACTGCTTCTTCTTGGTCATTCTTTATGTTGCCTTTGTTGCAGAATCTGGGCGGGGGGGAATATGTGTGCTGCAGATAGTTTGTCTCTGTGCAGTTGCCCGAGTCTGTCAGATGCTGCTAACTGCATTTTTTTTTTTTTTTTTTAGCATAGCAGCGACGTTTACAAAATAACCCTATGCACTGCATGAGTGAGAATGGCGATTGTTTTATTTAGCCAAGATTTCTTTTTTTGTCCGCATCCCAAGCCCAGAGGATCAAAATGCTGTGCCACATCTCGGCTTGTTGTTCATCCCCTTGTCCTCCCCATACACCTGCAACTTTGCCCCATTATTCCAACTAACTGCTCCTCTTAGATATGATGTCATATTTGTCAGCTAAAAACAAAACCGTAACTCTTGATATTTGTCCACTTATTTCTAATTTACAAGAGAGAGCCTATTCTTGGGTTACGATTAAGAAAAAAAAAATCATTTGACAAGGTGAGTTATATAAAAAGAGAGGAATCATGGTAATGTTAGCATACCACTTAGCTAACTCCAAACAGTTTTATATCGGCAGGATGCAGGTCTACTGAAGAGTTTGTAGCCAGATCTGGCAGGCCAATTAGCTTACAAAAAAACGATAAAGCTAAGTCGTTTTCAGGTGAAGTGTCATTGGAATGTCAGAATTGTAAAATCACATCTAAAGGGCTTTTAATTTACTGACAGGAGGAACTTATTTTACACTCATTATTATTATTATTTGCAAATTTTAAGTGTTACAGGACCATTGAATGGCTAACCAAATTCTAACAACGATGGGCTATTTTTCTGTTCTGCTAACAAAGTTTATGTAGTAACCATTAAATTTGACTATTCCAAATAACATTTGAAAGGAAGTTCAGAAAGATGATATTCGGGGGGGAAATGATATTGTAAGGTCTTATTTGAAGCAGATTTTGCTCATTGCTGTTGTACAGTCTTGTGCAGATTCTTTTCCTGTAACTTCATAACTATTTTGCAGCAAGAGGGCACTTAATTTGTCAGTCTTAACAGTTAAATTAAAATAGAATATTAATTTGGTGAAACACTCTAGTCTTAAGTATTACATTTCAATTGTACTGGACACAAATTGACAAAACTACATAAAAATGTGGAAATATTTTCAAAATGTTATTTGGCTTAAAAAAAGAAACGTATAAAATTGTGATTGTACTGGGTAACGAAATGTTTATTTTCCATATTGCCCACCTCTATGATATGATTTTGCCACCTTACCCAGATGTACAAGTTTGGTTGATTAATTTCTCGACAGCCACCTGACGGATATTGTGTTGTCGAACACACTGCAAAGTTTCATGATTAAAATTTTAAACCAGAAAAGTGCACTATTTGGTTTAAGCCTTTTAGAATGTTGTTTAGAGTTTTCATATATTTTTTAACTAAATATGGAATACTAAAGTAAAAAAAAACAACCCATAAAACCAGCCCTAAGCAAAATTAGATCTTGGATCTCAATGAGACAACCTGTATAAATAAAGGTTAAATAAAAATGAATAATAATTTCACTATAAATATCATTGCAAAGATTTAAAAAAACGCATAAACTGTTGGGGGGAAAAAATATTCAACATGCTCTTTAAATGTATAGAGGCATTATTTGTCAAACTTTGTAATTCCATCCACGGTTTCAACACTGTGGAAATCACAGTCCATTGGTAGATTATCAACATGTTCTAATCTTTGACAGTCTAACATCAGAATACCTCACAATCTTGCATCAGTATGACAAGAGTTACAATAAATTGGCAGAAAATGTAGTTATTGGTACATATTTTTTATTTTTTTAGATCACTAAACAGTTTTACTGTTTTATTTTCATCAGATAAATTCATACAAGTTCCTCATTTTAACAATGAACTGAGGAATACCTTTTTAAATGAGTGTTGTTCATCTTCGCAACCAATGTTTCATATTATCCACAGTAAATCTGCAGTACCTCCTTGTGTCATTACTAACCGTCTGTACAGCATTTCTAAACACAGGACCACAGCTCTACTTTGTGTCAAATTAATACTTTTAAGTTAATTTGATAGATGAGAACCAGATTTAATTTAATTTTATGTTAAAGCTCCTTTTGTTCTTTTTTTTTTGTTTGTTTCAGACTGAAAAGCCAGAACGACGTCATACCTTTGCATCCTTAGCTTTGCGTAAGCGCTACAGCTATTTGACTGACCCAGCTGCGAGTGAGTTTCCGATTTTTGCTTTATAGTCATTTTTATTTAGCTTAAGATGGATATTTAGTTGTAATTTTAATTAGTTTTATTGCCTATAGTTTCTATAATTTGGTGAAAATGTCACTCAGAAGCCTATGTACAGAGAAAGATCTATATATGACATGTTCTCACCTCCAAAACAAGTTCACTAATCATTTTTTCACCACTCAACATATGCTCTTCTGTCATCCTCCATTCCTCAAATATTTGCATGGTTTTTGTGTGTTAAGCTTTGCTGACCAACCCCATGTTGAAAAAAAAAAACAAAAAAAAAAACGGTCTCTTTGTTTCAACTGTTTTGTCATTTTTACATTTGTGGAAGCACTGGGAACTGACATGTTTATCATTCAAACTTGTTTTAAGTCATGTTAAATAAAAATGTTCTGTTGAATTGTCATTGTTTTAGTAGCCATTGCATCTTTTATTGGCTTTATGATTGTGTGCGGCTGTGTATATTATTGTCAAACAGGTTGCACTTTACACCAATTTGATTCCCCTCATATAGCAGAGTAAAAATGTAGCATATACATTTTTTTACTGAAGTTTTAAAAAGACCAAAATAAATGGCTTCTTAATTGTCGGTGAAACTCAAAACTGACTTTGAAGTCAAAAGTGACATTTTATTGCAAGTTAAAATAGACACAAGTCTCATTTGGTAAAGTGCAACTTCTTATTCAACAAATTGAAAATTAATAACGTAAATCTTTTTGTGAGTAATATACACTTGTGGGGTCCTCTGGCATTGAATATATAACATTTGAAAAGATCCACATTTTCTTCTAAATGACACTGTTGCTTCGAGGCACACACTGCAGATTAGCACATGAAAAGTCAATAGAATTGTAATTTTATATTTTTATCATTTCATCTTGTAATCTGTATCATATGTCAAGCATTCTTATTCCTGCTCCATTCTGTATCATGTATAGTTTTCCATTGAATCATCATTACTTGGCATAGGAACTTTTCTCATATTGATTGTGTAAAATTTTGACTTTGTTGCTGTGTGTTCAATCCCCTTTTTGACTGACTCAAATTTCTCTTTCTGGTTTTTGTTGTTTTTGTTCCATTATTTTATGTTAATTTTGTGTTAAATTTCTTATTGCTTTTCATTTAATTTTTTATTTATTTATTTAAATTATTGTTGAAGAAACAACTGATCGAAGCCCGCCGAGAACACAGCCTTCTGGCTACCCTCACAAACCTGTCTTTTCAACAAGATCTTATCAGGCGTGGTCGCCTGTTCCTGTCACCGGCCCTGGCCAAGCCAAGTCTGGGTTTGGCTCCCTCTCCAGCTCGTCATCAAACACGCCTTCTGCCTCTCCCTTAAAGTCTGTCTGGTCCATCAACTCTGCCTCTCCCATTAAGACCAACATCCCTGGATCACCTGCCTCCTCTGTCAAATCAGTTAGTGACACGGCCTCTCCCATCCGATCCTACAGATCCATTTCGTCTCCGATAAAAACTGTAATCCACCAATCCCAGTACCCTGTCCAGGTTGCCCCCAGCCTCCTGGCTTCACCTGGTAAAAGTGCTTCAGACCCTTTGTCCATGAAAGGATTAGCAGCATTGACTTCTAGGACCCCTATAACGTCGACTGGAGGAGGAAGCCCTTATCTTGAGAGAACGTCAATGGGCCTGACCCCACCAACCTCTCCCAAATCTTCTCTGAGCATGTTCAGTTCTCCCCTGCCATATAAAACTATTTTGGGAAGTTCAACTGGTACAACTCCGTCCTCCTCACCTATAAAAACAGTCCCTGGTCTTACATCTGTGCGCTCCCTTGCAATGGATTCCACTGCTCCTGTAAGAAACCTGTTCTCCTCCCTTTCATCGCCTCATAAATCCAGCAACTCTCCGAGTGCTGCCGCTCTGATTAACGGAACTGTGTCACCTGCACAGTACCGCTCTTCATCACCGACATCTCATCTCGCCAGCAGCCTGCAGGAAAGAATACAAGCAACAACCAATGCTGCTACAACCAGTGTTAATGCGGCCTTTGATGAGGTTGAAAAGACGTTCAATTCTTGCTCTGCAGGCTACGGCACCCTCAAGTCTTTGTCTTCATCTGCCTCCTCCTCGTACCAGTCCATTAGGTCATCGGCTTCTGGTTCCCTCTATCCCTCCCTGAGATCCCCTCCCACTGTCACCACTGCTGTAACTTCAAGTACAATGACTGTTCCGGTGTACTCTGTGATTAATGTGGTCCCAGAGTCCGGGTTGAAAAAGAGATCTGAGGTACCCCCCTCAGTTGCTGTCCTTCTGTCACCAAGAAAAAATATTCCTTCTGACATGAATGTTCAGTCCTCCTTTGTCAGAACTCTGTCCCCTGTCAAAGCACCCCTGTATTCGCCTGGCATCAAATCCAACACAGCATCACCATTATCATCAAGCCAAGAAATTCTGAAGGACGTCGCTGAAATGAAAGAGGACTTGATTAGAATGTCAGCCATTTTGCAGACAGAACCAAACTCTACAGCCAGCAAAGGGTTTCAATCCGATTCGCCTAAAGAGGTTAAGATAGAGGACGAGGAGCCATATCGGATTGTGGAGAAAGTAAAGCAGGACTTGGTAAAAGTAAGTGAAATCCTGACTAAAGATTCCAGAAAGGACGGTAGAATTTCTCCTGCCAGAGGTTCATTGGATGACATACATTTCTCAAAAGTCCAAGTTGAACAGCCACCAAGCAACTGGAGTTATCCACCAAGATATGAGACAGTAGTTTCTCAAGCAAGATCAAAACCCATATCTGACAGAGATTTCAATCTGTCCAAAGTGGTTGACTACCTAGCCAATGATAATAGCTCTTTTTCCAAAATGCATGACACAAAACAGAAAGCTGATGAAGGAAAAAGAGAAGCAGAGGGTAAGGAGAAGCAGAAACGAGTCCTCAAACCAACTACAGCAGTTCAGGAGCATAAGCTCAAAATGCCTCCTACTACCATGCGATCTTCCCCATCAGAAAAAGAATTAAGTAAAGTGACTGATGCACTTTTTGGTGGAGACACTGTGCTGGAATCCCCTGATGATATATTCCACGAGCAGGATAAAAGTCCTCTCTCAGACAGTGGGTTTGAAACCAGGAGTGAGAGAACGCCATCAGCTCCTCAAAGTGCAGAAGGCACAGGTCCCAAGACTCCTTTTCAGGATATCCCAGTTCCACCAGTAATCACAGAGACTAGAACTGAAGTTGTGCATGTCATCAGAAGCTACGAGCCAGAGGACGACAAACAGCTTGCAATGGAAGATGTAGATTCTGTTAGAAACATTGACTCAGATTTCAAAAAGCATCAGACTCCCTCTCTGTCAACTCCAGATCAGAATAAATGCCATTCAGTAAAATGTAGCCCTGATGAAGACCCAATGGGGAAGGGAATGAGGGTTAAAGAGGAAACTCACATCACAACCACCACTAGGATGGTGTACCACAAACCACCTGGCAAAGAAGCACCGTCCGAGAGATGTGAGGAAACTATGTCGGTGCATGATATCATGAAGGCTTTTCAGTCAGGAAAAGACCCCTCAAGAGAGCTAGCTGGACTGTTTGAACACAAGTCTGGCAATGAGGAGGTTTCACAAAGATTTCTTGAGGACATCAACTCCAAACCCAAGGTTGAAAGAATAATTGAGGTTCACATAGAAAAGGGTAGTAAAGCAGAACCAACAGAAGTAATAATCAGAGAAACAAAAAACCATGCAGAGAAGGACATGTATTATTACCCAGGGAGTAGACAAGACGACGATGAGACAGAGGAGTCACTTCCAGTGTACCTTGAATCCCCTAGAGTGAACACACCTCTGTCACAGGAGGACGACAGTCGTCCTAGTTCTGCTCAGCTAGTGGCAGATGACTCCTATAAAACATTAAAGTTACTTAGCCAGCAATCTGTAGAGTTTCATGAAGACGACTCATCAGAGCTTAGAGGAGAATCATACAACTTTGCTGAAAAAATGCTATTGTCTGAGAAATTTGATCAGTCTCATTCAGACACTGAGGAGTATCTCAGAGATAGATCTCGATACCACTCACCTGACAGAAGCACTCCCAGTAAGGCTAGGTCACCTGGGCCAAGGACAGAGTATGTATTTAGGTCATCAAGAAATGTCTTTGACAAATCAGGACGAATGGCTAATGTTGATGATAACTTTGACAAACTGACACTTTTGCAGTATTCCTCAGAGCCTGGTAGCCCAAAACAGTCTGTTTGGATGCGTGTGCCAGATGAAACGCAGATTAAGGAGAGAGATCAGTCTGAATACGAGGACAGAGTCGATAGGACTGTTAAAGAAGCAGAGGAGAAGCTTAGCGAGGTATCTCAGTTTTTTCGGGATAAAACAGAGCAGCTTAATGATGAGCTGTCATCTCCAGAGAAGAAATCTCGCAGACCAGATTTCAGGGAATCCCGATCTGGGCCCAGTTCAACCCAAAGTAGCCCAGAGAGGTCACCGTATAGGACTGGGGGTAGTGGGGAGGAGTGGAACAGAGAAAGGTTAAGAGACAGATTTGGCCCTAGTGATAGAAAATGTTCCAGTCTACCCAGCAGTCCTGAAAGAAGAGTATTGCTCCAGTTAAGTGACAATGACCCGAGAAAGCAAGGAGATGGAAAACTACAGGGAAGTGCTGGTGATAGTCCAAAATCTTTTCAAATGTCTTCCTCCAAAGTTAGTGCAGTCAGGCTAAAATTTGAACAAGAAGCTCAGAGGCAAGATAGGGGAAGTTCAGGGAGTCAAAATCAAAACCCTCCAATCAGAAAGCTCCAGGAAACTAGACTACCTGTGTATCAGATGTTTTCTGGCTCTAGTTCTCAAAAAGCACCTGACAGTCCAGCAAACCAAAGAAAATGCAAAGAGACTGAGTCAAATAAGTCATCACCCAAGCATGAGACCAGTGGCAAAGATCAGGAAGAGAATAAGTCGTTCAAAACATGGGAGAGACAGGGCTATGGGCAGTGTAAACCTCAGTCCCCAAAACTTTCCAATTATTCAGCTCATGATTCCACAAAAGATTGCAGTAGTGATTCCCAAAGACAAGAAACAACAAAGAAAATAATCTATACAGAGTTTGTTGTCAGAGAAAGTCCGAGTACCAACGATGGTCTAAAAAAAAACTCGGAATCGCAAATTCCTGTAAGAAAATCGTCTAATTTTTCAGAAAACCACAAATCCACCTCTTTAAAATTAGATGAACCAAGTGAAAGACCAGGGCCTCATACCCCTACTTTAGGTAGAAATCGGTTACACAGTAGCTCTGAATCCAATAGGTCTACTCGTGGATCATCCTTAGGGAAATCCACAGTCTCCTCAGAGAGTAACCAGTCAAACGTAGTTTGTAATGGCGTTGATGATGATGATGATCAAGTGCAGTACTTGGATCAAGCAACTCCTGTAGTTGTGACTGAGGGTTTCAAAGATATTAAACCCTTGCCAGTGTATGTCAGCATCCAAGTAGGAAAGCAGTATGAGAAAGAAACAAGTTCAGGGCAGCTGGGGACATACAAAAAGATTGTGAGTCATGAGAGCAGGACAGTGCATGAAACAAGAGGCGCAGTTTACAGTGTCAAGCAAAAACAGTCTCCTTCTCCTCAAGGAAGTCCAGAAGATGACACTTTAGAACAGGTAACTTTCATGGACAGCTCTGGGAAAAGCCCTGTAACCCCTGAGACCCCAAGCTCAGAAGAGTTGAGCCTGACATCCCGAACACCAGACTCTGTGATAGGTTTTATGACTAGAATGCCAAGCACTATTCCAGAGGAGTCTGAGGAGGAAGATGGAAAGACCTTCATCTATAAAGAGCCCTTAAAAGCAAAACCCAAGCCAGCCTCTCCAGAGAATCAAAGTAAAAAGCAGGAAGGAGAAAGAGGGAAGTCAAAGGAGAAAAGAGTCGCTTATATAGAGTTTCCGCCCCCTCCTCCATTAGAGGCCGAGCAGTGCAGTGCTGAGAAAAGGTCTGGATGTACTTCCTCTGAAACAGAGACAGAGATGATGGAGGTAAATCTGCAAGAAGAGCATGATAGACACCTTTTAGCCGAGCCTATCATTCGAGTCCAGCCTCCTTCTCCTATTCCCCCAGGGGCTGATAACAGCGACTCTAGTGATGACGAGTCTGTCTTCCATCCCGTTCCTGTCAAACAGTACACCTTCAAAATGAAAGAAGAAGGTGAGAAGCGTCAAAAACACAAAAAGTCAGAGAAAAATGGAGCTAAAGAATCTGGGGTTAATGGTGGAAAGGGAGAGGATGCTGAATTGGAACAAAATGGAAATGATCAGTCCATCACTGACTGCTCAATAGCAACAACTGCTGAGTTCTCCCATGACACAGATGCTACTGAGATTGACTCTTTAGATGGATATGATCTTCAGGATGAAGATGATGGACTAAGTGAAGACCCTAAAACATCAAGTTTGTCCAATGATGGGAAAGCTACTGACCGTTCATTTAATCAGTCCAAGCTTGAAGTGATAGAAGAGGAGAAATGTGAGGAAGGAAGTGACAGTGGAAAGACTAAAAGTGGCACATCTGGCACCAAAGCTAGTGGAGAAAAAAAAGACTATACCCTTGAAGGAAGACACCCGGATAGGAAGAGCTTTGGGGAGAACTATTTTGGATACCAAATCCAAGATGAGCTGAATTCAACCTTTAAAACGGTTGCTACCAAAGGTCTGGACTTTGACCCTTGGTCAACAAAAGGGGTTGATAATGAAGGGCTTTTTGAGTCCAAAGGAAAAGAAGAGGACCCCAAACCTTACAGTTTGTCGGCTGAAGAAAAATCACAGGCTACAACACCTGACACAACCCCTGCTCGAACACCAACTGATGAGAGCACACCGACTAGTGAGCCTAACCCCTTCCCTTTCCATGAAGGGAAGATGTTTGAGATGACACGCAGTGGTGCTATTGACATGAGCAAGCGGGACTTTGTTGAAGAGAGGCTTCAGTTTTTCCAGATTGGTGAGCATTCCTCTGACCCTATAACAGGGGAAAAGGGGAGAGGGGGAAAGATCCTTGGGGTACCTTCCTCTCAGTCGAAAACTGGGGAGAGGTCCACAGTAGATGGAAAGATGACAGTTGTAGACAATACCTTAGACAGCAGCAGCACTAGACCAACAACACCAGCAACAACTGCAGCGAAATACAACCCTGCACAGCCTGGCAGTGACATAGGTTGTGCCGTTACTGATATTCCTGCCTGTGAAGCCATAGCTGAGACTGCCTCTTCATGCACAATCACAGCCTCTAAGGTTGATTCCAAATTACGAACTCCTATTAAAATGGGCATAGCTGCCTCTATAACTGTGAAAAAAGACTCAGGGGATCTCACAGACTGCAAAGCTGAGTTATCAGAGGGTCAGGTGGTGCCAGAATACATTAGCATAGAGGGTCAGTGTTCAGAGAAACAGTCTAGCAGTCATTCTGAGCTTAGAAAAGAAAAACAAGATTACCCATCTGAAAACTGCAACAACAATAATAACCTGGAATCCTCCAGTGTCCAGGCCAACTATATTCAGTGTGGCAGTTTAGTGTTTAATTTGCAGTCCTCCTCTGAGCCCACCTTACAGAAAGCTAGCAGGATAGAAACTCTGTGCTGTAAAGATAAGAACGAGAGAGTAGAAGTGCCCAGCGGCAGTCAGGCTCAAGAGCGGAAGACCGAAACAGTTAAAGAGAGTGAGGCAAAGCAGCCCAAGTCGAGGCTTCCAGTCAAAGCATCAGGCTGGTCATTTCACACACAAGGAACTGCCATTGGGAAGCAGAAACCCAAACAAGCAGTAGCAGGTGAGGTCAGGAAAAGAGGAGAGCCAGTGATTGCCAAAGTAGAGCCTAGGTCAAGGATACCAGTCAAAGACGTTAAAAAGACTAGTCCTGCTGCTACAGCTAGCTTACCTGTCTCAGTTCGTATTACCTCACACCCAGTAAAGACACTGAATACAGGGAGAGCAGCCATACAACTGCCCACAAGGCAACCACAGAAGGACAGGTATCAGTTCAGCAGTGTCACCAGTGAGGGAGCATCTAGACAGAACAGACAGGATAACCCTAGTGAACTTTGTAAGCGCACCATTGAATACTTTAAAGACATTAGCGGGGAGACGCTAAAGTTGGTGGACCGCCTGTCAGACGAGGAGAAAAAGACGCAAACAGAGCAGTCGGAGGAAGACAGCACCTCCCGAAGCACCTCTCTGTCGGACGCCTCCCAGCCTTCCCAGCCCTCCCGCTCATCCAGGTCTGGTAGAGGTTCGAGGGCTGAGGCCGGGGCCGCGTCCGTAAGGGCAAAGGTGGCGACGACGGACAGGGGTTCCGGCAGTGAGAGGAGCAGGAGGAGTAGGCGGACTGGTGGGAAGGAGGGCAGTCAGGGACTCACAGGGTCTCGAACACCTCCCATCGCGGAGATCAAGCCTAGTTTGTAAAACTTTCACACTATGTTTAAAATACATCTATATATTTAAATTTTTTCACTTTTAGTTGCATGACATTTTTGTGATCATTTATGGATTGACTGGAATGCCTGTGGCGTGTTTACATATCCTCGTCAAAGCAGTAGCTGTCATTTAAATTCCTTTTTTTTTGTCATTAATGTACTGTGCTGTCAGTGTTACAAATTTTTCTGTCCTCCCCTCCCCTCTTTCAACCTTGTTAAGCATAAACCCGTGGGGCTAAGCATGCCAGTAAAAGTGTCAGATCACTGGCACAACCAGCCCCATGTTTGACAAACTCCCTGGTCTATCTGTCTATTTGTCTGTGCAGGGTGGTTACTGACTTGTTGTGGTAGTTTGTTGTAGAACTTCTTACGCAATTGTCGTCGAGACTAACAAGTGTTTACAAAAAACTAAAAAAAAAAAATAAATAAAAAGTGTCTATGCATGGTCACATTTTTTAGATTATAGATTTGTAGACCTATAAGCCTTTCATTATATTTTTTTGTGTAGTTGTCATGACAGTTACTGCCTGCTTAGAGCATACATACCACAAACAGTCACAGAGCACCACTTACCTTATTGACACATCTAAGTCATAATGTCTAGTAGAAAATATCTTTTTCTTGCCATCTTGAGCTTGAATGTGTTGATGTGATAAATATGGCTGGTAAATTTGGCAAACACTTGGCTTTAGTCAAGTAGTTTGAACACATTTTTAAAACTTTCTAAATTTTGGAAACCTCATAATAACAGACTTGTATGCAAGTGGCCAGAAAAGGAAATTATGTCATGTTTTTCTCTCACATTAGTGAAAGCTCAGGAAGAACATGAATTATTGTAATGTATTGTTATTCTTTTATCATCTTCAGGTCCCCAAAGTCCTTGTGAGCGAACAGACTTGCGCATGGCTATCGTTGCAGATCACCTGGGGCTCAGCTGGACAGGTGAGAAACTTGCTGTAAACATTTAAAAAAATAAACAAATTTGAAAATCACTTAATGTGCAATTATATTACTAATTTAATTTAAAAAGTGAAACTCTTTTACTGTGCAGATTCACATATGAAGCTAATGAAAACTCAAATTTCTGTTTTTCGGGAGTTTGGAATATTACATTAAAAAAATAAATTCTTATCAACAGTGTAATCCATTTTTTTTATGCTTAGCTCAGGTAAGATATTTTTAATATTGTCCGGGAGTGGCTTCCCATTAGGGATGCCGCAGCTGTAGCTTATGTCCTGTTTACAGCAGTGTGTGAACAGCCAGCTTCTTTATCACTGACCTCTCCTGGCCTTTCGTCTTTGTGGAAACAGTTATTGACTGTCTGCTAGACAACTGTCGACTCAGTAGTCTTTTTTTTTCTGTGATGTTGTTGTTAATAACATAACATAAATTTATTAAAAATACTTTTTAATTGGTCATATGTAACAATCAGATTTTCAGAGAAGCTGCATTTTGAACCATAGTCAGCTATGTTAAGATATATTATTAGTTAAAACGTATCACTCTGTGTGTAATGCATCTTTACAGAATATTAGGTTATCCTTTTCTATCCACTGAAATAAATGAACTTTTCCATAATAATTTAATTTGGTCAGTTACATTCACACCTCCTCTGCTTAGTTTCCCTAAAGAAATTCCTCTTTCCTTTGTTTCGCAAACTGTGTTTTTTGCTGCCATCTTCAGGTTTTCTGAAGCCAGACGCCTGCATTATTTTAATTCAATGCACGTTTTAGCTAAATCGCAATGTCTACAATATACTCAGTTATTGGTTGACCTCGAGGCATGTTACTTGGTGCTCATTTTAAAACTAATGTGGCTTTTCTAGCGTCTAAACTACTTAAACACACCTAGTAAATAATAGAAGCCTAGCAGGAAGTTAGTACTCTTATGTTGCTTTGACAAATGGAGGTATGCAAAATGTGAAAGAGCCAAAAAAAACAAAAAACAAAAAAACCTATGAATATAAAACAAATATTTAATCCATTTTAAATATTTTATTTTCACAACTAATGTCAGAGCCTTTCTCTAATCACAGAGCTGGCTCGAGAGATGAACTTCACAGTGGACGAGATCAACCACATCAGACTTGAGAACCCTAACTCTCTGACAGCACAGAGCTTCATGCTACTTAAGAAATGGGTCAGTCGTGAAGGGAAAAATGCCACAAGTAAGTCTATTTTTATACATGAAAACATTACTTTCTTCTACAGTCAGGACTGGAAACTGACTTATCTTTTTCACAATTACTTGAATTTAAGCGTAACCCTCAAAAGAAATATTCTCACAAGCTTTTGTTATCCATTTCCCTGCTGCTCTCCTTTCTATCTCATTTTGTATCTGCTCTGAAATGTAGTGTTCAGATTATACTTTAACTGATAACATACAAATTACTAAGTGGCTTACTTTTGCTGACGTTTATTTTTCATGAATATATTATGGTTTTTAAGTCATTAAAAAAAGAGTTGTGGTTTTTTTTCTCTTTTTTCTTTCTCCACAGCGGATGCCTTATCTGAAGTGCTGACCAAAGTCAATCGGATGGATATTGTGACTTTGCTGGAGGGCCCAATATTCGACTATGGTAACATTTCAGGCACGAGATGTTTTGCCGATGATAACGCTGTTTTCCGGGATCAGGCTGATGGTAAAGCTTAGCTCTACTAGCTGACCTCTTACCTCTCCCTGCTACCTTTTCCTTTGTACAAAATGCAAATATCTCAAGTAGATATTATTACACTAAGATTTGTACTTTGGACAACTGGGTCCTGCTGTTTTCCAAACGCTTTGTTGATTTCTGCAATTCCACAGCACATATGCCATTGAAATAAGTATAATAAACAAAGCTTGACATTATCTTTTACTTTAAAAAATGTATATTTAAACTTTTTAATGACTCTTTGACTTATTCTAGGATGTTTGTTTATTTAAATTAAAATATCCTTGTTCACCTCAATAAGGATCAACAAGGTGAATCCAGTTGTCCCAAATAATAATTTTTACCGATAGAACCCTTTTACAAATGCATGCTTACTCTAAACTGCTTTAGATGTTGCTGATTTTTGTCCAAGTAGAAATTAACTTTATAGAGTCTGCCTTTCTCCCTCTATTGTACCTTGTAGAAGTATTCATTTCTGTTAAACTTCTCATTTTGTCACATTACAATCACAATGATATGTATTGGGATTTATTGTGATAGATCGACACTAATTGTGCCTAATTATGAAGTGAAAGGGGAATGTACATGATTTGCAATTCTTTTAAAATGAAAAATCTTAAGTGTGCTGAGCATTTGAATTCAGTCTTGACTCTCTTCTGAACAAAATTCAGTGCAGCCAATTGCCTTCAGGAGCCTAAATGAAGTAACGTAGAGTAACTGCAGAGATGTATGGCTTATGTCAAAGAATCTACTGCTGGATCATCAACTCCATAGATCCAGTTCATGCAGAAAAGTGGCAAAAAAGAAAGCCAATACTGAAAGAAAAGCAAACATGTGGAAGACTGTGCTCTGGTCAAACGGGACCAAAACTGTCGGTGGCAGCATATTGCCTTGTGGATACTTTTCTTCAGCACGCACAACAAAAAAGCTGGCCAAAGTTTATGTGAGGATGGATAAATTGCAATCCTCAGAGAAAATGGTTCGAAGGTGCAAAAGACTCAAGACTTGAGCTGAGCTTCACCTTTTGACACAACCTCAACCCTAAACATACAGTCAGAACTAGAAATGAGCAGTTTCTAGTAGATATTATGAAGTGCTGACCAAAGTCAATCGGATGGATGTGTGTGTTAGAATGGCTTAGTCGCAGATTAGACCTAAATACAATTGAGCACCGGTGGCAAGATTTGTAGATGCTCTCTATCTAAGAAGAATAAGGGTTAAAAACTATTCATGGCATGCTGGTTAAGACATAACTTCAACATACTCACAGCTGTAATCTTAGCCAACACTTTAATTTGCGAAAAGTGTTGAAAACCATGTATTGCTGGCCTTTCACTTCACAACTAGGAACAACATTTATTTGGCAAATCAAAGAAAACGTGTGGAGGTTTGTGTTCGCAACATGTGAAAAAGTTTAAAGGGTGTGAATACTACTACAAGGCACAGTTTTTAGTTTGTTTCTCCTAGTCATCCTCCAGTTCCTCTGAGCCTTCTTTGGATAGATGAGAGAAATTCTTCCTCCTTGAAACCAGACTGCCTCCTCCTGCATTCCCTTCACCTCCCCGCAGTACTACGAGTCGCTGATAACGGCACAAAACTGCTCTTAACTATTTAAGAGTCATCCACATGTGCTTGCTCCTGAATACAACATCATGCATCTTTTCTGTTGCATAATCATTATTTCACAGCACTTTGTTCTTCCCACCCCCTCTTTCTTCAATTCCCCTTTTGTTTTGCCCTGTATGTCCTCTGCTATTTTATTTCTTCGTAGTGTGTGTCATTATACCCTTAACTCCTAGAGGCACTGAAACGGCTTACATCCTGCAGACACCGAGTCCGTATTTCCCTACACCGACGCCAACTCCTCCACCCACTCCCCTCACACCTTCTGCGGCAGCTACCTTCCGTCCCTTATCACCACGCCGATCTCCGAGTTATGAGTCGTCCATTTCGCTCAAAGACTTGGCGCCTCCTACACCGTTGGAGCTACCACAGTCTAACTGCCCCCACTCTCATTCCTTGCGTCCCGTTCCTCAGTGGCCCTCTTCTTATCCATGCGAATTTTCCTTCTTCCCCCAAGTTTCCTCTCCAATCCCCCTGATCACCTCACCTTTACCTACGTCCCCTGCACCTTTCTCCCCATCAGGCTTTTCAGTCTTATCCCTCCCAACTTCTCCCACATCGGTCCCAGCCTCCTCCACATCTAACACATCCTGCCCTGTCGCTTTACAAGCAAACACAGCCTCCCTCACGTTATCCGAATTGTCTTCTGACTTGTCCTCTCAGACCACATCTTCCTTAAAACCAGACCCCAGTCCTACAACCCTTACCTCCATATTTTCTTCTCATGACCTATCTCAGCCCATTACCACCCTAGCACCCTCTCCCAGTGACTCTGCAAGCAAAGAGTCATTAGTTGCCCAACCGTACTCCTCGTCCCGGCCTGCCTCCCCTCTCTCCGTATGTACCCTTCCTCCGATTTCCCCCGCCGGGTCCCGTTGCCCCAGCCCTGCCCCTTCTTCTCCTCCTTTGCGCTCCCCCTCTCCTTGTCCTGTTTGCCAGTGCAAATGCATGACCTCAGTCAACCCGCCACCCGCTCGAACCCGCTCAGATCCTTCTAAGATGGAACTTTTTATTTAGCTCGCTCTGGTTTGATCCCCCTTTCCCTCTGTCCAACCCTTCCTTCCTCACATCTCTCATCTGTCATCTGTGTCATGTGAGCATGTAACACAACACCCTGGCAAATAATGTGATCTTACACTTACCACTACCCACGCTATGATTCATGTAACCTCAGGGTGCAGCTTTATCATCTTATCTCTCTGAAACTGTAACAGTCTGAAAATCAGAGACTGTACCACTCTGTATTTGTGATAATTTTCTAGGATAGAAATATTTTTTTTCTGCTTCTATTGAGCAAATCCATGGTTCTCAAACTCTAGCACAAGAATCACTTGTGAGAAATGACCTGCTTTCATCGATGCTTATTACAAATTCTGATATTAACTTTGCAGAATTAGATTTGTCTTAAATGTCGGAGCAGGGAATGACGTTACACCTGAGTTAAGAGCATTCTGGTTGTGACTTCTCATTTCAATGCTGGATTGCTTTGTTGACTTGTTCAGCACTTTTGTCAGTTTCTGTTGTTTCCAAAGTGCTCTATCACGTGGAATTTAGTTTTATTTATTTTTTTTGGTAATTATCATCAGTAATATAATCTGACACCAATCCTTTGCACTCTATCATATGTGTTCAGTTTACTCATTGATATTTCACGGCACCTTGTTAAACCATCAGAAGTGGTAATAAATAAGTGCATCCATGTTTCACTACATTCTACATGTGCGGCAGCTATATGAGATACAAAACCTCTTAGTGAGGCTTGACATTCCCAGAGAGAATAATGACGTAAGAGGCACTGTTGTTTTTTTTTTTTCTTTGTTTTATTTACTGGGAACTCAGAACATCAGATTTTCCAGAACAAAGTGATCGTTCCAATTTTTGCAGGGTGAAAATGAACATGCTAACGTAAGCAACGGAGGGAACCGAGAACAAGTGCCTGTTCAATACGTATGCTGCGTTATTTTTACCTCTATCATTGCAACTTGGCTCTGGGAAAGGCACTGATTCCCAATTAACAATATTTCTGTTCCTAGTTTAGAATCCAGTGAATTCTGCTGATTAGTAACCTGATCACTTAGCATATCATGTTGCATATCAGTAGGGGTTTCCTAATTTAAATGCTAAGTGACCTTGCTAACAGCTCTTTGAAATATGTGCTAATAAGCATGCATTTCTCTGCATTATGTTCTTTCAAACACTGATCTCTTGGCAAATAAGTTAGAAGACAAATAGGGTTTGGTAATACGTAAGTGAAGTGACCAGGCTAACACTTAGCCTGACGTATTTCTCTGCATTTTGTTGCTTCAGTCACTGTTGAAACATGTTATCATAAGGAAGAAACAGAAATACCATCAAAAGTAAAAAAAAAAAATAAAAAAAAAACCGTTTTGTTTTTCTACTGCAGCTATCACTATTATGAATAGCTGTCATATTCTATTCAGACATTGGACATTGGAATGTGGCTGGGTGAAAAATGTCAGACTTTCCTCTGGAAATTGAAATTTTTAGGGACCTCTGTGCATTTTTCCAAATTCAAACCTGGAAGTTCAAAGTTCTAACTATCTATAATTAAAGATGCATGTGCAGAGATTCACGATTAACTATACAAATATGCATTATTGAACCGCATCCCTTAACTATTTGGACAGTCCCATTGTGCCAGTTTGTCTAAGACAAAAAAAGGCTGATCAAAGTCCTGTTATGACACCGTTTTAAATTGTCAATCCTGTTGATGGTACTTAAAACAACTTGGTATTTAATGAGGTGGTACTTGTTATGAAAAGTTTGAGAACCAATGGAGTAAATACTTTACACACACATACTTTGCAAGAAACAGTTT
This sequence comes from Poecilia mexicana, assembly GCF_051168715.1. NCBI lineage: Eukaryota > Metazoa > Chordata > Actinopteri > Cyprinodontiformes > Poeciliidae > Poecilia > Poecilia mexicana. The sequence goes on along the minus strand of NW_028263384.1, from coordinate 12,614,833 downwards.
ATAAAATAACATTCGTGATGCTTTAATTGATAACTTTTACACTTTTATTACTGAATGTATTTTTTTTTTTTTACATTGATTTGCCATTCTGTGATTTTATACCATATTACATCTCAGCTAGTGTTTGGTTGGATTCTTGCTTTGCACTAGAGTCTCTATGTCATTGTCCATGTCACATGGTTTTTGGATTGGGTTTTGTGTTTTTGTCTGTGTGTGCTTGTGTCGTGTTCTGTTGTGGCATGCTTCTGTCGGTGTCTGTACATTTGTCATCCTGTCGCCTACAGATTATCAGAGCATTCTAGCCGAGCTGCAGTCCCCTGCCGCTCTGCAGCCCAGCCCCCACTTCCTGGAGCCTGAACTCCCTGTCACCCCCAACCCTTCCCTTGCCCAGCATCAGCATCTCCATTACCCCGAACCAGACAACTCTTGCAATCAGCCTCAGTTCGCGGATTGGAGTCCAGTTATTGATCCTTGTAGTAAAGAACCAGACAGCCCTCCTAAGAGTCCCCCCAGGCCCTGTGAGCTTGCCCTGCCTGCCCCAACCTTTGATCTTCCTGACCCACTTCCTCCTAAGGTCAGAAAGCCCCACATTGCTTTGAACGACCAGCTTCTTTTGAGTGAAGAGGAGGACAGACCTTTTCAAGAAATGGAGCCCACCCTCAAGCCCAGATCCCAGTCCTTTCCAACAATGTGCGAATTGGACATCGACATGGCGTTCTCTACCTCTTCTCCTTCGCTGTCATCCATGTCATCGATAACCCCGTCATCCCCTGATAGATCATGTATAGGTACGCGGTTGGGAAACACCTCAGATGGGGCACAAGAGGATATAGGTCAGATAGGCGGTCAAGTGGAAGTGAAAGAAGAAATTGAGAAAGTGGTTGAGATTGTTTCGGCGCAGTTGGTAGAGAGGAACGGATTAGTAGAGAAGTTGGTAGAACAGGAATTGATTAAAAATGTGGAAAGAAAGTGTGAGATGGTTGCAAAAGACTGGTCTCAGCTGGTAGAAGAAGGGATCATTTTGCTGGAACCGAAGAGGTCCGTAGAGCAGGATAAAGATAATGTCAATGAGCAACGCAATGACGTTCGAGATGGGAGTAGAACAGCAGCACGTGAGGAGGAGAAGGCTGAAGATGAACACAATGTATTAGTGCAGCATGTTAGTCTAGCAGATAAAGTAGTCAAAGAGGCTGTTGGTCAATCGCTGGATGTTGGGGAAAGAGTCCAAGTGAAGGGAAAAGTGGAAGATCCTGAGTCAGAACTGCAGTCTAAAGATGGACAAGACATCTGTGACACATTAGAAGGGGCAACAGAACGCCAGACTTTGTCTGACCTTTCCCCTCAAGCTTGGGTTGAAGCGCTTGAGCAACTGGAGCTCTATGAGTCTGGATCCAAAGAGAAAGAAGAGGAGGAGAGAGGCAGAGAAATTTCAGAGGAGGCATTAGGATCTCTGTTGGAGGAGGTGAATAAAGAAGGCTCAGAGGAGAAGGAGGAGGACGAAAAGGTGACTCAATCCAGGAATCAGGAGAGACTTGAAGAAGTTGAACACGCAGAAAAAAACATATATTCACTTTCAGGATGGCACAGCGACTCATCCAGTGTGAATGTTGAGCCACCGACTCCGGGCCGCAGTGTCAGCTCAGACTTGCTCGACAAGCAGGAAAGGTACAAGTGTAACACAACAGAATGGCACCTTAAGTACGACTTAAAAGGGAAAGAAAAAAAAAAACACCCACTGACTTTTTTAAATGAAAATTTGTTGTTTTTATTTTTTTTACCCGACAGTCAGGAAAACTCTAGTGAGTCCATCACCTCCTCATCTAGAGCTGAATCAGGGAGGTCCAGACCTAACGGTGATAACTCGAAACACTCACCTCAGGACGCCTCATCAGACTCATCTAACAGCAGAAAAGACGGGACGCCAGTGTCGGAGAAAAAAGTTCAGGTGATGTTACAATAAATAATATTTGTTTTGGGAATCGTGCAAAAGGATTGCAATGAAAAAAATTTTCTTCACCTGATGGAAGTTGGTTGTGGCTTACAGCTAATGAAAATTAGGTTTCTAAAATAAATAAAATGCAACATAAAACCAGCAAAATGTGATTTTCATCCATAGATGTTATAGTACAGGATTGTTATGGGCTACACAAATGCCCGACTTGTCAGATGTCCATTAGATAATATGTGACGGATGGCTGGAAAATAAACAGAAATAAATACTTGAAATATACCACCTGGGTGTAATGGCACTATTTATGAGTTTGAGAATTACTGAAATGATTCATAATTTGAGATGCTCCTATATACTCGGTTTTCTTGTTCAATACAGAACCCAGTAAGAGTTCAGTGAGGAAATCTACAAAATGTTTCAAATGACAAATTTGTGTATGTGTTTTGTAATCTTTTAACCCATTCCTCCACATCAGGTTAGTGTAGATTCTGGTTCAGAGGAAGAACAGACTGTAACCACCAGAATCTACAGGCGGCGTCTCATTATAAAGGTACCCTGAAAGCCTGGAGTCCAGGCTCGGCGGGCTTTGGTTTGGTTTACTTTATAGTTCCCCGCCTCATTCTGGTGTGCGCTCTGTAGCTTTGGTCTCTATCCCGATAGGTTTTCCTCCCTGTTTGTGTGTCTGTGTTTTTAAAGCAGAAACATTAGAGCACATGCGTCATCGGTTGTATTAACGCCAGTTTTTGACTGAGGACTAACTCGGGGCATTCTCGTTTTCTGAGGTTTTCTTCTAGCGTGGTGTTGGTGATGGATTATTTCACTTCTTTTTGTAGCAGGAATTGAAGTAGAATGATTTGCTAACCGCAAACACTTACAGGGAGAAGAAGCGAAAAACATCCCGGGCGAGTCTGTGACAGAGGAGCACTACATGGACCACGATGGTAACCTCATCAGTAGAAAAGTAATGTACAACGTTCATTCGGACGTATCGTTTATCTCTCTAAATCAGGAGAGAGTGCGTACTGTTTTTCTTTTTAGAAGGAAACAGGAAACAGCAGATTATTTATCCCATTGCCTTTCTGCCTTGAGCAGGTGATCAGGAAGGTAATTCGGCGAGTCTCAACTCCCACTCCAGAAAACCAAGGCGGTGACAGGTGGCACAGTGACCTTCACCACAGTCCCACTCAGCAGGATTATGGGTCAGAGGTTGGCACAAAGATAACCCTTTAATTATTTTTCCTGAAGGGTTAATCTACCTGGGTGTATGGATTTCTGAGGTCATAATCTGGGGGGGATCTAACTGCTGATTAAAAGCTTGGCTTAAAGCTGCACTGAGCACAAACAGCTTTTAACACAACTATAAGGCACACATTTAATTGACTTTAAATGGCTTACAACATCTTTTTGTTAGTAAGGTCTATTTTTCTTTTTTCTGGTAACAGCCATGTAGAATCACAGGTTTAAAGATGGTGTACAAAATTGACATTATCATCCATATATGGCAGTGGCTTCCTGAAATTGTGACAAAAAAAAGTCACAAAAGTTGTGTGTGAAAATATCTAAGAATTAAAAATTGTTTTAAATTTTTTTTTTCTCCCAAACTTGTTGCAATTACAAGTAAATAAAAAGCATTTCTAAAAAAGAAAAAGGTGCTCAAGTCTGTTTGTGTGCAGCTTTAAGGTAAACAAGAATCAGGTTATCAGGTTCTTCTTCAGTTCTGCAGGGTCATTATTGTTAATTGCATTAATATTACTGTCCTCATTATTTCATCTCACGGGGATAAAATGCTTTTATGTGATATGCAGCCTTGCATGCTATATGTGAATACAACAGAGAATGCGAACCCCTTTGCTCCTCACTGTGTGTGTTTTTGCCGTTTTCTTCTAGCCTAACCAGTTAATAACGATATGAGTGCTGTGACTTTGTTGTTTCTAACCCTGCTCATAATCTGTTCTTTTTTCCTTTCAGGTACGTAGCTGGTGTGCTGTTGGTCATAATTGTTTATTTTCTGTAGCGCAGCTATAACTAACCCTTTGCTTTGGATGAAAGCACCATGAAACCAAACCCTTTAGGTTGAGGCCTTCGTGTGCTGTGGTGTCTGGTGTTTTTCTATCTAGTTCGAGGTTTCACATTGATGTTGAGGTCGCATGCTGTTAAAGGGACGGAGACGTTTTAATTAAGGAGATTTCTGTGTGTTTGTGTTTTTCAGCCGGGGGATGGAGCGAGGAAATGCAGACGATCAGGGGACAAAAAGCACCTCTCGTAGGGATGGGTTTGGTTTAGCAGGTACATTAAAATACAGTCTACCAATAAAAGGTTTTTTTTTTTTTTTTTTTTTTACAAATTTATATAATCTCATCTGTTATATATCCAACTTATATCTCTATTATGTAATCCTTTTCCCTTTCATATTTTACTGCAAGTAGGTTGGCATGTAGTAACAGGAACCACAAGCTTTGTTTTTAGTCCAAATTGGATATCACGGTTTATGATGGCACTAAAATAGACTAACTTTGCATTAATATTGTTATCACTGGTTAGGATGCGTGTCGTGAATAACATCAGATGTCTATTTAATTGACTTTTATTTTCTTTAGCAGAAGTTGAGGCTTTAGCAGCTCCTTGTCAGACAGCAGATTTGTGTAGTCAGTTTCCATCCCAATGAAGCTGCTTGGCAATCAGCCACATACAGAGCAGACCAGCTGAGCTGTTCAATTACAAAAAGTGATCTAAACTTTATTTTTAGATGAAGTTATTCGCTTACAGTGCCTTGTAAGCTTTAGTCACTTCACAACCGCAAATTTCAACACATTTAACTAGGATTTTTTGGGGGCTAGAAAAACATAAAGTAGTGCATAATTGTGAAGTGGAAGGAAAATGCTACACTCCCTTGAGTCTTTTATTTTAGTAAAATAGTTGCAGCTGCAAGTCTTTTGGGGTACGTCTCTATCATCTATCAGCCCGGAAACTGACGTTTTTGTCGGTAGGAGAAAATCTGTGATCTCCACTTTTCATTTCTTGCCAGCGATTCTCAGTTCGTTTTAAGTCTGGACTTTAACTAGCCTTTCTAAGGTATGCTGAACATCCTATACTGTAACTGTAGTCACCCAGAGCCACTGTAATGTGGCTTTTACATTTCAAAAACACATTATTCAAGGGAATGAGGAGGAAACTTCACCATTTGATTCAGATGTGTGTCCCTGCATTCAGCTCCATCCATCTTCCTTTAAACTCTTTTGTTTGGCTCGTACCACTCTACAGAAAATTGGATCCATCTAAAGGCGCATAGAAAAATAAACAATTTTGCACATCGAACATGAATATGTAATTTATCACTTTAAGCAGCCCTTGGGAGATTGGAAAAAGAAAGAAAGCTAATTTAATCACATACAGTACTTGGTCTGTTTCTCTGTAAAAGGCTGACTGGTCTGAGCCTGCTTATCCCCTGGCCACTTTTCTGCCCCGCTAAGTGAGCGTGAATAGGAGCCAGTTACAAAGAAAACAGGGCTTATTGATAGCACACACCTCAGCATTGCATCGTGTTGCTGATACCCCTGCATGCCTGTTTTTGTCCACCAAATCCCTGACTCAGAACAGCCTCGTAGCATCCGAAAAGAGTTTGTTATCCCACCGGCCAGACTGTTAATCCCAGCTGCTGCTCACCCTTATGTTTGCTGGGAATCATTCCATCTGTGGACACGTCGCTTCAAAACAGAACGGCGCTGCTGTGAAATCAGAAAGAGAGTTTCTATAGTAACAAGGGTCATGGTAGCGACTACGTGTCGAGATTTACCCTTTCATAATTATGTCAAGTGTGCAGCAGAACCTCTCCATTCACCTTCCAATTAAATACCATGCAGTGCCTTGCTGAAGTTGATCTTTTTCCACACTTTGTCTCAATACAAAAACAAACTATACTGAATTTTGCAATGGAATTTGTATATTTGAGATGGTCACATCAGCTGTAACATTTCACAAAATATTTTGTCTTGCAGGCTTACAGGAACTACGTTAGATGTTACCTGGGATCAAGCGCTCAAACCATTTTGGGAGCTCTATCCATTGTGAGGGATTAAAATAAAGGTCCAGTCTGCAAAATTTCTGCATCAAACAAATGATGTTTATCCCGTAAGAGGAGCCACACCTTCTCAGATTTACGCATGAGCATGAAAAACTCACTTTTGGTCACCACGAGGACCAGGAGGTTCCTTTCTCTCTCTTTTTTTTTGGGGGGGGGAGGACTGCAGTGGACCAGTAGACAGTGATTCTGCTTCCTGTTTTGCGTGAAACAGTCTGTGCCGTGAATCCACTGGTGGTGCGAGAACCTTCTCGAGGAGCATCATTTGCTGTGGAAATAATAATAATAATAATAATAATAAAAAGACTGCAAAGACACAACTGTGACCAAAGATGGCACAAATGCTCAAGGAAAGGATAAAGCAGACATGGTACCACAAAAATAACCTACAAAACACTTCTGACCCGACTACAACACTCGCCTTATAGTTTCTTCTTGAGTCATTACTGTCAGGATGTAAATTCTTTGGGGATGTTGTTTTTTTTGTTTGTTTGTTTTTGCTCCTTTTTAAAACTTAAACTAACAAAAGAGCTTTTTTTCTGTATAGAAAATGACTATGTGTATACTTCTGAAATAAAGGGCGAGTTAGTAATAAGAGTGCACTGAGGAGATGGATCTTTTCAAGTGCTTTCATAATCTACAGAAGCAGTTCCACTTTCAAAGATCTGACTGTAACTTCACAAGTTCTTGTATATTTAATTATTAGAGCAGGTTTAATGTTTGTACACACACAAAAAAAGCTGGTTTGATTTTAATAGGGAGAAGGGGGTGGGGGAATTTCCAGAAACTTTCTGTTCCCAACCTGGGAACTGATCTAATCCTGCAAAAAAAAAAAAAAAGAAGCAGCCTTTCAGAGTAACTCATATTTTCATGCATGCTGTTCACCTTATTTTAGGTACAATTTTTACAAGTTTGCAAACACTGTATTTAAGTGACAAAACCCTTTATCTCTGTACACCTAAAGCCCTGAAACTTGTCACCAGTTTTATATTTCGGACTGGCAAAGGATGCCATTGACGTGTTTTTAATGCTGGGGGTTGGGATGAAAAAAGCAAACAAACACATATATAGCTTGTTGAGGATGTGATGTCTTGTCTGTCTGTGTTGAAAAACCGAGAGAGGGCCGGCTTCCGCTTTAGAGGACAAGGTGGCCTGAATGTAAATGCTTGTAGGCTGGTTCGCTGTAATATTCAACTCGTTCTGTGTGTATTGGCGATAAGGTGTTGGAGTCCCTATACACTGTTAGACTGTAATCATTTTAGCTGAGTGTCGATTTGGTTTTCTAACAGCTGGTGTGGTGTTAAAGAAGAAGCATTGGGGCATTTTTTTAATTTTTTTTAATTTTTTTTTGGACATATAATCATGAGGGGGTGGGAGGTGAAATATCTCCTTGGTTTAAAACACATTAAGGACACATAAAGGATTTGTTTGATTGTAGCTCTACATAGCATAATGTATGACAAAACACTGGATGGATCCAAACAATAATTTAAGCATAAAAATAAATTGTGTTTAACTCTGAAACTGTGTGATCTCTTTAGACTTGAGAGACTGTATATGCAGTGTGAAATAGAAATGTTCTCACTAGCTCACTGAGAGGATTTTATTTTATATTAGGAGCCATCTTTGTATTGGTTTTCATTAGATACCCATGTAGTTCTAAAGTGTGGTGTTCTACTGATGCGAAGCCTCAGTATGCTGATGTCTATGCTGTGGACATGGATAAAAAAAAAAACAAATACAATGTGACCTGTTTATTTTCCTTTTTTGGAGGGTGGGTGTTTTTAGAAGAAGGCAGGTATGGTGTAAAATGGCATCCCCTTCTACTGCTATGTCAATCGGGGTACAGAGGATCCTTTGATATGGTTCGAAAATCAATTTTTTTTGTCAATTTTGTTTGATAAGTGTTTTCACCTGAGCAGACTTTTTGATGTACAATTCTTACTAACAGAGTGAAGCCATTGAAAATGTTAACTATTCTAGCACTTTGGTTATTCAAGGTCTTTTAGAGGCTATAGCAGCAAATGATGCCACCACAAATGTTTCAGACATCTTTAAAAAAAAATTCAACCTAAAAATTACCAAAAAAAATATTAAATAAATAAAAATGCAAAGATTTCGCAATATGGCTGTTTCTCCTCTCTTTTTTTGTGTCCATAAATGGTTTGATATGCAATAACACACTTTCACACCTTTTTTTTTATGTAGTGTAGATGAGTCAGGTTTGTAGGCTGCCTTGCTTTTCAGTTCCACCCACATATTCTCTTTGGCTTTGTGATAACCTCTCCACAACACATTGTCATTAAGCCATTTTGTAACTAATCTGGACTAATCTTCCATTTGGCAAACCCATGCTTTTGCTTTCTCACTTATGTTTAGTGACATTGCTACAATGTCGTCACATAATGTTCCTTCCTCATGAGGCCACATATTTTGGAAACTGAACCAGTCCCTCTGGCAAACAAGAACAACAAAACCAACATCATAATCCTGTCGCCTCCATACTTTTTCACTTGGGTTTGTGTTTTTACTCCCTTCTTAGTCTTAGAAATATAACTTTCACTATGGCTAAATACATAGCATGTCTGAAAGTTTTTTTTTTTTTTTTTTTTTTTTTTGTTGCTTTAAGACTAATGGCCTCTTCTTCGCTGAGTGACCTTCCAGTCCTTCGTCTGTAAATAAGGAAATTTTCTTACTGCATACACATTTTCCACCAAAAGATATTAATCTCTCCTTCCTTCCTTAAATGGCATGATGGCTGGACATTCCCTTGGCTTGCACATACAGTTGGGCTCATAAGTTTATGTTGATTTTTTTTGTTTTTTTTGGCCATTTTTCACTCATGGTTAGAGATTAGGTGAAGCCGTTCATTTTCAATCAACTGTATTTACTCTGCCTAAATCATAATAAGAACGGAAAACTTCTCAAAAGTTTGCCTCATGTAAACTTTGACCAAAAGTTTACATACCCTGGCCATTTTGCCCAAAGAGGGCTTAAAAGCAACCATCCTGACCTATGATCTGTTTGCTTGCAACCAGTTTAGAAAAGAAACCCAGTGAGTTTCTGGACCCTCAATAGACCCTTGCATCTTCCATGCAGTGCTGCATTGATGTGTTGAGTTTCTGAGTCACGGGGAAAGTAAAAGAATTGTCAAATGATCTGTGGGGGGAAAAATAACAGAACTGCATAAAACTTAAAAGATATTGTAAAAAAAATAAATAAATGTCCAAGGAACTGAGAAAAGCAGTCAATAGTGTTTGAACTCTAGATGGAAAATGAGGGATTCTCTTGACACCAAAGCCCAGATGAACAAATATTTCAGTAACAAGTGCCAAAAAAATTGTTTGGTATGCAAGAAAAACCTCACAAATAACTTGAACTGATATACAACACTGCAAAATAAAAGTGGCGTGGATGTTTCAAAATGCGCAATAAGAATGCCTTTGAAGAACAATGGGCTGCATGGTCGAGTCACCAGAGGAAAGACATTACCACAAAAATGCCTCAGTATTGTATCCCACTTTCAATACGTCAGGCAGCAGACAGCCGAGTGTCAACATTTCTGGAATAAAGTTATTTGGATTGATAAGACCAAAATGTTTATCGAACAAGAAATCTGGGGGTCCACAGTTCTCTTCCTGATATCTCATTTATTTAGATTTTTTCCATGATTCCACTCAAAGATTCTGTGCGTTTCAGGTTCCATCGTAAAAACTACCCAGATGTAAATAAACTCGGAGCTTACAAAGCAATGGAAGAGCAGTGGAGCAAAGTGGCCTTATCTGATTTATCACATATTCTTTGTGTTTGTGTGTAATGTCTGCACATTCCAGCTGAGGGAAGATAAAGTGGCAGGGGCAGTTTGATACATTGGTCAATGTTCTGCTGGGATTCCTAAGAAACCTTGAAATTCTGCCATGCATGTGGGTGTTACATTGACATGAACCACATATCTAAGCATTTCTGTAGACGCTGGGCTGAATTTTATCAACAGTTCAAACTGTGTCACTGGAGAGAGTTTTGTTAAGTCTTTATTCGCTTGGTGAAAATACACACACACAAAAAAAACATTTTCTGCTATTTGTCATCAAGCAATCCTTACATTGACACAGGCCAGAAATAATTACTTTATTAATCAAAGGTGTTCCCTTTTGGTAAACTTAGTTTTCTCCGTAAACATAGGTCAACACATGTATTTTATCTTTGACCTTGAAACTCAAGTTTGTATTGTAGCTCACGACATAAGAATAGAGAATATACTGTCCTGCAGTTTTTAAATGTGCCACAGGTACAAAACACTGGAATGAAATGGCTTATTTACCTCCTTCTTGTGTAGATAAGTTATCCAAAGCCTTGCTAATGACCTAATTATTCTATTCAGGTGTGTTGCAGCTGAGAGGCACATCTAAAAGTTGCAGGGCAGTGGCCCTCCAGGACTGGAGTTTGACACCTGTGCGAAATTAAAATGTCTCAGCAAAATGTACCATTCACTATGCAGTACTGGAGACATCCTGGTGGGGTCGCTATGTCGGCACGCCGGGGCAAGGTCACACTGTGTACGGTTGTGCCGTACTCGCCCCTCACGCTCTCTGCTGGAGCAGCTTCTTCCCTTCCTTCCCTCTCCACTTACTGCCGCACAGCCATGGCGGACAGCGCGAGCGAGAGCGACACCGACGGAGCGGGGAGCAGCTCGGCCACCCCGATGTCATCCTCCGCTTCAAATTCTGGGAAACCAAGTATAGTCATTTCACAGTTTCGCCTGGAGGAACTGACGAACCGTCTTGCATCGTTGCAGCAAGAGAACAAAGTTCTGAAAATTGAGCTTGAGACGTTTAAACTAAAGTGCAAAGCCCTGCAGGAGGAGAATCGGGACCTCCGCAAAGCTAGCGTCACCATTGTGAGTAACGTTAGCCAGCTAACTAGCAACACGCTGTTCTCATTCAACCAAGTATGTTGCATTGTCAGTAAGTTAGCTGTGACTGGTGGTATTTATTCAGTGCGGACTGGTCCTTACTAACAAATTTTGGGAGTTATGTGGTGATATTACTCAAAAATGAACACAACTCTTGGATGTTTTGCTAGCTTTGCTAATAGTTAGCTTGTTGCTAAGTAAGCCAGCGGGGTAGTGTTTGCCAGGTGGTTGGGCAATGACTGGCAGCTACTTTGCTTTGTTGTGCTTTGGCTTGCTAAAAAGCCCAGGACTAACATGTGCACCACACCTTGATGGTCTGTTAGCTGATTACTCGCAGTACTGTCACTACGTTATTACCAAGACGGCTACAGTAACTGAGTTATTAAATAGCCGTGTAGCAATGTTGGCACATGCTGACGCCTCGTATGTCTTCATGCTGGGTTAATCAGCCAAGCTTCGTAGATATGTGAAAGCGATCTGTCGGACGGGTGGGGGATATTTAGGCCAAACTTTACGGCGTAGCGACATGCCACGCCATTAACGTGGACAGGTCGACCTCCCTGATCACCACTTAACAATTTCGGGAGTTGTGTGTAGCTAATATACGGGGCGACTCGGTCGTATTGAAAAGTTGACATATTGTTTCTGCTTGATGGAACCCAGTTTAGCCATGAGGACATTGAAGAAGAGATGGGAAATGACACTAGCAAGGACAGACATATTATCATCACTCTGTAATGCTAGCTGCCGTGGCTGTCCCAACACACTCTTCCTTTCATTAAAAAGTCGACCTCTACTGCAATACCTCTCGACTCCTTTGAGAAAAGTATGTTTCCTCATTGACTTACAGACTTCCCTGCAGCCGGATTTGGTGGAGCATCTTTTTTTTTTTTTTTTTTTTACAGACACATCTAATAAACTTTCATTAAAAAGTCGACCTCTACTGCAATACCTCTCGACTCCTTTGAGAAAAGTATGTTTCCTCATTGACTTACAGACTTCCCTGCAGCCGGATTTGGTGGAGCATCTTTTTTTTTTTTTTTTTTTTACAGACACATCTAATAAATTTTACACATACAGATTTTAGTAAAATAGATGGCTAAAATGTTAATATTTTGATTGATTAGTCATTCCTGACAATACAGATTTTTTTTTCTTTTAGTTTTGACTTTCCAATTTTTTTTAATTTTTTTCTTCTTTATAGGGACTAAGACACACAAAAGAAGTTCTGTTTTAGAGGTGGTTTTGAATCAAACAGAAAATAATAAAAAAAAATGCAAGACTACTTCCATTTAAACAGTAACTTGTAGGTTGATGTGTTTATAGTCCCCGGTTTAACGCACATGGATCAAATGATGGCTGTTAGAAGGGCTAAGAAAAACATTGACATGCTGAAAAGGTTGTTACTACCAGCAGGGAGAGAGCTAACACATGCAGGATGCCATCCTCGAGGTTTGCAGGTTTCCTGCTCAAAATTCAACCTCGTCCCTTAAAGGGCTTTTGGTTAGCATAGCATTATAAATATCTGAAAGGAAGCTATCTGCTTCAAAGGCCGACGTCGCGGAAGCAAGGTGTGAGTTTGTTTTGCAGAAAAGTGAACCCTGTATGAAACTGGTCACGTCGCACTTGGGGCTTCAGCATACAAAAAAACAAAACACATTTTAACCTACTCTTATTTTGAAGTGTGAAAAGCCTTTTGGCAGCACGTAGCACATGGATTTGTTTAAATGTCTAAAACCCTTAGCTATCCCATGATTTACTGAGGATTTCGTTCGTCAAATTTCTTGCCACATTATCCACTTTGCAGGAGTCTTATCTTCCTGCATATACGACTGTACTCATTGCTTTTTGCTGTTCCAATTTAATCAGGATAAAGATGAAAACATTATCCCATGCCAGGTTGCTGGAGTCTGTTTAACTGATGTTTCCTTTGGCACTGTCCCCATTTGTTTTATGTTGCACAGCAAGCAAGAGCCGAGCAGGAGGAAGAGTTTATCAGCAACACCTTGTTCAAGAAGATCCAAGCTCTCCAGAAGGAGAAGGAGACCTTGGCAGTCAACTATGAAAAGGAGGAAGAATTTCTGACGAATGAACTGTCGAGGAAACTTATGCAAGTGAGTGATCGGATCAAGGCCGCTTATGCCACCAATATCTTCAAACAAATCAGCTACTGTTATACCTTTACCTGGAGATTAGAATGACTTTAATTATGTTATAAGGTACTTGCTGTGAGAGAATAATAAGTTACAGTTCAATTGCTAAAAAATCACAACTTATTTGTGACCAGATCAAAGGTTAAAGTTGGTGTTACTTCTTACAGATGCTTTTTGTCCATTTGCCCTAATTTCTAACCAAACTTAAAAATATTGATGTTTTGTACATTTTAAAAACTTGCATTTGAAGAATTTCAGACCGTCAGTGGATGGAAACATTTTAATTTTCAGTCCCAGTGGTGACATTGTTTCTGATCTGGTTTTCTCTTATTCAGGAGCGCAAAAAAACAAAAAAAACCTGATTGGAATATGATAGCTCTGCAACGTCTCGCTGAAATGAAACCAAACGAGCAAATGTTCAGAGTCAAATGTAGGAGATAAAAAAATATACTTTAAAGTCTTAGCCTGGTTGGACAGCAGACTATCTCCAACTTTGAATTTAAGCGTGCCCTGTGACAAAGTCGCTATAGAAACAGCTAAATGTGTTGTTTGGTTGTAACGGGGTAAAATAAAATGCCCTTTGAAGAGTGAGAACAGAGAAATCTGTAGCTGCAGACTACTGCAGGAGGGAGGATGCATTGCTGAAGCCAAAATAGTCTGCAAGTTGTTTAAAAATGACTGCTCTGGCTTTGCCACAATTTACTAAATATCTCTATTCACATGGATAATGTGGACTGAGAACTAATTTTGTGCGATTTTAGCTTATTGGTAGCATCCACAATGTTGGAAACATTTCCACTAATGAGCAGGTATCAAAATAAAAATGCTTTTTTTACCCCCTCCCCTCTTTCCAGTATTTCCCATTAAGTGAATTTAAATTCTTTTTCCATATTGGTTAGCGAGTTATGTAATTCATAACAGAGATGCTCTGATCTGCTCTGCTGGGCCGCACCCTGGTTTTTGTTTTTAATTCATGAGCCCAAAGTTCTGTGGTTGCCATGTAATTTTTTCCTGTCTGTCTCTCCGGGAAGTTCGCCCCCAAATTCAGTACAATATGTAGTTTTACTCCAAGTATGCAAGCCAAATTTATAAATCTTTATTCAGGCTGCTGATCTAGCTCTTTTTTTTTGTTTGTTTTTGTACATTGCATGCATTTTGTTCATTTCCCTTTGTCTGCCTTTCTGTCATAGCTCCAACATGAGAAGGCGGAGCTGGAGCAACACTTGGAGCAGGAGCAGGAGTTCCAGGTCAACAAGTTAATGAAAAAGATTAAGAAAATGGAGAATGAAACCATCTCGAAGCAGCTAACCCTGGAACAGGTAGGCTTGTTGAAAACAAAAGCATCTATAAGCAGCCTGTCAGCTCAGCTACAGTTTTAATGTCTACATCTTTTCCTTGTTCTTCTCTACATGTTTTTATTTGTGACAGCAGCAGGCTCTCCCAGCTGGGAATGAACTTTACTGCAGCTGTCTTTTTTTTTTTTTTTTTTTTTTTTTTTTTTTTTAACGATGAGGATATAGAGCTACCAGTATTCCAACACAGAAACTATCATCAGCAAGATATTGAAACTGACATTGATCCTGATAACAACTTCTATAATGTCAGCAATGATAGTTGTCACTATTACAGCGATGATCAGTTCAACAACAGCATTAAAACAGAACAAAAGCTGTCAATAATTCACTTTAATAGTAGAAGCCTTTATGCAAATTTTGACAGCATCAAACAATACCTCCAACAACTTTCACAGACCTTCAATGTTATTGCCTTATCAGAAACTTGGCTCAATAGTGATAAGGGCATAGATTTTGAAATAAATGGTTATGAAATGGTTTGTAAGAACAGAGAAAACAAAAATGGAGGGGGAGTAGCTTTATATGTTGACAAGAAGATTAATTATAAGTTGATCGAAACAATGTCAACTGTGATGGACAACATGTTTGAATGTGTGACTATAGAAATACTCGTGGAAAAAAGGAAAAATGTCTTAGTGAGTTGCATTTATAGAGCCCCTGGATCAAACATTGAAGTACTCAACAACTGGATAGAAGAAAAATTTATAACAATTAATCAAAAAATAACATTTTTCTGTGGGGATTTCAATATTGACCTTCTCAATCCAAATAAACATAGAATGACTGAAGAATTTATTAACACCATGTTCAGTTTAAGCCTGTATCCTAAAATCACCAGGCCCAGTCGCATTACATCGCACTGCGCTACCTTAATTGATAATATTTTTACAAATGTGCTGGAAAATAATTTAACTAGTGGAATATTAATGAATGACATAACTGATCACTTACCAGTGTTCATAGTCTACGACTGTAAGTGCAAAACAGACGATCAAAAAATAGAGACGCATTACAGACGGGTTACGTCTGAAGAGACACTAAAAGCTCTACAAGCTGAGTTGTTGGCCTACGATTGGAGATTAATATATAAAATGAATGATGTGAATTTAGCATATGAAGAATTTTTAAAAACATTTAAAATATTATATAACAAGCACTGCCCAATCAAACAATATAACAGGAAAAGCAATCAAAAAAATGAACAGTGGATCACAAAAGGAATACAAAAGGCATGTAAAAAGAAAAACAAACTTTATAGAGAATTTCTAAAACATAGAACGTCTGAATCAGAAAACAAATATAAGAAATATAAAAATAAGTTAACTAATATTATAAAAACATGTAAAAAGGACTATTATCATAAATTACTGGATAGGAATAAAAACAACATTAAGGAAACATGGAATATTTTAAATAGAGTTATTAGAAAATCTAACAATAACAACTATCCAGACTATTTTATAGATAATGAACAGAATATTACTGATTTGAAAAGTGTCGTCAATAATTTCAATAGATTTTTTGTTAATATAGGACCTCAATTAGCAGAAAAAATACCGACTACAAAAACTGCAACTCAGCAATATCTAATTGAGAATAATCCCAGCTCCTTATATCTCAACCCTGTACTAGAAGAAGAAATCATAAACATTGTGAATAACTGTAAAAATAAGACTTCCACTGACTGTGATGATCTGGACATGAAAACTATTAAAATAGTAATTAAAGGAATCTCTAAACCACTAACTTATATTTGCAATTTATCATTTCAAACAGGATCATTTCCCAACAAAATGAAAATAGCTAAGGTCAAACCAATGTATAAAACTGGCAACAAACACCTCTTCACTAACTACAGGCCTGTCTCTCTTCTCCCACAATTTTCTAAAATCCTGGAAAAACTCTTTAAGAAAAGACTGGAACAATTCATAGAAAAACATTCGCTACTTATTAGCAGTCAATATGGATTCAGAGCAAACAGGTCAACATCGCTGGCTGTAACTGACTTAATAGAAGAAATAACCAACGCAACAGATAGTAAGAAACTGGCAGTAGGGATATTTATAGATCTAAAGAAAGCTTTTGATACAATAAATCATGAAATCTTACTTAAAAAATTAGAACGCTATGGAATTAGGGGAGTAGTTTCTGACTGGATGAGGAGTTATTTAAAGAGCCGGAAACAATTTGTGAAATTGGAAGATGTGGAATCTGATTGGCAGGAGACTGTCTGTGGAGTACCACAAGGATCAGTATTGGGACCAATTTTATTTAATCTTTATATAAATGATATCAGTAAAGTGTCCAATGTATTAAAATTTATCTTATTCGCTGATGACACAAATATTCTAGCCTCTGGCGACAATTTAGAGCATCTTCTCTCAACAGTCACTTCAGAGATTAGTAAGTTAAAGATATGGTTTGACCATAACAAATTATCCCTAAATTTGGACAAGACGAAAATCATGGTCTTTGGGAACTGTTATAAAAATACTGAAATCCAAGTTCAAATAGAGGACGTAACTCTACAAAGGGTTTTTGCTAATAAGTTCCTCGGTCTAATAATAGATGACAAAATCAGTTGGAAACCTCATATTAAACATTTACAGAGTAAACTCAGTAGAAGTATATCCATATTGGCTAGAGCTAGACATGTATTGAATGCTAAATCACTTCATATTCTATATAACTCTCTGATTTTACCATATCTATCATATTGCTGTGAAGTGTGGGGAGTTAATTACAAGAGCTCTTTACATCCGGTAACCGTCCTACAGAAACGAGCCATTAGAATCATCCATAATGTCGGTTATTATGAGCATACAAACCCACTCTTCATAAAATCCAGAATTCTCAAATTTGACGAGCTTGTAGAATTTAAAATGGCTCAGTTTATGTTCAAAGTATCTAAAAAGTTGTTACCTGAGCACATACAGAGCACGTTTTCTGAAAGAGAAGGGGGGTATAACTTAAGGGGTCACTCAAACTTCAAGATCCGCAATTTTAGAACAACAAGAAAAAGCTTCTGTATTTCAATTAAAGGTGTAAAGTTATGGAACAAGTTACATGAAGATTTAAAACAAAGCAATAGTTTAACACAATTCAAAAGAAAGTACAAAGAGGTAATTTTCAATAGATACACATATGGGTGACAGAAAGCAATAAGGTGTGTATTGCAGATAACTTGGTGTAAGGGTTTAGAAAGACAAACCAGCATAAAATGGGAAAATGTATAGGTAAATATTAGTAACTGTTACTTCTGACTGCCACTTTGATTGTGATTTTTTTAATGACAGTAGGACTCTAAAGTTTCAAGTGTTTAGGGGGTAGGAGTTTATAAGTTCTCACTTCTTCCTACCCCATTTTGAGCATGATATGTTAACTGAAACAAAAAAATCTGTATTTTCTCTTCTTTCTTATGCACTTCTTGTTACTGTGCACTATTTTATTTTTATATTTGTATCATGTTCGAATAAAATTTCATTTCATTTCATTTCATTTCAACGATCTGTATTTACAGAAAAAAGCTTCAAGATTAATCTATGGATTATCCTCTGCAGAATCTTTTTTTTAAATTAAATTTGGTTTAATGATCTGAATCTTATTTTATCTTATCAGACAGAAATTAAATGGTCATCATTCTCATAAGATTTAGACTGCTCTCGGCATTATTTTAGAATATGCCTGCAAGAAGAAAAATATGCTTTAGCTCTCAGTTCAAGGACTTTCCCTGCTATTCTCTGTTGCCATGAAGCCGATTGCTGCCCTCGTCACTGCCTGTATAACAGGAGAACCTTCACCATGTAGTTCAGCTCCTACCATGTGACCGTTATTGCATCAGCATGGCATTAGCATGCTGGGCATTTTTTGAGAAAGTATATGATTATTGTCAGATTCTGAAATTTACACACTCTTAAGATTACAGTTTAGGAAAACCCAGATGAGAATCCAGCAGGTTTCTACATTTCTGTTTGGTTAATTCCCAGTAGTTTTGCTGGTACGGCGATGGATCAGTGTCCTGGACATTAGCATATTTTGTTGCAAAATGTACATTTCAGCCCTAGAATGGTGTGAAAATGCCAGTTGAAAGCTTGTGAGGGTGTCATCACTCTGTAAAATCAGGTGCGTGCTAATAAGGATTAAAAAGGCTTCTCAGAGAAGAGGAAGCCATTACTCCTACAGGAACATAAACGGCCAGATTAGTTTGTAAATTACCTCAATGACACAGACCTTCATTTTGGAGACATGGGAGCTGATGACTAAAATTGTAGTTTTTGAAGGGCTGGTCAGTGACGATGAGCATACCTGGATTCAACTGAATATATGGGGAAAACGCATGCTCGGCGTTTTTATCAATTAATCGGCAGCCTAAGAGTCAGGCGACGGGTTTTCGGGTTTTTTATGTACTGCACTGTTGATTCGGCTTGCTTTACTCTCTGAGGACGTGCTGACAGGTCTTGTCAGGTTTCGGCCTCACAAAAAATCCAAAATGTCTGTTTTTGTATTTACCAATGTGAGGTAAATACTTTCCAGTCCTGAAGCCTGAAGTTGGTTTCTATTTGTGAATGCTCCAATCAAACCAGCAGACTATCGTATTACTCTTGTCTTCGATTCCTTGATGCAGATCAGTCTCCTCTTCCTCCTCCTCAGGGAACGATATACCAGAGCTTTTCTTTTACAGACTGACAGGTACACACTGCAGCCAAAAAACTAAAACGCAGTCCATCGCTTCAATCTTGCAGCAGACGGCATCACCAAGGGTGGATTTGATTTGGGGTTTCAACTCTCGACTCCCCACCCCAAAGATGCTAAGAGTCTGAAAATGGAGGACGTTTATGGCGCTGGCTAATTTTTTGACATGTTTGTGCTCTTAAATCTGTGACGGGCCAAAATACGGTGGTTCTTTATGGAACAGGTTTATCAGGATGTAGTTCTTGGGTTTGAGTTACAGATTTCTTTTGTGTGTTCGCTTCACAACATCTGAGGTTTTTCTGTCTCTGAATGCCATTTCTTTGCCTTTTCTGTTTCCCAGTTGAGGAGGGAGAAGATTGACCTTGAGAACACATTAGAGCAAGAACAGGAAGCCCTCGTCAACAGGCTCTGGAAGCGCATGGACAAACTGGAGGCGGAGAAAAGGTTGAAAACTGCAATCTCTCTTTGTGTAAACAGAATTGTTGAGAACTTCAAGATGAACGTTTTATTGTCATGTGAGGAATGGTTCTAATTTATGAAACTAAGGCTGGAGCACATTTTACCTGATATGTTTCTTCCATACACAGGACATTTTCTTACTGGAACTTTTTGTTCTCTGCACTTCAGAACTGTGTGTCTCCTAAAAAAAATGCAAATGTGGTTGTTATCTAGATTGGGTTTATCGTGTGATTAAAATGCAGTTTATATTTGTTCATTTTAACTTTACAGCAAAGGGAAGTTTAGTTTATTTAGAAGCAAAAGCCATACTGTCTATTTAGATTGTAAAATATAACGTTAAAATTATATTAACTTTAACTGTTTTTATTAGTAGAAATGTAATTTTTAAATATATTTTACATTCGCAAGCCCTTTTTTTTCTGAAAGTGGGTTCACTTAATGCCAATGGGCAAAGTTGCTCTAATTAAAATCAAATTATTTTTAAAGTCTTGAAACAAAAGAACAAATATTTTTAGACAATTTATGATCAGACATCAATAGAGAGCACGTTTGTGTAAAATCCTTTTCTATTCATATGTTCTGTAAAAGTTGCTTAAGCTGGATGTTTGTTCTTTTTTTCTTTTTTTTTAATTAAAGCATCCATGTTTCTAAATCAACGTTGCATCTTTCTTTTTAAACTAGAATTCTTCAGGAAAAGTTGGACCAGCCCGTATCGGCTCCTCCATCTCCCAGAGACGTTTCCATGGAAATAGACTCACCGGAGAACATGATGCGGCATATCCGCTTCCTGAAGAACGAGGTGGAGAGACTCAAGAAAAGCCTGCGCACCACGGAGCTGCAGCGTAAGTTTTCACTCTCCTCCACCACATGATCCAAGGTGTGTAAGTCGGCCTTCCTTGATAATTTAATGATGACTAGTAAAACTGACTCATGTGAATGTAGGTGGAGAGTTTGTTCTGTCCCGTTTTATCTGGTATCACAAATACCATTGAGAACAATCTGTCTTGTTTCATGGCGTTAGGTTTGTTTCAGCTTCATGACCTCGATCTTCTCTGGATGCAATAAACCAATGTTGTGACTGAAAGTCTACAAAACTGACCTAATCAGTTTAAATAGGGCTTATCTCCGGTCTTTATTTTAAAAAGGTAACCAGTGTTTTGTCTTCACTTTATTATTATAACCTTATCAAAAAGCACACATTTCAAAATGTTGATGTCACTATGAAAATGGTTAAAATAAATGACTAAGGTAAACAAAAAGTGGTTTATGGAGACTCGTCATCGAAGGTGTTTGCTTTGGGGAGGGATCGATATCTGTAGAGATTTTATTTTTTTTAAACATAGCTGAAAAAGTTGCAAAGATGTTTTTATCTGTACTGTTATCATAGCCCACAGTCAGCATTTTTGCTTTCCCAACTCTAGCTGTTGGCAAACTTTTAGAAAAGTCCCACGGTAAGTGAGGAAGTTTGAATCACCAGAGATTGCTGCGAGAGATTTGGAAATCGTTTTATGGCCGACGCAGTGATTGTGACAGCTGATCAACTTATGCATCTACTTTATCTGTAAATGTTTCGAATGGAAATATTTAACTCTGACATTTTTCAGTGGATCATAGTTAAAGTTTTACGATGTATTACAGTATAAAGTACTGGAATCTCTTCTCTACTGTTAGAGTGGATAGTTTGAATGATGATCTGTTCAAGGTTATCCATTTCTTTAATGGTACTGTATAATGTACGCCTCTGCAGCCATACAGATGATAAAAGATGGATGAGTTTTTAAAAAAAATGCACCAATCAGAATTATATGGTCTTTAACTGTAGGGTTTTTTTTTTGTTTCACAAGCAGGTACTGTTTGTTTTTTTTGTTTTGTTTTGTTTTTCCTAACTAGTCATCTTTCATCTTAAGGAGCAACATTTTAAGCAGAGATAAATGCTCCATAAAAAAAGTTGAGTCATGTTTTTTTGCATAGGAAGCAGAGGCGACATCATGCCACATGTGTGGGGGGGAAAAAAAATCACTGTAGAAATGTTGAACTCTGTTAATCATTAGTAAAACAGACTGGATGCAAAGTAGACTTTGTATTTTATTTTTCTGCTTTTTTCACCACTAGGGGGAGATGTAATGCTAAATATTTAAACAAACTTGGCGAAAGACTCTTAAGACTACCATGGCATTCCTCTTTGCTTGTCTTATAACCAGCTGTGTTATCCAAGATTGGCATTGACCCACTTTGTTGGGAAAACAAAAACATTGTAATGCACAAACTGGGTTATTGTGTGAGATTACTGGAACACAATGTGCCATTGTTCGGGTATCTCTGTTTCTGTGTGCTACTGGTTAGACTAGCTGAATATTGCTTCAGGTATTCTTTATTTTACCACCCCTATTATAGCTGTGATATAAAGCTGACAAAAAAAATCCCATGTGTTTTTTTTTTGTCTTTTTTTTTTTTGTCTGTCTAGACACAGAGAAGCGTGCGCAGTACATCGAGGAGGAGCGGCAGATGCGGGAGGAAAACATTCGGTTGCAGAGAAAGCTTCAGAGGGAAATGGAGCGCAGGGAGGCGCTGTGCCGGCAGCTGTCTGAGAGCGAGTCCAGTCTGGAGATGGATGATGAGAGGTAAAAGGTTGCAGTTTGAGGCTGAAAAGTTCAGAGTATTTTAACAGGATTTTATGTGATTAACACAAAATGATGCATAATTGTAAAGTGGGAGGAAAACATGCAATGCTTTTCATAAACACAATCATGAAAATTCTTTTAACTCTCGATTGAATGTAAGGAGTACTCATTCACTTTTGCATGATTAATTATGTTGAAGCCTCAGAGAGGTGACCATGAACCCAGTGGTCACTTAGCCAGAGCAAGAGTTTGTTTTTCAGAGATAAAACCACCCAGGAGGTGAGCCATTGCTAATTGACTCCACCAAAAGGCCTTTATGTAAGAGTGTCCAGATGGACATGTTAAGGTAGTGTCCCTTCAGTAAAGGGATGTTTTTCTGTGATAGAAACTGGGAGACTGGTTCAGCCAATCCAACCTGAATAAACTGAAGAGGTAAATGTTGGGATTTTCATCAACCTGCTGTAATATAAAACGACTATTTTTTTTTTTTTTTTTTTTTATTGTTGCTGATGCATTGTAACTCTGCCAGGACTTTTGGTGTCATTATCTATCTGGAACCAGAATAATGAGCCGTCTCTATAAGGTTTTCTTCCAGATTGGCCTGTATTTAGCTCCTGCCACCTCCTTTGTGTTGCTCCATTTCCTAAAACCCTAATAAAATACTTTGCGCTACTAACTTGAGCTTTGAAGAAGTTGAGGGTATTTATACTTTTGCAAGGTGCTGCATCTCATTTTGTGTTTTAGGGGAGTTTCTTTTCCTCAAGTAAAGCGAGAACAAGACAAAATGCAGCAAATCGTTCCGGCCACATCAAAGCTTACATGTTGCATTTCTCAAGCAGCTTCTCTGAATTGTTGACACCTCTTAGCTCTGACAGACATTCTTGTAAATAAAACACACAGGATATACTCGCACTGCAAAAACACATCTTACCAAGTATTTTGGTCAACTTTCTAGTGCAAATTTCTTTGTATACCTGAAATAAGACAAAACTAATTTATATCTTGGTTGTAAGATATAGCAGCTTGTTTTAAGTCAATAATTCTTAAATATTGATTAAAAAAAATACTAGTTTCACTGACATATTTTTTCACTTGTAAGAAAACATTAAACTGATGTCCAAAAACAATCTGCCAGTGGAACTAGTAATTTTTTTTTGGTGAAACTTTATTTGAAGGGCTGTGCATAAGACTGACATGACACACTGTCATAAACATTACATAACTATCATGAACACGAAGGAGTCTTCATGAATGGTTGACTGTTGTCATGAAGGGTCCTTTGGCAAATGACATACATTTTTAATGCAAATTTAAATTTGCATTAAAAGTGTCAATTTTGCATTATTTGGTAAATAACACTTTTAAAGCAAAGTTGCATTAAAAGTCAATTGGTTGTCAACTTTGCATTTAAAAAGTGACTGACTTGAAACAAGCTCCTATATCTTGCAGAACAGTTCCTTGTAAGTTTGTTTTTGTCCTGTTTCAAGTGTGTGTAGATATTTGCACTAAGAACTAAACCAAAATATTTGGGAGTCCAGGTGATTTCCTGCTTTGTTTATAAGGCTACAATGTCTGATTATCAAACTCATTGGGGCTTTAAGGGATTGTTAGCTGTTGGCATGCTAATACAATGACCACAAACTATGCACAAGTCCTTTACACAAACAAACATTTACTGGTTCATTTCTGGCTTCAGGTGTCTGCTGGCTGTTTGAGTTTTAGGGTGCGGCATATGTTTGACACCACAGGGTGTGGAGAACACACACGATATCATGATACTGACTGAAAGTAAACCAAATGATTCTAGGTCATTGGCTGTCGATTTTATGACCGGGAGCTGTAACATAATATAGGAAAAACCAGTCGCATCATTCTGTATTAAGGACGCATCCAAATGGACAGACTTAGACTGGATTTATATTGAAAAATAAATGGGAACCTGTATGTTTATTGTAGCTTAGCAGTACTACACCCATATCACAATGAACAGCTACAATTTGTCTTCAGACTGAATGTGATCTTCCTGTTTGAGTCATAAAGACAGAAAGTCATAAATGAAGAAACTGGAGTTAGATTAGTGGTATGACAGGTAGTCAGTTTATGCGTTTGTTTGTTTTTTTCCGCAGGTTTTCATAAGGTTGTCTGATTGTTCTCAGGTACTTTAATGAGATGTCTGCACAAGGCCTGCGAACGAGGACCGTGTCCAGCCCCATCCCATACACTCCTTCCCCCAGCTCCAGTCGACCCATATCACCTGGTGAGGACAAAACATCAATAAAAGGCACCTTTGATGTCAATTATTGTGACTTTTATCTTTGATCCAAGTTTTATCTCTGTGACAAAGGTTGTATGGTAATTGTTCTGTGTCTAACCTGGTGCAAACATTCATAAACAAGGTATTATAATGTTTGATACAACAGGAGAGCTGCTCTGCTCAAAAATCCTATCTGATCTTCATCTGACTGAAGATGTGTCCTCAAGGGCTTCTGGACTAGAAAACCCATGTTTAATTTTATATCTTTAATATTTTTCAAATGCATTACTGAACCCAGTTTGAGTATAGTTTAAACTAAGGAAAGCTATATTTACTAGTGAAAGTTGCAATAAAACCAAAACGGTTTGAACACACAACCCTTCATTGAAAACTTTGGCAGGGTTTGACAAAGCAGAGTCGAGTGTAGTCAAGTGATTTAGTGCTACATTTTGCCAACTATAGTTTATAGGTATTGGTGTTGCTTTTGACTGTTGTCAAAGTGCAGTTTAGGTCACCAGTCATGCATGGTGCACAGCATTCCAGCTGAATTTATAGCTTTTGTCTTGCACAACTCCATCGGGTTGGATTTGTGACATTGGGATCTGGTACCAGCCATCAGCATTTGTTGAAAGGTCAAATTTACGACTTGCTGTTGCTCACACAGTAAACATGTCTTCAGAGTCGCCTTACTTTCAGTAATCTGTAATTCAGATTTTGCTAAAGATCGGAGCCAACAAAGAAATTAACAGCGGCAAACCATCTCCGTTTGGTGCTGCTTAATACAATTTGACCAACTTTGACGTCTTTGCAGCAAACGCACGCCAAAAAAAATGTGAAATGAAGCAAGAATATTGAATTAAATAATTTAAACACATGCAGCTATTCATTTTCTTATCTCTGGTTTAAATATCGCTCCCAATGGGTGATTTCTCTAAATTTCACGCCACCTTCTCTTCCAGGGCTCTCGTATGGGACTCACACAGTCGGCTTCACCCCTCCAGCAACGCTGTCCAGAGCTGCCATTTCCCACTACAACACCCCCGCCCTGCACATCCACGGAAGCTCCTCTCATGCCGTAGCAGTAAGTGACATCCACAAGTTATTGCCCCCAACTCTTTAAAATATTGGTGTATTGAACTGTAGAAGTGTAACTTTTTAAAATCTTTCTACACATTAACTCAATTTACAAACCCATACCTATGTTTGCCACAATATATTATTAGCATTCAGTAATATTTTGTCTTTGGTTGTCTCGTCTGTTTGTTCCAACATAACCCTTATTTATTTTCTCTTTCTTTCTCAGAGGCCCTCCCCAAGAAGAAGCACCAGTCCCGACAAATTCAAACGTCCAACGCCTCCACCCTCTCCCAACACGCACTCAGGGGCCCAGCAGGCTCAGCCGCCGCTCCCCCCACCAGCCCAGCCCATGGTCCAGTCCATGTCCTCCCCAGCAGCCATGTCACAGCACGCAGCGACGGCACCACCACAACAGCCTCCCTCCCAGCCTTAACGCCACACGTACACGCGCGCGCACACACACACACACACGAAGTCTCTTTGTCTCTGCGCATGACTGCGCATTGAATGCCACGATGCTACCGCTGCAACTTCCATCATTACCAGCTCTGGAAGTGAAGTTTCTTACTCTTAACAAAAGTCCACAAGACGCAGCTTCAGATGTTTCGGAGGGAAAAGGAAACAAGAAGGCAAACTCGACCTCGGTGACGGCAGCAGCCTGCCAAACCCACATGTGGCGTTACTTAGCTACTCTCAAAAGGAATGGATAGATTTCAGAATAAGAGCTTCTGGGATTTGTAGGATAATTGTTCCACCCTCTGTCTCGTACCTGTTATGTTCTTTGTTTGGGACTCTAGCTGGTTGGAGTTGTTGTGGCGCTTCTAAGATAGCACAAATGGCACAGTTAGTGTGTTTCATGGTGGTGTTTTATTATAGGTTGGATGTTTGGATCAGTGGATGTACAGCTAGAGAACTGGATGGATTGATAGATGGTTTTTTTTTTTTATGCCTATACTACGACATAGCAGTAATTTCCTGCACTCCAGTTCTCCCCTGTTGTCTTCTAAGCCGTGTCATCATGACTCCAAGTTAATCGTGGCTTTGATTAGGTCCTCAAAGTGTTGTGGAAGGATGTTCTCCGTTAACAGGGCATTGGATCAAAAGAGAGCCTGCAATGCGGTTATTTTAGTTCCCGAAAGCCTTGAGTTTAAAATGAAAGTTTAAAAAGAAAAAACGAAAAAAAAAAAGCATCCATGAAGATGGACACTGGTACATAAACCAGAGATAAATGTCACCAAATATAGTCCAAGGTGTTGCAGCTTAGTCATGTACTCAGTCTTCTCTCTGATCTATCTGGTGTATTTCTGAAAGCTTCTATCATCCTAATGGATATTTCTCATCAGAAAAAAAAAAAAAAACATAAATCTCTTTACACTAAATATACATACTGCTAAAGCATTCTGACTGAATGGTACTGTTGACAAAATTTCTATGTATGATTAAAGCTCTTGACATGACGACACCTGCTTGGTCAGTTTTATGGGCAATTGCTTCTCGTTTGTAATCCTGTGAGGGTTTAAAAAGCAACCCACTTACAGCAGTCTGTTATGAGTTTTCCTAGGCAAATTTTTTTTTTTCTTTTTTATGCATATATTTATCAGATCACTGTGTATTTAGCCTGCCTGTAATGTTTCTTTGTGGAAGTTATATCTTACATTCTAACAGTAATTGATGGAGAATGTTTGTGCCTTAAATAAATCTGCACCATCTAAAAGCCCAATGTGATACTGTACAAAGACGATGCTTCTGATGAGGGGATTCTTGGTAAATGTCCAGCGCTGTACGACAGGTGAGTCCATTTTAGAGCCTAGTGCCGTTATGGTTCGGTAACATTAAAACAGCTTTTACTTTGCAAGTTGTGTGTAAATTTCTAATTTTGTTCATTGAAGTCTCATTGGTCTGACAGGATTCCTGCAGGGTCTTAAAGTCTTCAGTTTAAAAGGCTCAACATCTCTGATGCATCCAGATTTTCAACGACGGCTTTAAATTACGTTTGGTTTCATTATACATTCGGACACATCTTCATTCAGGTTTCTTTCTTGGACTTTGTCATTTACTTTTATTTTTTTCCCCTCTGCTGCTATGTTAAAATTTCTTTTGACGATGTCCGAAAATGAAGGGATAGGAAAAAAAGAATAAATACAACTGACATTGGTAATATCTTGAGGGTTACCTTAATTTGCTTGCCATTAATGCTCATTCATAAAACCATAAACGGCCCAAAGATTCACATATGTTTGACAAGACATCTGCTTAAATGTCTTGCTTTAAAAGATCTGAATAAAATACTTCATTTTGGTTTATAGCTAGTTAAAACCTGAATTCAGTTCCTTATAATCATAAAATGCCAATTAAAAAAAAAAGATTGCTTGGAACAAAAATGTTGACCTACAAAAAAAAAAATAGCTTGTAGTATATGCACTTATGATCAGGTTCCAAGTCCTGCTGGAAAATGGGGAAAATGTCTTTGTAAAGCTCATCAGTGAAGGAAGCATGACATGTTCTTACATTTGCCAGGTAGACAGGACTACTGAGGTAGAACGTGATAAAATAATGGACCGACAGCAGCAGGGGACGTGACCCAAACTCATTTCAGGAACTTTCCATTTGCATTCTGTGGCTCTCCACTCTGGGATCTTGAACAGCAGAATTTAATTTAATTTAAAAATAGGACTTTGGACCAAGGGGCTTCAGTCCAGTTCTCCTTACTTTAGATAAAATACTTCTTACATTTTCTCTGGTTGAGTGGCTCTTAAAGCACAGACTCCAGCTGTGGCCTGCATCTGGTCAATCTTCCCTCAAATTTTTTGAAAGGACTTTGCTTCATAACCCTTTTAAAATTGCATTTTTCTCTGTGGATTGTGCACCTGTGCCTTCCCTACTTCTTCCTTCTACTCAGTAAATGGGCTTCGATAAAATAAAAACAGCTTTTCTTTTTTTCTTTTTTTAATGGCGGTGTCCTTATATGGCTTAACTTCCTTGTAGAGGAGGTCAGTGACTGCTGGGTAATTGTAAAGTAGTCTGTGTTCCTCGCAATGGTGTGGGCCATAACAGTCTTAAAATAAATGTTTTATTGGTCTTGTATACCGTTGTAATTGCTTGAAAACTGTTTGGGGGGTTTTCATTAGCTGCACAATCAGTAAAATTAGCAATAATAAATGGTTATCTTCATTCCAGTGGAGTCCAACATGACTTTTACTTGTTGAATTGAACTTTTGGAGGGGGGAACTATTCAACAATGTAGTGAAAAAAGGTGAAAAACATAACTTGTGATTGAAATTTTTGAAATTAAAATGGTAATAATTGGTAAGCTGAACCGTGGTGGCTTCAGAAATCACGTGGCACATTAAAGGACTCATGATCACATGTCAGACGACCCAAATTTAGCAGATTTATTCAAATCTCTCATTACCTTGGGGACCAAACTGGTACCTGCAAGAACCAGCAGGGTGGCATTCCTTTCCGCACTGCTAAACAAAAAACACATATGGAATCAGTTACTCTTTGATATTTATCTATCGTTATATAACCACATCATGTGACGTTCCCGGCCGCAGTACAGCTCGGTCAAGACATTTCCCCTGTGCTAGCATCTAATTTTCATGTAGTCGGCAAGGTTTAAACCGGTTCTGACTGGCTGGGCACTGGAGGAGTGGTTTCTATAAATCAATCATCCCAGGATCATTAAACACCATAAACCTTTGTAATGTGGGTGTAATAACAGCATGTGAGAGGGGAAAAAAAAGTACAATGAGACACATTAGTCTTCCATTAGGTTAGTCCGGGTAAATGCAGATCATTTACACACACACACACACTGTTAGTTGAAGCTCACCAGAAGCAAAATATACTCTGCACTCTAGGCGTGATACAAGTATGTTTTCCTCTATAAAGACTTGCTGAGAGTTGTGAAGCAAGTTGAAGTGTATTCTGTGTCCCGAGTTTTCTTATTATGTTGCCGCGTTATATCAGTAACCTGAACTAATCCAAGTAGGAATCTAGGCTGGAGGCACAGGTGGCCATGTTGGGTGCTGAAGTCACCTTTTCACCCCTGCGGCTCTCTGGAACCAGGCT
Organism: Poecilia mexicana; assembly: GCF_051168715.1. NCBI lineage: Eukaryota > Metazoa > Chordata > Actinopteri > Cyprinodontiformes > Poeciliidae > Poecilia > Poecilia mexicana. The sequence continues at coordinate 12,585,207 of NW_028263384.1, read as the reverse complement.
GCCGGACTGGAGAGATTTATCCAGCTCGCGGGAGGGCCTGCTTTCTTCCGACCTCTCGCAAGAAGGCACAGCAGGCTGCTGCTTCTCAGGTCTCACGAAAGTCCTAGGCAAAAAGAAGTACTCCAAATATCAACGTCAGCTCACGTAATAAATGATGGGAATGTAGAGCCTCCCCAGATTAGAACAAAATGATCCAGGTTTATGTTTACTAGTGTGCGTTTTATAGTAAGAGGACCTCTGAGGGACTTAAGTACACTTTAACAACTGAACTCATTATTTAAAAAATACAATTTGTGGAAACATTTCTTGGCTCTGCAGTTGATACTTTTGATTGTACCTTTCTTCCCTTTATCTTTGCTTTCTTTTTTTTCTAAATATCCAAATACTACTAAACTACTGATTTAATTTAAAGTCTGATTTAATTTTGTCCGTCATCCTGGACTGGAGAGCTCTTCCTATTTAAAAATTGTTTTTGCGGTACTCGGAGCCAAAACAAATTCAACATAATATGTTGCCATCTTTTGCCAGATGATGCTTCACAATTACAAATCTTTTCACTGGCTTGTGAAATTATGATTTATTTCTTAAAAGACTGAAAGGACTTGTCCAGAAGTAGTGCCAAATAAATAGACATAAATGCAAATTGAGTACACCACATAAAAAAAACTTTCAATACAATAAAATGGTTAATGTGGAAAAACACCGACGTTTGCCAACTGGAGTTTATTAATGACAAAAACAATGACTTCAGTAATCTATTGAGTATAATTTAGGTTTCACAGTTTGCCTCTTTTTCCAGTGTAATCTAACTGAACTTCAGTAGTTTTTAACGCTACTGAATAAAAAAATTTGATATTCCTAGGACACTTTGGAAAATGTATTAAGTAACCAAAATGTGGCTTTCTGCCTAAAAACCTAAAACTCACAGGTCAATAAGCTGTCAGGATTAATGACCCATTGAAGCTCAGAGCCGACATTAATTCCAGAATCGGTTAATAATCCACTCTAAAAACTCCCCTGAATTTGTTCCACCATGTCCCCGAGGTGCACTATGTCTAGTTGAAACTGGTCTGGAGGCACTTGTCAGTGAAATGCCAGTATAAAGTACAATTAAATGGGGATTATGGACGCTAAACCTTTTCACTAACACCCCTCTTGTCAGTTGACCTCAGTTATGGGAAAACGCATCAAAGATCCAGGAAAGTCTTTGTCTTGAAACCCGCTTGCACTTTTCTCTCCATTCATCCCTCCAAAATTTCCTCCGATTTATGGCCTTTTATCTCCCATGTCCTCGTTTCGACTGGTCGTTTATTCTCATGGCGTTTATTTACAACCCTTCTCTTCAGCTTGTTCTGCTGACAATGCTGTACGCTGCGTCTTAAGATTTGTTTTTTTCTTTTTTAGAACAGGGACAATCGCTTTGGATGATATAATTTTATGGTACTGATGTAGAGTGACAAAGAACAGTTCCTCCTGACCTCACACCTTAACAGCGAGAAGAAAACAAGAAGATGCAATGTTCTGCAAAATGTATTTACACCCCATTGAATGTGTTTTATTGACATTCGCCCTGAACAGATCATCCAAGGTCATCCAAGCATAATCCTGTGGGAATGTTTTTTTGTTTGTTTGTTTTTTTTTCCTTTCCCAGCAGTGACAGGGAAGTTTAGTCAGAGCTGATGGGAAGGTGATTTGAGCTCAGAGGGAAAATCAATGAAGAAAACCCAGATAAGGACTGCAGAAGACTTGGGATTGGGTCTTACTTTAATTTCCCTGGGGGACAACAACACTAAAAACAAAGCAAGAGATTCAATTGAATGGTTTGGATTGACAAATGTACTGTCTTGGAGTGGCTCAGTCGAAGTCCAAATGTAAATCCAGCTGAGACTCTGTGGCAAGCTTGAAAATGAATATTTATAGGCAATTTCCATCTAATCCATCTGAGGGTATTTTGCCAAGAATAATGAGGCAATTTAGCTCGTAGAGTCAAACCTGAAATGCATTGCAGCTGTAATTGGAGCAAATTGGGGTTCTATAACATATAACCTCATGGGGTTAAATGCAAATGCAAGCCCTAATGTTTTTTTTTATTTATTATTATTATTGGTAAGCTGATCTTACAAAATACTTGGGTAAAAATAAAAAGCATAAAATTTGTTATGGAGCTTTGTAAGCCACAGTAAGGCATTTGTTTATCTTTCTAAGTAACTAACATTTAGCTTTCTCATAATCAGTTCGTCATCTGCCACCTTACACTATATTCCTACGGTCGCTTCTCACTTGATCAGGCTATTTATGGTGAACTCACGTGTTGCAGCCCAATCTTAAGTCGCACTTATCCTTCCACAGTATTCTCTCAGCCTTTTTCTTTATATTATATTAATGATGGAAGATAAGCAGATTCGGGCGTTTTGAAGGCGGCTCAGTGCGGGGACCTCAGGTAGTGTACCCCACTGGTGCTGCGTGGTGGTGTTATTATCGTCCATCAACCGGTTCAGACTGGACTCATGGCAGCATTAAAAATGTGGCTGGAGGGAAGGAGCCCACTCACAAGCACTCCTCAGCTCCACGCATAAGCATGCAGGTTGTCATCGCTAACTTTTCTTATTAATTTGAAAAGGTGAATTCTTTAAAGAAAGAAATAAAGAAAGAGAAAGAAAGAAAGACTGTCTCCTACGGCTGAATGAACTTTTCAGGTAAACAAAACAATAAGTGTGGTTTTTCCTGTGTTCTTTGTGCGTGAACGCGCTTGTCTTAGGGCTTTTTTATTTTTAAATATGTGTAATTGATTTAAGCTTAAGAATACAAACACAGAAAAAAAAAGAATAGAAAATAGAGCCACAAACGAAAGCAGTCAACACATCTTTGCGGAGCGAGACGGAACCGGTGTGCTGCGCGCGGCACTTTTTGACGCGCAGGGAGGAAGAACCGCTTCCTCATCTCTCGTGGCTGCGCTCGAGCTGCTGCTGGACCAGCAAGAACAGCTTTGAACCGGTTTGTCACCAGCTACAAAGCAGTAAAAAAAGAAAAGAAAAGAGAGAGAAAGAAAAAGCCAGCGCACAATGAGCGCTGTTGATGTCGAGCGTTTCCCCACTTTACACGCATATCTCATAGAGCTCGTCATAAGGCAAAGCATTCCGATTTTTTTTTTAAAAGAGAGATTTTTTTTTGTACATGAAAAGTTCCCGTGGAGCGCGCAGCTCCGCAGGCGCTGTCTGCTGCTGTAGATGCTGAGGTGAGTGCGACGTTTGTTTACAATAACGTTATACCCGCTTTGTTTCCCTCCTTAATGTTATTTAGCAAAAAAGACACAAACATTTTTTTTAGTGCTTTCGGTGAATATCGAGTTATTATGGCATCTTGATTTTTATTAGATTTCAGTGGGTTAAAAAAAATTAACATTCTTTAAACAAACCCAAACCAACCATTTTTATTTTCATTGCATTGCGAGCGGATGAATCTATAACCCAAATAACATATTGCATCAACTTTTACTTTTATAGTTTGATCGTAAATAACACGTAATACGGGGAGGGATTCATTATGCTGCAGTGGAGTGCAAAGATGCGATGGGCTCCAAATAATTTATAGAAAGTACTGTAACTGATCACCCATCCCCTATCAGAGAGGAATCACTGAAAAGTCAGATCACAGAGGCAGAGAGAGGAGACCAGCCTCATTCTCCTCCTCCTGCAAGGTGTGGTTAGTCAGACAGCAACAAATAGGGCAGCTGGCTGTGGGGAGGCTGCAGTCACATCGAGCCGAGGACCTCACACAGGTGACCAACTGCCCAGGCCAGGTGTTGCAGCAGCCCTCCTTACATCGAGGCTAGGAGTAAGTAGACAGTCAGGGAGATGTTGTAGGTCATGCTTTAAAAAATGTGCTGCATTTTACACTTATATAGACAAAATTAACAACATACGTATATATTTTTCTTCTTCTTTTTTTTCCAGGAACTTCTCCTCAGTAAAAGCTGTAACAGATCCCATCGGCCCCCAGTAACATCAGCACCATGACTTCGTCCACCAAAGTCCTGGATGGAGGCTGGGGATGGGCGATCGTCGCTGCATCCTTCATGGCCCAGTTCCTGGCCTATGGATCACCCCAGTCCGTGGGGGTCCTCTACCCCGAGTGGCTGCACACCTACCAGGAGGGCAAGGGCATGACCGCCTGGGTGGGCTCTCTGGTGGCAGGAGTGGGATTAATAGCCAGTGAGTAGCAGCAAACATTGCAGTCATGCAATAAACCTATGTGTACCTTTTCCAGTTACTGTGACATTCATTATTTCTTAATTAATTGATTGATTAAATTCTCCCAAAGTCAGCAAATTCAACTTATGACTTTTAGACTTTAAACAGCTGCTTGCTGTCGATTTGATCAATGCTTTGCAGGAATGTTGTGTTTTGGATAATGATACTGTGTTTAGTGTTTAGAAAAGTGGAGCTCCTGAAGAGCCCTTTCACCCTTTCACCTGTTGTTCCACCCTTTCCTTCCCAGTTATAATCGCTCACACAGTGCCACTGATAAAAGAGGCAACACAGTGTTTGTTCAAAGTCTGAATTGATGAGTAAGGAGCCATTACATTATGGAGCAGAAATACAGCACCGTTTTCATAACGGCGATTAATCAACAGATGGACAAAGTTGCATCATGACTATGAGCACTTTGTGGCTCCCTGAGCAGAGTTGCAATTATTGATTTTCCCAGAGAGCAAAGCGAGTGCATGTCATCCTTGCTGTGAGCGTAGGAGGATCATTTAGTCCTAGAGCCAACTGCTGAGACACTGAAAGAGGAGAGGAGATGCAGAGGAAAATCTAAAAAAAAAAAAAGAAGGAGAAGAAGAAGAACAATGAAAAACAAAAAGAAAGTGTCCTAAAATGTGGCAGAACAAATTCTTGCTGAAAAGTTTGCCAACACTTTAGACATTTATCTACTCCCCAGGAACGCTGACAAACAAGAGCAGTGATAGACTTGTGAATTGGGTACAGCTCGCCTCTCAGCCTGGCTTCTGGCTGTCAGTCTCAAACGAGAGTGTGAGGGAAAATCTGAACTAGAGAGATCTGGCTTCAGGCCTGCATGGGCAAGACCCAGACACGTGTCCTGACTGTCAGCAGCTGAAGTGTTGCAGTTCCTACAAGATGACAGGAGGAAAAGAAATCACTACAAGGGATCTCAGAGGAATGAGAATAGGAACGGCTTGCTTGAGTTCACCGGCTTCAGGACATGGATGTATTTCCATTAGTGAAAAAAGAATGTTTGTTAGAGTTCATGCAGAGGCACTCGCTGTAGAGGTGTTGCCTGAAAGTTAAGAATTCCTTTCCTTTTCACCCTAAGGGAAAGTCAAAGCTACAAAATTGATTCAAGCCCTTTGGTGTAGTTTAACAACACATCTGAGGCGTTTGGCTAGAGGCAGCAGTTTGGCTAGAGGCATGACACAGCAGCTTATATCTTCTCTGCTCTTTCTTAGTTTGATATTTTTAGCTCCGATCACACTGCCATTTTCCTCTGACTCTATTTTTCTCTCCCTTTGCCTTCCTTCCCCTGTCTTCCCCTCAGGTCCCATTTGCAGCGCCTGCGTAGACAACTTCGGAGCACGTCCTGTTACCCTCTTCAGTGGTGTTATGGTGGCAGGCGGCCTGATGCTCAGTGCCTTTGCTCCAAACGTCCAGTTCCTCATATTTTCTTATGGAATTGTTGTTGGTAAGGGTTCACTTATTTTACCTGCAATTGTTTTGTTTTGTTTTGTTTTTTTAATCAGTCTTCACTTGAATTACTACACAGTTTGCTCTTTTCCAGGTTGAGGTGTTTAGGACATAAATATTAAATCATGAAACAAATCATTCATATCCATTTGCTCTGCACTTTTTGAAGTACTACTAAAAGTAAATAACCTGGTCAATGAAGGAAAGAAAATAGGGGGTGGGGGGGATGCTACTGGTTTGTCTACTTGCAAACTAAAGTGGACAAACCCAAATTAACATTGGTTTGGAGTTACTTTTACAGTCAATTTACAATGCAGGCCTGGTAATTTTTGTTTCTTTGTCATTTGCTAAAATTTCTTCTGATGGATTTGTTAGATATTCCTCATTTTCCATTAGAGTAGTATCCTTTTGAAGCAAAACTTACTTGCTGAGTACAATCAAACACAGATTAAATCTCACGGTTAGAGAGCTATGGGTCTAGAGGGCACTATCCATGTGGATCTTATCTTATAATAATAGAATATGTGGTTTATGTTGCTCTGTTCCTGGGTGCAAATTTACCCTTGTGTCCTTCCAACCTATAACAATCTCATAACACATTGTATAATCTCTGGGAAAAAAGCAAGAGTGCATGTTGAGTCAAACTCTTGTGTAACATCAGAGACTGACTTTAGCCTTAATTACTAGTTAATGAATACCAATGGACCAGAAAGGATGACAGGATGTACAGCTAACCATGACTCCATTTGTTTGACCATTACTGACCACTGTTGACAGAAAAATAAGAACTAATGACTCAGTCAAAATTCCCATTTGGGCTTTTACTGCCTTTGTTCGCTGACTGGTGGTTATGCATGGACTCAGCTACCACCTGTTGCTGCATATTAAGTGGCTGTCCATGCGTACGTAATTCTGGCAAACCCTTTCACCGCCCATGCTGCTATTAATGCAGGGTGCACTGACCAGGAAGGTTCTGCATAGTTAAAGAGCAATTTATTTTTAGAGATAACTGACAGTTGCTGAGCAAGCACATGTAGCTTGTTTACTTGTCATCATGTTGCATGTTTTCCAAAGTGTGTTGCATAAATCTTGTGACGCACACCACCCTTTGAAAGTAAACGTGTTTCTACAACATGGGACAGTCAAAACACATTTGTAGGTGCAGAAAAGGCTGTCCTTTTCATCCAGGCTAATGCGTTTTATATTTTCTCATTTCCTAGGCCTGGGTTGTGGACTTGTCTACGCAGCCACCTTGACAATCACCTGTCAGTATTTTGACAAGAGACGCGGCCTTGCCCTTGGCATTGTCACCACAGGTACTTCTGCCTACCTCTCCCCTGAGATCTCTGGGTGCCTTCCTGTTCTCCATGCTCACTTCTTTAGTGTATGAGCTGCTGGAAGCCTTACAAAGCTCAGGTAAACATATGTGGTAGTTAAGCCAGATAGGCCTATTAATAAAACAGGTGGACTGACCTGTTAACTACGTTTAGCCTGGTGGAGAATGAAAACTTCCTTGGTAATAGGTCAGGAAGTTTGACTCCTTAGGGTTGTAAGATAGAACTATGTAGAAGACTGAGCACCTTATTTTCTTAGAGACTACAACATTATAATTTTCGGTCTTATTTTACACTAACATTAAATCTTTGTCCTTTCCTCTCATGCAGGCACAAGTGTAGGCGCATTCATCTATGCCACTGCTCAAAACGAGCTGATTGTCCTCTATGGCCTAGATGGCTGCTTGCTCATCATCGGAGCCATGGCACTGAATCTCATGGCGTGCTCTGGTTTCATGAGGCCCTTGAATATGCCAGGGTACTACCTCAAGCAAAAGGCCGCCCTCGAACGAAACACAGAAGAGCAGCTCTTCGTCAAGCCCCCATTCGATGACCTCAAGATCGCAGTGGGTTCTGCAACAACCACTCCAGAGAAACCTCTCACGGTGAAGGAGTTGCTCATCACCATTGATGCTAAGGACTTGTCCATTCAAACAGAAAAGAAAGAGGATCACCTGGCTGGGCTAGCCATTGTAAAAGCAATCAAGAAAAAGCAAAAGGCTTACTCCAAGTACATGCAGTCATTGTACGAGATCTTACAAGACCAAGAAATGTTGGCCTTCTGTATTGCCATCTTCCTGTTCAGCTTGGGTGCGTTTCCACCAGTCCTCTTTGTTGAGGACGTGGCCCAGAGTGGAGGACTCATTGAAGAAGTTAGTGTCATTCCTCTTGTATCGATAGGTGCTATTGCCACTTGCATAGGCAAACTAGCGCTGGGCATCCTGGTGGACATCAAATGGATCAACGGCGTCTATCTCTATGCCTTCACAATGTTGGCAGCAGGTTTGGTACTACTTTTTATCCCCATCACCAAAAGTTATGTTGGACTGCAAATCCTGACAGCCATCCTTGGTTTCTTCTCTGGAAACTGGTCGCTTACTTCTTACATCACTACTAAGATCGTTGGCTTAGACAGACTGACACAAGCCCATGGCATCCTTATGTTCTTTGGGGGATTTGGGATCATGCTTGGACCTCCTGTTGTAGGTAAGATGATTGTTCTTATCCATGTTTTAAACACCCTACACAAGACAATGCTTGTCTGAAGCTTTGTTGACCATTCTTACCATGGTGTTTTTCATTTCACTCTTCAGGGTGGTTTTTCGACTGGACACAGTCATACGACTTGGCGTTCTACTTCAGTGGTATCTGCGTTCTGTTGGGGGCGTTCATTCTCTTTCTACTCAGCCTTCCCTGCTGGAACAGGAGGCCCTCTGAGAACGACAAACCTGAAGTCCAATACACCAGCACCTGTGACAAAGTTGCCTCAGTAGCATGAATTTAAGCACCTTTCATGAAGATCCTGGCACCTGCTACTGACTGACTGTTTCCGAACTATGCCCAAAAAAAAAAAGCCCTTGGAGGAATTTTTTTCTCTGAACATGCTGGGGTTTCTTCTTTATTTCTGTTGTCAGATTTCAAAATACCAGGTTCTCAGGTTCAACCCATTTACAACTGATATTTTTAAAGTATCGACTCTAAAGCCTGCTATGAATATTTTTCTTATTATTACCTCATTTTACGAGGTTAACAGAACAATGTTGGTAAAAATCCAAAATTTCTCTTTTTTTATGTGAAGACTATTAGTTTTTCTTCTCTGCAGCTTTGAAAACATGACATCATGCCACCTGAGACCAGGAAAAAGATCCTGAAAACCACTAAGTGTAAAAATACACTAAAATTTCATGTCAAAACGCACATAGATGATCATTTATGTTGGTTCAAACTATTTTTTTATACCTGTCAAAGTAAAACCTGATTCTGTATTTTGGTCTCAGTAAACAAGCTCTCTATTCTGAATACTACCAAAGCATCCATTATAGCCAGTCCCTGCCATCACATAATGCCTGTAGAACCAATTCATAGGCCTTTATTTGCTATGAGATTTTGATATAAGTGCATGGAACTTGTTTTTAATGTTTTACAATAACTTACACTTCATGTATCTTTTGCAACATGCTGCATGTCCTCATCACGAGACCTCACAGACATTCAGTTTGACCTACCTGGTCCTTTTCAACACATTCTGTGTTTAAATGTTTGTTTTGTGTGCATCTGTGCACCGCTATATCTTTGTGTTAGCCGTAGTTTGTGAAACCCTATGTGCTTGTGACTTTTATATGCACAAAACTGGCCTTAGAGCGGTTAAAAATTGTGATCAAGGTTCTTATTGTGATTTAAAGTGTAACAGGCTTTTAGAACTCTGTGAATACTGTAAAGTAAACCACAAGAGATGTTTTTGGTAGCTCCAGCTTCAGGTCTGAGAGTGAATCTGGGACATTTGTGTTTAGCATTATTTTGTTCATAGAAGGTGATGTTAAGGTACTGTAGCCATTCAGCTGTATATTGTAGCCTCTTTTTTTTTATTTTAATAATGTAGTATTTATGTTTGCCCTTTCAGTTCTTTTGTTTATTTAAAATGTGCCAATAAAGACATTTTGATTAGTAGCACTGTGTATTGATTTATGATGAAGTCTTAATATTTTAAATTATAGGGTCAGAATTTCAGAAACCCTGCGACCCAAAGAGCACCTTTTCCTCTGGGTCATACCAATTTTAATAGAGTGTAGTGCGGCAAAAAAAAAACATATATTGATGGAGAGCCTCGCTAAAAAGCGATTTTCATTTCAAGTTTGCCACACATTTTCAATCAATGAGCTTTTCCACTGTAACTTTGGTTGTATGTTTAGGGTTGCTGTCCTGCTGAAAAGTGAACCTCCAGAAGTTGTTTCCAACCTGTAACAGGCTTTCCTCCAGGATTGTCCTGTATGTAGCTATGGATAACTTACTGTTATCCCTTACCAACTTACTTGTTCCTGCTGAAGAAAAGCCTCCAGCAGCACATTACTACCATCACCACCATGTTTTACAGTGGAGAATGGTGTGTTCAGGGTTGTATGTTTTTTATTTGCTTATAATTTTTACTACCATGCTGATTGCAAACCTGATTTCTTACACTTTCATTTATTTAAGAGTATTGAGGTACAGGGGGCTAAAAAGGCTGCCAAAAAATAGCATTAATAATTTTTCTAAAAGAAAAAAAAAATGTCTGGATTTGACAGTGTTAAGCAGTTTAATATATGAATTGCTGATCTACATTAATCCAGATGCCACAAAAGGAAACAAACAGTGAAGCCTTTCAGTGCTATAATTTTATTTAATAATAAAGTTGGGAATAATGTTTTGCACTTAGATTGTCTGAATATTTTGTAAATTGCTAAATCGAGAAATCTGAGGCAAGACATTGGTGGAAAGATTATGAAAATATTTCACCGGAACAATTTAACACCAGGTTTAGCTGATATTTTTCATTTTAGATCAAATGGAGTCGAAGTTTACAAACTCCCGTCTTATGTAAAATGTGCTGCTGACTATACTACTAGTCAAACACGGTAGGCATGATGGAAACCATTTCCGCAGAGTTTCACCTGAGCATCCTGAGCCACTCAACTGCTGCCCTTAGCAACTCCCATAGCGACCGTGTATCACGTGACTAGTAACGTAAACAATTTGCCAGTGAAGTTAGCAGGAGGATACTGAGCCAAAAAGGCTTCCTTAAGATAACTTTTTTATATATAAATTTGAGATTATCCAGCCGCCGGGATGTGAAGACCATGGCAACGATTAGTCGCGAATCTTCGAAAGTTTCTGTAAGCGGAGCATTCATTTGGACAAGATGAAAATCCGTCTACAACTCAAAGGCGGGGAGCTGTTCCAGTCCACTGAGCTGAAAAATGGGCGCAAGCGCTTCAATATCCTCCTGTGTAAGTTCACATATTCAGTGTGTTATTCTACTACTGAAGGCTTTCCTACGTCATTATGCAGCATGTCCGAATTAATTTTGTACAGTTTTCCTTTTTTTTCAGTGGGTCCCTGAATGCGGTTTTTTTTATCATGCAACGTCTGTGTCATGTTGCCAGGCACTCTAGGATTGGACTTGTTTCAAATATCTTATAGTTCTGGAGACCGACGTTACTTTTAAGGAAGATTCAGGTTACGTTATCTTTAAGGGTCAGTAATGAAAAGAAAAAAAAAATCTAGATACTAATAAAATTATCAAATTACTTTGTCATTCTTCACTTTTATTCAATAAGTCATAAAAAATGTAAAACGGCACTTTACCTAAATTAATTCTATATGATAAACAACAAACCTTTGAAAAATATTAATTATAATACTCCACATTACATAGGTAAGGTAGTGAAGGAGAAAAGATAATTACAACATTTTAACTTCTGTCTCTGGTCCAAGGTGTTATAGCCTACACGGTTTCCGTCCATCCATCCTGATCTACTTGAAAGAAATCCACAGTAAATTGAATTTTTGTGAACTTTGGTTTTCTTGCCAACTTAAATTGTTGAAAAAAAAAAAATGCACGTGGAAGCTAATTTGAGTCCGGAGAAGTTTTTACATTCAAATGAATCCTTGTAAGTATATTCAGATATTTAAATACTAAAATCAAGGTGGGTGTGAAATGGTAACATACTTAACCACAACTATGTTTTTAAGCTACTTCTGGTGTTTGTTAACGTTAATGTAATAAATGAGATCTCCCTCTGTTAATTTCTCTTCTCGCTGCAGAACAACATGTCTTCAGTGAAAATAATAAGACCCAACTCTAAAGTCGGCCCAGAACTCACAGTTCCTGCACATGTTCCAGCTCCTGCAGAACGGCCAGCGTGTGTATTCGGTGTTGCTTTGGAAAAACTAAATGAGAATGGGCAGATGGTCAATGGGATACCTCTTGTCTTAAGAGACATGGTAGAGTTCTTGGAAAAGTATGGTACGTAAAGCCCTCTGAGTCTCTTAACTAAATTGCTTTATTCACACTCCCTGTTTTTTTTTTTTTTTTATATTTAACTCAAGCGTCATCTGTGTGTGTTGTGACCGAATATGTTTTCCCTATTTTAGGACTGCACCACAGGGGTCTGTTTCGTCTGTGTGGGTCCACGGCACGTGTGAAGCAGCTGAGGGAACAGTTGGACCAAGGAGAGAGAGTGGACCTGGACCAATTGGGGGACGTCACCACTGTAGCTTCTCTACTCAAGCTCTTCCTGCGGGAATTACCCACTCCTTTAGTTCCTGAACCGCATCGCAAGCAGCTGGTTCTCATCCTAAAAGGTGCTTTAGAAAATGACTTTTATGGTATACACCTTATTACATTTTCACTATTTATGTGTGTATACGCATGTGTTTCTTATGCTTCAGATGTAAATCATTTATATTTCAGGTATTTGAGTTGAGCAGGAAGTCATCAATGACATCCTGTTGCACTCAGCTGTAAATATGACTTTCTATTCTAAATAGCTATTCTTTGGATAAAAAAAACAAAAACACGTCATTCAAGTATTCAGATGTGTTTTCCGATGTTTATATATGAGGAAAAATATATTTGTTTGATTAAAGGTTTGGTTTTTGTGGTTTCTTTTTGGTTTGCGAATATTCCACTTAAATAAAACTTAGTTAAATTAAAGCATTGTACTCATCTTTACCAAGGACACTAATCAATTTTCAATGTTTCTGCATATTTTTAGGGTGTACACGTGAGCTGAACCAAAGACTGAGAGAAAACCTTTGCCTCCTGCCTGATTTCAGCCTCAGTATTCTCTCTTACCTCTTCCACTTCCTGTCGAAAGTAGCCTCTCAGAGTTTGTCCAACCACATGCCTATGGAAAATCTAGCTACCATCTTTGGACCTTGTATATTTCAGTAAGTTGCTTCCGTCTCCCTAAAATTTCAATAGGAGACATGAATTTTGACCAAATGGTGTAATTTATGTCAGGTTTCTTTTCGTTTATTAATATTTCAAGTTCAAAATACATTGTTTCGGCATCTAGACCTGTTGCTTTGTCATTCGTTATAAATACATATACAACCAGGCCAGCAGTGCTGTCTGTGGTGGATGTTTCTGTCGCACATATGTTTGTAATTCTGGTAGATTGCAGTGCAGAAAAAAAAAAAAAAAAAAAAAAAAGAAAACAGACTGTTCCTCATGAAAGCAGCCTTCTATGTATGTGGCACAGTTCAAACGCTTTGCTGCTGAGTGTTTGTTGTGTGAAGTCGAGTTCACCCCCCCCCCCCCCGTAGGAAATGGGTGTGATCTGTGGCCCGTAATGCAGAGCATGGCACAGAAAACGACTTACAGATACGAACGAGGTCTTCAAGAGTTTGCTTGTTGCTTCTCCCTTCCTGTTTACTGAACTGTAAACACGCTGGGTCTCTATGGAGCCTCGCACAACGAGTGACTGCTGTGCTTTAGTGACAGCAGAAAGGAGTCATTATATCAGGCCGACTCGTCATTCTTTGATCTCTGTTGTATTAGTTGTTTTGTGCCTGTTAGTCATCGCATAAAGCCCAGCGTCTCAGAGGAAGGTGTTCATCGTAGCCACGGGCGAGAACAGTTTGAGTTTGGGTAGCTGGAAAAAAGAAGGCTGGAAAAAAAAAACGGCTGTGAATTATGCAGTTTATTTTTGCTTTCTACAAAAATGTGAACGGCTTTGGGAGACAAATGTAGTGTTTCATTTATTCAGTTCATTTCAATAATTACAATAATAATAATAAAAAATAATGGCAGTTTAATTGACTGAGTAAAGATTTTTTCTCTGGTTTAGTTTAAGATTCCCATATTCCAATCAGGGAAGGCAGGCATTGCATGCCAACACTGGAACATATGTGCTTGGTGGCAGCTTCAGTGACACAGTCTGTGCCCCATAACTCCTCCATATTTGCCTCCCAAATGCCTTCATAGACAGCCACTTCCTCTCATATGTCTCTGTGATGTAACACGTGATAGACTTCTAAATGTTTTGTCTGCCATACAAACACATCTGTTCCTGCTTAGGTTTTCTGCATTTTTTCCCCCCCACCACTCTTTAGATCTTTCTTCCTTTTAGTTTTTTTTTTTATTTTTTATTTTTGCATAAGTGGAGTACACTGATTTTAAATTAATAGGTTATATTGGATCAACAGAATAACATGTTGGAAATAAATCTTAGCTGGTAGGCCAATTTGATATGAGTTGATGATTAGGACTGAAACGATTAATCAGATTAATCGTAATGATTCGATTATCGCAATAAACATCATCTAATTTAGTAAATGATTAATCGTTAGCTGGAGGATTCAGACTCAGAAAAAGACCAATTGTAGAAAAAAAACCTCAGAGCAGTAATTAAGCCAAAAATGTACTTATGCAGCATACATTGCACTTAATATAAAATAAAACACTTTGTCTGCATGTTGTACCAAGAACTCCTCAAGTATTTGCTTCATGATTATGTCAAAAGAAAAAAAAAATTTCCAATTAACCACCTTGTTCCATCAAATTATTAATCAGTTAATACAAAAATAATTAACAGATCTGCCCATATTTTTAGCTGTAGATGGATCATTTGCTATAAAAGATCAAGCATTCACTAAAGGAATGCTATGTTATTGTATTTTAGGCAATGGAATGTCTATTTTCTTATTTACAAAAGGAATTAATTGGTAGTGCTTTTGCAGGTATTCAATGTATTTCTGTTTTATAAAAACAAGGCTTAAATGAAAAATCTGCAGAATGTGTCTTTTTAAAAAAAATCCAGTTAAATGATTAATTATCAGAATAACTGACAACTAAAATAAACGTTACTTACAGCCCTAGTGATGATTTGTGCTTTGCTTGAACTGTTCCTCTCAGGACAGCGCTGTTTGTGCCTCTGGCCACTAGATGGCAATCTTTACCACTACGTTTGTAACTTAAATAGCCATTTTGAATGTTATAGCGTTGACAGTGACGTCGTGCTGTTGTTTCTCTTTCCTCTCTCCATGCAGTGTTCCAGCAGGGCCCAGGATCCTGGAGGAGCAGAGTGTGTCTAACACCCTGCTGCTCCACCTCCTCAGACATCATGCAGATCTCCTTCCGGTCAAAGAAGCGATCTTGATGACCCCGTCCGCTACTTCTTCCTCACCTCCTCCTCCTGCTCTCTCTGCTCTCTCACATTTTGAGGTGTGGATCAACTTATCTTGACAGAACTTGAAAAGCGTTGTTTCAGCAGGACTTAGAAAAAAAAAAAGAAACATAAACGTGCCAGTGCTTCTTAATTGATTTAAGGGAACAATGTGGCCTTTTATTTATTCTTGACTTAGGAGTGAAACTTGAAATTAGATTTTTGAATTAAAGCAGAGAAATGTCCTGTGAAGTCAGAATCTCAAGTGGGAAAGTCTGAGGTTTCCCCACCAACCCTGACCTCAAAGTGCTCACTATATGCAGGTGAAATTCAAAACTGCATAGAAATACAGAGTTTTTAGCTTTAACACTGATTTAGTTACTAAATCCCACTGCTTTCTGATATTTGAGCGGTGGCTGATGTCATTCCTAAATCCAAATGCTGACTTCAGTGTTAAAATAGTATTTTGTACAAAACCACTAGAACTTGTCCTGTTGGTTCATTGTCATCCACTACAGTTTGTACTGGGATATCTTTAAATTTTCACAACTGTGCTTCTGATGAACAAGTTCCAGATGAATGAGTTTAAGAACATGATCAGTGTCATTGCTTCTAAACTGTTTTGTAATATATATATTTATATATTTTTTAAACTTGTGTATGTGGCATAATTTGTTTTACTTATGATTAACGTGTTGCCAATTTGATTTCTGGATCTCCTGGATAAATAAAGGAAAGAAAGAAGGAGAGAAAAGTTTTCATTACATTGCGCAGACATGGACAGTGTTCTGTACTTGTGGAAAACGAATCCACCTGTTCCTGTAAGGAACATTTTGAACGTTGCCACGAGTTTATTAATGTCAGTGTCACCTTTCTTTGGCAGGTCCAACCCCACAGCTCTGAGTGCGATAACAGCTGCAGCATGGAGAGGTTGGAGGAAGAGATCGCTTCGATTTCTGGGGGCTTTGCTTCTGAACTAACTCTGCAGATGCAATTACCACTCAACAGGTACTCCTCGTCTCTCTATGGATGGATGGATTGATTCTTGCTGTGACTTGGTCCAAAAGAAAGTTAGAGTTTCTTTACTTCATTGGAAACATGGATAATTTAATTAAATAATGAAGAACTACCCTAACATTGATAATGACCTAAATGTTCTTAAAGTTTTAGTAAAGACAAATAACATTTAAGAAAAATCACTTGCACAACAAGCTTTAAGCAACTCAGTTTTCATCAGTCTTAGAATGGACTAATTTGCTTTATTGTGGTTAGTAGGAACACAATACTATCAACTATTCTTTCCACACCCCACAATTATATTAATACGCCTCGTCTCCTGATAGGAATAAGAAAAAAAAAAAAAATCTGACAACCATTTTTAGTCTAACGATCATACATTCTTCTTGAAGGCTGTAAGGTTGTATTAGACATGAAGTGATATTTAACATCTGCACGCAGCGTTGCATTTGTGCGTCAGGCATTCAGATGCTTTTGTTTTTTTGTTTTTTTTTTCCCCCCCCCATAACTGACATTTAAGCATATGTGTCCTCTGCTAAACCTTTTGTGATGGAAGTAAAATGAGTCTGTCTTGTTGACTGTTCAAACTGAAAGGGCGATTTCAGGCGAGAAACTTCGATGTTTGACGCCAAACTAGCCGTAAATTTGATTCAAACGTAGCCTCTGATGACAGACGAGTCATGCAGTTTGTTGTTTGAGGCTTTGGGACACGCAGCTGATGATGCCCCGAGAGTGTAATTCTTCCCATCCGACACATAAAGAATGGCGATATTGCAGGTCTGTGCATTGCAGCTGATCAGCAGACAGCTGTTTGTTGTGTCTTCACACCTCATCCTCATTTTTGTTTGCTTTTCCTTTTACATATAAAGCAGGTTAATTCAAATGAAGCAGGTTAATTCAAATAACGTGTAGATTTTAAAGTGCAATATTTCTCCAGGACTGGTTCCCACACTGTAAATCAGGAAGTTGTTTTATACATCATGCACACAAAGGGATATTCCACCTACGTGCATTTCAGTCTAAGCTGGGTAAGCAGAAATGTCCGCTGACAAAGAGTGACCAGATGCAGCAGAAGCGGAGTGTGAAAGGAGGCCAGTTTTATGTTTTGCCTTTGTTTTTGAGTCATCACAGGGCAAATATCAATCATTTTTCATCAACAGCTTCCTACGCTCATCTGCTCTGCAGGAGAGAGGGATGCTGCATCATTCCAAATGTTTGGCTGGTTTCCTCGCCTCACCGAGGAACGTTAAATTGGATAGCTGGAGTAAATACTAGGAAGGCAACACTTCTGTTTTCCACATTTTTATTTCCCACGTAAAAAAAAAGAAAGCTGTGCAGAATTAAGATCATACAGCTACATTTCTTATTTTCTCTCTCTCTGTTTTTTATAAAAATCAAATAACTCAGAGCTCTTTAGATATTTTCTTCTGGATTGTCAAAATTACAATCCTAACACAATTCTGGTTGGACAGCACAGTATATGCTTGGAAGTATTATGATAAAAGCATAATGACGATATGTGAGGGTTACAGTATATCATACATATTGGGGTCAATGAGATCAAAGCCAAGGGTAAATAATGCTTGGATTTATGAAAATCTCCTTCTCTATACCCATTGCATTATAGAGGGTGGCGTATTTTAAAAATAATAATAATAATTTGAAACAATTCCTGATCAGATTTTATGAAATTACCCTTGAAACTGAAACATATAATAAGAAAAATAGCTCAGTTTGGGTCAAAGGTGTGCCGAGGGTTACCATGACATTTATGCTGGTTGCATGTAAACTTCTGACCGGTGCTGTAAATGTGGGTCGTCTTGATGTTTCTGCTTATTCGGATTCTTATGCAGTTAGAATCAACAACATTCACATAACTTACATTCACAGATTCGCCTCTATATAATTGTGCTTTCCACTTAAGTTCTCTATTTACTAAGTGGTTTGTTGACGTCGTTCATTTCACTTATTCCCACAGTGGTCCTTATCGAGGCCAGTTCCAGAAATGTGTCAAATGCCAAGACAGGCATGTTTTGTGAGATGAGCTTAGTCCCTTGTGGGTTTGGTTTTTGATGATGAAGGAGTTTCTCCTCAGTGGTAAAGATGTTAGGATGTGTGTGCTGTCCTCTGTTGGCCTTTCTGACCCACTTCTGTCCGTGCCGCTGTGCTGTACCGGTTCTGCTAACTCTAAATATGATTGAGCAGTTTTGAACTCCGGCCCCTTTATCGTCACAGGCGAGAGTGTGTGTGTGTGTGTGTGTGTAGGGAAGTAACTGAAGCAATCGGGTCAGTAGTTTTTGCCTCCGGAACTTTTTTTTTTTTTGCAACCATTAAGCCTTTGTCGTCTCTGCGCTCCTTTCTTTTCATCCTCGTCTTTTCTCCAGAGCAGCAGGCTGTTTGCTGTTTGCTTGCTTGTTGTCTTACGTCTTAGGCTGTTGTGAGAAATGTTCTCGTCTTTGATCTGCTTTAGCGTCGGCAACTGTGGATCAACGGTTCACCGCAAGTGAGTGGACAAATGGATAAAACTATTCTGAGCACGCTGCTGGTATTTGTCTGCAAAGAAGTCTGCTGTTTGATAATCAGTGACTAATATCTATGATGATTTACTGAACATTTATCACTGTGAGTGTTATCAACACCCTCGGCTATTTGTTAATTCATTTTCACCACTATGTTTTGGGGTGTGATTAGAGTTGTTTAAAGCGGGTAAATAGAGAACCAGAATGGATCCTGTATTTCATTTAGTGCTGCGATGCGGAGCTTTAAGCGACGTTTTATCCTGTGTGGTTTAAGACCAGAAATTGTTTTCTGTTTTTTAAAGGTCAACGTTAACTTTAATACATGTTTACTATGTTTACATTCTCTCGTTAGCGTGCCATTTCCGGATCTGCTCCCATAATTACAGCCATAATTTTGAATAAAATCTGTTTTGTCAGACCAGATTAAATAAATACTTGAAATGTGTAGGATGTTTATCATTGCAGTAAGCAATGATAAATTAAAATGAGCTATTCTGATTATTAATATTTTTTAAAGGGCAATTTTGTGTTGGGAGACTTCATAATCTATTTTATTCATGGCTTCGGTTGTGTGTGGTTTGTATTTCCGTTTTAGTTATCGCTTTTGGCTGTTGTTTTTTTATTTTGGATATTTAAATTATCTCACAGCTCCAGTGTGAAGTCATCCTAAAATGATATTATTATGAATATATTACTTGAAAAGGTCTCAAAACAACAATATTATCATATATTGCAATTACTGTGGAAAAAATTATTTGTCTATGTTTTCACCCCTTTTTACTCCTATATTAAATCCAGGGGATGGAATTTGTGGTTCTAACAACGAAAAACAAACATCCACAGCAAACGTTTTCTTTTGTCTTTTCCTTCCTGTCCGTTTTATTTCTCGTATTTCTGTCGTTTCAAGTTGTGACAAACTGCTGCCAGCTTGTAAGAACCGCTCTGACGTCAGCGCTGACATTCAGCCACCGACTGCAAACCGGGAGGTTCTGCAGGAAGGCAGGATCACAGCGGAAGCAGGCAGCACTCTCTCCCGTCACGCTGACCTGCTGCCAGAGCGTCAGCCGCAGACCGCTCAGCCTCAGAGCGCGTCGGGGGAGCCTTCTGAAACGACGTCTACCGTGCGACGGTGATTTTTGTTCAAGGCAATGCATTTTAACCCAGTGGTCACACGACGGTTTTTGTCGAAATATGTTTTCCTTGCTAATAACCCGTTCACCTCATCTCACCAGGATTTTATTTCAGACAGTACAACCCAACACCGGATCAAAACTGAAACAGGAGAAAGAAGACAGATTCGTTTGCCCTTCTTCGGTGTGCATCTGCTCTTTCTGCTATTCATTCAGCAACACGTATTCGTTCACTCTTAAATATTACTTCTAGATATTATTTTAGAAAAACTTCACCAGTACTAACTAAATGAAACTTTATTTGAAAATTAACTTTCACGTGCAAGACTAAATAAAAATGGATCAAACTGTTTTTGTTTGTTTGTTTGTTTGCTTCAGGTTTCCAGCAGCATCATAGGACAGAACTGGCCTCATTCAGATCTCTGCATGTCGAGCGAATCACAAAGCAAAATGCAAATAAATAGTCCGCTGTCAGACAGGTGAGATAAAACGGCACCATGTTTATTAAAAACAAAAAGAAAAAAAAAGTGTGAGCGCTAATCTTCCCTCATGTCCAAAACAGTTCAGTTTAAGTATTTAACATTTGGTGATTGAATCACTTGTTAGTGAATTGCTTTTTTTTCTTTTTTAAATCAGTGAAAGTGTATCAGATGTATTTAGATGGATACTAGAGTTATTTTCCTTCCTCTCAGGAAGACAAATATGACCGGGGCTCAGCCGGGTCATGGCTGAGCCCCGCAGTCGGTTCAGAAGTAGGTTACCAGAGCACCGCGCTGCTCACAGTCACGGCTTTGATGTGATTCCGGTCCAACTAACACTGACGCGCTGCAGGGCCTCACGTGGAGCAGGCCGACTAACTGTGTCAGATGGACTTAGCCTGGCTGGTCGCTGAGTTTTTGTGTCTGTTTGTCTCCGCAGAACGCCTTGGTAAGCCGGACCTTAGTACCATCATGCCATAGGAAGCGACCGTCTCAGTTACGCCTCACTCATTCGAGCCATAAACAGTCCATGATTTAACATCCCGACTGCAGATCTAAACACATCTGTTTTCAGCCATGTTCATGATCACTGCTTGCTATTAAAGTTACATGGAGTGTAGCCAGAGGTAGAACGAGAGCTGGCGCACAATTTGTGAAGCTGGCTTTTGTTTTTTTGTTGTTGTTGTTGTTTTGCACTAGCACTTAGTCCGATTTGATTGGGGTTTTCTGCTTCAGTTCATTGTGCTTCCTTGTTTTCTAGCCTACTGTGCTGTATACAGTGCAAGACAGAAGATGAAGGGACGGTGTCCCAATACAAGGTAAACTGGCTTTTCTGCAGAATAGTGGCTGTGGTCTGGAAATCGGTTTATAGTTTCAGATTTGCATTGTTTCACTTGAACATGCAAGGGAAAATAAAATGTTTTTTTTCTGTTTTTAAGAAGAAAAAAAAAACATTTAACTTCAAGAAATTTGGTCATATTACTTCACCCATTTGGTCCTTTTTGAAATCTAATAAATCTGTAAGGAGCTATTTTTGTTTTTCATGCATATTGCTTTGTTACTGATGGAGTTTTCTCTTCCTTCAGAGGAGCAAAGGAGGAGGATGCTGTGGTTTCTCTGACACACATAGCGACTGCAGAGGCACACACAGCTGCTATGACGTAAGTTCTCCTTCCTCGCAGTCCTTTTTATTTTTGTGCCATGGATTGTAAAATAACTCTCGGTGATACCTGGAGTTATTTTCTGTAAATCCCCTGCATGTGTCTGGGTGTTTGTGCCTGGCCGCCCGTAGGTGTTTATCTTCCGTAATAATAGCCTCGCTTGCTGCCCTCCCCTCACATCCGTCCACCTCCTCCGGCTGACGCACAACCCGGTTTTTATTTATTTTTTTATTTAATTTTTTTTTTTATGAATGAACCGCTGAGGAAGATGAGCGAAAGGAACCTCAGCCTATACCTGCTGCCGCCGCTGCTGATGTCACATCAAATATGTGGTCCAATACGATTTTGTTTTACGATAAAACCCGACCTCACTGGGTTTTTTTTTCCCTCTGCAATACAGAGTCAGAACGAACCGCATCCACACACACACACACACACACACACACGCAAACCCATCCTGGCGAACAGTTATTCCGACTCCCCGCATCGCCATTACATCGACTTCTTAACCCAGCCGGACTACGTTGCTGTGGAAACGGCTCGTCACACACAGTAACTCTCTCCCCTGCGCACGCACCCACACGACACGCAGCAACACGAGCGACATCCCCGCAGCCGCCGCCCCTTCATCCGCGCACTATGAATAATCCATGTGGAGGCTGCTCGTCCGCAGAGGTGTCGGGAATGCCGGTCGGGAGGACTTAAGAAATTCTCGAAAGGCGCTCGCAGAGACACAAACACGTGGACGAGGGGAGGCAGGGAACGCTTGTCTGGATGCGGGAGCAATCCGGGAATCCGACCCGCTCGCCTGGCGGGGAGACCACTTTGACTACAGCCGTGGAAGTTTTGTGAAGCGGTGGGGGGAAAGTCTTTTATTGGATTTCTTTTACAAAGATCACGTACACAGAGCTGTTTCTGCTCCTACCCCTCCCCCCACATACACGCCCCCCTTCACCGACCAGTTCACCTAATTTTGAAAGTCTGTTTCCGACCAAAGGAGAGGATTTGTTTTCCAGGATTTCCAGAAAATTCCTGAAGCTCACGTGAAGAGCCAAAGACCGCCAGCCGCGCTTCTTCCCCGACCTCGTCAGTCATTTTTCTGTCCGCGGCCCTGAGAACATGTTCTGCTTCTGTTTTCAGACTCCTACCCTCAAGCTCCAAGCCCTGGACTCGAGACCCTCGTCAGACTCATTAAACCCCCCGGCTCAGGACGACACGCCGGCGCGGCGGCAGCCTTTTCCCTCCGAAGCTCATCGTTTGAACCAAACTCTGCCTCTGTCTCCGTCTCAGCATCAGCACACTGTTGACTCATCACAAGAAAGTAAGACGGAACCAGTGAAGTGATACTGATGCAGTGGAAGATTGCAAATGCATTGTGTTGGACTTTCAGGGACAAATCCACTGTCTCAGTGAGATTAATGTGAATTCCATAGAGAATAAAAACACGTTTTAAACACTTCATTGGCTAAAACTGTGCTTCCAGTTTTAACGGGTTTTCTAGAGTCATTTGTCAATCAGACAGAGATCAGAATGTACAATTTACCCTGACCTGGTCTAATCTGGGATCAGGAAGTCAAATAGGGAAAAATCTGATTTTTTTCATGTGCTTTAAACGCATCAAAACTTTGTTTTTGGGCTATAAGAGCATCAGAATGCATGTGCTTTTAATCACTTTAAAAAAAAAAAAATCAAACAGAGGTCAATCGACACATGAGAATAATTATGCAATGTTTTCATTTTATGTTGGATTTTAAGCTGCTACCTTTTTCCTACAGTGTCTCTTCCTCAGGTGTTTTAATTATTAGAAAAACAATCTGAATACGTAATTCTAAATCAGACCTTAAAGAAAGTGGGTATCATTCGGTCGCGATGATTAATCCAGTCACATTAATATTCATCTTTACTGCAAAGATTAATGTGTTTTATTAAACCCAAGTTTAATAGACCTGCTTGAAATGAGAGTGATGCCTTCCACATATTTGCTGAAGACAGAAGAAATTTAAATAGTGAACACAATTGAATTTGCCGCTGTGTTTTATTTATTTCTTAGCTAATTGCTCTGTTCCCTTTTCTGGAACCAGTTCTTCAACCCACCAGACAATTTCTGTTTTCTTTTTTTCCCTATTATAAGTCTCAGAGGATATGCTGTCTTTGCTCCCTGTCTTCTAGCACACCACTCACCTCCGTCTCTGTCGGAGTCCGGCTCCTCTCTCTCCGCCGCCTCCAGTACGGAAGGACTTGTGAGAGAAGGCAGCTTGCCGAGCCCACCGCTGCCTTACTCCAGCCCGCTCTTATCCCGTTTTACCCCCGGCGATTGCCCCGTTCCCTCGCCGCGCTGCCCTAGCCTCAGCCACAGCCTGCGCTACAACCTCGACCCCGACACGGCTCCGTCGCCGCCCCGCTCGCAGCACATACGCATGTGAGACAAACGAGACAGCTCGGGCAGATTTCTCATTGTTTTTGGTGGTAGGGTTTTTTTTTTTGTGTGTGTGTGTGTGTGTGTATGTAACACACACAGCACGGATTATTAACAGACTTTACCTCTCCAGGGCTCGCTGCAGCGTTCCTGCAGAGCAGGAAGACGGTTCTGTGTCCGTCTCGGCTCTCAACAGACACATTCACACGCTCAGGAAGAAGATCAGGCGATTTGAGGAGCATTTTGAGCAAGAGAGGCACTACAAGGTAAGCATAGACTCAAGAATTATAAATGCAGTTCGTAGGGAACAGTTCCCAACAATTTGTTGTTCCCAACAATTCGACATGGTGCCAAATGTTTATCTACGAAGAGCATTTATTGTTCTTCACAGATGAGGTTCTTTATATTAAGACTTTTTGTCTTTGGCTTGTCACATCAACACATCAACCTTTCTTCTGTTCTTTAAAAAAAAACATTTAGTGAAGG
Source organism: Poecilia mexicana (assembly GCF_051168715.1). NCBI lineage: Eukaryota > Metazoa > Chordata > Actinopteri > Cyprinodontiformes > Poeciliidae > Poecilia > Poecilia mexicana. The sequence continues at coordinate 12,560,817 of NW_028263384.1, read as the reverse complement.
ACAGTCCAATCCAAAAGTTACTGAATGTGAAATGAAGTGGCTTTATTTTTGTCCATATGCCATAAAGCAGCAGAATGATTCTTTTTTCCCCACATCGAAAGCCCTGGTATTTTGTCTCATGATTTGTTTAACCTAGACCCAATTGATGTCGAAGCAGTTCAGTTCCATGTCTTGAACCTAAAATGTTTTAAAATGTGGAGGTTTTATATATTTGAGTCTGGAAAAAAGGTTGAATTTTGAAAATAAAATGTGCCGAAACCCTTTAAAGCGAACAAATGGCTCCTCTGCTGGTAAACTGGAAAACTGTAGTTTGTTCTATAAAGTATCTTTTACAAAGCAAGTTAGCAAAACAAAACAAAAATGGCTCTGCTGTTAATGATCACTTTTTTTTTATATTTTGCTCTCAGCCAGCACATAATGACAAAACCTCTCATCCAGAAGTGGCCAAACTGATGAAGGAGCTCATCAGGAGCCGCAAGCAGCTGAAAGGTCAGTTATTAAACCATGACTAGAGTGGGAGGAATATTTTTTTTTACTCTAAAGCTGCTCCTTTGGGGGTGGTTGTTATTTATGCAGGAAATCTATAGAAAAATCACAACTTTTATGGAAAACTATCATTTCTAAAGTCCAAAGTGGTATTTTTTAAATATATTTTAGTTCAAATGCTTAAAATATACACATATTTTTACTTTAAAAATCTGACCTTTTTCCTTGTTTCTTCTTCAGAAATAAAGCTGAAACAGTCCGAAGAGTCGGGACTGAAGGGACTTGGAGGTTTCGGTCCCTCAGGTGAAACCTGCAGGACCAATGCAGAGCAGCGGGAGGCGGTGCCGACAGGAACTGAGCTTCAGCCGATCAACAATAACAGCAACGCCACGCAGAACTTGGAGGAAACGGTGAACTTGATCACCAACCGACTGAGGGAGAGGAGGAGTGAGCTGGGTTTGCCGGACAGCATCAAGGTCGGTGCTGTAGAAACGCTCTCATCACTGACACAGTGATTTTACATTAAGCTTAGAGTTCAAGTCAAACAAGATGCTAAAATAAATGCCAGCTTGTTCTACTTTGTCCTCTTTGTGCAGGACATGTCCCATTTCCAGTTGAGCATGGAGAAGACCTGCATGCAGAAGTGTTTGCTGTACTTTGAGGGTCTGCATGGACGCCCGGTACGACAGAACTTTTTTTTTTTTTTTTTTTTTTCCCAAAACGTTTCTTCTTTGCATTTTAATTTGTGTAGAATTTTAATTCTCACAAATTTAAACAATGCTCTTTGTGCAATTTCAGATCACCAGGCAGCAACGGACTCTGATGAAACCGTTCTACGATCGGTACCGTCTGCTCAAGCAGCTGCTTTCTTCCGCCTCCACAGCAGCCATTACGACCATTGTGAGTTGCAGTTCAAGCAAAAATCTTTTTTTATTTAAGGAACATCGCTCGGATCTTAAATTCTCACTAAGACGTTCAGGGAATTCTCTCCGACCCTGACGCCACAAACAAATGCAGCTGCCAGCAGTAAGTGTCGCTGTGCCCTCTAGTGGTCATTATAAGAGCTACATAAACTGCCTGCTGTATGCACAGAGCTAGACGTTGACAAATTGCTGAATAATGATGCAGAAGCTGCTGGTTTTAACAGATTAAAGAACTGGCATCTTCTTTACGGTAAAGTAGTGTTTGTTTTGTTTGTTTGTTTTGTGTTTTTTCCAGGAGGAAGAGGAGGGCTCTGATGAAGACCACTTTAAGCAGCAAAGCTCCAGAGAGCAGCCACTTTGGTTAAAAACGCCTCAGTGCATGTCATCAGAGGAGCCCCAGTTTACATCGTCTGTGGAAACGTCTGAAACGCCGGTGGTGTCTCCGCTGGATGAGGGGAAGACTTTCCAGGCACAGGTCATCACTATGGCAACACTACATGAAGCATCCAGGTACTGCTTCTCTGCATACTGGTGTGTGTGTGTGTAAAACAAAGCAGAGGCTTTCATAAGATTTGCTTTAGGTTAGCTGTCACATTTCCAGGTTAGGCGAAAATGAAATTAAGGAGCATATTTAACACTTTGGATGGCTGTTTATTTGGGACCCACAGTCTAATATGAAATTTGATTCAAGTAAACCCAAGTAACCTTTAGAGATGCCTCTAAAGGTTTCATGGATGATTTATGCATCTTTTCAGCTTATTAAATGACAGCATACGCAGGTTGACGCTTGTGCATAAAATGTCTTCCTTCATGCAGGCAAGAATTACTAGGTCACCTCCGGATGGTTCGATTAGAGAAACGACGGCTTCACCAAACCCTCCAAGAGTTCGAAGACCGTTTCTACGCACAGACCGGCAGGTAGCCGCAACACGCACTAAAAAAAAAACACAAGTCCTCCTGATTTCTTGGCATTTCCGTTTTATTTAGTCTTTTAATAAACTTGGAACATTTGGTTGCTTTTTTTTTTTTCTTTTTTTTTTTAAACAATGCCTTGTGAAAAACAAAAGACATCCACAAAAAGAAGGAAAACCATCGCAATGGTACAACAGTGTAATGCACACCCATGACACGTTAACCCAGCACAGAGAGCTCAAGGAGGAGACGGGGATAGACGTTTTGTTCTGAACTGTACACGTCCTTTTGCACTGTACATGTTAGTCCTCCAAAGTAAAATACAGTTAGTTGTTGAATACAAGACACACACTGTACAAAGCTATCTGAGTAAGGCAACGTAGGGACCATCAACCAGTCGTGGAAGCTGCTGCAGTTTGTTTCGAAACTTTGAAAAACAAAAGAGAAAAAGCATAGAAAGAAAAGGTTTTCGCCGTTTTTGCATCGTCTCACCTGCGTGTCTCGCTAACAGGGTCTGTCAGAAGGAGGACCGTGGACCAATGGCGGAGGAGTACTGCCAGTACAAGAACCTCAAGGCGAAGCTCCGCCTACTGGAGGCTCTGCTCAGTAAACAAGACTCAACCAAAGCAAGTTGAGTTACTCACAGTGGGACTTTTCTTTTTTTTTAGCTCAACACAACTCTCGTTTGTTTTTTTTTTGTTGTTTTTTTTCTTTTAACTGCTTCGATGCCGATGGGTTTTGTTTCATTCCATGCTCGTAATGTAAATGCACTTTACATGAAGAAAACTGAATGACCGAAAATCGCTGACACTCTAAATGAACACCGGGTCTGGATCTGCTTTTCTTTTTTTTTTTTTTTTTTTTCTTTTTTTTCCATCCCCACCATTTAGGACACTTTTTCATAACCCTGTCGTAGCCATTTTAGCACAGTTACCATGTCAACAATGAAGCAGCCTTAGTTACATTCAACTAATTTGTGAAGTCTTCATGTATATTATGGCACTTTACTACTCACTTCCTTCCCTTATACCAAAAAATATTTTCCTTCCCCCGTAGTTGATGTGGGAACTGTCTTATGGAGAAAAAAAAACAAAAAACTAAACTTTAAATAAGCTTCAACATAAATCAGCAAGACAATCCAGCAGTGTTTGTGCATGTCGGTTTGTTTGTTTTTTTTGTCCTACATTGTGCTATGATATGCATTCATATTTTCATAGGTCATCTAAATTACGATCATCCGATTTAGATGTTGATCTTGAAACATATGCAGTGAACGTAGGCGTCATAGTGCAAGTTGAGTTTGAAATTTACTTTTTTCCCCCCTGCCTATATGAAGTCGCCCCCTCCCCCCTCCCCCCCGAAATGTCCATGTTGACAAGGATATGAGCTTTTGAGATTGTGCACTTCTGGTTTATATAGTTTTCTATGTATTTATATCCATCTATCTCTATATATATGTGTATATATATATATGAGTGTATCAATAAAAATAAATATTTTTTCACATTTATTCTGCAAAAAACACATTTCATGGTTCTGCTTTCTTTTTTCAGTGATGATGAAATATGGTGGAGGTGCTGACAGCTTCAACACTCATGCTGCACAGAACTGCATCATGCTGTTTTTTTTTGTTTTTTTTTAAGTTTAATAAATTGCTCACAGTTTGTCACCAAAAGACCTTGTGGATACACACGGAGAGATTGTTGCATTAGTGCGGTTCGGATTCCGCCGCGATTTAACGTCCAGGTTTTAATTCCTTTGGTATAAAAGAAATGAAATGAAACTGATCCGAGTGTTGCAGCCCTAGAAAACTGTAGTACCAGTCCGTGCCACTAGTAGGAGGTAAGTAGAGATCTGAATTAATCAATTGAAATGACGTGGAATGCGAATTCAGTCTCAATTGCTAGTTAACAGTGCATCAGTAACACAGAGGCTAAGATTGTTAATTTAACATGGATCTTTATATAATAATAATAATAATAATAATAATAATAATAATAATTAAAAAAAGCACAAAGTTTAATAGAAGCAGACTTTTAGTACAGTTAAAGGGTTTGGTCAGTACACAAATATGAACTAAGTGATGATGGTGTTTTTACCTTTATTAGATGATGATAATTCAAGGATGTTTATTTTTTTAAAATTTTTCTTTGATCTTTGGGAATGACGGCTTTCGGTAGGGACGGGGAGCAATGAGCCTTATAAATCTGCTGCTTCATGCACGTGTTCGCCTGCTTCGTCGGTCCTTGTGGCCTTCCTTCGTTTGTGTGGATGGGGTCAGTCAAAAAAAAAAAAAAAAAATCAAGTCCCTCTCTCCCCCTCCTGGACTTTGGGCTCCCTTTTTTTTTTTTTTTCTGTTTTTGTTGTTTAGCGTCCCACGCTGATGTTGCAGGTCTTGCAGCTGGGGTCCTTCTTGGCGTTTACCGTGGACAGACTCATGAGCTGGTGCCCGCTGATCTCCGCCACCGTGCCCAGAGCCAGGTCCACGGGCTCCGTGTAGATCACCTCCAAGATGACGTCTTGGGCGTGGTGGAACACCAGGCCGCCGTCTTCGTCCTGCTTGCAGGTCAGGAAGCGGTTGTTGCCGATGTCGAGGGCGGGCAGCCTCTGCTTGCAGAAGTCGTCGCCCCTGGAGCCCCGCGGCGCCAGGACCAGGATGACGTAGTGGTAGGCTGTGTACATGCAGTAGAAGTCTCCAAAGTACAGGTTGGTGTCGGGGTTGAAGAGCGCGTCGGCCCGCACCTCGAAGCGAAGGCGGCCGTAGGGGGAGTCCTGCGGCGGCTTGCCGGTGTTGAACTCTGTGTTGCAGCTGAAGAAGATTCCCTCCAGCTTGCCGCTGATGGGCGAGCCGTGACTGCCGCTGTTGTCTTTCACCGACGGCATCATCCGGTTGTCCTGCGCCTCCCTGGAGTTTTGAAAGAACAGATCTGGGTTTTATTTTCATGTCAGCTTTCCCTCGGAGCGATCTGCTAAGGAATCTGCAACGCGTCTTATTTCTAGCCATGACAACCGCAGACTTTAATGTACTTAATTTGGATTTTGTGTGATAGACTGAGACAATAGGCACAGACTTGTGCTCCTTGATCTTCGTGATGCTGTTTGTTTACCATTTTTCTCCATCAAAACTCTGAGAACACTTGGGTTTATGAGAGTTCCCTCTGTGGAACAACAATAGCAGTTTCTTGTCTATTTAGAGGTAACAAATGTCTGAGTCCTTCACAGAATAATTTACACGTGCACTGAAGCAGAATTTTTCAGTTTGATATAATTGACTGATTACTTCATCTGGATTTAGAAAAAGGAGGTTAAATACAAATGCATAGTTCAGTTCCCAGATTTTCTAGATAACAATAATAATAAAAAAAGAAAGAACAGTTCTGCACTACTCTGTGTTGATATGTCTTGTAAATTCCCAACAAACTATTTTGAATTTTGACAAGATGACAAAGTTCAAGAGGCATCAATGTTTTTTTTCAAGGCACTGTACAGATTTATGTAATGCATTTCTTTCTTTCCAATTAAAAACAGGACAGCTAGGATTTAGCGGAGGGATCTTAAATGACCAATTATGCTTATCATCTGTTACCAAGGAGACGACAGCGCAGTCTCTTGTTTTACTTGTTTAAATAAGCACTTAATAAATCAGTTTTCTTTAATCTTATGTTATAGACATAAATTATTTAAGGACAGGCATGGAAGTATTTTCATAAATTCATAGAAATCTAGATAAAAAATAAGCTAGTGCCACCACAATAAAAAAATAATCTTTTTGAAAATATGGACAGCTCCAAAAAAAACAAAAACACACTAAAACAGAATAAATATGACCTCAAATTGTCAAAAATATAAACCCCAGTCCTGTAGCTATATCTCCAGAAATCCTGTTTTCATTGTGGGAGTAATACAATAATTCTGCTCTCAACATAAGAAAACGGCAGTACCGGTAATCCCCACATGATGGGGTAGTTCACCAAACATGCTCTTCAGGAACTGGTTTAGCTGCAACTCAGCAAAAAAAAAAAGGAATGACGTCAGGTTGTACAGCACCAGACAAAAGAGTGCTCAGAATCTGCAGCATAAGTAAAGAAACTGTTGTATAACTGGGAGCAATTCCTCCAGGCGATCCGATGGAAGGAAGACAGGAGAAAGAGAGGAATGTCCGTTTGAAGAGAAGAAAAGAAAAAAAATCTGACAAAAACCCCGTCCGCCTACTCTGTAGCTCAGTGTTGTCAGCTCACTTTCAGTAAAAACATGAGGGAGTAAAAACAACCTTCCCGTATCTAAGGGTGTGTGTGTATATGTGTGAAGAGAAGTCTCCTGGAAGAACTGGCTGTTTGCTACAGTAGTTTTGATGTGGCATGTTTGGATTGATGGCAGTAATTCGGATGCTTACAGCGGCTCCCTCCAGCTGATTCTCATTTCTTCCCCTAAGGCAGCTGGAGAGAAAGGCTTTAAAGCAAGAGTTAGGAGGCCACCATGTTGTTTTGTAGCGCAAAAGGTTTCTGTAGCGATCAGTCTCCATCCCTGAATTGTCTTGGCAGCAGCGCACGAATAAAATCCACACGTGCCGAGAACGAAGTGTTAGAAAACCTGTCCTTGTTAACTCACGACCGCTTTAATAAATATCTCACTGAAACACATGCTCGCCAGAAGCGGAGAGCGTTGCACGTCGTTAATTTAAGACGCGTAAAAGAGCAGCGCTGCTTCGTTCGGGGTAAATTTGACAAAGTGTCTCTTGACATTAATAACAAATCTACCCAGAGTGAGTAAATAAGTGGTGATAAAAAATAAGTGGTGATGAAAGCAGTTATGGCTGTGCCCACCTGGCGTGATCGAAGTACTCGTTATGCTGGTTCCTGTAGAAAACAGAGAACCGCAGCATCCGCCCGGCAATGACTTCGGCCTTCTCCAGCAGCTGGGTTAGATGAACCGTAGAGTAATCTAGAAACAGATTCGTTATTTTATTGGTAAAACACACACAAAAAAAAAAAAACCATAGAAAACAGATCATCAACTGTCATGAATCCATATTGAAATTTTCAGGTATTTAAAAAAAAAAAAAAAAAAAGCTAAATATCTTCCGCTCTGCCAATGAGGAAATTTGAACTTAACATGAAGAATAATTAAATGATTCCCCTCCAAATATCCCCTTTGCGACGGAGCAACTGGAGCAAAAACATTTAATCAAGTCTCGTAATATAATTCTACTCCCACCAATCACATCAGGGGCTTTTTCTTAATGAGTGCGAGTAACAGGCCAAAAATACAATAGTACTCCAACAAACCAGTGCTTGAAGACGAACGAAACAAGATGTGCAGTTTTGTTTGGTTTTCTTTTGCTATATCCAAGAGCTTTTCAAAGAACACCTTGACTTTTGTTGCTGCCTAGATCCTACCTGTACACACAAAACATTTGTTTATTGATGTTACCAGGAGTTTATCTGCCCAGCGTCCAGTGTGGAGGAGGAGCAGGAACATTACAATGCCCCTCAGTTCACTTTCCTCCTTTTAATCTCCTTCACAACCCAGTCTAAGAGATGCACCAACCATCTATTTAATGTCGTCCACTTATCTGAGATCAGGTCACCGGCTGACGGGGGCTGGGATTTAAAACCCAGACATCCCTCTTTGCTTAACGATTAATATTTACCCTCGAACAAGCTCTGGTCTACTCTCAGTTGGACATACTGAGGAAAACCTTCAAAACGAGGTAATCAGATGGAAAAACCATCTCAACTGAGTCCTTTTGACACAGATCAGTGCTCTGACCTGAGCACTCTCTCCAGACGATGGAGCGACTCTCTCCATATAAGTAGGCAGTAGGGAGGGAGTGAGGAAGCCGTGCGAATGTGCTGAGCCTTTTCAGCATTTGCTTCACCGGTATTATTATTATACTTATTTATACTGTATATATTTGACCTTTTGCACGGGAGCTGCAATGGAAATTTCGTTGAATTCTGTTCAATGACAATAAATGCTATCTATCTATCTATCTATCTATCTATCTATCTATCTATCTATCTATCTATCTATCTATCTATCTATCTATCTATCTATCTATCTATCTATCTATCTATCTATCTATCTATCTATCTATCTATCTATCTATCTATCTATCTATCTATCTATCTATCTATCTATCTATCTATCTATCTATCTATCTATCTATCTATCTATTTAATAGCGTTTGGGATTTTCAAGGCAGTATTTGTGTTTGTTGGGGGGTATGGTTGCCATGTCATGCAGTCAGAGCTACAGTTACCTAATAAAGTAGGAATAAATAATGGCTATTATCACTTTTGATGTTTATCACAACAGTACCACAAAATATCGTGAGGAAACTTTAATATTGTCCACCCCTAAATGGGAACAAGCTTCACTTTGATCTGAAGACCCAGAAAAGGGCACACTTCCACTGATAGCTCTTCAGAAACCCTCTTGCCGATGCTAAAATTCTGTTATCCCTCTCATGCTTCGTTCTTTCTATTATTTTTCATTAGCTTAACTAAGACAGAAATAAATTATGTTGTGTGACGGGTTGATAAAGAGCCAATTTCTTTCCCAAATCTCCTTGTGTGTCAACAATCCTGGCTCATTTCTTGAGTGCAGCCGCTTTTTCATGGCTGGTTATGTTTTGATGCAAGCTATGAAATTAGGTTCAAGCACCTAATTGCTAAACAAAATTTATTCGGCTTTTCAAGAATGTTACCTTGCTGCACAGCAGTGTGCTTTTCCATCTGCAGCAACCCAATAAAAATGAAAATTGATTGAATTCAATGAGCTAATGATATACTGCTTGGCCTCGAGGCGTCAGAGTTAAGGACAGGCAGGGGAATGGGCACCTAAGGGCCTAAACTGTGTGTCTGTTCTCTCTACCAGGAGGCCTCAGTGGATAAGTCCCCCCCCCTCACTCTCTCAGCCTGCTATCCATTCTTTCCCCTCCCCCACTATAAGCCTCTTGGTTGTTATGTTATGTGACTTTAGCATTCCAAACATATAGCACAGCTCCCCTTCTTCCTTTAATCCCTCTATTTTCTCATCCTCCTCCACTCCTCTATTGATCTTCTCCTCAAATCATTGCAGACTTCCTTTGATATTCTCCCTCCCAAAATGCCATCGTCTTTATTTCTGTGTGTATTTCGTACAGTTTGCCCCGCTCCGAAACCTGAAAAGGCAGCTCTGACGGAGGTCGATCGAGGACATGCGCGACAATGATCTGTGAGTTGTGGATTACGCACCGGCAGTGCAGAACTCGATGATCTCGCTCCACTCGGAGACGGTGTAGTCCCCATCGGTCTGTTTGGACGCAGTCTGGACGGCCACAGTGTACTCTGTGCGGGGGCTCAGGAACCAATGGCCCCGGACCGTCATGGGCAGGGGCACCGCCTTGGCCACGAGCTTGGTGGGAACGTCCTGGGTACAGAGAAGGGAGACAGGATGACAGGCAAGGAAAAAGGGCAAAAAAGGTCAACCTTGGCACGTCCTGATTACTCAGAAGGAGACTGACCATGTATGTCTCTCTTTTTTTTAGTTTTTTATTCCCAGCTACATGCAGAGTCTGACCAGATTATTTCTACACCCAAAATGCTCTGTCAAATTTCATCAACAACCCCCCCACCCCCCAACCACCACCACACAGGTATCAGTTGGCCTTAGCAGCTCAGTGATTGGACCGACAGCTCCTGCCTAGCAACAGAGTCATCCCGCTACAACAAGGCAGAAAGAGGAGAGGTTCTCTGCAGCAACTCAAATAAAATAAAACACAGGAAGACGGAGGCTGATGAAACAAATGTTAAAGAATGACTAAAACAGACACAAAGCAGGGTCCGTTTTAGTGCCGCAGAGTTAGCCAATCAGAGCATCTGGCATTAGTGTGCTAAAGTCAAAACCACCTTGAGAGGAATCTTCTTTAAGCTCTCAAAGAGAGGTCAAGTTGAGGTAATCCCCACCTTTATTTAAGAGAAAAGTACTAAAGTAAAGTAATTTCTTGATGCAGCAAAAACATCTGTAAAAGTTTTTTTTTTTAACCCCGTTACTACAGTTAATGCAAAACTTCAGTATTTCTGCATTCACCATCCCTTGCAAAAATGTGTAAGGTTGTGACGGGATGGATGCCACACCCTTTTCCCATATTTATTCAGACATGGAATAAAAACCCTAAACATTTACACGCTTTCTCAAGCTGTGTGGAAAATCTGATTTAAATGTTTATTTCCCAGTATTTTTGTTTTTAAAAACGTCTCCACAACTTCCAAGTGCATCACGCATGCAAAAAACAGACTTGAGGAACGCAAAGTTACAGATACTATACAGATATTTGAGTATTTATAAGTATCTGTAAATTTTATCTTTGAGAATGAACAATAATTTTCATTTTCAAAATTGCATCATCTGAAGAATATCTTGATATCATTTGAAATAAACTTACACAACTCCATTTGTATTATAAGCTAAAATCATGTTCATGTTGCTTTGACTACTGGCTGAGCATAACTATGGAAGATTCATATTATTTAACTTATAGAAACACATTTGTGCTATAGACCACTGCACTTTCGCAAAATAAATTAATAAGAATAACTGTCTAGTGATGTATGTTATGAAGTTTCATAGCCAACTCAAGGCAAAGGGAACCAAACTGCTGTTCTTGGTCCCAAAAGAACCGGAAAGATCCCAAAAGTCAGGTTTCTACACCTCCACTGATGTCTTACACATCACTCATAACTGTTCAAAGCAAAACCTTCGATCCCAGAGAGCTGAATTTGAAATATAAAAAAAAAATTATTTAAATATTTTTAAACATGCACAATTCACACAAGATTCTCTCTACATATAAGTCACATATGAAATGAAAATAATCTGAGCAGCACAAATCTGGTTATTGTGTGTTTTTACCTTCAAAGTGGTTATGTTAGATATAATGTGCATCCATCTTTAAACATAGGAGACATAAAAGTTGAGCTACAGAGCGCAGGACCTGCTCTGTTAAACTGATTGTCACGACTCATTATTTGATCGGAACATTTTTTACCAATAATAAAATATAAAAGCCATTTCAGAGGACGATTGGCGTTCTTAATTCAATTATTTTGTGAAAATGTACCAGTAAAGAGCCAATCGTTTATTTTCAAAAGGCCATAATAACAGTCTGCTTGGTGATTCATCTCCCAGTGGCGTCACCTTTAAAAGGTTGTTTATGTGTTTGACTGGCGCCTCTGTTACCTTGTGTTTGAACTTGTTTGAGTTTTTGTTCTCCTTCTTATTCAGGTCAATGAAGTAGTGTGTGATGCGTTCCTTGCTACGCGCCTCCATATCCCAGCAGATCTTAAAGGAGTCGCAAGTGATGTTGCTGATTTTGATGTTCTGAGGAACAGGGAGTTCTTCCATGCTGCCATCCTGGGATTTGCTATCTGTGTAATTGAGAAAAAAAAAAAAGAAGTGAGAAAAAACAAACAAAAAAAAGACTGTCACCATGGAACGGCATAATAGAATAGCAAAATGGGATCAAATGACTAAAAATTCTTTGAATAATTACACTCGCTGCTTGAATATTTGCTTTACAACGACCCAGAGGTGATCATAAATCGCCATTTTATGCACACAGTTCAAAACAAGAAAACCCTGACTCCACGGATTTATAGTCAGCCTGCACAGTGGAATGACTAGAGCTTACCAAAAAAACCATAAAAAATAAAAAACTGGAGTAGCTATTCAGCACACAGCATTTACAGTATAGCCATCAAAATGCACAGCGGGACAGAGCTGCGTACTGTATACGCTGCCATGGAAACACCGCTCTCTGCACGCTTGTGCACATATCTGCTTTACAGAGCCTCAGCAGTGTTACAAATCCGATACTCAACTCCCTTCTCTTCTAAGCAGCCTCATCGGTTATACAAATCTTCTGCAGAAGCAAGGGCGTTCGAGCAGTAATCGGGGGTCACGTTATTGCCACAGTGTCACTAACCCATTTGGCCTCTACCAAAAGCCCAATGCGCTGCAGCAAACCTCACATTTTCTCTGCTGCACGGCTGCCAATGGCTTTACAACTCAAAGTTCACCCAGAGGCTGATGGAAAAACAAAACCCCGCTGAATAAGAGCTTTGTCACGTAAGACGGAGTATGGACTTTGAGACGCCCACTTGGCATGGCAACAATGCATTTGCTGTGTATTGCTCTGGGGTCTGCACACAACAGTGGGTAAAAATTCAAGAATGCCGTTTTTGGGGGGGGTGGGGGGGGGGTAATGTTCAATATGACCGGGCCCTTATAGAGGGTTAACAATAGCTAGAGTAGCGGAGCATGGAAAATCCATCTCCGCTCGTTCACCGGGAGAGGCAGAGATAAAAGAGTGGGCTGGTAATTGGGTTTGTGCACTCTATCGCCTCACCTCCAAGTAATTGTCAAACAGTGCAGCTTTTGAGGATTGATTTTCTTAAAATTAGACGAGCAAAGGGTAGCTTTTACCACTCACTGTGTTGCACGAGCACAGAAAGCAGAAGAAAACCTGCAGTCGCTGCCTTTTCCAAATTAAAGCCCTTACTTATTTTCCCTCTTGGTCCCAACAGTGTTTTCAAAAAGTAATTTACCATAAAGCATGTCAACAGCATCCCAAAATGAACCATTGGACCTTGTAAAATTACCTTTGATCTATTTTTAACGGGTTATTATTTAACATACGTGGTGCATAATGAAGTAAAAAGGAAAACTATGTACGGACTTCAAAGCTATTTTGCAAATAAAACTAATAAGTGTGGCATGGATTTGCAATCAGAACTCAATGAAATCCACTGCAGCTAATTAGCCTCATGTGGAAGTAGACGTTCCATTGGAAACGCTTGCTGGCAAGTTACCAGAGTGAATGTTTAAAGAAAACATCACCTGATATGTGTCGTCTTGTTTACAATGAAATTAAAATTAAAGCTAATAAAATACATAATATAAGACAAAATGTGAACATTTCACATCAATTTGCATCTGTTTTGAAAGGCCTTTCATGAGTTTTTTTTTGTTTTTTTTTTATAAAGTGTGACAAGTACTTGTCCCAGCAGGCCACATCTGTACCATCCATGAACTGTGATCACAGGCTGCACAGAATCATTTCAAGGGTTTACATCAAAATGTATTGAGAAGTTAGAATAGCCCAGTCAACATATATATCTAAATCCATTTAAAGTTATTCACAAATACTACACTGACAAAGCTCTAGTCCAGGGGCAACTGGTGAAAAAAATAAATAAAAATAGTTTTGAGCTCCTCTCTGTACTCCACATCAGAATGACCATCTGACCCAACAAACACCATGATATCAACCAAACATTAACGTTGTAACAACAGCAGAAACTCAAAAATGCAACAATTAACACTAAAAAAAAAACAAAAAAAAAAAACAGAAATCTTAGCAACATCCTCGAGCAGCATAAACATTATGCTAATGAGAGCAACATTGATAGTTAATCAACAAAGACCAAATGATGGTGGTTGATTGAAAAAAAAAAACAAGAACAAAGCATGGTAACTAAAAACAATGAAACATGCTGAGGAACATAAGCTGTAGCTTACCAACCATCTGTAAAGTGTGGCTGTCAGTGAAGGCGGAGAATTTGGTCTAAACTTCCTTTCAACTACCATTGTTTTCAAATTTATCCCTACATTGACCCAAAACTTTCCAGCATCTTCCAGACGGTGCAGAATTTCAGACATTAAATTCAGCGATGCTGATTGGCCAAATGTTTATTATTTTCCCCTAGCAACCACACATGATTGGCCATTTGGCGCCGCTACTGGGTCGCTATCCAGTTGTAGTAGTCAGTCAAGGTAAATTCCACATTGAATGAGTTATGTTATGTGTTGAGGCTGAAATGATAAGCAGCCCTCCTTCCAGGCCTCTCCATGTTGATTGGTGGAAACATCTCATTAAAACAAGACCCCACTGAGCTGATTCATTTGGCTCAGACTGAGGGGGTCAGGGCAAGACATGACAGGCCATGGCTCAGACAGGAAGTGTTTCATCCAGTTAGTGCAGACCAGACAGTGATGCAAGCGTCGTAAAGTCCCATCGGAAACTGGATGCTGCTGACCTTTACCAAAGTCGGAGGAAAAAGAAAAAAAGATAACCTATGTTGTCATTCTCTGACATCTGCCTTATGCAAAAAATGAAATATAGCTGCAGAAGCATTCAAGGACTTTTTCTCTGGTTTCCCTTTATACTTGTTATTGATGTATAACCCATCTCACTTGGGAAAGACTTTGTTTCTTCCTGTGGTAAAAATCCTGTGAAGATTTTTACCCCGCTGCCTTCAGGTGACTCCAGGATGCTGACTCATCTCCTGTTTACTCCACTGCTCACCTAATTCATTTGCAAACTGTCTTCATACCAAGACACTTAGCCTATGCTAATGTGCCCTAATACTGCCTTTAAAAAACATCAGTCATCACTTTCATGCAAATCTCCTTGAATAAGTGGGATATAAAACATTTGCAGACATCACAGGCAAATCAGCATAAACCTAGCATTACTTTTCATCCACATTTGTAAACAGGTAATGTTCTTGAATGAGCAACATACAACTTCATTTAGTTATTTGTAGTTGTATAACAAGCGGTGGAGGTTTCTGACAGGGGCGACATGGGCAACCACCCAGAGCGGCAGGAAACCTCCACCCCACCGGCCCCTTGGGATGCGACTGTTATGAGTTATGACGGGGCCTAATGCATTACTCAACTTGGGGGAGGATTGAGGAGCTGAGGGTCGTTCACACAGAGAGCCAAACAGGCCAGGACCGGCTTTGATAAGAAATAATATGAACTCTCATGTTATTTACTTAGTTACACACACGCACGCACGCACACACACGCACACACACACAAAGCTTTACCGAGTAGCTAGACGTCTTAAAACAAAGTCAGTAGTGCTCTCTCAGTCCTCCTTCACTTCTGCCACTCAGCAAAAGTCCAGAATATTGAGTCTTTGATTAACTGCTATAAGAGCAGATTTTAATGCAGAGACTGGAAAATCTCCGCCCCCCCGTCCCATCTTCCTCCTTTCTGTTGTGTCTGTTTGTTCATCAGTCTGTTCTCTGCTAAACAAATCTCATCCATCTGCCTTCCTTCCTTTTGCTTGTATTTGAGTTTCCCACCTCACACACACCACTTGTTAAATGGTCTACTTTGTCTTTTCCTACAGCACATAATCCCAATAAAAGGCATTAAAATTTGAGGAGGTAATGGGATTTTTTTTTTTTTTTTTTTGGGGGGTGGGGGTGGGGGGAATGCTCAAGGGGTATGAAAACTCTGTTTTCGCGGCACTGTAGGACCAAAACCACTAAATGTAAACAAGATAAGCCAGGCCCTTTCTGTGGGAAACTGAAGTCGGCCTTAAACCTTCGGGGACTCAGAGAGCGCAGGATGAAAAATGGTGGGGCGAGAGTCAAGCTGGATGAAGGTCAGGCTGTGAGAACGAGTAAAGTCTTCAGTCTCTCGCAGGAGGCCTTCACCCTCATCCAGACTTAAATTAATCTGCCAGCATTACGCCCTCGGCTCCTTCCTCCTGGATTCGCTTAGCGCTTAATTTGGCCGCCGTGTAATGTTACCACAAACACATATTATGATGCGCTTCTGTTGTTTTGCCTCCTCCTCTGACGGACTGTAACGCTCTGCTGCACGGAAGGAGGAGGCTGGGCTCTTGGCGCATCATGATTAAGCAAAAAACGAGGCAGTTTATTAGGAGACATTACTTAAGAGTTCAGAAGCACAGATTCATTATGCAGCTCCCAGAGGAGATTGCAACAAACCCAGGAGACCTCGGCATGCCTCAGCAGAGCACCGCGTGTCGGGATGCAGAGACGGCTGCTCTGCAGGAAACTGGTCGGCCAAAATTATTTAAACTCCAAACAAACAATCTTGTTGCCTGCAACTGTGTTTGCTGGGCAGGAAGTTCACACTCAAGAGAATGTAAGAATATAAAACATCAATGAATATCTTGTTAAGATGCATATGCAGCTCCGTCTAGTCACACCTGGAGATATTGAGTGTTACATTTCAGCCGGATTCACTGCTTCAATTGAGTCTGTCTGAACTGCTTCGATATGATCTCTGTGTGGTTGCCGTTGTCCACCATGTATTACTACAGCTCCATTTGAGAGCTCTGATAGTAGCGAGTTTGAGAGAAATAAAAGCTAGATGGTAGTTTGACAGCACAAGAGCGCACTTAAACAAGCTGTCTGAAGCGCAGGGCGCGAGTCTAAAATTGAGCTGTAAACACAAAGAAGGCGATATTAGTCAGCATAGATACTCCGAGCCCTTTGGAGGAAGAAAAAAAAAAAAGAAACAGATCACAGCTTTCTTTTAGCTGCAGCACAGGCTAGGAACCACGCTGTGAGCCTGAGAAGCTGCCAATGGCAAAAACATCTTTCAGAGTGTGATAAACAGTGTGCTGCATTGGGGTTAAGTTATTTATTCCACCTTTAGCCATGCTCAATAAAAATAAGTAGCTTTTAATTTTTATTTTTTTCCACCAAATCAACTTAAGCTGGAGAACAAAACATGTTTTTCTTACTTGTCCAAAACCAGAATGACTCATTATTTCTCATTTGCAATTTAAATTCAAGTATCCATTTTTTTTTTTTTTTTTTTACAGTTATAGGCCTAAATGTCTGTAAATACCCATGAGTACGATGACATTTTAGTATTTTGCAATACAATCAACAGGCAATTCAACAAATAGTCGTGGCAGCATTGAATTTCTAGGTTTTGCCAGCACAGTCATGGATTTATGTCAGAAGACAGGCCTGCTGGTCTCTGGCAGAATCATCAAATGAGCTGCATCTCATCGCTCTGTGTGGAAAAGGCAAGTTTTATGAACCAAAAGCCATAAAACTGGCAGCTGGCTCAATGAACCAAATAAAGACCACTGAACAGTCATTATGAAGATATACTGTGAGGAAGGATTCTTCACCACAGGAGAAGCTGGGACGTTTCACACCCTGATGAGTTGCACTCATAGACTGGTGAAGGACACGGCACCAAAAACCACCAGCACAACTCAATACAAGTCTAACTTATGCACTTGAGCTGATTCTACAGTTTTGCCCTCAGTAAAACATCCCCCCACCCCCTCCGAGTGCTGAAGATACACATGCCATAGCCACATGAGTACAGTGAACCATTAACCCCATCTCTGACACTGGGAACACAGAAACAACTTGTTTCCCACTGTGCATTGAAAAGCTCTAACAGACCTCCGTGTGTGTGTGAGGGCACTCCATGCGTTCATTCACTGGCTCAGCCTGGGCGTTCGAGCCTCTCACGCGGACGATTAAATATTAATGGGGATACGGATAAATTTAGAAAGTAAAAACAGAAAGCGACGCGGCCGGCATCGATCCGATGTGATGACGCCGGGTTTCCAAGAAGGATGAAAGTGAATGCGAGAGAGACAGTGAGGAGTGCAATGCCTTTTCTGGGAGGAATTTCATGCACAGATTGCCAGCTGAAATGAAAGCATGAGAGAGAGGGAGCTGCTTTAAGTTTGTGTGCTTACGTTCAACAAAGTCTGTGCCACGGTACCGACTTCTTTTTGTTTTTGCTCGTTTTGTCACACTGAGACGGTTCAGTTCTTCAACTAATTTCAAAATTAGGCAAAAAATACAACATGATGTTTTCACTCATTATGAGAAAAAGCTACCCAAACCCCCAAACCTAATAAGTGCTTATCTGCCATCAAGCATTTGTGATTACTGTCTTTTCCATTGCAGTGAGGGAGCTGTGACCTAGTCTTTGGACCATTATCTTCATTCAGCCACAGCATGTTTAAGGTCATCCAACAGAATCTCGATTAATTTAATTCACACTTAGTCCAAAATCTTAACTTTATTTTTAATTGAGTCCTTCAGAAGTGGACATCCAAAGGGCTCAGTGTGAATCATTGCCCTGCTGCATAAGCAAAACCAAGGTGAGCTTGAATTTAAGGTCAGGAACTGATGGTTGGTCTGTGGCAGTAAAGGTCCCAATAATCAGTATGTGCCTCATAAAACTAAACAACATGAATTAAAAAGTAAATACATGAATAAATAGTTGCTTTTTACCATTACCATTAGATTTTTAGACTGAGGATCGACAATAATTGCATAAAGATTTAGTACTTTTTTTTTTTAGCATTAAAACATGAAGACATGATAAAGGCTGGCCTTTATCATGTCTTCATGGTTATTACAACACTGTCGTTGTTCCAAGTGACACGTCGCATGAATATTTTAAATCACAACAACCCATCTTGTGTTTAGAAAGAGAGTGGACATTGTTGACGGAGCAACACAGCAACAGAGAGTATGTGGGCGTCTCAAGGACAAAGACTTAGCTACTACTTCCACGAGTAACTGTGCTGCAAATACGAGACTCACCCTAAAACCCTGCCTGGAAATCTGCTGATATGAAAGCGCCAGAGAGGAAGCAACAAAGCGCCAAGGGGATACGGATGCACCCTGTTGTATAGCAGCATGTGAAGTAGATGGGGGTAAAGGAGAAAACGTGCCCACTATTGCTTCACAGTGATCAGATGCTGGGGGAGCATTAATGGAGATAAACCACTGTCAGGTTTTTTTTTTTTTATATATAGAACAATGTGAACATATTTCATTGGTGCATCAGTGAATTAATCTACAATTAATCTATGTGAACTGGCATCTCTGCGACCAAGCCTCAGATGTGGAATCAGTGCTGTGTAATTGCACTGATGGGTGTGCGGGGCTGCACCGCCTGTGCACGCTCTTGTGGGTGCAGCCATGTTTTAGCTTTTCATTCTCTTCTCATGATGACTTGCTTTTTCTCTCACCCCCCTCCCCCGCCCACCCCCTTTCTCTCTCCTACCAGCATCAACTGTTTCACATGAGGAATATGAACAAATTCAATGTTAACTCTCACCTGAGCAGCATGCTATATTTAAAACGACGTTCGTGTGCTTTGTTTTGCTTTTCCTGCCTCCTAATTCTAGAACTTTGATGAGAAGTCAGTCACAGACCACAAACGTGGTTTAATGAGACACCGTGAAATTTTGAGTTATAAAATGCAGAGAAGTTACTGCAAACGAACTGGGGACGAGGCTGGGGAGGGAGGGAGGGGGGGAGGGGGGTGCAGGGTTTTCTCAAAGAGAAAATGAACAGAAGTAATGATAAGCTATAGGCGGGGTTGGTGCCTTTCTCTGTCCACGCCTGTGGTGCTGAAATGAAAAGGCGCTTATCAGTTGCCAACATGTGCACGCTCAGTCTGCAGAGACAGACAGTTATTTCCAACAAAGGACTTCTTCTCCATTATTAATGTAAATGTATTCAGCTATGTTCTCTCCACGGACATAAAAAGCGCACAATTTATCTGCCTAAGCAACCTGCGGAGTCACCGGCCCTCATCCCTCATGCAAACTATACGGGTTCTGCACGCCGTTCCAACTAAAAGCAGCGTTTATATTGGCCCTCTTTCTCTCCCCCTCTCCCACTTAAGAACTACAGTAACACACACTCACCGTCTCTTTCGCATAACTGTATGGAATCCAGACTCAGGTCCTTGATCATCCCCTCGCAGGGACTTAACGGGCTGGTGATATTGTGCGCCAAGCCTGGAACCTCCATCGCTGCTGGGGAGTCGGGGCTGATGCTGCCGCTCTGATTGCTGCGTAAATATCGACTTGCAGGTGGACAAAAAGCCGTTCGTCCGCGTTAGAAGAGGAAGGAGGAGAATAAAGAGTCCGGTGTCCAGCCCCGCTCCGTCGCTCTCCTCTTCTGTCTCCTGGGTGGTGCGGCTAGTGGCGCGTCAGCGGAATCGTCACGGCCCCAACAGCGCAATGAGCCGCCAGCTGCAAAAAGAGGCAACGGCAGCCTCTGCAGCAGAGAAAGCGTTAATACGCCGACTGTAGCCACCGATCGCTACCCGCTTCCAGCACTTTTTTTTTTGTCTTGTCACTGCACAGAGACTGCACGCCTGCAAAGAGCCGCACGGAGCCACAAGTGTGCGCAAAGTGACTGCGCCCTGTGCGTTAAGTGTGTCGCCACGGGACAATTGAACATGAATAGTTCAGAGGATTACCGCAGAGGGAGTCTGCAGACTCAGTGGCTTCTTATGTAACGAGATTAGGCCGGTGTTTCCCCTCTGTTTTCGGTCTGCATCTGAACCGCGCTCACATGGACCCGTTCTTTTTTTCTTTTCCATTTTCACGTCCAACGTCATCCCAGCGCAGCTTTACCACATGTCCTTATTTGGTAAGGTGTAATCCTCTCTGGTTTCGGAGCGCAGGTGCAAGTGGGCCGTACCATAATGAGCTGGGGGACTTTAATTTACTATTAAATAATGGTAATGGATGACCAAGCTTAATGTACCATTCTATGGGTCAGCAGTGGAGGCTGGTGAGAAATATCTCATGGTGGGGCTGATGTGCCCATAGATCTCCCTACCCTTCCTATTGCACAATAATATTTTTTTCATACAGCAAAAATAACATGAAAAGGTTAGATTAGTTCTGATCACTAACTTGCAAAATATACAGTATTTAAATAAATGCCAACAGCTAACTCTGAATCAGACTCACAACTGTGAAAAATACCAAACCAATCCAAACCAGTGTTGAAGTTTAAATTTATAACAATTAGAACGAGCAAACATTACTATACCAACCAAACATTAACATTATAATAGCAGGAGAAACCCAAAGAAGACAAACAAGCGCATTATTATTATAATTTTTTTTTCAGAAATCTTAGCAACATTTATCCAGAGCAGCATTAGCATTTTGATAACCAGAGCAAAGTGCTTTGGTTAGCATTGCTGTGGTTCATCAGATAAACCAGTAACATTCATAACTGATTATCAGCATAGGATAAATGACAGCAGCTGAAACAGAAAAAGCAAACAACCAAACAGTACAGTAGTTAAAAACTAACAAAACGCGCAGAGGAACAGAAACCGTAGCTTACCATCAAGGGCCATAGAGAGAGTGTTACCAGCCATCTGGGAAGCGCTGCTCTGTCATTCAAAGTGGAGAATTCAACTGCCGTTGTCACCGCTATCAACTTTATCACCATGGCGACGCAAAACTTTACTGTTAAGCGGCATAAAGGCATTGAATTCAGAGATGCTGATTGGTCAAATGTTTATTATTCTTCCATAGCAACAACACACGATTGGCTACTTAGCTTCGCTTCTTCTCGGCCGCCATCAGCTTCGCCCCAGAAAAGAATTGACAGCAGTCGGACGAGGAAAGCTCATTAAAAGAAAGTCAGTTTGTGGAAAAGTTGTAATTTTTAGGCACACGCTATAAAGGAAAACTCGCTAATACAATATTTAAAAGTCTTAATAGGTCGCCTTTATAAGCCGTCCTCCCTTTTCACGTAAGGGAGGGTGGCACCTTAGCGCCCCCTATCGACCGGTTGCCAACTGTCACGGTCAGACGATTGTTCTGCAGGTGGTTGACTAGAAGGTCGTCTGTAGGTTGTACGTCAATTTAAACTACAGTTCAAGGCACTGCAATGGTCTCAGTTGGGCGTCTACTCAGGTTATCCACAGGAAGAGAGACTTCTTAAGACATAAAAGGTCAACTGCCCCACATTTTGCGGTTAAACGGGCTTCAGGCGCCTTGGTCTTGGCTCATCGTTTCACCACGCAAAAAAAAACAAAAAATGCTGATCATGCTAGAGTCAGTGTTGTCCACACATTCCCTAAAGTGATTTTGCTTCTATGCACTACAGAGGAACACCACAGTGATGCATTGTCACTTTCTATTTATTATGGCTTCTCCCTGTGTCACACAAGGCGATTATCTATTCCACAGACAACGCATTCTGCAGCTGTGGCCTCAACGAGGGAGCTGCAGCACGATGAAATGCATGGGGACTGGTTTTTAGGAGGTCAGGCACTTCATCTCAGCTGATGGGGCTCGTTAAGACGGCATCGTCATCTTAAGTAACTTAACAGAGGGAAAATGAAGCCTTGTACCAATTCCTCGTTTCCACTCGGTCCACGGTAAAGTAGCTGGTGAGCATTTTCATAAGGCTTCGAGGATTAAAAAACAAACAAAACAAAACAAAAAAAAAAAAAATCGGGATTATGTTGGGCAGGTGAATTAAACTCCCGGTAAGCTCCTAATCACTGTGGCATTCAGATGCAGCCTCACTCAGATTTCATCTGGGCATTGCTGCATCTGGCTCAAATTTCCTGCCTGGGAAATGAAACTCATTAAAAGTGAAGGTCAGTGGCAGGCAGAAGATCCCATCAAACACACAGCTGTCTTTATCTGAGGGGGGAGATGCTGCTTTAGTTCACAGTAGATTCAAACAAAGCAGAATAAATCTTTTTTTTTTTCTTCTTTTTACTCTGCCTCAGTCTTCTTGTTACTTATTACTTTGCAATAAGTACTTATTACTAATTATTTTTGAGTGCCTGCTGTGCTTTTTTTTTTTTTTTTTGTTCATGAGCAGCAGGGTGTGAGGATAATACTGTCCGATTCTAGAGGATTCTTTCCCATCCCGCCTCCATCCATCCTTCCTGTCAGCGCCGCTCTCTCTCCACCCACCCGTACTCCCTCCAGCGAGAGTCATCCTGTGTTAACATCAGTGTTTCCAGTAGGAGCTGCAGGAGGAAGAAGGAGAGCCACTCCGCGTCCTGCGTAACTCACACCAGGCCAATTCCAACTCCTTCTCCTCCTTCCTTACCAAGCTCGATCTTTTCTCACACATTTTCTGAGTTTATTTCGCCTCAAAAATGACCATTTAACTTTTTTCCCCCTTCCTTTTCTGCTGCTATGGATCTTCTTTTTGTCTCACAGCATGCTGTGTTTTGGCTGTCCTCTCTGATTTGTTCACTCTGCTGTGCCTAAAGGCCACATGATGGTAATACTGTCAGACAGATGGACTATTAGCAGGGAGAAAGGTGCAGAAAGATTTTAGGCCAAATAGTAAAATACATTTAAAAGAGCAACCCAGAGATGTGTATTTTAATCTAGAAGCAGGGTGATTTGTATCGCACTGTTTTTACACAAGGTAAATCAAACTCCAATAACAGAAAACAAGGGGACATAAAAAAAATAAAATGAAAACAAGCACTGGACTGAAAATAATAGTAGGAATCAAAGCCAGCTAACACATGTAAGTGATGAATTCATAAAATAATCAACCTTCATGGAGAAGCTGCAGTTAATGGAGTAAACGATACTCTGATCACATATCTATATGGTTCACACCTCAGTAACGATTTAAAAATTGATTTAGGTTCATTTATCGTCTTATACACTATCAGCATGGACATAAAATCTATCCTTTTTCAGAGAGTTAATGCAGGGATTCAGTGGATGGTGCAACTGGATTAAGAATCGATTCTCCAAAAGGTTACTGATTTCTAATTCAGACAAAACGAATAAAGCAATTACTTCCTCAAAAATAAATAACACAAATAACACATCGTAGTTCCGGTTTGCAAAATAAGATCTGAACTAATTCCACACATTCTTGGATAATCCCAAAGAAAAACTGTTCCAGCTACCACCGTAATATGTCGATGCCAAAATAAAGTTTGCTTTTGCAAAGTGAAATGGTATTTGGGAATCCACACCAAGTGTCAATTAATCTAAACTTAATTGATTATTACTGTTAAGATGGATCATTTAAGTCTTTTACCTTTATTTTGGATTATTTTTTTGGGGGGCGGGGGGCGGGGTTCAGCACTTGTGCTCCCACATACACAGTGCAGTCACTACGTATCTGTTGTGAAACAGGAAATGGGATAAGAGGCAATGCACGGAGCACAGGGCGCAGCATTTTTCACTGGCAGACAATAACACAAAGTCTCCAGGGTTCAATGAGACAAACACATTTGTCTGGCATTTATGGGGCACCAAATGAAGCATGTCATTGATCTGCAGTGTGCAGACTGAGCTCGGCCGTCGCTTGATTGATAACATTGATGCGCGCCGTTGGCTCTCCGGTGACATTCCGGTTTATCTGCGCTCCGTGCGGGACTCAAATGAAACGCGGCCGGGTACCCGCGTCCTCGGAACAAGTGGTGGGCCACTCATTTTAATCAGCGGAGAAGAATTAAAAGCAGAGCCGCAAAGGTTATTAGGAAAAGACATTTAGTTGGGTGCACAACGTCGTAAGAGCCTGGAGGAATTGCTTGACATTCAGTGAAATAATAATGTTTGGTGCCGAGAGTCTTTTGAGAAAGTAAAGTGAAGCAGAAGCAAGGAGCAGATGGAAAAAAAGGAAAAAAGATTTGGTCCAGCATCATTATAAAAACCTAGAAATTAATTACACCAGGTTATGCTTCTAGGGTTTACTCCTTCCCCCTTGTGTTGTTTTTAATGCAGGAAAGACGATCCGGTCACGACCCAGACTCCCCTACTTGACTGAAATGCTGTTGTAGGACCTTAAGAAAGCTGAGGCGAATATCTCCAATCCTCAAACATGATCAGTGCTTCAAAGGGGCGAGATATTCCACAATAATGTGAAAGACAAATCAAGTCATACTGAAAATGACTACTTCAAGGTAATACTGCTTAACTTGCTTCCACAAGCTAGAATCACATGATTCAGTTAGAGCTCTTTTATTTTGGCATAAAACTGATATTACACTGTTATAAACATGACATAACACCTGTCATGAATATGAAGGCGTCTTTAAAAATGTTTATGACTGTTGTCATGAAGTGGTTTATTGGTAAGTACTGACACTTTTAATGCATATATGCATTAAAAGATGCATTAAAAGTACTAGCTTAGGATTATTTGGTAAATAATTACATTTTTATGCAAAGTTGCATTAAAACTTACATTAAGAGTCAACCTTGCAATAAAAGGGACATTATTTACCGAATGACACTTCATGGCAACAGTCGTAAACATTCATGAAAACTCCTTAATGTCCATGACGGGTGTTAAGTCATGTTTATGCACGACCCTTAAAATAAAGTGCTTCTGGGTCTTTCTTTTTGTTACAACATGGATCAACAATTCGTCTACGGTTTGATTTGCAGAGCTGCTGATTTGGATGTGCAATTAAACATATTCACGAGGAACAAACGCATGTTGAGAAGTTGAACGTCTGACAGTAAATAACCTCGACACCTCTTTACATGGCTTGCAAAAATGCTCATTAGGGAAACAAAAGATGTGGAACAGACTGTGAGCATATTATCCAGTGGAAAGAAGCCAGGGACGAAGAGCTGGTGTCCAAGTCACAGCTCCTGTCATTTACACCTTCCCTGCAGAGGGAAGCTGCCCATGAGAGCAATCTGTGATGCCGTAAGGCTTTGTAGGACTTTAAATAAGGACATCTTAATAATAATAACAAAAAAAAAACCACACTTCTCTGTAATTTAGCTGTCGTTCACTCTCTGCCTCTCACAATAGAACGTGAAATTAGAATTAGTCATGCAGGGCTATCAGATTGATGAGATTTCATCTACAGCTTTTCTCCTGCATATTAAACAAAACATATTTCGTTGGGTAACATGTGTGCTTAAGAAACTTATCTGTGTTGTGTTATATGCATAAACAACCTATATTTAAACCTGGTATAGCTTTTTTACCTGTTTACCGCATACAGAATTGGCGAAGACACCATAATGAGTGTTTTCTTAGCGCGCCTCCCACGCGTTGACCCTGGGCTTCTCAGCTGTAACAGACCAGTATTTACATCCCGTTGGTGTTACACAAACACGAGGGCGGTCTGCGTTTTTCCTCCCCTCGGCCCAGCACCTGCTTAAATTAATGAGGGGGGAGGAGAAAGCGGGTGACTCAGTGGCTGTCCACAGAACAGAGTCCAGAGGCACCACCTGTTTCTGCAGAGGGCCTGGATGGGACACAAACTGTCTCCCTCTCTCCACGCCATCTGAACAATAATCTGCTGCCATGACAATGTTGCCCTGTGGATCACAATTACGAACACATTTTAATTACCATATATATATATTTAAACTCAAGAACACACTCCCATTTAACTGTAAAAATCACACGATTATTTACTGTCATTACAATACACTGCAGGAAATACGACTCTCATGAGAAAATATCAAATATTTCACTTTTAGAAATACAAACCCAGACGGTAAAATGTGAGCGACTATTTTTTATTTTTTTTATTTATTTTTTTTACAGTGCTGTTCCAGATTTCCTTTTAAGTGATAACACTGCCCTCTGGAGGTTTCTTTTTGGAGAACTGCATTTGAAAATGTTTTATTATTTTTGCAAAAGAAAAATTGTGACAGAAGGAACAAACCTGCGATTTCTTTACATCGAACAGACTTTTAATTTTAATGAGCCATTAACACAAATATATATTGTGGAGCCCATATAGCTACATGATCTACTGAAGACATTTCCCTTTTTTTTTTTTTTGTTAGGTCAGTAACAGGACTCTAAACCTTGAAAATGTAAGGTGGTGTTAGAAGTTCAACCATTAAAAACTGACCTAAACCTGTACTGAGCATGGGATGATTAATAATTACGTTTTCAGGTAAAACCTTTACAGAAAACAACAGTCCACTTCTGATTTTTTTTTTTTCATAAATTTATTTCCTTCATATTATTGGAATCTTTGAACATTTTTTTTTTTCCGCTGGATGATTTCTGCTTGTGTCTTTGCTACCGTACAGTTAGAATAACATCAGCATCAACAGATGGCACATGAACAGAGCTTCGGCCTCATGGAAATGTTTTACACGCCATTTCTTTCCAGGAACATTGAAAAGAATTGTACCTTTTCTCGGACTAAGAGAAAAAAACAAAAAAAAACAAAAACAGATGTATAAGAAGAAAAAAAGAAATACATAATACATAATTCCTGTAGTGGTTTACATTTACTATAAATGTACCATTTGACTGCAGTACAAAGATTCATTCAAATACATCCCTTTGCGAAGAACAATACAACAAGTCTTAGACATAATTGAGAAAACACTAATAAGGGGAAAGACTTGACAAGCTGGTGATGAACTTGTACTTATTGAAATTTGTTTTTTTTTATGTTTTTTTTTTTTTTTTGCTGATTTGCATTCAAGCTGCAGGAACATGAATCAACAGTTCTCCAAACAACACTCACTTGATGAGACGCTGACCCTCGATGCTCCTCTGAGCAACGAGAGGAGACAAAACAAATGTCCGCCGGAGCAGGAAGACGAGTCGCAGCGCCGCGACAGCTCGGATGTACGTACCATGATGAGTCGAGGCGAATCTGCCCTCCCGGGTTTTCCTCTCGGAATACAGAAGCGCACTCTAATTTGATCTCTTTATCACTTCGTAAGGACTCGAATGAAACGACAACAAGCAAACAAACAAACAAACAGAAAAACAACAACCTACTGTGCCTGGTCTGCATTAGCAACCATGTCAGAATATTACTCAGTGAAAACGGCTGAAATCAGATGTGACGAGAGTTGAAAAGTAAACAGAAAACAGGCTTGAATCTAAAAGCGTGAATAACTGATCGAGTCCCTTGGTTTCGTTTTGGTCACGGATGGATCGCTGGTTCTTTCCATCTAAATTGAATTCAGATAGATATGTCTGAGGGATTTTATACATTCTACTCTCAATTAAACCAATACAGTTCTCATTCTTCTGTTTTACAATTAATGTACTGCAAATATAAACAAGAACTTTTACAACAAGTCATTTAATTGCACTTGAACATGCTCCGGACGCTGGGAAATGGTGTCTGGATTAAGTCAGAGATATTTTAAGAACATCACAGAAAATAAAATAATATTTCACCAATCCAAGTTAATGAACTGCCGGGAAAAGACGTTTCTCCTCTTCAAAACACATTCCTGAAAATATTACAGGAATACAGAACCAGCAAAGACTCTGATGAGAAACATCAGTGCATGCATAATCTTGTTACTTCACTGAAGACTGCTTAACTAGGTTTGTTGGATATCAGATTGACTCCGCCGATAGTAGAAAAATCCGGATTTTTGTTTGTTTTTCTCTTAAATCTCAGCCCTTTGAGCAGATTTATTTCTCCAAATTTGTGTCTAGCATGAAGTCTAACACTAGACCAGTCCTATTGACTTTTTGAGTGATGCATGATCTATCTGGACGAGGAAGGTCAGACCAAAAATATTAGTGTTATTAACAAAATATCTCCCTGCTGAAAACGACTTATGTACATTGGCACTTGTCTCTACAAACGCACAGCTTTGCTCTGTTATGAGGTTTTTGCTTTCTCTAAATTTAAAAAAAAAGAAAAAAAGAAAAGAAAGAAAAAAAATGGCAAGCAAGTCTTGGCAAAGCACCTCACATTCCGGATACAAGCAATATAGTCGTGATTTAAAGCACATGGAGCTGACAAATAATGGATGAAATATGCACTATGAGCAAAAAAACAACAAAAAAATGTAGAAAAGCGACTGCTGACACGATCAGAAAGAGGACTCTTTCGAGGCTTAGCCTGACCTCACTTTTCTGCTGCTGTGTTATGGCACAGCCATATCATGGCTCCACAGATTTAGGGGGCAGAAACAAGTAAAAAATGCAATAAATGCCAAAAAATTAAAAAATAAAGACAAAAATAAAATCATAGAAACTCACCATGAACATATAAAAATACATATGTAAACTGATTAACAATAAACATTCCACTCATTCGCCTAAAATAGTAATAAAACTAAACATGAAATCATAATGCGGAAAGAGTACAAAAGATTGAGTTTTGCTTTGTCTAGATATACACAGACAAAGAGGAACATCATTCTACTGACACGCTGAAGACAGCCAATGGTAAAAGGCCACAGGTATTTCCTTTGGATTGTTTTTTTGTTTAAAGAGATAGGTCAGGATTTTTGACGTGAGGTTGTAATAAAGAAAAAAAGTTGTAAGCGGTTAATATTTTACTTGCGAAAGACAGAAATATCATCCGGTATAAATCTCGAAGCCGAAGAAAAAACAGATGTGAAATGATGGAAAACAAATCCGGACTCAAAACCATCACAGCCGTTTCTGAGAACGCCTCTTTAGAAACGCTTCGTCTGCGTTGGGTGGTTTATTTATACACACGTTTCACACAGGTGATGAAGGATTGGAGGTGGTGTGCCACCGGTAATCTTCCTATGTGAAACGTATACCGAGAGAGGAACATATAGTTTATTTAAGCGTAGCTGTCTTAAATAAAAGGCGAGAGATTAACATAAACACAATTTTAACAGTTGCCTTACTTTTACATCAGACAGTTGCATGTAAAGCTTATATGCTTTACATGCTCCATTCTCAGCAAATGTTTGCGAAGGAAGATTATTAATGGCGCGCCACCTCCGGTCTTCATTTCCTGCGTAACAAACACTTTTTGGCTTCTGTGCAACAAGGTGTCCAATGGAAATGTGACGACAGCAAAACTTCCATGTTTTCTAAGGTGTAAGAAATCCGGTTTATAGTTAGCTTCAGCTAGGATCAAACATCTACAATTATTTAAGAAAATTATCTACTCAAGTTCATATTGTAACTGCTTATAACTTCTTAACAGAACCTCACTTCTCAAATCCTTTGCTAGTCCTTTAAAGTTGGTCGAGTCACTGCTCAGGTGTGGTGACCTACTTTATTTGGTGGAGCCCTAATCTCATTGGCTAAGTGCTTCCTTTTAGTTATTATTATTTTTTTTTTGGTACAAAATGCATCTGTGCTTTCAGTCAATAATAAAAAAAAATGTATAGTTAATATTCCTTCATTGTAAGGAGTAAGGCTCTCACAGGCAAAAATCTAGTAATAAAGTGCATGTCACTGATACAATCGCATAACACGAATGCAGGTAGTATCAATCTGTAAAAGGATTGTACTAATCATTCTGCCTGTTCCCTTGATACAAAACGCGGTGAGAAATACTGGACAGTACCCTTCTTCAGAACCACAACGTCACCCTTCAATAGAAATGCTCTGGAAGGAGCTAACACTGAAACATCCCTTATCTTTAGTTGGCACTTAAGGTACAACTATGGCTTTTTATAAAAATAACTTCGTTTTTTTTTTTTTTTACTGCATAATAATGCAACACTTTATAAAAAAACAAAAAAACAAAAAATAAGGGGAGTGGGGAGTACACAACCGCAGAAACTTGGGCACCAATGAAAAGAAAAAGAAAGAAAGAAAAAAAAAAAGAGCACAGGCGGCTGGTCTTTGTGGACGGTTTCCAGATGAGGCCTACCACCGTCCGCTGACGCTGGCCACTTCGGCGTGAAACTGGCGGGAGAGTCGGCCGCTGGCTCCCCCCTCCAGGAAGGAGGACCTGATGGGTGGCTCAAAAAGCTTCCTTCGGTTCTTGTTTAGTTCTGCGGATTCCAAGACAGAAAAAAAGAAGAACCACAAACTTTCAACAGAAGCAGAGGCGATAAAAAGGCTCGATTCCTATCGCGGACGTTCCCCCCCCCCCCCCCCCCCTCACCTCCCCCCTCTACTGCGAATCAAAGCGCAGAAATAAACACAGCCAGAGAAGTTTGTTGACAATTTTTCCCCTGGCCTCCGCCGATCAACAGTGACAAGAAAATAAGATTCGAATCACCACAGACTTGCACGGATCAACAAAAGCCGTCTTTGCGGTCATCTGGTTTTATGTTCAAATAAAAAAAATAAAATAAAATTATGCAAAAACGGCACGATGGCATCCACGACTTGTTCATATGATAGGAGAGTTCGGCTGCTGCCAGCATCAACCTCCACTTTGATTGCTGGAGACAGGCAGCTTGCTGCAGCAGCTCTTTTTGCTGGCAGGGGAACAGGAAGTTTAAACTCTTTATAAGAAGGAAAATACCAAAAGGATAAGGCAGACAGAACCGTGCATATTTTTGTTTTAAAGGCCTAGACATGGTCAGCGGAGATGAAAGCTGACCATTACTTGGCACTCTAGTCTTTGGAAAACGGCATCATTAATAATCAGATCAGGTCTCCATATTTCCCCTCGCTGCCTCACCCTGGATCCACTCTGAAGTTTGTGGACGAAACCTTTGGACAAAAATCCCCTTGACAGGAAGCTCCAGCTCCCACATGCAGCAACAGCTCCGGCTGTTACCACCTCCAAAATATGATGTCAGTAATGAGGTGTGACACAAACCACATTCACGTTAGATGAAGGAGTATAAATCCACTTAGGCTTGTTTGGGGGAAA
The DNA here is from genome assembly GCF_051168715.1 of Poecilia mexicana. Classification (NCBI taxonomy): domain Eukaryota; kingdom Metazoa; phylum Chordata; class Actinopteri; order Cyprinodontiformes; family Poeciliidae; genus Poecilia; species Poecilia mexicana. Next base: position 12,529,375 of record NW_028263384.1, on the reverse strand, counting down.
TAACGGGAAACGTGAACGAAAAACAATTAGTCTAGGCAATCTTCAGCAGGTTTAGCTAACAGGATCAGGCTCCAGCTAGCATCAGATGAAACCCTAGAAGTTATAATGGGTTCATCGCCCGACCAGGCAGGTCGCCCTCCTAGCACCGCCCTCCTGCTCCACCCCTCCCCTCCTAATTTACGCCTCCTCACGTGCTTCCCGTCGGCCTCGGCATTGCCGGCGCTCTGTGCAGCACGTGGACCCAATCGGCAGATTTTCAGGATGAGAACCAAGAAAAAGATGAAACATCTCTAGACTAACATTTTAGCTTCAAGGAGACGTCAGTATTTATATGCAAAGTTTCTTCATACACACCCGAAATGGCAAGTAGCATTTTCCTGCGAGCACCAAAGGTGGTGATTCCTAGTTCCTTCAGGTCCTGGTCTGTTAGAGTCAAGAATGTCTGGAGGTCAATCTACAAAAAAAAAAAGGAACCATTAGCAAAAGATAAAATTATATATATATAACAATATATTTTTAACCTCTTATTTGACCAGCATATTCTTGGTATATATATATTTGACAGGGATCTGGCAGAGACAAATAATGCAAAATGTGGTAAACCTCTTCACTCGTATTTCTTCTTGATTTTTCTTTTGTGTTATCCTATATATTTCATCAACTTTAGTCCTGATCCTCAAGAATTTGGGAAATCCAGCCATCAGCAAATATACAATAAAGTGTAATGAGGGAATCCTCTTTCCTCTTTCCTAGACATAGTAGTTTAAATTTCCACTGTTTTTTCTTTTCAAAATATTGGAGCAAGTTAAAATGCAGCCGTACTTTTCATTCACCACTTTGAGTGGAGTTTGTTGCTGCATGAGTTTGTATGACGGTGTTCAAGCCAACACATAAACAACTGAAAAGTAGAATAAAAATTTAATCTACAAAAACAAACAAAAACAAAAAGCAGATAAAATGTTCAAATTCTGGTGCAAATAAGTAAGTCACCACATGATAAGAACATCATTGCTCAGCATTTTTAATTCCTGAAATCGCAGACATTTGGCTGGGTCGAAGCCTTGACAAAGCATAGAGACGATTTTAATAAAACGTGAAACGATGAAACAAGAGAAGCTCTCTACCTCCTGCTGCTGGAAGACGTCGGTGTACTTCCCTAAGCCCAGCTTGCTGAAGAGCTCAGGCAGGTCGGAGCCTTTCAGGGATGAATTCAGGTTGCAGCCGTTGCTGCCGGTTACTGAAGAGATTGAGTCCATGTAGTTGCTGCTGCTGAGGTAATGCTCTGCAGCTGCACAGGCAGCGTTTAGAGCAGCCAAGGAAAAAAAAAAAACAAGACAAAAAAAAAGGAACAGCTTAAGTGGACAAGCAAAACTCAAATCCTGTTTATTTGTCACATTATTGTTAGAACTCATGCAAAAAAAAAAAAAAAAAAAAAAAAAAGATGTTGGACCTTCTTGTTTCATTATTATTCAAAGGGTAAATTGAATAATAGTAGAAGTAAAATAAAAAAAGAAGTAAAAAAAAAAAAAAAAAAAAAAAATATATATATATATATATATATATATATATATATATATATATATATATATATATTTTTTTTTTTTTTTTAAAGTTTGGAGTCAGAAGCAAAAAGGTCAACAGTATGGAGGAAAGATGCAATAAAACTGACCGGATTTGTTCTGCTTTCTCTTCGGGCTGCTGACCGCGGAGGGGAACTCTGTGTGGTTCGGCAGGCCGTTCCCGTTTCTCTCCCTCCAGTTGTCCGAGTCGCTGCCATTTCCCACGCCTTCCCGGCTGCCGGCTCGAGACAGGGACAGCGGAGAGCCCTGGAACGCAAGAACACGAGACAGACGAAACATATGAGGAGTCATTCTGAATGTAAAGAAAAGGTTAGAATACACAAAAAGTGATTTTAAAGTAAAAACGCGACTGAAATGTTTCTGTGCTTTCTTGAAAAGTATGGAACTTTATTTCATACGTCTGGATAGGTTTCCAGATTTAAAAGAGACGATACAGGATGTTTGTGATGGAATGCATATTTACTTTTTTTTTTTACCTTAATCAGTTTATTGATTATGCTTGTTTTTTAAGCAATCAAAAAAAAAAAATCTGGAGGAGTCGATTCACTGCTTTACTGGCTTCTGGGTTGTTTTATGTCAAAAGGATTTGAAGGCTGTATATTTAATATAAAAATGGTCTAATCCAAGTTTTTCCATATTATTAAAACTTTTTAATTTATTCAGATGACAAACTGAGTAACTCTTTAACACACTGATGATTCAGACCTCAGCTTCAGCACAGTATTGCTTCATAAACTGTAATAAAGACAAACTCATATGTTTTGTACTCAAATAAAAATACAGTAATAAAAGTGATACAAATCATGGTGCATTTTTCTTATAATGCCACATTTGCAGGAATCATGTATAACAAATGGTAACCCTGCTAAAGATCTGTAAATAGATACAAAGATAAAGTGATCTTTTACTGTAGTTATACAATGGCAATGGAAAAAAAATCCAAATAATTATATAAAAAAAGAAGCAAAACAGGCCTCTATTCTTTCTTTAAGAAATTCTATGAAAATAAAAACTTTGTTCAATAAACCTTAAACAACTTTGTGAGTTTAAAAATGTTTATTTACTCATAGCACATACTTATTTTTTGCTTATTTATTTAAAAAAAAAAAAAGTCTTCCTATTTTATTTGATTTTATTCAACCCTTAGGATGGAGTAAAAAATCTCCAGATCTGGGCTGCTACTGATGCTGAAAGCATCATTTTTTCTTCCCGTGTCTGACCTCATACGTGGTGCTCATGCTGGGTTTGTACGGGACGTGATTGGCTCTCCGCAGCTCCTTGATGGTCTCAGCTGGCATGGACTTTGAGAAGCCCAGACCGCTCCAGGTGTTGGTCGGGGTCCGCACCTCCGTCACCACGGGCTTCTTCAACATTGCTTTAATTAAACAGACAATTCCTCGGTCAAACTGAAGAAACGTTTGTAATTTCGCTACGTTTTACTACATGAAACGAAGCACAAACTGACCTTTGGTCGCCAACAGCTTTTTCTGTTCATAGTCGAACGCCTGGAGAAAAACGGGAGACGCTTTCATCTCTTCATATTTAGAACAGGAATAAAGAGTTGTGTCAAAAATGTTTTTACCTGCATGTTAGCAAAAGAAGTCTGCGGCGCCAGTCTGATCCGCTCCCTCTCGTTTTGCTGTGCTGCCCGTTCGGCTGCCCGCTCACTGCCCGGCGCCCTCTTATCCGCCACGGGACCGTCCGACGAGCTGGACTCCGCGTCCGACAGGAGGCAGTCAGAACTGGCAGAATCACAGAGAAAACAAGAAGAAGAAAAAAAAGATGCAATGTAAGCCTTTCCCTTTCACTTCATCTCTTGATGCAATCTTTGAGGATGCCTTGTGATTAGGAGTTATGGGATGAGACGCAGTTGGCTCTTCCTGTAACAATCCTGTCCAGGTTTAGTGTGTAACACAGTCCATGTGGCAGCCAACACCTAAAACTCCTAAATCCTCTTTCACTCTGCGGGGATAACTAACCATCTGTCATTCATGTAGTAACATCTTGCCTTAATTAAAACAAAATCTGTAGATTTGCGTTTCATTTCAGCCAGATACCATTTCATCCAAAAAAAAAAAGAAAAAAGAAAAAAAAAAAAGAAAATCTACTCGGAGACGCCAGCGATCTATGTAGACACAAACATACTGTAGATGGGAGTTCTTGGTGCCCTGCAGGAGCTCCACAGCCTGTCGCTTCCCAGATGACGTCTTGCACGAAGCCAGCATCTGTTTCAGCTCGCTCCCATTGGCTGAGTGAGAGGGGCTTCTCGGCATGCCCACTTCCACAAATGTGTCGGAGCCTGAACAAAAAAAAAACAACAACAAACGATTCCCCGATATTATGCAGACATAAAAAAAAAAACAAAACAAAAAAGTAGACAAGCCCTGAAAACAACAGCTGAAATAATTCAGGTTTGAGCCCTAACTGTGACGAGAGTTAACATTTTAGTCAGATGCTGAATTAATTAAAAACACAGCGGCTGTGATGATGATGGTTTTCAGATGTCACTCGAACGAAAAAAAAAAAAAAAAAAACTGCTTCTGTGCACGTCTGCGTGTGCGTGCTTTGCATGTAAAACACGACTACATGAACACTGCGACATAAAATACGATGTCAGTGCGGCTTCGATGTTTGCTCAGACGATCCTCGGCGCGGAGTCGACATGGATCGCCCGGGCCGAGTCCAAACACATTCTGGGGGCACAGGAGGAGGTGAGGGAAGGTGGGAAGGAAAGCGTACCGGGACACACCAGGAAGGAGAGAGTCGAAGCGGCTCGGAAAGCAGCGGGGAAAAACGAGACGCGTGAGAGTGAAGCTTTTGAGGGCAAAAGCCCCACGAACGTGAAACGCAGAGGAAATGAAGGCCTTTCTGAACCGCTAGTAGACCAGCAGTTAATCTGTCTCCGTTCCAATAAATGCATCTCACGAGCTCGGCCGGACGTTATGGAGGAGAAGCAGAGACAGACGCGAGCCTTACACATTTCCCTCAGTGTGGTTTTCAGAGCTACATAAATCTCAAGCGGAAAAAAAAACGTGATTTTGGACGTTTATGGTCGGTTCGGATGGCTGAGCTCCAGCAGAGCGCAGTCGAAAATGTTCGCAACTCAAATTTTTAGTCCGGCCAAGGTCATAATAACGCATAAATCACATTACTCTGTTTAAACATATAGGATGGAGGAAGTGGAACAGGGCTGGATGTTATGAATGGGAGGCAAATGTCTGAATACAACCGCAACCACTGAGATGCTTTAATGAAGTTATAAGATCTAGTTCAAGTATTTCATACCTCATGAGTGTTTTTTTTTTTTCTTATTTTCTCACATAGCAACAACTAACTTAATGCATTTCACAGGAAATTTATGGGACAGACCAGAAATATTTTTGAATAGGTATAAAACCTAAAACTAACCTGGCTTATGACAAACTTCTCACCTTCCTTCCATAAACGCCAGAGTTTCCTTCCCCTGATACTGATGGACTGAACAGTGCTCTGCAGAAAGCTTAAAACTTGGAATAAAGTTTTACTATCAAAACCTGAAGTGTAAATAGACTCGTGCAGCACTTTTCCAGTCACACGATGAACCTCGACTGGCTGATTTCTATACGTTCTCCCTTGTGCACTCGCAAACATGCACCGATGCAAAGATTTTGAAGCAAAATCACAGCTTTATCCATGACGTGTTCTTTCATTGTTTATCATGCTGCTTATTTACTAATGTTCTCTAAAATGCTGACATCCACGTGGGGCTCGATACTCAGGAACAGAAATATGATCCCATCTAACGTAACAACATCTATCCGGTGTTTAATCCAGCGTGGTTGGCTTTTTTGTTTGACGTTTTTTTTTTTTTTTTTTTACCTTCGTCCGGGTTGGACTTGCTTGACAGCGGCTCTGAGGGACTGTGTCCACTGGCCTCCTGGGCCGAGTCGCATGGAGTCGGACTTAAGACGGTTTCTGCGAGGGACGCCGTCGCTAACCTCCCGTAACCAGGATGCTGCGCGAGGAAAGACGACAACACGAGAAGATGTTAAATCACTTCGTTTTACAGTAAAAACTGAGTGACGGGAGGACAAACGAGGACGTGAGGCCGACCTTGACGTGTCCGTTTAGCGTGCATTCAGGGACCCCGTTTGGCTGCTTGTCTATGGGGGCGAGACCGGGCGGAGGAGACGGCGTGGTGTGCGTGTAACCCTGCACGCCCGACATCAGGATGCTGCTCAGGGTGGCCTGAGTTACAGGGTGCATCACCAGCTGGGACGTAAAGCCTGCAACGAAAGATAAAGCGCAACCGCTTGGTGGGCAAATCTGGACGAACAGAAGACGGCAAGCATTTCACACCTCAAAAAAATAAAAAAATAAAAAAAAAGAAAAACATTTGAGGAAAGAAGGGTTTTCAGAAGTTGTTGTGTATACAAACTTTGGGGGCTGGTGAGCGAACTGGGCCACATGGAGGGGGCCGGTGTGGGGGTGCTGGGGCTCGGCGTCTGCAGGGGGCTCAGAGCCGAGTTCAGGCTGTTCAGGACCGTGTTCGGGGTGGCCGAGGCGGGGAGGGAATGGGGCGCCGTCGCACCCAGGAAACCTGCGGCGATCGCGACGAGACGGAGGAAAAGAATGAGATCAACGGTGGTCCCGTCGAAGCGCAGGGCCATTTTTCAAGCTAATCACACGTTTCGCTGAGGCCCTCAGAAAACAATCTCGGTTTTCTGGCTATTTCACTGGAATTCCATCAAACTGCGACCAGACAGCAAATGAGAGGAAGAATGTCTTGCATCTCTCCAAGGTTGTGGAAACAAAAAGCACATATCCAGCGTATCATCATACCCAATAAACCCACGTTAGTGAAAGCACCCAACGATATGGTGCCTGGTGTTTTAACCCAAACACAGTGTATGAAAACAGAAAGAAACAGGTCTGTGGCTTTCACAAGGGGCTAGTTTGGCTCCAGGAATAAGACCCGGGATTCTTCTGGCAGGCTGGCCTGTAATCTGAGGAAAAGAAGCATGTAGCAATTACTAAAGGCCAGGATGTGGCCGTCCACAGCTTCACCCCCGGCCCCCTGGGTTTAAATGAAACAGCGAGAAAGCGTCTACCGTAGCGGGTTCCCCTAACCAATTTATACATTTTACTGAATTTATTGAGGAGAGAGAACAAAAAAAAGAAAAAGAAAAAAAGAAAAGAGTTTAACAAGCCACACACTTTATATCTTAATGGTCATTTAAAGGGCAAAGGAGAACTGAAGCATTTAAAACATTAATGTTTTAAAGAGTCACACATGAGGCTTCCTCCACTGATACAATAGCGCCCCCTCACAGCGAATCCTGAGTGTCCACTATAATAATCATATTTAATTGTATAAATAATGAGAATGTGTGGATCAAATTAATACTTATAGATTTAAGTAACAGTCTCTATAAGGCTACACTCTATAAATACTTTTTTTCACTTTACACGCTGATTGATTTAGGATATTTTGTTGTTTATTTTTATCATAATTAACATTCTGAACATTTAGGGATTTGCAAATGCATTATCAATATTAAGAACTGGATGGTAAATAACCGTCTGGATGTGGTCATCTACACATTTAATTATTCATGTGAAATGCAAAAAAAAAAAAATAAAAAATAAAATATATATATATATATATATATATATATATATATATATATATATATATATATATATATATATATATATATATATATATATATATATATTAGATATGACTTTGTGAGATACAAAAAAATGTGAACATTATGGAAAAAATAAACGTGTTTAAATAGAATTTGGTGAAATGATCAGCAAGTTGGAAAAAAAAATAGTTAACAGGTTATGAAAAAATAAATACATTTGCAAAACTGGAGCCCCAAAATAAGGAACAAAATTCTGATCTGTGCAACTCTAGACCTTAATAAATCACACAAAACGGGACTAAATCCTTTTTACAGATAAAAACTTCCAGACTTTCACACAAACTGAACTCTTGACCAGGATGTTGGCGGGTCATGCAGAAAAGCTCTTGAAGTGGAAAGTTATTGAACACCTCAAAATAAATGTTTATGATTCTTTACTTGATGCAACTACATCTGTGCTGATGTCATTTTCTCATGTTTTGCAAGTCAAAGATCCACGTGATTCAGATCAAGACAACGATGGCAATCTTATTGAATTTACATCTCTATGTGCCACCCAGCACCCTACAGAAACAACCAACATCGCTCTTTACAGAGAGACATGTGCGATACTGTGAACCAGGAAGTAAAATGTGATTTACGAGGACGTTCACTACGCTGTCAATAAATTTCACCTCTGATGCACTTCGTGTAGCCAATAAAAGAATAACATCTTATCTTTCGAAACTGATTTATCTTTTTCTACATCATGGAAAAACATCTGGAACCCCACCAGAAGCAGCTTAAGAAAAAGAAGAAAAAGAAAAGAATTTGGACGGCGTTGTTACCCAGATTACTCAGCCCCAGGCCAGCTGAGGTCAGGATGTCCAGGCCAACGGGGCAAATGAGGGACGGCGATGGACCGTTAGTGGTGGGATTCAGTGCCAGGGAGGGTGAAGAACAGGACACCCCGTTGCTCTCGAGACCCAAGAGGAAACGCCGAGCCTCGTACATGTTGACGGCGTTCCTCTCCACACTCTTCACTATCACGGACTGGAAAGGAAGACGAAGGAGATCAAAACGTAGCTGGGAAGGATAAAAATACATGGTGAAGAGGGGAAACGAGCCAGGGGACGAGGCAAAGAAGGAGAAGGGGGGAGGCATGAGAAAGAAGCAAAAAAAAAAAAAAAAAAAAAAAAGAGGAGTGAGGGATAGATAGGATAGGGAATGTTGGCACCAGAGATAGGGAGTCTGTAGGAGACCGAGGAGGGGGACAACAAGAAATGGGAGGAAGGAAGAGGGAATTAAGAGCAGATTAGAAGGATAAACATTAAGGCGGAGTGGGAGAGACATGGGAGCAATGTTCTAGAGAAAGCATTTCTTCATCAGCTGCTAGAAATCCATCACCTATCTCACTTTCTGACGGGGGGATATTGCAAAATAGCTAATACACTTAATGTCGGATGAAATGTAAGACGTTCAATCACGAAAAGAAAAACAAAAGTTTCTGCGTTACTGGAATCCCTGCCCGTCATAAATACTCAAAATGGACCAGCGCACAACGCTGCCCCGAATTTGACCGTTCGCCCAAACACTGACACAAAGCCCCTCCGTCTTTGCTAGTGCGCCGCAGCGCGCACTCGCACACTCGCGTGGGCCTTCGGGGGGACTGCAGTCACCTCGTTAAAATGCTTAAGTGAAGGGTTCCTGAGTGGGTGTGGGCTGGGTCAGTGTTTACCCTGGCACCTCTGCAGAAATCCCTGCAGAGCTGTCTGCTCTGAGCACAGAGCCCCGGCTCAGGGCGGGACGCGGGCACCTCAGAGTGTCTCGTCAGGACTTTAGCTAAGTGGTGAAATACGATTAGAAATATTAAACGTCGCTGAGAGGCAGAATGTGAGCAAAACCAAAAACGTGTTTTTTTTAATCTGAAGCTGGCTGTGGTTGTTTTAGCAGACTAGAAGTCACGGTACAGAGCAGAAGGTTTTGCAAAACAGCCCAGCTTGCTGCTTTAACATATTCCTTGACAAAAAAGTGTTCGTCTAAAAACGAGCAGCTTATTTAGGAAGGCTGAGGAAGAACACGAGCAAAGTTCCCATCAATCAGGTGGAACATGCTTTGGCAGCCCGTTCTGCAGAGGAGACAGCCGGCTCTGATTCCCCGCTGTGGCAGATGTCTGATTGCCAGACGTTTTCCCACTGTTGGTACTTGGTTCCAGTTTTTCCCTTTCGGCTCTGTTAGACAATAATAAAATGCAGCAAGGCAGATTTTTTTTTTCTTCTTATTTATTTATTTAGATGCCACACCGTGACAGCTGATGGAAAGTAGTTTGGAAATGCCACAGTGGCTTTTTTTGTTTTCGTAACTCGACCCATTTTTACATTTGATCGAATGAGACAGAAGCTGTGTTTTTCCCAGGGAGAAAACTTAACACATGTCGCCTTCTGAATATTAGGGTTTGATTTTAGTCGACCTAAATTCAAGAAATTTTCCATCAATCAGAGTAAACCATTATCTGACAAAACTCCTCACAGTTGTTTGTTTGCGGAATAATAATTTACATAAAACTGCTCTTTAATTACGAACATAGATAGCGAGGAGGCTAACGTCTAAAAACGACTGCATCCTGTCAACGAGCACAACGGGAATCCTCTATCGTCTATTTGATACAATGCAAGAATAAAATGTTACCCATGCATTGACGGCAGGTTGGCATAACGACAGCCATTACTGTGGGTCGTTATAGAGATTGTTTTATGAATTTTCCCTAAAATGTTTACAATATGCTTAGCTGAAAACAGACTCATTTGGTCCCATCATAATAGTAGTGTGTCAAAGAAAAAGGTGAGCCAGTTTGGGCCTTTGCACTCCATTTCTATTTTAGTCACAACAGCTGCAGAAGTAACAGATAAAAACAAGTTTTTTTTCCTTTTGGCATATTGTGAAAATGGATTTTGAACATGGTCCCACATTTTAGTGAAGTTTACCGTCTAATACTGATGAAACATATTGCATTTTTGCAATTGAAGTGGTTCTTCAATGAAGTATAAAACTGCACAAATTAACTGGTAAATTACTACTTGTAAATAACTGATAGAGCGACAAGCAAACTTGAAAGAGACATCACTTGTAACTAAGAATCAACAACACTGGCCACCTTTTTAGGTCCACCTTGCAAGCACCATGTTGAACCGTCTTAATTCATTGCTGCATGGATGCAAAAAAAGCTGTCTGAAACATTCATTTGAGATTTTGTCTATAAAGACACAGCAGCACGTGCTGCAGATTTGTTGGCTCACATCTTCCAAATAAATCTCTGGTCCTCTACATCTCAAAGGTGCTCTATCAAATTAAGATCTGGAGGTCAGTATAACACAGTCAACCATTTTTAAAACATTAAGCTTTGTGGAAGTTGCAGTCCATACTGCTTGAAGTAACAATCAGAAGACTGTTTAACTGTTATCATAAACGGCGCAGACATGGTTAGCAACAGTAAACAGGATGCCTGTGGTTTTTAAACAATGCTAAATTCTTACCAAGGAGCCAAAAGAATATTTCCCCACAACATTACGCCACCACTGGCAGCCTGAAGTGTTGACAAGAGGAGCTATGAGTTCATTAGTATGCACAGGCCCATACCTTGCTGGGTTGCTTTGGCTTTGGTTTGATGCTGATGAAGACATCCAGCTGCTCCATTAGTGCCGTGATGCACTGAGGTTCCACCTCAATGTCCTCTTTGATGTCAAACATTAATACCAGAGGCAAGCAGCCCTGGATAAAAAGGAGGAAAACAGGATAAAAAAACCAAACTGCAGCAGACACTTTCACACTGTCGGGTGCACAGCGACACTGCTTAACACTATGGTTGCGCTTTATGCCCTATTTGTGTACTCAAATTATACACTTTCTGAAACCAGCAGTAAATTGTCCTTTATACTCTACCATTTATAGACCGATACGTTAGCCATGCCGATAAATACGAGTTTCATGGCGGCATTCGACCCGTTGCAGCCTTCGGGAAATTCCGGCAAGTTAAATCTCTTCTGCACGATCACCGCCACAAGCACCACAAAGATCTGTATTTTGGGCTGAGAACTGGATGGCTCTCCGATTGAGAGTGGGTGTAATTAGCAGCAGAGCATATGGAGGCAGGCCGGCTCTGACGGGGCCCTCGGACCGGAGCTGTAATCTGCCGTCTGGCCTACAGGCAGGAATCTATAGAGGCCAAAATCACAAAGCCATAGGACTGTGGGTAGACGTCTTCTCCCTCTCCTGCGTCGTCTTCTTTCTCTTTCTACCCTCCGAGTACTCCTCTTTAATTCACTCTTCTCTGCTTTCTGTGCTCATCACCCCTTCTGTAACTCCTTTACTCTCCAAGAAGAGAGGGATCGTCTTGTGTGTTCTCTGAAACAACTCTGGCACTCCCTCAGCGTCTTCGGGACCAACTGGGAGACCACAGGCAAAGACAAGCAGCTTTTCTCAAACGACTACACCGCATTACGGGTCTCCGGACAACAACCCATACGCTGTTTACAACAGAGAAGTCCTAACTAGTTTAGCAGAAGTTCAAGCCACTGGTGATTAAACAGCCATTACTTTTACACATCTCCGAAACAGACTTCTTATTACACACCAAAGTAATTTAGGAAAGAGTAGCCTCAGTGGTTGAGGGCAACAAGACAAAAATGGCCACTGAGCATTTTTGGACAAAATGAAAAAAAAATTATGAGGTGCTACTCTTGATCCAACACATGAATGCGAATGGAGGATTTTTGTGAAGCGGAATCGTGCGGATGAATTCCAGCTACACGCGGGCCAAACCCTTATCATTAACTCTAATTAGAAAAGTATGCGCACGGACAAAACATGAAGCCCCGGAGCCAAACTGATTTAGCCAGAGTCCATCCTGCATGCAGGTATGTAGATGCTACGATCACACACTCCGACCTGGAATCGGAAACAGATTCTCCTTTATCTGATCTGAATATTTCAACACAGGACGACGAGCCAAGCAAGCCTCTCTCAAGGCTGCTCGCGACCCATGAGCCAGTCATCATTCACCCCCCTCCTTCACTCGATTTAAAAACCACGCATCACTCAAACAAACCATGATAATGTAAATGAGACAGAGGCATCCATAACAGATACCACAAAGTCAAAGGAATCTGTGTATGTAAGGAATATGCTACCGCTAGCATCCCCTAACCACAAAACAATGTTTAGTTTAAAGTAATCCATTTCAACCGTTGGACTGGATGTAAATTAAAAGAAAAAAAAAGAGAAATGCAAAGAAGACACGCACCATGAGATACTGCCGCGCGAGGCAGACGGATTCGATGGTACCCTGAATGTAGACGGTGGATTTCTTCTGGGGGCCGTTGGGGTCGGGGAAGTGGATCTGGGCTCCGGTCCTCTGGGTGATGTGCTTGATGTTGCTGCCGTTGCGTCCCTTCATGAAAAGGTGGTGCTGCGGCGCGATGTCAAGGTGGGTGGTGATGGAGATGGTGCTCGCCAGACTACCGGCCAGATGCTCCAGCAACAGAGCCGTGCCTCTCTGGAGAGACAGGGGTGACAAGGTGGTGGGTTATAAACAGAACTACTTAACAAGACAAGAAACCTTTCATTGATTCTTATATGCACCACAGACACATTTAACTCCTGCAGTTAATGACAGACATAATGTTTTCCCAGTCTTAGTGATATCCTTCTATGTCACAGAAAAATCAATAAATCTTGTTTAATGAGTCAATTTCAGTAATTCAACCCAAAAAGTGAAGGTTGTGTTACATGGATTCATTACACGGTGACATGTTTCAAGCATTTATGTCTGTTGAAAATGAAAATGTAAAGCCCAGTTGAGTATGTCCAGTGCATCTGGAGAACATTCACAGCACTTCACTTTTTCCACATTTCGTCAAGCTACAGCCTGATTCCAGACTGAGTTCAATTAATTTACTTCCTCAAACTTCTACACTCAAATACATCTTTATGACAATGCAGAATTGTTTTTTTTAAGTATTTTTGAACACCTATTGAATATGATGCTACAATCTTAGCATATCTATCTATTGGTAGTTTGGCCTACTCTTCTATGCAGAGATGACTGTGCAGCCATTTTCAGATGTTCAATCAAATTTACATCTGGACTTTGGCTTCTGAGCCACTCCAGGACATTATTAGAGTTGTTCTGTAGATCTGTGCCGCAAGACAATCCTGTCTCCGAAGCCAGATTGTCCTTCGCACAAAGCAAATTGCACATATTGATACTGCAATGCTGAAATATTGGTGATATCCTGTGCAACCCGACGCTTGATGCAGAATTAAACAGACTTATTCTTTGGTGCCTCTGTGATTTGTCTCTTAGCAAGTCTTTTCCAGTGTTTAACAGGAATCCACACACTGTGGCCAGCAAATGACAACAACCCAGAGCGTTTTTGGCAACGGTCTGACTGTGCTCCGAGGGTCTCACACTACCACACAACATAGCTTACATATTCTTGTGATCCTTTAACCTCCATCTGGCACGTTTCCCAAGCCCTCAAAACCCAACCCATCAGACCTACCCCAAAGTCAGGGATAATTCTTGCATTCACTTCCATTCGTTGCACTGAGAACAATGCAATGCATTAAGGCTGTTCGGCAAAATGTGATTTGAGCCAGAAGAAGAGATGCGTAAATGCGAAACAATGGGTAGTAAATGCCGATGTTTGCAGAAAACAATGATTGGAACAGCAAGCTTTGTTCCCAGTCGAATGGTTAGTTAGTGAGGTTGTTTTTGATTACTGAAAGGAAAATTAAAAAAAAAAATACATTAGAAGATCAATTTGAAAATCTTTAAACAATAGGAGTCGAACTAAACGAGTACACATTTAAAAAAAAGAAAACTATTAGGTCAAATCTTCACCATATTAAGATTTATTTATTTCCCATCTAGAGTACATTTCAAAAGTATTCATAACACAGATCCAATAACAAACTTAAAAGTATTTTTTATTATATGTGAAAGAGCAATACTAAGTACCACACAGATGCAAAGTGGAAGGAAAACCACATGTTTGTTTCTTTTTCTTAATGGTTTACAATATAGTTGAAAAGTGATTTGTGGAGAGGTCTAAAGCAGAGGTAGGTTTTGAAATAATATGTCAAGCATTGAACATTTAAATAAAGAGGCAAAACTGTAAATCTGACAAAGCATATCTGTCCAATTAAACTGACTGACTGGGCAAGGAGAGGATCAACCAGGGAAGAGACCAAGGACAACTCTTGGTCTCTTGCAAAGTTATAAAGTTCAGGTGGGAGGCTGTGTTATCTGCATTAGTTGTGAGCTTCACACTGCACACAGGTATGAATTCAGGGCAACACCAGAAGGAAACCTGTAGAGACTGAGATGGAGGCTTAACCTCTGGCAGGAAAACAACTTTAAACACACTCCCAGAGCCACAATGAAAGCACGATCACATGCTACGATGAAAACCTGAGTATCTGTGGGAAAACCTGAAAGCTGATTCACTGTCCACAGCAGGAATACACCGACCAGTCCCAGGTGTTAGGTCATGAGGACCCAACCACAACATCTTCAGTGATTGATATTGGCAGTCCCTGATGAAACTCAGCTCCCAATACCCTTTGAACATCAGTGACGTGTGATTATTTTATCCATACTTGCACAAGACAGGCAGTCTGGCTTCTTGTGCATGGTTTGCATGACTGTGTTACCGTTCTAGCCATTTAATTTTATGACTTTAAAAACAAAGCACAATGCTTCTGAAGCTAGAGAACAACTTTTTCTGCAGGATTTATCTGAACACACCCGAATCATCAACAAGTCATATCAAAGCAGAGTAAGCATGTTGATCTTAGCTTACCACTGTAGCAGCAGCGTAAACTTCTTCAACAGCAACAAAATGTGCTTATGAAAGACTGCGACTGTATTTAGTTATAAAGCTAAGAGCTTTTTAGGTGATGAAATATCAGAACATTTAAGCCACAACAGTAGATAAGCTAAAATGTTTTTGCATGGCAATGTAACTATTAATTCAGTTTGTTCCAGTTTTTGATCATTTGTACAATCAACTGAGGTACAGGTTCTTCAAAATAAAACATTCCTTAAAAAAAAAACACAACAAAAAAATAATAACTAAAAACCAAAAAAAACAACAACTCCCAAATACATTTGCACCCAACAACAACACTGCAAGACTTTGCTCACCTTTACCGCGTTGACATTATTCTGTGAACCACGAATGACTCCAGTGGCCCTGTAGAGACGCGTTGGGGGCTTGAAGGAAACTGTGAGGTTGTACGTCTGTGAGATGTGCTGCACAGTGGGGGAGCTGGGGTCTGACTGCATGATGGCTGGAAGCTCGAAGGACAACACGAGAGGTAGCAACTCCTGTAAGGCGAAGGGATGACGGGAATGATGAGAAGCAAACCAGCAGGTCAAAACTATCGTTGTTTTATTCCAATGGTGACCTTAAGAACTTGTAGCTGGTAGATTATGAAAGTTGCCAGAGCCAGATTTTGCTAATACAGACTAACATCAGGTGCAGTAAAGCAGCTTGCACAACACATCAAACAGACTTATAAAGACCAATGGGAGAGGAGATGAAGTGACCCACCAGGGTTAGGGTGATTTCTGTTGACGTCGGAGACTTATGACAGCTGACACACAGACAAAACAGCCAATTCCCTTTGCCAAAGGTGGCAGAACTTCACATGCAACTGTCAGGTCAATCCAGACTAAACACAGCAACGAGAGTGAAACTGCAGAGCTCCTGAGTCGATCAAATATTATGGCTGCAGAGCTGCTCAAAATTAGATTTACAATTCTAACAAACATCAACAATCGTTAGCCTGGTCATTCTCACACATGTATGAATAAAAGACCATGCATGGAACCATGAGAGGTCAGTTCCTGTTCAATGTATCAAACACATCCCTCAAGCAGAATAGATGCTGACAGGACGGCTTCACTCATGCATACACATGCATATGCATGCATGCGAGAGAAACTGCACTGGCTTACATCCATGCGGATTCAAACTGAAGGGGGATATGGAAGTACACACTAACTGATGAATACGTACACACAGTTATCCAAACACTGACTCTTTGGGCAGAGGGCCACTATGGTTTTGGCTGTCAGTGAAGGGCAAGCAACATGAATTGCCCTGACCAAAAAAATGTATCCCTGATCACTCCCATATGCGCCTGGCCTTACATTTATATCACGTTTCAGCGCTCCCTCTCTAAGGGCTCGAGAAATTTAGGTCAGGATGGAAGGATAAGCAAGAAAAGACAAGCAGTGAGCAGCAGGAGTCAGGCGCTGAATGAAGAATAGACCAATTTTTACTGTGGAGCTGACTTTAACTTTTTTTTTCTTGTCTTTTTTTCTCCTCCAAAAGCCTACAAAGCAAACAGTTGCACATGTGTTCAATCAAAGAGCACTGCTTTAAAGGCCTCACTTCTACTGACACCACGGGGGAAAGACGAAGAAAAACGAAAACGTCTTTGAGGTGAAGCGACTGGGCGAAGCTTTCACCACCTGCACGTCCGCTCCACCTTCGAATTAACAAGTGGGTTGTTACAGGAGCTGCGCCCGGATGGGTTTAGGAAACTGGCTTTATATCTTATATCTAAGAATTTAATAGACATCACGTGTATTGTTACGGCAGAATAAGAAACCATTGATAATATTTGGGTCAAATAGGGATTGGAGAAAAAAAGATCTAGTAGATTCTAGCACCACAATATTATAATTGTTGAGGACATTGGTTCTACATCTGAACAAAAGCGTTGTTAGCTATATTTACTAAACCATCCGTCCATTTTCCATATTCCAGTTGTTCTTGAAGGGTCGCAGACCGCCACTCCATCGCACGAGATAAATCGCTAAGTCATTTTCTTTTTGAAAATTTCATTTGGATTAACAGCCATACACATGATTTTGCAGAAAGCCCGTTGCTTCACAAGAATTTTCTACAATTATTTTGAGTTTTATTGGTGCTTTCCAACATGCAACTCACTAGAAATTTTCAGATGCAGCCAATTTCAGGAAGCGCTCTCATAGTTATTCACTGTAGGGCAGTAAATAATCATTATACACATTTAAACAATGTGTAAAATTTCAGAGAAATTCAGTCAAAAATTAATATATAATTGAGACTACAAGTGAAAGTGTTTTATGTTTGTTGCTTTAAAGCAAATTTTTTGACAAGCAGAAGAAACAGGAGCAACACAATCAATCACTGTATAATATGCAAATAATGTAACAGTCTGTCTGTGTGTACCACTTACGTTTTCATTGGTACTTCTATGGATTTAACAAATAAAACAAAAATAACAACACAAACAAAATTCTGTTTCTAACTACATTAATTTCTCCCTTGCTGATGTCCAAGAAGCATTTTGTTTGTAGTGTGCGATCTCTGCACCTGGAGGTTTTAAAGACATGGCATATATATATGTCTCCATCCATTAGAAACAGTACAAATTTACCATAGTTTTAAGAATATACATTTTTTTTGTGTGTGTCCAAATAAACTAAAACACAGAGTACCTGTATGTTTTAACATTTTTGCATAATTCACTGACTTTTTTTTTTGGGACGTTCCAAAGTATTTTTGAAACGCGTAATTTTAAACTTGTAGGAATCCAGACCTAGACGAGATATACAAGACTCAGCCAGGACTATGTGTAGAATTACACATTTACATCTTTAGTTCATCTAAAAACTAAGTAGCAAGCCTCTCCACTGGAACCAACAAAAGAGTTTATATTACTTTTTTTTTCTTTTTTGTTCATGATATATAATAATATCTGATGAGATTCTGAGGTGGGATAAAATGCAGTGTACTCAGCACTAAGTGGGGGAATTGCACATTTTGCACATTTTATGAATGTGCAATTCCCCTCACTGCACTTTTATAAAAAAAAAATAGAACAGTTAATCATTTTGGAAGTGTGTCATAACTGCTTCAGAATGGGTAAAAGCTGAGACAAAAAAAAAATCAAACTTCAGTTGGATTTGCATGAAATATTCTGCTTTTGAATGCAGCAAGTTAGAAGAGTGCAGAAGCGTTCAGGGCGACCTCCTGTGACTTACTCTGCAGCACACACTTCACTCACGGCTGTTTTCACAGTCAAACTCAGCACTGTTGGTTCTGGTCAAATCGCAGTGGAGGACCGTGTTTGCCGTAGACACAAATGTAGTGATGAAACGCAGCGAGAGTTAGGAGAGGTAATAGAGCCCCCCTCCCCTCCCCGAACACCAGCAGAGGTGGTCCTCTGGCCGCTAAAAGCTGGCTTCCAGTCAGACCAAAACTCAAGATGAGGGAAAGGCGAGGAAACGGACGGGTGATGGACTCGCCAAAAAGGAGAAGGCTCTAAAATTTATTTTACAACTGATCAGAGGAAGGGGTCAGAGAATGAGTAGGAATGGTGCTTGTGGCTGAGTCGAAACTTTAGTATTTGGTAAAAAAAAAAAAAATCAGTATTTTTCTATGGCTGGAAGACTTCTATTGCTAAGAAAAAAAGATTCAGCAGTCCCAGTGCTGTCAGGTCTAGTTTACATTTATAACCTGTTCTTATTTATCCTAACTGAGGATGTAAAAGAAGGATTTTAGTAATGTCAGTATAAAACAAAATGATAAATATAACATTAAATAAAATAATCTAATCGAAATGCATTTTTTGTGTAAGCTAAGAAAAATAAGTGGCACATTTTGGGGAAATATCATGGTAATATCTTGCTCTTTTTCTCCCAACAGAAACAGTAAAACTGCTTCATGAGGATTAAAAAGCATAACCTTTCACGGGTGTAAGGAATGAGGAATTGCCATTTAAAATTCAGGGTGGAGTATCCCCTTTAGGCAAAGCTGGAGGAGCTCCAGCAGCTTACCCTTATTTTTACACGTGCTGCCTCCACGCCTGCTGGCTGCCCTGCGATAGACACCTGTTAACAATAAAAAATATGAAAATGGTTTAGCCGGTTTTGGCAGCAATTAAAACTTGATCATGCCAGAAATGCAGTGCGTCAATCTGTACAAAGCTAATTCTTTCCTGTAGTAGCTCCAATGTTGCATGATTGGCTACAACTCAGGTAATTGAGTTTTCAACAACAAGTCAAGGAGAGTTGGATTCAGAACAGAGGAATTACATTTTCAACAGTATTTTCAGAGGAAACGGATAAATATATATTTTCAACACTGTTATTTATGACTCAAACACAAAAATGGGTTGAACTTCATTCTAGCACGATTGATAATCAAACCCTGATGATCAATTTTGAAATGTAGCGAAAAAGAACTCATTTTTTTCTTAATATAGTTGTTAAGTGCAACAAGAGCCCAAGTCCCACGGGATTCTGTTAGAGAGATACAAAACAAACAAAGAAACAAACAAAACACATCACTGATTTATCAACCTGTCTATATCTCCTTATCAACACCTCCGTCACTCTCAGGACTGGGAACATATCTGCAAGGTTCAGCTGACTCTGAAAGTGTTCGGCGTCAGAGAAAATGAAAAAGAGAGTGCTTAAAGGGGCCTAGCCCTTGAAGGGAGTCGTCTTGCTGCTAATCAGCCAATACTTGCATCATCAGGGAACGACTGGAGGGGATTGAACACTACATGAGATCAGAGCACTGAAAGGTTTAACGGTGCCAAACATTCAAACTGTACTGGGCTGCAGAGATCAGACTTGAACTTTTTAAATAATGGATGGACTTCCCGGTGGGTTATACAACGACGCACTGGTGACAAGCTGGTAAAAGATGCGAATGTGACGCTTGGCTTAGTGCTACACTTCGGCGGGAAATGCAGCAGGATCCCGCCCGACTCCCTCTGTAACTGCCAGTAATCACAGGGCGCTGGACAGACACTGCACAAACGATCCAGCCTGGTGTCTTATGACAATTAGCATAGGAAACAAAAGCCTACACTCACAGATCGACTTAACAACCCACCACGGCTGGAGGATCAATCATTATAAGACGACGACTGGACTGCACTATCGGATGACATTTTTGGCTCACGGGATAAAAAAATGAACAATTCTCAAACCTGGTTGCTTTTCTCTGCCTGGTTGTTCCTGTTCGAGTCAGGAAAATGGATATGGCACCCCGTCTCCTCCATCACCCTCTTGATGTTATTCCCGCCTTTGCCGATGACATGCGAGTGCTCTGTGTGGGAAACGTCCATCTTCAGCGTCACCCTGTTGCTCTAATGTGCAGAAATACAGAGGTGCATAGTGTAGGAAAGTAACTTTGAGCTACATATTTAAAAAAAATTATTTATATACACAGCATTAATACAGATTATCAGAAACACCCCTAATTTATCTCTAAAATAAACTTTACTCCAAAGAGATCTTATTTCAATTCCCATGTTTTGCTAAATACTTCCATAAATTTATTCAGAAAAATTAGCAACACGAGGAGGATTAAGAAATCAATCAAATATCGAATATTTGAGTCAAATCTAATGGACTAAAACAACCGTTTAGTGACAAAAAAAAAAAAACATGTAAAAGTGTGCAAACAAAACTAAATCTGCACAAATACATTTTTTCCTCTAGGAGGCACTACAGTGCAGTGCTCCAGATAAGCAAAAGTCTGTGTTGCTATGGCAAAGAAGATAAATACAAACGCTTAAATCCATGACAACATAGATATCGGAGCATTGGGCATGACTAGAGACTAGTCAGTGTGCAATCTGTTATTTGAACGGCAGTGAAATACATTTGGACGGGGCAAAATAAGAGTTTAACTTTACCTTTGTGTCGAGGACAGACATGATTCTGTCTTTAGCTTCCCTCACGTTATCTCGTTTCCCGCACACCTTGATGTGTGGATCTGAAACAAAGACACAAAGCGTTGTTATTTAGTGGCAAGGTGTCGGCGCCGATAAGGACTAACGACAGAAAGCGAAAGAAAGAGACAACTTAAAGCCCATTCAACAAAGGATGACTGCATTTATCAGCAAATTAGTGAGCTTAGGAGAAAAGCTCTCTGCAAGAATAATTGCCGTTTTGATATGTGCAATCTCGATGAAGTCTGCAAGCAGTCAGACGGCTGTGGAAGAGGATTTATGCCTTTTGTCGCTCCTTATAGTGCGCTAAAAAAACTGCCTGTCATGTAAAGCACTGCAAAAACAGCGTGACATCTTGATTTTCTGCACATCCTTGTCTCAAAAGCTGGGAAACTAGCTTAAGATAAATTACTTTTCAACCTTTTTTTTTTTTTTTTTGCAAATTTTGATCAAAACCAATTTATGACTTGATTTTTATATTTTATTTCACAACCAATCACTTAGAAGAGAATAAGGTGAGAAAAAAATACAACCAACTCAGATGTGTCTGACAGAAAGTGGAATGTTTTCTAAATTTGCAAGCAGGCATTCATAATCACCTGGCTGGGTGGTTGCGGTTTTATTAGTTGCTTTGTGCAAAGTGAAACACTGCGGGTTTACTTTTGCCACTTGAGTGTTCCAAGATAAAGTTCAAAAAGAGAGGCTACTGGGTTCTTTGTTTCATTCTCAACAATATTACACAACACATCTAATTTCAGAATAATTGCAACACATCCACAGTGGCCTCCCGTACAGCAGGGAAAGTAAACCTGAGCACTCATGCATTGTTTTATTAATGTACTGTTCTGCTTTGTTGCTAAACCTAAGGATAGCTTTTGATGAAATCTGAAAGATAGTGAGCAGCAAATATTTGTCAACCAGATGACAACACGGAGGACAACCTGGGCTTATTTAGCACCTTAGCATAGGCTAATCATTTTTGTGAAACACTGAATTAAAGTTGTAATCCATGCAAAAGGAGCAGCGACCAGATAGACATGCTTATTAAACTGAGTTTTGTGTTCTTCTATTAGCTGTAGTCAATAATCATAAAAATTAACAGACAAAAATGTCTCAATGTGTATTTAATCTATTTGAAATCAGACTTGTTTTATTGAATTATTTAATACATTACCTGATGATATTCTAACTTATTGCCCTTGTAGATGTTTCGAACAGAAGAGCGTGCAAACAGAGCTTTATTTGGAAGAAACAAACAGTGTTCCCTCAGCTAAAAAAAAAAAAAAGAAATAAAACAAACGAGAGAAAGCAACGATTCCCAGGTAAGGCTCAAAACCGGCCAATTTCTACATGTTGCCCTTTTGCAAATGCAAAAGCACACAAACACAGACCTGTAGAAAAAGGACAAATTACTCTGTGCCCTTACAGCCCATTTGCCCATGTTTAAACTGTGCTGAGTAGCAGGAAGCCCACCAAAGCCCCTCTTCCAGGAATGCCCCTCCCCACGTAGACAAAAACACCCCAGGACTCGGATTTACAGTACGAGCTGCACACCGAGCTCCATAAATCACATTTATTGGTTTAGCTTCACAGTTGCATGTTGTCAGTCTCAAAGAGGGCGGGACTGGTAAAAAATCTCCAGGACGAGTCAGAAAACTGCAAAAATCCACATTTTATCAAGAATAAAAAACACATGATTGAAATCATAAGGGAGAACAAAGAAACACGGAGTGAAAAAAACACAAAGAGCCATTGGAGAGTTTTCACAGCCTCACTGCTGATTCCAGGCAGTTTTCCCATCATTTGGCTGTTGCTGTGAACAACCCAAAAGCTCTCAATTTCCTCCCGCAAAACTTACTTTGACCATTAGGGGGAGTCTGGCTCCTCCAAGTGTCCGCCAACTAACCTGCAGAGCACATCTGGCAAACATTAGCCAGCCTAAACGAGTGTTGCAGTCGTGATGTTGAACACCCCCGCATTTCTGGAGTGTGTTAGGTTTTTTTTTTTTTTTCTCCCCCTCCTCTCTTTTAAGGTGATTGATTGTGGAATAAAAAATGAACACCTTAAGTCATAATTTGGTTCACACGACAGCTATGAAAACAAACAACAACAAGGGCTGGACTCGCAGCTGAGGACAGTTAGCCTTTTCATTTGCACGCAGCTTCGCTTGACAGAGGAGAAACCTTTTGACCCAGAATTCTCCGCTGGCAAAGCTGAAGGATTTTTTTTTTTTTTTCCAACTACATTAGAAAATACCACACAAATGAAGAGAATTAAGAGCGTTTGGCTTGGCCTTTTCCATTCAAAAACATCTGCGGAAACAGAGAAAGTTCCAGTTGGCGTCGCGGAAGGGCTATTAAAAGTGATTTTCAGATAAAAACAAAGAATAGAACCTGAAAAATTGGAATCTAAATATGATCAGATTGAGTTAATGATTTGGTCAAAATGCTTTATTTTTTATTTTTTTTATGAGGAAGACAGGCATGAGTCCACACTGTATTAAATCACTGGCAGTGTGCTTCTTCTGATTGCTAGCTCCTCAGGCTACCGACTGGACTTATCACACTTCTGCAGGTTGCAGAGATTACTTCCTGCAGGTGATAAATGAAATAGAAAGGCTGCTTTTTTTTTTTTTTTTTTTTTTTTTTGATAAAATGCTAGACTGAGTGTGGAGAGGCTGCAAACATACAATTCCCATCAATTGAGATGGGATCCTGTATATTAACACCAGATGGCAGAGGAAACACTGCCGCAGAATTCCAGGGAAATAAGCAGAGCTATGAAAAGCACGACTTTAGATTAAAATAGTTAAAAACACATTTCAGTACCAGAGAAATGGCTGAGTCGTCTGTTACTTTAAGGGCTGAGCAATTGAGGTCTGTGTTTTATTTGTTATGACATGATGAGAAACAAATGCGGTGAAGATCTTTGCCTTAAGTAATTTAAGTAATTTTAAATGTGGCTTCCATAACATTTAAGATACCAGTCAATAGTAATGTACTAATTATGGCGGTTATGTGCACATTTATTATGTATTTATGACATTGTTTCTCCAAATAAAATGTACTAAAAGGAATTAATAACAGCAGTAGTAAAAGTATTACATGACAGTTTTAATAATCAATAAATTAGAATATTATTGAAAAGTTGATCAGCTCAGTTACTCAAACCTTATTATTATTTCATGCCTCCTTTTAGGTAGGCAGCTAATAGAGAACAGAAAAGGCTGAGAGCAAATTGCATAATGTCCCTCTGCATGTAGTTACGACAAAACTCGCTTCAAGGAAGTTTTAAAACCTTAAAAAAATATTGTAGAATATTTTTTATAATACAGCAAAGTAGCTACAGCAAAACTTGACACCTGTTACTTTTAAAGTAGCCTGAGTTGTTGAATAGCCAAAGATCACAGTTTTTAATGTCACAGCAACCGAATATAGATTTAATGACGTCATTTTAAACTCTAATTTTGTGTGAAATGTTATGTAAGCATCAAAACCAATAATTCTGTCATCTCCTCTAGTGAATGCCCTTTCTCTTGTTCTCGGCAGATAAAAGCTAAGTGGAAGCTAACGGGCTTCCTCGGCCTCTTCCTTTCCTTTCTTTGCTCCACAGGTCGTTCGAGCACTGGGACGGTTCCCCACGTCTCTTTGCTCAAACCAATCATAAGATAACCAAGTGATTCCCCCACAAGTTTTCCTCCTTCCTGCTTGTCTTGGTTTCAACAACACAGCCAGAAAAATGGACAAATGAAAATCCTGGGACAAAATTGAAAGTATTCTCACTTCGTCCTCAGGTAACGTCTCCCAGTCGGTGTAGGAAGCAGGTTTTTGTGAATGAAGGGACGCTTAGTGTGAACGAAGGGTCATGTACGTACGAACTGCCAGGACTTAAAGTTGATTAGGTATCAGAGAGGAAAAAATGTTAAAGAATCCCCCCCCCTCCCCGTAATCCCTTCAGCATTTGTCTGAGCCGACTGACTGAGGAAGTTACATGATGTCAGCGGATCGCACATCTGGTACGAAGACTAGCGCTGGCAATTCTCCTGGGGGAAACAAAGCGGGCACAGCTACACCTATTCCTCCACCCCCGTTTTCCTCCTCCGCAGCCCCTCCCTCCCGGAAGAGCTTTAAATAACCATGCGAATCTTTTATTGGTAACAGAATGCTGGAGCAACTTTACCAATAAACACGAGAGCTTCGACTCCCACACCTCCGCAGGAGAAAGAAAGGAACAAAAACAAAAAAAACAAACAAAGAAAAAGTCCTGCGTGCAGATGAAGTTATTGGCTTGCGAGGAATGGAAAACATGTAAGCTTTCATCTGTGCAAATAGCTCAATTAGCTTTTTACTAAAGAATGCAAGTGCAACGTAGAAATACGTCCCTCTCTTCGATCTGATTCCAGTTGCTTTGTCGGAGACATCCGGCTAAAACAACACTGACTGTTAAAATAAACTCTTAAATAAAAATAATTAAAAAAAACTAAACAAAACTTGTCTAGATGTAACATTTTTGAAATTCAATCTAACCTAGCTACTGACTGTTATATGTTATATTTGTTTTCAATAAATGACATAATCAGCATGAAAATGGGAGCATTAGACAACAGCAATGGCATCAAATAAAATTCCTCTCTCATCAGTAGGGTCTTATCTATGTAAAACCAAGTTGTAAAAAGTTTGCATTTCTAAGCAGCTAAGACTTTCTGTCAAATGGCTCTTATGTTTTAAAATCCCATTAGTAAAATACCAGAGAAAAGGTCGTAGTGAACCGAATTTTCTCATTTCAGCTTTAGTAATCAATGTAGGAGCAGAAATTGTTTTTTTGTTTTTTGTTTTTTTTAACTAAAAGCAACTGGATAATGCTGTAGATTTTGTTTGTGTAGCAACGTTGAAACTGTGTTTTTTGTTTTTTTTTTTACCACAGGTTGTCATATGATGATAATCTCATCCTAACTCCTAACTACTCAACATGAGTACAAATAACTGTGAATGTAGCAAATATGTAAGATAACAAGATGTTCAACTTCAGAAACTAATCTGCACGTCTCTCAAGTAAACATGTTCATACTGGAGGAGAGCCACGCATTTTACGAGCTCATTTTATACTCAGCACATCAGACACAAACATCCACAAACAGAAGAGGCATGGCAGAAACAACATCCAAGTAAAGACTAACACATCGCTCCTGTCTTTGACATGACTTCAGAACAATAGGTCATAATCAGGGGATCAACAATAAAAAATTTTTTTTTAATTTTTTATTCACTCGGTCAGCGAACCGGTCATTTCAAAAAGCTCTACCTTCCACGAGCGTCGGTTGTGTCAGTGTGGAAGCCTTTCACTGTGCAATAAAAATAAAATCAGAGGGCACACGAGGATAATAACTATGCAAGCTTTAAGGAAACATGCATTTTTGCAGCTTTCTTTTACAGTGCAACCTGCTGCTCAAACTAGTAGCCCAGTAGCCCACGAACTGGAGCAATTTGTTTTGAATTTATAGCGACAGAAACAGAAAGCTCTTTAAACTGTCAATTCAGCCACGGCGGAGGCGAAAACAAAGATGTAGAAGGCCGTTAATCACAGTCCCACAGCGATAAGAACGGGAGAGAACAAGTGTAACGTGTGCCTAGAAGAAAGCAGAAGGGTACATTTCTGATAATAAGTTTAAACTCATGAAAAGTATGAGTTATATCCAAATGCATTGGAAAAAATAACATAGTGGTGCTATTTTTTCTGGAAAACTCGTGGATATGTGGTTTAGCTCTGTTTTCACTCTTCTAAAAATGTTTTCTCACATGAAACCTGCATCCTGGTCGCAGAATATTTTGAAATGATCGATAATGAAGTTCCTGCCTAAACTGAATTCCTGAAACATAACTTGTGATTCTTTGTCCGACAGAAAAAACACAAATCTAGATCAGGTAAAACAAATTAACAATTATATTTCATGTGTTCAAGTAAACATGTGCATTTATTATACTAACTATAATGTAGCGTCAGACTGTGACTGAGTAACAATAAGTGCTTAGGATAAATGACTCTGTTCTACAAAGGAACAAAAAAACCCTCCAGATCATTGTCCTGATTTCCATTTATGAACAAAACACTCCAGTTTCAAGGCGGACATTTTCAGCCATGATGAGTTTGAATCCCTGCTACCATTTCAACAGCGTTACAAAGTCACCATCTTGTCCAAAGGGAATAATAATCACACAAAAACATTTTTACCTTTTTTGGACTTGGCTCCAATTTTCAGTTTGGAAGGCCAGGCTATCTGTGTTTGGGTTTCATCCATGATCTGGAAAAGAGTGAAAATGGGAAGATATTAGTTCATCACAATGACGTTAGCAGACACTGCGTGTTGGAAAGATGCAAGGAAACTGTGTCTAACTGAGTAAAATGACAATGAGCAGAGGACTGGTAAAATACCCAAACAGTCAGAGGAGCTACAGCATCTATTACTAGATTTCACTTTGAACCTATTTGCTGAATCAGGGTGATTTTTTTCCAGACATACATTTTTGCTCAGGGTTCAAATTCATCCCACCAAAAAATGAAAAGGAAATCAAAACAGAGAGGACTTTTAGGTTTGGAACTAAAAAAACAAGGAAGAAAAAAAAAAAGAGACATCTTTATGAGAAGAACCCTTTGAGAAATCTAACCAAGAGCATATGCTAGAGCAGTTTAAAAAAACAAACAGCAGGAAGTGGGAATAAAAAGAGTAAGAAGGTGTTCGGGAGGCACTTGGGTTTCTTAATAAACTCCCGCTTGTCTTTTCGAGCAATAAGAGGACTGGATTAACAGCTGCAATCCATAAACAACACTCTTCGGAAGAAGCTCGTCCTAAGAAGGGGTTAATCTAAGTGGAGAGGGGAAAAAAAAAACAAAACAAAAGAAAAACACCAGAAGAAAAAAAAGAAAAGAAAAGGAATGATCGCTGTGTCCTAATGGCTTTGTCCTGCTCAAGACGTTCCATCCTTGTTTTCGCAAACGTCCTGCAGTCTTTTGTTTATTTTCATAATTTCCAGGGGTTTGTGCTTTCGGGGTGGAGAAGATATGAATTTCTCAAAGTTCTCGAAGTCCCGGCCACGTGAGAACTGCTGGAGGAGCGTGTCAAGCCATTACAACACCGCCAGCCACCATTTAATATATCTCAGTGGACAACTGCATTGAGCCATAAGATAAACAGTGCAAGTCAGATGGACGCGAGTGTGCATTAAGCCCTATTAGCGCTCCCTGCAGATGTTCAAGCTTATTAACACGGACAGGAAATCCAAAACGAGATGACTTTCCTCTTGTTTATTAATTTCAGTGCCAGGATAACGTTTGTAGCTCGCAGCTAGTGCCAAAAACACCCGAAAAGGTATGTGTTTAATTTCTCCACATGGTCCTCTGGAAGCGGCGCGGTCTGTTTGGGATCCTTTGAAATAAAGTTTGACAGCTTGTCCACTGCCACCCGCGCCCACCTGAGAAACGGAGAGTGAGCTCTGCAAAAGGTCCAACACATGCGTTTCTTCGCTCTGCAGTTTTACGCTCTGAGTCTGTGATGGTTGACTGGAAGCCCTTTCAAGCCTCACTGGTTTCCTACATCCCAGCCCTATAATCACATATAAAAATGGACGGGCTAGATCATCAGCTCGACGAAAAAAATAAGGCGACGTTCAATCTTTCGAACAGGCTCGGAAAAAAAAAATAAAAAAAAATTGGTGTTTTTTTTAGAGGTTACAAAACAAAAACAAGAAGTGCGCGGCGGTTCTGATTTGAAACACAACAACATTCATCTGAAACGCATTAAAGCAAATTAATGCAAGACAATACATTTCTTGCGCAACACATTAGCACAACAAATGCCTTTAATAATGTGAGACGTTCTTGTTTTGTTTTTCCAGCTTGGGCTTTATTCCATTTCCTAATGTGGATTCAGATCTTGACTTTGACTGAAATGAAAATGCTCAACTTCAGCAGCTCTGAAGCCTTCACAGGACATTTCTATCGCTTGTGAGTTTACAACATATTCATAGAGACTGTGTACTATTGCATCTATTTTTAAAGGCAATTGGTCCAATTGGATTTCATTTAGGGGTATCAGACTAAGCAAAGATGAAAACAAATGCTTGGCACTCTTTTCAGATTCACTTTGCGAAAACTTTCTGCTGGTCCGTCACACCGAATCTGAACAAAACGTGGTAAAGTTTGTGGTCTTAATTTGAGAAAATGTTGAAAATATCAATGGCTTGGGGTATTTTGGCTCAGCAATCTATGCTTTCCCAGATCAGCATTTATTTGTTCTGATGAAGCAATCACAAAATTGATTCCTTGTGAAATAAAACGCAGCAAAAATAAAGCCAAATATTATTAGAGCTGATTGTAACAAATAGTGGATGTGGAGAATAAAAAGATCTTTAGTGCCCACTTTCACTGCCATTGCCTCATAGAGAACCACATCAAAGGCCTGATGCAGGTCAGCTACACTATTATGAACTGTTTCTCATCGTTTTGGTCTTTCTCTTGTTCTTGCCTCACTCAAATTTCTAAACAAAAGCAAAGGTGGTTAGACTTGATCCTTACTCAGTTGAATGATCAGGTAAAATATTGATCCATCAGTCGACTACCAAAATAACCACTAGATAAAGATGTAACATGTTGCCATCCCGTCTCTCTGTAGAGTTTTTTGTTCTTGCTGCAATAAAATCAATGACTTCACATGCAGGCCTGAAACTTTAACCCGATGAGTTTTTTTTTTTCCTAACTGGGTACTTCATGTTATCCTGAGGCAGTAATTCTAATCTATTACAGGACACCCACCCCGCCGTCGTCTAGTACATGTGAGGAAGCTCAATAAATCACCTCCAGCCCAGAGTGGGACGCTAACGGCGCTGACTCAAGTCACATGTTTGCGCGGACAGCTGGATGTGGTACAAACAACTGGAAAAAAAAAAAATGCATTTTGTGCTTAATGATACAAAGGGAAACCAATCCACATCAGTTCATGCTTTTTATTTGTTTATTTTTTTTTTATATTTTCACCTTTTTGTTTGGCTTCAAGTCCTGTGACACTGTCTGGGTTTTATCACGGAGGCATTCATTTAGAACGCTGCAATTTAACAAAAATATCGCTGCAGCCAGTTCTCAGAGGTTGCTGTAATTACGGAGGCAAGGATGGACTAAATATAAAACCATGACTGATTCCGCTTTGAGTTTTAGATGAAATTGTAATTGAAAAGTGTGACTTTAAAATTCAAATTCGCTCTTTTTTATCTTCTTCAAGCTAAGGTAAATTGCAATAACTTAAAAAAAAAAAAGATTTATCATGCAAATGACATCACGGCCCTTCGCTTGTATCTTCAAGCACTTGAGTCGTCAACATTTTCAGTAAAAAGGGCTTTGTTCGGAGAAACCCGCTTCCTGTCCAGCTTTGCTGTTTTTGGCAGCGCTCAGCAGATGGGACTGATTTCTGACAGACCACACACCATTTTAAAGGGCTGGATGGCGTTTGTTTTCACAAAGGGCCTTGAAACAGCTAAAGGTATTTGAACAAATTAAGAAACCTATACATTTACTATTCCACACTTCTTCTTTTTTTTCTGCCACTCCACCCTTTTTCCTAACCTGAACAAATACAGACGTTGCTGCGATAGGTTTTCATGGCATCCTATTAACAACACCGAATGGGTAGTTGAGGTTTTGAGCTGCGAAGTAGTCTAGAGCAACGTGTAGCGTCACAAACGAAGGAAATGTCTAAAAAAGACAGCACATGTAGTCAATGCATGTGACTGGGTAGTCACGGCAGCAAATCGGCATGGCGGCAGCTTGTTTCCTGGACGTCTCTGCAACGGTGCAGCTGTTAGTTCAGCTGGAATGTGTGATCGTGGAGCGAGATGGGGAGAGGGCTTTCGTAGGGTGTAAAGCAGAGTTAAGAGGCTAAAGACAGCAGAGCTGACTCAACCGTCCCCTCGAGACTCAACAGCCGTGTCAAGAATCCAAGAGCTAACTCGCAGTTATCGCCTTGTTAGCCCTCTTGGCTAGTAATGTTTACATAATTATGAAAAGGCAACACAAATTACAAGGAGGGAAGATTTGCAAACACCACAGACGAACATTTAATCAACTATATACATCCTCGACCAGAGGAAACCTAATTATTTAAGCCACCGAATTAATATTTCTTTACTTTTCTTTTTAAAAAAAACAAAAACAAAAAAAACCCCTGCTGAAAAATAGTGTCAACACAGTCTGTGGGACTCGAATCAAGAAGCACTGCTTGGCCACCAGGTGGGGCAGTTTATGTGTTTTCCAGCCATTTTATAGCACAATCAAGTAATTATGTTACATTCAGTTGTTGAGAAAATGCATATGACTTAAAAGAAATGTGACTTTGTAATTACGTGTCATAAAATTGGGCCTCTGTCTCTTTAATGGCAGCCGCCACCGATCGCGCTGTCCAGTTAGTCCAGACATTCGCAGTTTGCTGTAGCGCTAATCGACACATTTGACAACAAACGGCTGGTAGAGAACAGCTCATGCGTGAAACGATGGACGGGGAACGCACCTGGAGGTCATCTCTGATTATTTTATGTGGCTATCTGCAAATCCAAGAGATTTTCAAGTGGTTATGCACCATTTACCCGTGTATCATGTAGACTACACCACTATTATCAGCAATGCAAGCACATGCAATATTTATTTGAAAGGAAAACTTACAAATATATGCCACACAACATTGTGTGTGCCTCTGGTTTAACTCTTTGTAGACTTGTTGTGAATTTGCCTTAAACCAAATCACACTACCAATGAATGCCAACAATGCCAGTTGATGTCAACGTCACCCAGGACAGTATTAGAGGAACTTTGCTGTCGTTTAGCGTTTAGTCACATTTAGACAATTGATAATCTATATCAATTATATGTGTTATATTTAATGTAGCAATACCTCCTTAATTTAGGATCTGCTTGAGGGGAAAAGCATAAAATATATATATATTTTTATAGAATTGGAAATAAATTCACACAGTAAAATATAAACTATATGTATATAGGTATATGTGACATGCAATGTCACAAATAAACACTTCAAACCTTAATAAGAACTAGTTAAAGTTAATATCTCAATGACTTTGACCGAAAATGTTGCTGTCCTACTTAAACATTTTCCTTTGCAGTATCAAACAAGCATCAATGCATATATTACTGACATACAGTCTGAATGGATGGTACAAATAAAGGGATATTCATTAAAGTTCAAGCAGTTGTTTGAAAACAGCGATATCCTGACGTTTGGCTGCTCTGCCAGATCCGATTTTTCCAGCTAGAACTCTGACTTCAGAAGGGGAGTTGAGTTTCTGACTGGAAACCGACTTCTAAGATTAAGTTTCCGCTAAAACAGTCGTAACTCTTTTTTTTTTTTTTTTTTACCTTTTCTCCTCAGCAATTAAGATCTTTAGTTTTTATTTGAAGTTTAATGGAAGCAGTTAGGAAAAAACAAGACAGCGGGGAAAAACCCATAAAAAAAGGTGGATGTAGTTTTTAGCACAGAAGGGAAGAGTATACCTGTGCAAAGTGGGTCTACATGTCATCAGTTCTCCAATCCACGTGCAGTATATGGGTCACAAGCGCAGAAAATGTGTGTTTTGCATAAATATCTATGTAAGTGCGGATTGGGCCGCAAAACTGTCTGACCTACTTATGTCAGCCTCTCATAATTTCCTGCAGGACGAACATTCAATCTGGACTGTGGTAATTTTTGGTATTTTTTTTTTCTATGTCAGAGCAAAGAAATACAAGCTGCTTTGATGCAAAAAAAAAAAAAAAAAAAAAAACTAAACTAAATAAATGATGTTTGGCCTCAGATCTAAGCGTGCTGGCACTGTTATGTTAGGCCTGGCATAATTTAAAGAACCACATTCTCTGGGAAGGAGAGACGGAACTGGCGATCCCAGATGAACTGGCTGCAAGTTCAAAGTTGCCTCTCGGCTCAAAATCCACTCTGAGACCTTCTGTGGTGAACAGTTATCATCTTCACCAGCTTCAGCTTAGCTTCTCAAGTCTCTCTTTTGCCTCACGGCTCAACCTCTGCGCCGCTTTCCAAAAAGCTTTCTGGTCTTGGCCATGAATTCAAACTCCCAGCAGATCACAATGGGAAACTTTTCCAGCACAACAGCGCCTTAAACTGCCTACTGACACATGTTTTCTATTAAACAATCATGAACCTAATTTGCAGAGGAAAAACTCTCACTGCACCAGACTGATAGCAGTGAGACATCTGTGGTGTAACGGAGTGCAAAGACGAAGCGACATGAAAGCAAGAGGGAGAGTTTGAGGGCCAAAACCAAACGGATATTCCCTCATATGAGCTGCGAGAACTTCGACAGGGCCAATCCCAAAGTGGTCCAACTTGTGGTCAGCTGCCATCATTGTTACTTTTTCACTGACTCTGTGAACAGGGCGGACTAAACTAGACTCAGAGAAGTCCAGCAGACGGTGAGTAAGAGGCTCTGATCCACCGAGGTAACTGGGGTTTGGGGAGAAAGCGCAGGGGCGGATCTTTTTCTGCCGCGACTGAATATCTCATTCCCAAA
Source organism: Poecilia mexicana (assembly GCF_051168715.1). Taxonomy (NCBI): domain Eukaryota; kingdom Metazoa; phylum Chordata; class Actinopteri; order Cyprinodontiformes; family Poeciliidae; genus Poecilia; species Poecilia mexicana. The sequence goes on along the minus strand of NW_028263384.1, from coordinate 12,495,802 downwards.
GCACAAGCAAAACGAGTGTGCGTCAAAACAATAAATATATAAATAAAACTGACCATATGCTCTCACGAGGAAGCTGGAGAACCAGTTTATTAGTTGCACTGAATATGTGCGGTGGGGCTGTGGGACTGGCAGGGAGCCGTCCAACTATGAGTTTCCATTTTCATCAACTTCAAGATATTCTACGCAGCTCATCCATTTTCTCTCAACAATACTGCTGCACACTTGGTGTTTATTTTCCTGACTTTTACTGGGCATATACGGGGAATCAGGAGTTTTGGAAAATGGAAATACTGCTGGAAAAGCACAACGCTGGGACTCCTGCTTCACTGCTTCCTGCCAAGTCAAACATCGGCAAGCTAATTTCTGTTATCTGATTTAATGTGTAATTAGGACAATTTCTTTAAGCAAACTTTAAGTCCCTGAATCACAGATACAATATATTTATATTCAAGTACACACAAAGCTACAGTACGATGCATCCTCCAAATTCCAGCGAGGGAGACACGGGGGGAATGAAAAGGCGCCTGGCTTTAATTACTTAGGTTAAGAAAACTGCTGCAGGAAAAATGAAATAGCCGCTTTTTGACATTAAACTCCGCTTCCCAAATTCCGAAAAACAAAAGCGGAAAACAGAGGAAGGAGGAACGCTGAAACAAACCCCGCTGTCCTTCATTTCTGTCTTTATAGCCCCAGTAGCTTTCTGAGGAGGGTGTTTAACAGGGTCTGAAACTTGTTTTAGGCACGTAACAATCTACAGGCGATGTTTCAAAGAGAAGAAAACAACGAGCAAAGCTGAGTAATGAAACACGACACAGTGTTAAGGTTTGGATTTTTCCAAAAAATGACAGAAGAGTTCATCTAATAGTTGCCATGCGTGACGGGGAGGTTGTTCAACGTTTACCTAAGACTTTCAATCAGAACGGCTACAGTAATAGAGACTTTGGTGTTAACATCTTACTGTTAATCTGTTGACATGATCTCACAGTGTATGTTCTGTTCTTTGTTCATTAAGATATAGATGGCAAGCAATCCATCTTAATCTAATTTTGGGAGTGTTGGATAGTCTAAGAAAAGACTCTTCAGCACAATTGGAAAAATACTTTTATATATATTGACTGACCGATCAGAAAGAATACCACGAACTTGGAGGGGGGAAAAAAACACTTCAAGATTTTGTAAAATCATGGAGAATCCTCCTTGTGCTGTTCTTTGTGCAGTGCCTTCATTAACTTTTATTACAACAGTCCGTAAAAAGACTCACCGCTGGGCCCATTTTTAACACTGTGCTAAACTCTAGATAATCTCATATGTCACGGTGCATTATGTAAGTGAGAACGGCCCCGCGTGTTGTGTCAGCTGTGTTTTTAACGTCAGAGTCCTGGGGCCTTTTAACGTCAGCGACGTTCTATTGTTTTTGTTTGTTTGGATTTGTAATTAGAAGTGGCTGGACGAAACACCCGACGTGCGCTCCCTTGCGAGGAGAGAGAGAAGTGGCGCTCGAACGCAACCCAAAGACACAGCAAACGTTACCCAGGTGCAGACTACACGCTCACCTTCTGGAAGAAATCCTCTCCGCCGTTCACTCTCCCCTCAGAGGCAGCTAGACAAGAGAAAGAGGAAGAGAGAAATCATTTTAATACAACTACACAAACATTCACTTTTAAAGGCGCAATGTAATCCTGTGACAACCAAATCACACAATGATTATAAAGTCTTCACCGTGCTACAGTATCTTCATTCAGAGCCAGTGTTTATGGTGGACTTCTGTTTCTCTGGGTATTTTATTTGGCACATTTACCGGGATTGCTGATTGGAGGCAGTGGAATAAAATGTTCCAAGTAATTTTCTGTAATCCCAGAGATGGGACCCAGCTTCCATGAAACAAATTGGTGGATACGAATCATTCAGCGTTTTACACGAGCCAAAAATGAAGTATTTCACACATTATGGTCAACTGACTGCCCAAATATTTTGAGCACAGCTTCAAAGAAACTCAAAACCTGTTTGAAAAATCACCTGTAAACAAACTGAGCATTAGGTGTTTGCAGCCAGAGCTCAAAACAGAAGCAAAGTCAAGTCTGAAGTCACTCCAACACATCTGAAAGTCCTTCAAACTGTTTCAGCTCTGTTGATCTAAAATACATTATCTGCCACGCAGGGCAAATTCATATAACGCTCTGCAGCGAGCGTCTAAATGATGCTTCCAGGATGAGTTTTCAAGATGGGTCGCAGGCAGTCTGGGTAATTTTAATAGCAGCTGGACAGTCAGATGGATTATAGACTTTGGTTATTGATGCTGACCTCAGTAAAACAACCTGAATGATATTATTAGAAGAGAAAATACATTCCTGCAAAAATGATGGTTCTGCACTGAACTGAAAATCCACAGAGGAGGTCAAGCCACCTAATGGAGCATATTACAGCACCTCTAAGATAATTATATGATTCCTGGGTCAGGTGATTCAAATACAAATTGGTAAAACTACTTTGCAAAGTTGTTCTAAAAACAGTTTCATGGAAATGTGCACACAAAACGCTGTTTACTGTTTCTAATCCATTCAAAAGACCAACCGCCAAAGATCCGTTTCTACTTCATGCAGAGATTAAAGCCAGATTGTTGAGTGCCTACATCCAGAGCCATTTGTACTGAAACAGACTTCAAAATAAACACGTCTCCAGACGACAGTCCATGAAGACGGAGAGTCTGGCTTTGCTCAGCAGATGAGTCCGTTTGCATGTAAAACCATCGGTAGCCCACTCAGCTCATGAAAGACCAGTTCTGGCTTCTCTTTAAATTCAAACACAAGAATTATTTAAGGAAAAGAATCTCAAAAAGCATTCATAAATCTGAGACATTTATTTTAAATTCTCTAGTTATCAACAAGAAGATTTTATCTCAGTTCACTTAAAGCAAAATCCCATTTTTGTCACAGTTTACATTTGTAAAGACATAACTTGTTAGCTTACTGTCACATTTGTTAGCATAGGGAGCAGCATCCAAAAACCAGTGGTGGGAATAATGACGTCAAAATAAACAATGTTATTAATGTCGCTATGTTTTTCAATAATGAGCAACCAAATTCTTCTTTCACTGGTACAATGCCATTTCCGCTGCTAAAAAGAAAAAGCCGCACATTACTATAATTCAGAGCTCAGATAATCTAAGCTAGCATTTTTAACTGAAAGTGCAGTTGTCATTTTTGTCTCGTAGAGCTAAAAAGGCATAAATAAATATTTGAAATGTGATTAATGCCCCAGTAGCAATGTTGTTCTTTATATTTGTAATAAGCAACTTCTCACAAAGCACCCCGTGTTCTTCAACAAAACTAGTAGTCACAAAGAATGACAGTGTTGATGCTAGCTAGCATCAAGAGAAGCCTAAAGTCAGGCAAGGCTAAAATAAAGCGGATGGGGTAACGTTTCCAAGCAGCCTGAGCTTAATTTTACACCGTGCAGCCATATCATTAGTGTACAGAGTTTCCCACTTATAACTCCTTCTGTGTCTATTTTTTATACACTGGAAGAAAATACGTAACTTCCTTATTCCATGTGAAAATGGGATCCCGCTGAGACAGGACACAGATAAGGTTTTAAGCATGCCGTCAGCTTTTGTAACATTAAAAAGTAAAAACTGTAACAGATGGGGAAATAATGTGGATGAAGCAACACTGGATTCCTTTTTAGCTACTTCAAGAGCTTCAGATTTTTCTTTTTTAAGTCAGAGTGGCTTCAAAGAGTGACTGATGCTCACAGTGACGCACTTGGAAAACAACTGAATATGCGTCCAATCTGATATGAGATAAATCCACAGTTTCCTTGCAAAAATTCAACTGCAACAATTGAACTGGAGAAAGTCTGTAATGAAGACTGGCGATACAACAATGTCTCAATAATATTTTAGTTTAGGTACACATCAATTACAACTGGTGTGATGGTAGATACAAGGATAATTGCTCTGTTCTTTGGCAGCTTTAAATGATCCCAGATTATGAAAACCTTCTTATTGTGCAATTCTCCTGTTAAACTTGAGACGTACAAGTTTAGTTGCTGCTTAGACAGCAGCACATAAACATGGTTTATTCGCGGGTTGACAAAAGATAAACAGTCTAGCCCAACAGAACAGATTTTCTTCTGCATTCAATTCTTCAGAAAAAAAAGTAAACAAATGCTAATGTCAAACTTAATGTCTCTATCACAGGAGGTGAATAGATGAGAAATGATTCAGGGTGGGGTGTGAGGATGCTAATGCTAATCCTTACAGCCTCTCCAAACTGTTTTTGCACAGATTATTGACAAACACCATTGATTTTGCCAGTGATAGAATTTGAACAATTTTACTTTCAAATTCCAGTTAAATACAGAAAAAAAAAATCTTTCGCTTTTTTATTTATTTCAAAACTGAAAATGTAAAAGATTTTCAGTATCCACTTTGTTCTGAGTTTAGTACAAATCAAAAGATTATACATACAGAACTCTAAAAAAAAAAAGTATTTTCCTTCTTTTAATTATAATAATCAGTGGACTGATGAGGAAAAAAGTAACACTTTTAATAAGATCCGCTTTCCCATTACTACTGGTGTAAACACTTCATTTCAAAAGTAGAACATCATACACACAGTCAAACATGGTGGTGGTCGGTGATGGTCTTTTGCTGAGTTGCTACTTAAAAACAAGGCAGGAGTTAGCCCTGCAATCGGTGGATCACAGGGTTTGTGTACTTGGGCTTTGGGTTATGCCCAGATGGACCATGGGAGTTTAGAGGAGCCCTCCAGGATGTCTGGGGTGCAGGTCCTATGGGTCTGTGGGTCCTGGGCTGTTGGTGGGGGCTCACTTTGCTTTAGCTAGCATCTTTTGGGCTCTCAGGGAGGCCCCTGGTCTTGGTCGGCACAATGTTGGTGACCAACAAGGACGAGGGGCCTTCATGGCACTGTGCTGCACTTCCCCTTTCGCTATGTGTGGCCCTATTTTAATACACTACAGACACTTAGGGCTTTGGGGTTTAGGTGAGCTAGACCCCGCTGTTAGCAAGTAGTGGAGGCAATTATTTTTCACATAGTTTTAATATTTAATTCAAGATTCACACATATGTTAGAATTTGATACTGAAGACATTTAAGTGCAACAAAGAAGGAGAAACAGAATCTGTAAGTGTGCACTTTTTCAAGGGGCTGTGTGCTTAAATCTCTTAATTTCCAGCTTTAAATGTTCAAGACAATGCAACAAAACGGCCACCGGTAAATTTGACTGCATTTGCCCTGCATGCCTCAGTGTACTGTTTTAGCTAATATACAGTATGTGCTGTTTAAGCTAGCAGTGCTCTATGTGAAAGAGACCAAAGGTTTTTACAGCGGTTTTGCAGGCAGAGCAAAGGCAAGTGATCTTGATTATTTTTATATTGCTCTTGATGTAAAACTTTAAAGTACTCAGTACGCCATGCTATTTATTTTCCATGAAAGGAGGTTGTGCAGCCAGTATGACGAAGATGGAGATGCTTTAACTACATAAAATGAGAACAGGAGTGATTCGTGCCAGAATGGGCTGTATGGAACTCTGCAGGGTATACTTGACCAATGCAGCGTTCATATAAGAGCTGCCATTGTGCAAGTAAGTAATTCTGCAGGTGTACGCTGCTGCTTATAAACTAAACCTAAGATTTTAACAGTATAACGCTCATTTTTATGGAAAAATATGTTTTTTGCATGTTTCTGATACATAAAAAAAGAGGTAATCATTTTTCCCTAATGATGAAATTATTAAGTCTGAAGGAAAATAATTACAACTTTAAATAGCAAAGTAAACAATAAAACAAAAGTAGCGTGAGAATAAAAGCTGGAGATGAACAGAAAGGTGTTATAAAACACATTGTGTTTTGTTGTCAAGCTGCTAATAAATAAGACAAATACTAGTAATAAGTAAGGCAAATAGCTCAACAGCATTTTTGGATCAAGACTCACAGGAAACTGAAAGGAATCTGCATGTTCTCGCTCATGAGTGAGAACATGAGCGATGTGTTTGGAGAAAAACATCCTGTTGAGCCCACATGGAAGAAGACTTGGGAGGGACACAGCACGGGGTCCCTGAGCTATGCAACAGTGAAAAAGACTAACTTTAACGTGTCCTCTGGGGTGGACATGCTCCTGCATGATGCAACAAGCCAGAAAGTTAATCATCCTTGTGAGGTTCTGCACTCAATACATGAGAACAATTCAAATGTGGCTCTAAATGCTTTATGTTGGGCATCTATTCAGGCACACCTGACCACATCTTGACCTTTCCAAATAAAAGTCATCAGCATTAAGCATAAGGAACATTACTTAAGTTTGTACATTAGGTACAAGTTTGTAGAGGGATATATAGCATAACAGAATGGATGGAAAAAAATCTGATTACATTTACCATGAAGCTTTTTCTCCTCTTAATGGAAATAAGAGGAATACAAAGCCCCCCCCTAAAATGCTCCACCTTCAGCTGAAGTTCCCACTCAACTAAACTTATGTACATAAAAAAGATAAGTTTGTCTCTGTTTGACAATAACACCAAAAACTAAAAAAATAAATCAGTAAAATATTTCTTAAATATATGTTGATGGATAAAAATTGTTCTCTGAAGCCCGTTTTTGTCCAAACAAAACAAGGCTTTAGTGTTGGCAGTCTGTATTATTGAGGTGATTGAAAAGCAGGAAAAAAAGTGGCCCAGAGCTAAAGAGCATATATCTATTCTTCAGCTGTGTGCTCTACATAAAAAACAATCTGCTTCTGTTTCTTCTCGAAGGTTACCTGAGTTCAGTGCGCTCTCCTCCGTTCCAGCAAACGCGTCCAACTATTCAGCCCAGATTTGCATGTTGCAATCAGTTCTGTCATCAGACCCACTTTGAAAAATATGCACTTAATATCAACAGCTACTTTCATTCGATGGCGATTTGAGAAAACAGTTATGACATTTGAAGGTAATCAGACACACACCCTTGCAATTTTCCCAGTGTGACTTCTTAAATGGATCTCATCACTGTAACGGGATGAAAAGGGCGACGGACATTGGGAGGGAAAGCACCCGGGGCTCGTCGCTGCCAGATGAAGCGGCAGCGTCTGGGATTCATTACCCTGCGGAAAGACGAAGGTTCTGGGAGATTCCACTGTTTTGACGGTAAAGGAATGTAAACAGCGCTTATTTATACGGTTATGACTTCAATCCACACACAACAGTCCGCAAAACAATAGAGACAGAAACCCAAATCACAAGGCAATTTTGACATCAACAATTTCACTGCTGCACAGTTTGAGTTGGACACTGCTGAGGGTTAGCGAACGGCCGAGAGGGAGCGCAAGTTCAAAAAGTTACAACAACTCCGAATGGCACATATGTAAGCCGTCACACGTTTAGTTTTGACATGCTATATGGTAAAATTTATTCTGACATAATAAAAAAACCATCTGGTGCCAGATGCATGACCAACGTGTGTTCACCTGTGGAAACCATCAACTCCATGTTGCGATTCCTTGCACAAATACATTGTTTTAATTAATTAACAATTTGTTTCTCTGCTGTTGCCCAGGGTGACCAAGCTGGCCAAAAATCAATAAAATCAAAAGTTGTAGCATTTCAATAATTATGTTTTTCTCGTTAATAACAATATTTATCTTTTTTTAAGCCTTGTGCGTACGAGGACTGAGGCAAATGGTACAAGTTTTACGTGTGTGGGGTCAGTTGGACCCCATTTCTAAACACAAGGGTTAAAAATAATGTAAAAAAAAAAAAAAAACTCTGAACTTTTCCATTTACAATTTTACAATTAGCTTACTTTAACTCAAGTGGTGATAGGAACAGAGAGATTACTGTTAGGACAGAGCAGGATGCATAGGACTGTAAAGATACAGAGGAGCTTGCAAACATCATATGTGGTGTTTTTTAAACATATTTGCACTTTAAAACAGCACTAAAGAGTTTTGTACATCAAAATATTAGCAGTTGAGAAAGTGCAAGTTGTTATTAGCTTACTTGTACCCGCCAATGTCCCATAACTTCTAGAAAAACTGGGTATTTTTTTAAATAAATGTCATTATTATATATGTATTTTAATTTGTTCTTTTGGTTTGTATACTAACACAGATGCTATCTTAGAAACTTAATATTTTTTTTCTTCAAAAATAATTTTTGTTCCCACAATTAAACTTACCAGCCCCTATGAGTCAGGCTGACACCACTATGAAAGGAACTCTGTAAATTAGACCCAGTTTATTTCCAGTATGAGTGAAATGTTTCAAAATGAAGCCAGAGGAAGCAGAAAGTAAGAGGCTACACAGGAACCTGCTGGACGAGACAGAGGCACCAGAGTTAAGCTAATGGTCTGGAAAGTAAACACAGTCTGCTGCTAGCATATGAACTATTGTTTTGTCTTGAAGTATTAATAAAGTCCTATTTATCTGCAGAGCAGTGTGACGTGCTCTCTGGTTATTTTACAAACAATTCATTCCTGATCCCTAAAATACTCTTTTAAAGCTCCATGTTTCTTCACATAAATGAATGGGTAACGCAACATAACACATAAGAGCAAAGCTGAGCTTTTTACTTTCACATATTAAGTTTTGTTTTGGACTTATTTTTTAAATTATATTGTAGAAAGAACAAGGACAAGTCAAACCTGCAAAAAGATGAAAAAAATACAAAAGTATTTTATTTCAGAAAAAATTGGATTTTTGTCTTTTTCATTATGTTCAGGCACATAACTACATACCTCTTTTTCCTGAGGAACTAACAGTATGCTTGTGCTGGCAAAACATGGTAATGATTGCTGTTTTCACAATCACCTTTTAACCTTCTCCTCTAAGTGATCCGTTTTTCTCAAGTCTATGATTATCTTCCAATTTTGAATTAAGAAATGAGACCACAACATTTGCCTCCAGTTCTCAAAAAGCTGCTTAGACTTCACATTCCTAAAATTGCTTTCCTTTGACACCACTTCTTCACCACAAGTAGAAACCTACACTGCAAAAAGTCTTTTACACAAAAAAAGAGCAGCAGGGAAGTAGTGGTCCTATATATGTTATATACATATATATATATATATATATATATATATATATATATATATATATATATATATATATATATATATATATATATATATATGTGACTGCAGCAGCTGATGTATCTCAATCAGCTGCAGTCACACAGTTAATATGATGCCAAAGAAGAGAAAGTCTTGTTATGTCCCTCTGTGAATAGTGCATGTGTGTTAGTATCAAAGGTGTGAAACGTTTTAGAGATTTTGGAAAAAAAAAAAGTTTGATTAGCAGATGACTGCATTTTGTATCCTTTGAATTATTTTACTAAAAGGAGATAAATCTATGTCAAAAGTTATCTTTGATTTTAAAAAGCAAACAGAAGTGTGAAGCACACCAGCAAAATATCACAAAACTGCACTAGCGGTCCTTAGCCTGTGAAAAAGGTTAACGCCAGCCGCCATCGGCTAACATTTCATAACAAATGACAACTTTGAAAATCCACAGCACGATTACCAAAAGTGAAACAGACAGATACAAAAACAAGACTCAAGAACACACCTGCCTAAACATAAACAAGTCCATTTGGTGATTGTCATATTTCCACAACAGCTATCACTACCAGCTCCTCCTGTGAGCATCGTAGCTCATACACATGTTCAATAAATCGTAGCAAACACATGCAACTTCTCTAAACCTTTAGCCTCTGAATCGAAAAGGGAAAGCAGAGACAAAGTTTGATACATTACTGATAAAGAAAAATGGCTTCGTATTTACTTCTGTCAAGATACAAGTGATTTCCCACCAATCAGGCTTCAAAATAGATTATACATGAGGTTTTTAACCCTGTTTCAATGGACAGATTGTGCTGAAGAGATCACACAAAGAACTGGACTTATTGCTAATTGAACACACCAAGCCTGTTTTGTAACATATCATCTTCAGTACATTTTATATATTCTGTGTTTTTCTTCTTCTGAGAAATGTTTTTATGAACCCTAAGCTTCCTTTTCTCGAAGAACATAAGAAATGATTCAATATCTGTGCTCAACTCGACATCTTCAAATATCCCTTTCAAATGTGAACCACTAATTCAAATCCCAGTTTGCAATAAAGCCTTTTTACAAGACTGGCTTGGTAAAATGTATGCCAAACATATTTAATTATTATCAAAGCTTTTGGCAATTTCTTTAAAAACAAGGATCAGGGTTTGGCAAAAACACATGAATATAACAGAGAAATATCATAACTAACCATTTGTTCTCGCTATGCGACTATCAATCAGCAATAATCCACTTGTAATCCGCTCGGCTTCTCTTCATATGCCTTCTTGTTTTCTGATTTGTTAACAGATCTGCTAAAATGTATGATTTTTAAAACATCTGTTTTTGATTTGTCTGAGTTGACAAAGTTTGGCTCATCATCTCTACTAACCCCCTTTTAGGCACAAGATACAACTAATCTTTATCAAGGGCAATCTAAGCAATGGCAATTCTTCAAACACTCTCAAAAGCACTTCATTTGTTTATCTTGTTAACATGGATCTGTAAATTAAAAATGGGTATTTTTACAGCTGTGAGGTCGCTCACTGGCATCTACCTCAATATTTTTAATTAGCTGAAGAGTACAAACAAAATTCTGCCTATCTGTAGAAGCTTGTGGAATTAAAAGCTAAAATATGATATAATACTACTTTCCTATTTTCATCATGGCATGAACGGCTCACATCAAGGAACAATGATAAGCAGCAACATGTATTTTTGCCTGATCTTCCCTGATAAAATGTACCAGAAAATAAACCCTATCAGAACATTGATATGGTTTATCCATTTGGTGTTCCTTAGATAGAGGAACACTATCTAAACCCAACGTAACCTATTTTTGTTTTTAGATATTGAAGCTCATGGAAACCAGTGGCTGAAATCACACTGAAGTCTTGCCATTACATTACAATGCAAATTCGGGCCACTATTGATATCCGATATAATCACTGACGTTACACCAATACAATAACTGATATTTACCGAAACTGAAAATTTTTCCATACTCTCTCAACATTGTAAAATAAACGATGCATCACTAACACTGCTTCTCTGCTTCATCTGAACACCCATAATCCCATGCTGCATTCCTATCACTTACTTCTACATAGCCAAAAAAATACCACATGGTCAACACCCTCCCCGTCCTAAAACACGCACACACAAACGGCGACGAGATGGAAATAAATACTGGTTATTGGTATCGGTTCAGATTCCCTTACGGAGCCGATACCTTTATGTTCAAATCTAACCAACAGCCAACACCAATGTCAAAGCTCATAGATTGTGCATCTCTGGTAAAAATGCTTTGCTCCTCTGTAAAATTTCAGCATGGAGGCATCTTCTTCACATATGGACTGCGTTCTTGAAATGTTTAAAAGATGTTCCGGGAAGTGAGGGGCGCGGGGGGTTTCAAATGCATTCTTGAACTTCTTTGGAGCGTTTTCCACCCAGCTCAGTGATAGAATGTCTATAAAATCAGCAGGTGAGAGAAAATGTGCAAATATGACGTGAAGCCAGAGGATCAGCTACGAGTGAGTGAACGTGCTCGGCGTGAGTTGTATGTCGCATTCTTCTTGACATTGTAGATTTATGTGGTATTCCTAAAACGCAGTACGTGGCGTCAGGTGCTTTTCTGAGAGTTTTACAATCAGTGATTTCCACAACCTACTTCATGCGTCATATTTAAAGCTTTTTTTCTGCTACCAAAAGACCAGTTTCCCCACAAAACTGTGGCGGTGGTGAGATGGTCCATCTCCAAAAGAAGAAAGAAAGAAAGAAAAAAAAATCATTCACCACGAATTATGCATGTGAAAAACATCTGAACCCAATCGGCTGCATGTTCTCATGAATCCTCTCAATGCTCATGGAAGAAAAAGAAAACAGACAATACAACTGATAGCATTTGACCTGGCTGCTTTCCCACAGAAAGGGCTGCTCTCATTCATCCAGACTACACGTCTTCCTCCGCTAACAGAATGTTTCTACAAGCGCTCAACCTTGTAGCTGACAGGTAGTTGGCAGTGATGGGATTGAAAGCTAAATGAAAACAGATAACTCTGTTTCCCCGTGAGCCATTCTGGGATACTTTTATTTATGTTGGCATCTTAGCAACAGATTCCAGCACCTGAGACACCTTTCAGCTGTTTCTACATGGCAACAGGGCTATCTGTTCTCCCATTCATGACTGATGCAGCTGAAGGAGAAACAGCTGTCTGGTTTATATGATCTGCCGTATCAGTGCTGCCAGAGAAGCTTTCTAAGTTTTCAACATAGACATTGTTTTTCAAAGGAAACTGGAAGGTTGTTACCCCCTTTTTTAGCCCCCCCCCCAAAAAAAAAACATTAATATTTTACCAATTAATCTTGTTTGTTGATGTCTGTCAGTTGTTAAATCCTGGCTGCTTTTTATCGTCTAATCCACATTCCTTGTTGCAACTCTTAGTCTAAAAATAGTTTCGGGTTTTTTTTTTGGTTAGAGCAGCAGATCACATTCCTAACACATAATTTACTGTCTGTTTTCTGTGTTTCCTGCCTCTTTCCCTTTGCCTGCTAGAGATAAGGTTATGGAAAAAAATAAAAAATTGGTCCATCTAAACCAATTTTAACCTACCAGTGAATCAAAATGATAAAATCCAATATCAAGTATACAAAATATATAGCACATACATTGAAAGTGGGAGACATAAAGGGCTTTAAGTGACTTTGAACTAGGGCTGAAACGATTCCTCGAATGATTCGAGTACCTCGATTACTAAAATTCCTCGAGGAAAATTTACCTGCCTCGAAGCTTCGTTAATTTATGTTTTATTAGTTAGCGCACCGTGTTCCGACCGGGACTTAATTTGCGTTGCGCGGAGCTCTCACTTCTGCCTCTGAGTTGTTGACAAAAGCTAAGTCTCAGCGGCATAAAGTCCAATCTTCAAGATTGGCCCGTGGGGATTTTATGGATTGATGATAATGCCCGACTTTTTATCGTTTTTGGGGAACCAATAAGCATCCTTAAAATGACTGGGGAATGCCTGGAGTACGGCAGCATTTCTCCTCCGGGGCTGCTGGTTGAAAGCGAACGGCGGGAAGAGCGCTGAGGTGAGCGGATAGCCTGAACAGGGCGGGCGGCTGAGTAGCTGATGCTTACCGTGTAAATGTAGCTTTACCGACGAACCGCACAATAAACTTCATATCCCGGTCTGAAGAAACGGGTGGCGGAGCGCATCGTACATGGCTGGTAGATGAGTTTCTGAGTGTGACCAGTGAAGGTGTCGTAAATATCCCGTATTGCTTCCCCCGTGTTCGTCCCCCGGTCTAACGGTTCGTCAGTCCGCTGGTCTATTTCCTCCCATCCACCCCATCTTACGTTCGTTCATTCGCCCTCTCCTCCCACTCCAGGCGGCATTTCCCGTATTTTCAAACCCAAAGCGTGACAGGTTAGGTGGCAAGGTGAGTTTAATTAATCTATTAAACTCACTGAAGATGAATACATAAACTAAAAGCTGGATTGTAGACATTTTTTATAAGCATATTTGTGAGCCTGCCTCTTTGTTATTAAATTCAACATAATTTCAGATTTTTCTATAACTTTTCTTCTGGTTAACTTAGAAAGTGAGCTATTATTGTTACAGGTTAGTTTTCTAAACTACAAAAAAGCAACTGTTAGGGATGCTCAAATATGAAAAATTGGACTGATACTGATATTGAAATATTGGCCAGATTTACCAATATTTCATTTTACTTTTTTTTTTTATCCGATTACTCGATTAATCGTAAGAATAATCGATAGATTACTCGATTACTAAAATATTCGTTTACAACAGCCCTACTTTGAACGTAGCATAATTGTTGGTGGCAGACAGGCTGGTCTGACCATTTCAAAAAACTGCTGATCTGCTCGCATTTTCACACGCAACCACATCTTGGGTTTCATCCGAAAAAGATAAAGCAATCAGAGAGCGGGAGTTGTGTGGATAAAAGTGTTTATATCAGAGGTCAGAGGAGAATGAGCAAAGTGGTTTGAGAAGATAGAAACCCAACATCAGCTCAAATAACCAACATGGGTTACAGAAAAAAAAACAAAAAAACAGCTGCCACTCCTGTCGACTGTAAACAGCAAACTAAGGCTAAAGTTGGGCAGTAAAAGATGGCAAAAATATCCCCATGTTCTGATTAGTTTTGATTTCTGCGGCAACATAAAACCATGGATCCAGCCTCCATTGTATCACCAGTTCACACAGTTGAAGGTGAAATGGTTCCGCAGAATTTGCCTTATTATATTAAAGTTTTTAGGTCTCTTATGAGTTCCAGTTACGTTTAAGTGAAATTAGCGTGAAAACATTAACCCATGTATTTAGGCAGTGACAGCCTCCCTGAAACCTTTTCTCTTAGTAGGTCTACTATCCACCATAATCTACATTTAGCTTCACTACATATAAAAGAAACCTGGTCTTTCCTATAGATATTTCTAAAGTGGCATGTAGCTGTAGTCTTACATAAACTCTTTTCTTGCTGCTGCTTTTCATATGGAGCAGCTTGCTGAGATATTAGGCTAGTTCTAAAAAAGATCAATATTTTATCCCATTACAAATATTTTACTAAACATTTTTTGCAGCATTTACACCTCCAACACACATGCAGTCTTTGATAGAAAACAATTTTGAAACTGAGTTTAAGGTTTATTTAAGTGAACCAGATACAGAGTAATAACTAAACACAAAGGTCCATTTTACATTTGCCCACTCTGGCTTTTTGTACCAATAACCACAAAAATGAAGCCATTTTTATTTTTCTCTTGATACTTTTTCTAACTTTGATTGTGTTTCCAACACGTTACGTCGATGCTGAAACTAAAAGGTGAGTAAAATCAAAAGTTATGCACGAGCCGTGATTGTTTTTGATATAATTTTTAGCCTCTTTAGGACGCTCTGGATCAACTTCTTAGGAATGTTTTTGTAGTTAATTGCCAACAATTAGCAGAGCATAGATATCACAAGGTTTTTGTAGGAATCTCAGAGACACTGGAGACGCTTTTTTCTACAGCAGAGCTTAAAATATCCAGATTCTTTTACACAAGGCCTAAATCCAGCATCTACAGGAATGAGTCAATTTGACTGCTAATAATAAGCTACTTCCAAAGATCTACTGATAACAGTAAGAGACTTTTTATTCACATACACTGGCCTGATATGTAAATATTCCGTTATGTTAGTATAAACACTATTATTTCGAGAACTTCAACTACATAATTCTGTTTCTCAAAATTAAAAAAAAAAAAGACCACTGTTTAAATTTTCAAAATATTATGCTTTGTTACTTTAACACTGCAATCACTTAAAACTTTTTCGGACAGCTCATACACACAGCTGACGACATATTTTTGCGCCGTGCCGAAGTTGCCCGCCTGTTCCCAAGCAGCTCCTCTCTTCTCCAACTTCCTGCTCAGTTGCTAGGCAACTATGACATAAAACACATTTACTAAGTGCCAGATGTTCCTGCCTGACAAAGACAAAAGCCTACCGGGAAAACTAGATTCACTGACCCTAAGTTCCCTACAATAGGGAGTCTAAAGATAAAAAAATAATAATAATAATAATTAAAAAAAAGTGACCTGATCCTATAACAACAGTTTTA
Organism: Poecilia mexicana; assembly: GCF_051168715.1. Lineage (NCBI taxonomy): Eukaryota > Metazoa > Chordata > Actinopteri > Cyprinodontiformes > Poeciliidae > Poecilia > Poecilia mexicana. The sequence continues at coordinate 12,480,139 of NW_028263384.1, read as the reverse complement.
TTAAAAATAAATTTCTGCAGCATGTTCAAGAAAACCACAACCATGTTTGTTGAAGAAATAAGATGTTTGTGGTGAAATGTTTGGGTCATCTTCCCCTCTATCTGCCTTGTGTAAACGCTGCCAAAGGGTTACATAATGATGTACATTCCTGGTGCCTGGTATCTAATAGATCCCCCACGGAGCGTAGGGAGTCGACTTCGATAAACATTTCACTGTACTATTAGGAAATCACTGACATTTAATGGTCATGTCTCTTTAATTACAGTGCATAAGACCTTCCTTTTAAAGATGAGACAGATCTGTATAGAAGATTATTTTTATAGGTTTTTTTTTTCTTTTGTTCTATTCCTGAACTTCATTATTCAACCTCTGAGTTTTCTGAAGTGATACAAATTTCCTAACTCATTTAAGGTTTTGGGAAGTTTCTCTCTTAATAATTAGATTTCCTTTTTGTTCTCCACCCACTCTCTTTTTTATAATTTGAGTGGAAAATGTTCCAGGAATGGCTGGGACTACACTTTAAAGGTGCACACATAAAACGGCTTCTCTCCAATCAGGGCAAGTGGAGAAAGGCAGATTGTTCTGCTTGTTGAATGAGGAGAGAGAACAACAAACCAAAAGCCAAGGTTATCCACATATAAACATTAAAAAAAAGTGATGCGGAGGGAGGGGTTAAAGGCTGGCTGGTTTGGATGTGTTGGTGCGGCTCCTCTTTGCGTTAGCGTGCTCGTGTGCACCCCCAGTGAAAGATTTTCTAAAATAGCAACCGCAAACCAGACAGAATGTAAATCTGTGCTTTGAAAAGGACTGATGAAAAATAAGTTTGAGGGCCATAGAAAAAAAAAAAGTGGTATTCATTTCAGCCCATTTACAGCTCCAGCAGCAAAAGAAATGGGTCACGGCACTGCAGCTTGACTCAGAATGTTGAAATAGCACTCCTGGTTTTTTATTTTCTTGAGTAATGAAATGCAGGTTTTTCTGTAGAGTGAAGCTCAATTATATTACAGGTTCTGAAAGCCTCCTCATGCCCAGCATGAAGGAATTTGACATGTAAGCAAAGCTAAATAAAATTGTTTAATTGCATCAGCATGTTTTAGAAAGAGAGAATGAGTGAGAAAGGCGATGCCAACTAAAAAAAAATGAAACCAGTATTTAAGTTTGCCTTTACAGGACATGCTGAATGTTGTTAACTTTTTATGATTTCAATGACTACTGAGAGTTATAAAGGGACGTCAGCTTGGCTTTCAAAGTACATGGCATTTATTGTAAATGGAAAACACTGGATTACTGTACTGATGCTTTCCACAACATTCATAAGCGCTGGACTCACACTAGTATAGTTTTGTGACTGCCTATCCTGCACAGCGACTATAAAACTCCTATTCAAAGTCGTCAAATACGCCACTGCTATTCTACCTGATAATGTGTAGAAGATGAAAAAACAGCAATGATGCTTGTTTTCAGAAAATGCGCAAATTGAGAGGTAAGCTGTTTTCTGGCGTCAGGCAGGTGTGTACTGCTATCCTGATAAATATCCAAAGTAAATGCAACCATTACACCCAAGTTAAAAATAAAAATATTCTTAATTTCTTTTATGTTTTTGTTATTTCCTTGTATTTTTTTTTTATTTTTTGCTATGGAGTCAATAATTATCAAAGCAGTTCTTTAGCTTGACTTAATTTACTGACGGTACATGAACATCATCACTTCAATCCAGGAATTTCCCCAAACATCATAACACAATAAAGTGGAGTAATGTCCATACAGAAGTTAATCAATCTTATTTCTGCTAAATGATGGGGAAAAACATTGTTCAGTTAGTAGGTAAGCTGTTCTTATTGGAATCTAAAACTCTACATAAATCAAGAGTTAAGGCACAGCCATCTACAACACTCCAGTCAGAGTCTGGTATACAAATCTTTCTGAACGACAGATGATTTCCAAATCTAGACACGAGACAGGGATTTTCCTTTCTGTTGCTGGCCCGCTCTCTTGTTTTCCATTCTTTGCAATGTTTCAATCCAACAATAATCTGCTAGAGGATTCTCTCCAAGTTCCCAGCCTCTCCATCTTTACTTTCACTTTAGTCTCATCACGTATGAAAAAAGCACCGCGACATCTGCAACATCCCAAAAACCCAAATACTTCCAAAGTCCATTCGCTTGTATGCATTGTGATGCACATGATAATTTTTTTTTTTAAAAATACACGTGTTGCAATATGCAGCTGTTTTAGAAGTTGCTGATACCTGAACTTCTCCACTTTTGTGTGAGTAGGTTAAATGAATATTGAGCTGTGGGGTCGGGAAAAGACCGACGAAACCTGGAAACTTCGGTGACTGTACCATGGGTTTGGAACAACATAGCAGTGTAGAACCGTCAGTGTTGAGAAATAAAGGGGAGAATGTAGGAAAAAATGAAAAGCCAGCAGAACATTCCCCGAAGGACACTCACTTCCTGTCTGCGAGTCTTACTCAGCAGCTGGGGGAAAGAGGAGGCTGAGGCCCCTTTCACTTAGTACCCTCATTATGAATCGGTGGAAAACCTAATGAAGTCATTCTTTGAGTTACAGGAAAAAGACAATAGCTGAATTTTCATCAAAGGTCAAGATCAACTACTCGTTCTTCTTTTTTTTTCTTTTTATACTGGCTAAAAGTTTACATTTCTAAAATTGTAGCAGTTATTGCAAATATAACTAATATAATGACTATTGCTAAATGTAAACAACATTACAGCATTAAAAACTCAAAAAGGAAGGCTGACTATTAGGGTTGGGTGGTAGTACAGTATTAAATATGAGGTACGTAAATATTTTTACAAATTTATTAAAACTGTCTGTATGCTGTGACCGTATAGTATGAAATAGATGATCTGGGGAAAAAAAGAAAAAAGAAAAGAAGGTCCTCTGCCTTCTTCCAGTGCTCCAAGGACTAACTACAGAACTAACACAGCTCGGTCAAAAACAATCAGAGCCAGGAGGAGGGTCTTAGCGTTGTTAATCTTGTGTATGCGCCACTCACACCATCAGTGTGTGAATGTGTGCATGAATGGATGAATGCAGTGTGAAGCAGTTTGGACAAGATAAATCACTACACAAGTACAGCACATCTGCCATGAAACAATTTGTCAAGCTTTGAACATTTCACAAAGCACAGTTCAATCCATCAGCTGAAGAAAGAGCAAAAACTGGAACTCTGCCACGACATGACCGTCCTACTAAGCTGACACGTCAATCACAGAACCATTGCAGCTGTGGCAACCATGGCACAGGTGTGGCAATCTTTGACAGGACAAATATTAGTCATGCCCACTACAAAGTTTGGCCTTTATGGAGGAGGAATAAGATGAAAGCAAATCAAGCAGCGTAGGGGACATATGCTCAGGTCAGAATACATTGAAACAAAACCATTTGAGCTACATGTCAAGCACTATATTTTGTGGAAAACTAACAATGCATGTCTCCCTTAATACGTCATCGCCGCAGTAAAACATGGTGGCATCAGCATTATGCTGTGGAGATGCATTTCTTCAGCAGGGACGGAGAAACTAGTTAGTGTTAATGAAACGTTGGGTCTAAATACAGGCTGAGGAGGAAGTTCTCCTTTTAGCAGCAACAAAAGATGTTCACAATAAGGTGGCAGAATTATCACAATATATTGTGTATCCAATATTCATATCGCAAAGGACTGAGAGCAATAGGTGTTCAATAATGTTTTCCAAGCATAACGAAATTGTAATTTACATGCTAATGCAATATTCAGCCAGTTTGTCAGAGTCTCATGGCATAAGATGCTCAAACGAACGTCAGTGCCCAAATAGGCCCATTTGGCAGCTGCTCATCGCAGTATTTTACCATTACTGTATTAGTTCCAAGACTTTCTATTTTGCAGCCCTAAGTCACATGTTGGAATGACCCAGTCAGGCCTTTGACATCCTTTGACATTTCCATTCCACTTGACAATTGTGCAACACTTTATCACAAAATCTCAAAAGAATACATTAAATTCTGTCTGTGTGACATCACAACCCCATCTAGACAAATAGCATAATTGGCAAACACTTAAGCCCCCCCTCCCCAAATAAAAAAGTGGATACAGCCCAGCCCTAGTACAGTGATCAGACTGAAAAAAAAGCATCACTTAGCCTCACTGTTTCACCACTTGTGAACCAATAAATTGTTATTGCAACAATTTACTAATATTACGCCTGTCTCATGGCTCCATAAACTAAACAACAGCCAGAAAGCACAAGAGTTGCTGCAACCATTTGGCTATGACAAACATAGTCTACATTAATTATATTTACAGCTATTGATAAAATTGCAAAAAAAAAAAAAATCCTTGCACTCTTATGAAAGAAAAAAAAATAAAACAACTTTGCTGTCCCTCTAACCTATAATAGGTGGTGGTTCAGAAGGGGAAGGCAAATTAGGTAAATGAGGAAAATGATTCACTTAGCCTAATTGTGGGTTGTTGTCACTGTTTTGCAGAAAACATGTTGTTACAATGTGTACACACACTGTCTCCACCAGGAGTCTGAGCTTAATCACAAACACCACAGAACTATCATTACCAGTCTGAGTGTAGAAAACCAGTCCAGAGAGAGAAGGATTAAAAAGTTATGTGTGTTTATTTTTAATCATGATCATTAGGAGAGAAAATGCTGTTTCTTTCCAAAGCCATGTTTTAAGCTTTTCAGGATGAATGTAAAAAAAACAAAACAAAAAAGAAAACAAAATACACACACACACACACACACACACACACACGCTCTCATGCAGCATCTTTCAAGCTTTCGTGTCTCTGTGAAAGTCTCCAAGGCATTAAATGAGGAGTTCTTATAAAGCGTGCCAAGAGTACAACTGTAAACCCAGAGACCATTCAGGGTGAGATTTTGTTGTCACTTCACCCTCTACTTACTGATCTAAAACCCTGGAAACCCATGTCGCTGCCAGTGATGCAAATGCTAAACTTGTAGTTGCTGAGCAGTTAATAATTTCCATGTTTTCCCTGATGTAAACCATGCAAAGACAGGGAGGCCATGCACAATATCTGACCCAAACAACAGTTTAAGCAAGTAGATTAGAGTTTATTACTGGGAGATATTCCACTTCAGTGATACTCAACTCTAGTTCTGCACTTTTATGTGCCAGTTTTTCCATATTCTCGGCATTAGACAAGGGTCAGAATGAGACTGTCATGTTGTAGTAGCATTTAGTAAAAAAATGGTTTGGACACGTTGCTTGGGACTTGTCACCTAGTTTTAAAACAGCATTACCTTAAATATGAGTGATTGGTGGTGTGCCTTTAGTTTCCATTCCATGACTATCTATATTTTACAAGAAAAATGTATATTTTCTATTGTAAATATTGGAAAGTGTAACAGCTTTTAATCTGCCAGCTTGACAGCAGTGTGCAGCAACAGGTGGGGGAGGGGCAGTACTTCAGAACTCTTCTCTACAAATAGCTGGACAAAAATCTAATTAAAATAAATGCATCTAATTCACAACTCCTTCAGCTTCCAACTTGAAAAACTACTAGTTCAAGTAGTTTAAAAAATATATCTCATGCAGCATTAGCAAAAAAAAAAAAAAAAAAAAAAATATATATATATATATATATATATATATATATATATATATATATATATATATATATATATATATATATATATATACACCGTTAAAACAAGGTCAAAATGAAAACATAAAGAAAACATGTGACTGTTATGGTACATTTTATCCATTATGGTAAAAATGGATAGACATGCATTTTCAAACTGCTAGTGTTCTGCTGGGTACCCTCTTTAGGAGATCCTCTTTAGGAGATCAATCTATGCCGTCCCTACTACCAGTTCATACCCATATACTCAGAAACATATATGAATATCAAATTATTTCAAATTATTTATTTTGATTAATTGCAGAGATAAAAAAATATATAAAATTAATAGAAATCCTGCAGTAATTTATTTGTGTACAACACTGAGCACCCTGTTTCCATTAACTGTGCTCCTGATCATTGTTTGGGACAGCTGACTCACTTGTGAAATATGTGAGATTTTGACCCCTGAGTAAACCGCGTTGCAATTCGGCAGGCTGTGAGTAGCATGGGGAAAATCACTTTAAAATCATCAATTGTCAAAGCAGGTACAAAAATAAAAACGCAGGAAGTGGATAAGGGGTGAAATTACTCCTGGTGGAAACATCGCATTACCCTTGGAATGGATTGGCTTATGGACCATACTGCAAGCACACAGGATGCACAGCAGCTTTCTTCTGCAGAGGAACACTTTTTACTGAGCTTAAGGCTCACATTTCCCTTTTTATAGACATAGCTTGAGAACAGAAAGTAAGGCTAATACTCTCTATAGTTCTACAGGATGTAAAAATATTAATGTGTCAAAAGGGAATTTCAAGATTGCATTTGCAGTTATGCACATTAAAACACACACAACACACAGAACAACTTTAGAGGCTTCGGAGATTATTGAAGATGGAGACGACGTTGAGAAGAAACTTTCACTGCAATATCAGAGTGTGCAGTGTTGTAAACACAAATATTACTGCGTGGCTGTAATATGTTAAGACCACGCAATAACACTGCACACCAACAATACATTGGGTCTCTTAATTGGAGCTGGCATAATATTTATGATGCACTTGGCTTAGATCTATTCTACAAAGTTGCAAAAAGCTTGATGGTTGAGGAAAACCAAAGGAAAAGGTTGAAAATGTTGGTGAAATGAAACAATAATATTGAAATTTGAAGTTTTTTGACCCTAATTTATATCAATGATAAATTACAGACTATTATTCCTAATTATGTGACTTCTGAAGACAGCTATACTGGATTTATCTAGGGGCGGCAGATTAAACCGGCAGACCTTTGAGAATGATAAGTTTCCTTAAAAACCATGTATTCTATTTCAACAATTATGCACTAATTTGAGTCAATCCCATACAATGCATATAAATTAACAATCTAATTATAATTGCAGACAAAATATTGTCATCTAGTTAAAATCTTTCTGAAACTTTCTTTTTTTGTAGTTACTGACTGACATTGTGGCAGACGTTTCCAATGCGCCGTTGTTCAAGTCTGCACAGTTTCACCATTCACAGTAGCATTTGCAATATTTTGCAATTCAAGACCAGATGGTCAGTGTGGCCTAAAAAGAAAACAACAAACTTCTGCAGACAGACTACCTGGATGCAGCCAACAATTTGAATTATTGTTGTGTGGGAAGTGATTACAGCATGATGCCCTTTGGCTCGTTCTCTAATGTCACGTCGCAGTTAATTTTCCGGGAAAGACAAAGCAGCGAGATCGTTACAGTCGATATAACAGTGGATATAAAAATATACTCGGGTTCTCATAAAATGGTTTCATTACGGTCCAAACTCTGGCCTTACCACATCCAAACATATATGCTATCCAATCAAAGCACAAGCAGATGTTACAGAGCTCTGATTTAAATAGACGGGGCTGAGGGAATCATTTCTTACGATCTAAATTGATTTGCATAAAAAAAACTGTTCTACTGCGCACCCTCTACTGACTTGTCACCATAGTACACATACATAAAATATTTTGTTAACTGCTGCAGAGGGTAAAGGTCAAAAGCTAAAGCAGTTTCAAGGGTGAGAAAGTCTGAAGCTCCGACCCACCAGGCAGATCAGCGACTGAAGCGCAGCAGACGTTTCCACTCCGCATCCAAACTGCAAAGTCAACAAGAGCCGTTTCAGCCATGACGTAATAGAGACAAGATTGGGAAACGAGATGTTGGGAGGAGGAAAAAAAACCTAAGGGGCTAAACTGACAAACTGTTGCGATTCACCCAGACAGCTTCATCAAGTCACATACACAGATGCAGAACAGCACAAACAGAAATGTTTGGGTAAGCTGGCGTGACGTGGCGCATGGCATGTCCGGAGGACTCCGACTCGGGGCCGGCCCCTGCTTAAGTTGTTTTCCTGGAAGAGTTCGAGATGACATGGAGCTTTGAGGAATGCACGGAGCAGCGAGGCAGCCACCAGGACATTCTCGAGGGGAGCCACATGTGTGCATGCACACATCTGTCTGTGTTCAGAATAAGACCAGCTGCTTTCCAAAATATTATATTAGAACACCATAAAATTTACTGATGGCCTCCTAAAACCACATTACGCAGAATGCACTTAAAACTAAGTGCAACGTTGAAACACTTGAAATATCCCATCTTTTCTGTTCTGCAAACTTTTTTGACACAGAAAGCAGCTTCAAAGCCGTTCGCAGCAACTGCTTTCCTGTGATACTGATAGCGACTTCAGCTCCACCAAGCCAATGCGTCAAAATGACGCACCCTTGTTTTGAAATTAAAGACACAATGAACTCAGGCTTTCTTGCAAGATATCTGTTTATCGTCACACAAGAATTGCTAGAGAGACACAGACAGAGGGAGAGGCTTATTACTAAACATGAATGGGTCAGTTATCAGCATTGAGACAGACTCTACAGGGAACTGCATCTGTTCCCTATAGTCAATAGAGCAAGTATACAGCTATGCCCCTCAGTGCATTGGCATTGAGTGGCAGTGTCAATGCGGACTGCCACTCAACTGCTTAACAGACGGCTACTACACTTTGAAAAATGTCTATAAATACTTTCTTTAGCAAAAAAAAAAAAAAAGAATAAATATTTTGTGCTAACTGGTAAAAACATGATGATGATGGCAGCACCATGCTGTTACGGTTATTAAAGTTACTTTAAGGGAAGCACTAGAAAGTAGGGATGCACAATATTGGATATTTGGTCGATATTCGATTTGCCGATAAACTAAAACTCATTTGGCCGATAATAGATAGCAATACTGGTATTTATCCAAAGCTTGTAGAATCAACTGCTGGTGAGGTTTTTATTTATTTATTTTTTCCTCCACAGTTAACCGCTCTCTCGTTTTCCCTTTTGGCCACCATGACCTCATCATAATGGCCAGAGTGGTGGTTCTTGAGATGGTTAATTAGGTTTGAAGTGTCGTAGGACTTCGCTGTCGCTCCTCCTCGCATCACTGATGCTGAGCAGTCACCACAAATAGCAATTTTGCTATCAGTTTCCGACACTTTAAAAAACTTCCACACCGTTGACATTTTCACTTGGTCCTGCTCTACCGCCGTGATCAGACCAGATAGACACGCGTGACGTCATGCAGGCATCATTGTCACTGGTTTTCCATATAAAAACAACACCTTTCATATCGGTGAGTTATTTTGACGCAAGGGCCGCTGTCCAATATTAAATTTTACAGCTAATATCGGCCGTTACCCATACCATGCCAAAAATATCATGCATCCCTACTAGAAAGCCATGTATGTTATGGAAATTGACTGTAGGCCAGCTACCTGAGTAAATAGAGTAATTAACCAGCTAATATCATGCTATTACATTTGTGTTACTCTGTAGTAGATTGACAAAAAGTATATTTAGCAAAATACGCCCTTGAAAACTACTACTTCTAAATTTAGCGGCATTTACTCTGTTTTTTTTTATATGGCATAGATAATAATGACTGTATGCAGTACTAAATCATAAACCTGCAATATTATGTCAGAATATTTCAATGATGGAACTGACTGTGATTAACACAGGCGTTACTCACATTTTCTTTTTACATCAACACACTGTCTCTACCACCATCCTTGGACTTTAGCATCTTAGTCAGCACAATCTACATGAGAAGTGAGTCTTAAAGACAATGGCGGTCAATGCATGCGGTCAGTTTATAAGGAAGCAGAGTTTGAATACATGACCTCTGAAGTTTTACAGTCTACAATATGTTTGTTGCCTTTAAGCCGTCGATGCAATATAGTTTATATCACTTATTGTGATAAATTTCTTATCATGATAAGTATTTTGACTTATCATCATCACAATAATTTCCAACTGATGATGTTTAAAAAACCCCTAATCTGTTCATATTGTCAAAATTATTATTTGTACTGTTTACTCCACTGTTTGTTCAATGAGAGTGTAAAATGAATATCAATAAATTTAAAAATATGATTTAATACAGTTACAGTGTGAAGTCTGGTGATACAAATCACACTTTTTATGTTACTGATGTCCTAATGAAGCATATTACAAATTAATGTTTTTCAGGAGAGGTATTTGTGTTTGTGGGGCTATGATGTTAGCTGTGCCATTCAGTCACAGCCGCCTCAGAAAAAATAATAGTTCTTAACAATACATTTATTATTATCACAATAGTACAACAAAATATTGAGATAAAACCTTAAGTCCATATCGTCCACCAATACTGTGCATTGCAATATTACATATGCACCATATGATGATGACAGTGCAGAAATGGGAATGATTACTGTTTTTGCCTTAAATACGCCTTTGAAATCATGTTGTGGATTTCTGTTTTAGATTTTGACATAAATGCCAAGGTTTGTACAAAAGGCTATAAAACAGTCTAAAACTAACCCAGTCCAAACGCTAAGAGAACCTTACATTATTCCTGGCAGCTCAGCAGGGATCAGTTACGTTTTAAGCAACCATGATGAATGGAGGCACTAACAATAAAGAAAGACTAAAACATGAAAACCTTGAGATGAGCCCAGTCTGTTTCATCAGCTGTTCGCAAAAGCAGACTCTTCTGCTGGGAAGCAAGTAAACTGAATGTTCAGGTCAACTTCAGTTTAGTCTACAGACACACATGGAAGCAAACAGGAACTTGTGTGGCGACACCTTGTGGTCAGAGCACGTAAGTTCGGCTACAACTTTCACGACTGAACAGGGAAACTCTTTTTTAACTTGTTTAAATTTAGGGCCTCATCCACCGACAAATTACAAAAACAAAAAACAAAAAACACATCTATAATTTACTTTCCTTTTCAGCTTCTTTATGTATTGGCGTTAAAGTCACGAAGCAATAATTGGAAACATTAATTGCCTTGCGTTAATTGCTTTGATTGATTCTTCCAAATAGTGCAGAAGAAACTTAATTTTGTGCCACATGGTATCCAGAAAAACCAACATGTCCGCCACTACAACCATACTTTCCTATCAATTAAGTATCTGAAAGATTCGGGTAGTTGCTACTTTGTTACAAATATTTAAGGAAGGACATTTTAACTTCACTGGAGTTCTTTTTCATTATTATTATTCATTTACCTAACAACATGATTTCCAGCTTCTTACGGTCCACGCGGAACCTCTCCTCGGTCCACTCCGGGTCTGGTAGCGGATGGGGCCCGCTGAGGTCCTCCTCTGATCCGGGGAGAGGGGAGTCGGTGCTGCGCTCGCTGTTTGAGCCCTGGTCCGACTGCTGCTGCTGCAAGTATCCGCTCAGAGTGTCGCACTGGGCAGCCATGGCGCCGCACGGTAACTTTCTCCAGGGGCCACAGCGACTTGACTATTAAAGCTAGAATTAAATAAATAATAAAAAAGACAATAATAAAAAAATAAAAAACGTCTGTTAACTTAAAAAAAAAAAATCCGTCACTTCGAGGCGTCGTGCGTGCTCATTGTAGGGCAGTCGAAGTTTTTATTATTATATATATTTTTTATATTTTTTCCTCCGCGGTTACTTCAAGCCCAGTCGTTTTTCCCCCCATTGGACAGACTCCTAAAAGTAGGCAGCAGCAGCAGCAGCAGCAGCTCAGAGATCCGCTCGCTGTTGTTCGTCTGTCTGCAGAGTTAACGGAGCCTCTACCAGCACACATACCAAGCAGCTCCTCGGGAAAGTTTCACGTGTCAGACTCCTCCCAGAAAGTTTTAGAACATCCCCCCCGGGTTCCTGCGAAGATCTCCCAACTTTTACTGGTTCCGAGAAAGGTTCTGGATTTCATTTGTTGTTTCTGGTTGAGCAACTTCATGCATCACTTGAAAGAAGCGGCTACAGCCACTTTTACACCTCAAAACGTGCATTCAAAAGTTTTTTTATAGTAATAAAAGAAAACACGAAGCCGTCTTGAATCCCGCAAGGAACCAATGCGTGGACGGAACCAAAGAGGCATTTAGAGCAGGCCATCTTTGAAATTAGATGCTACATATCACTGGCCACTTTATTAGGGACACCCTACATGTACTAGATTCTACCCAAGTGAGTCTTACGCAGTTCCTACTGATGTGCTGCTGATTCCCCTTCTCCACCACCTTCCTAAGCTACTATATTGGACTGAGATCTGGCGTCCAGAAGAGGGGTATCGTGTCCAATGAACTCCTCGTCATGTTCAAGGATCCAGGTTTAGAGGATGTCAGCTTAGAGTACATTTCCTGCAGAACATAGCCATCAGAAGACGGGTATGATCACATACCCGTCTTCTGATGGGTATGATCACATACCCATCAGATGTGATCATACACATCAGAAGATGGGTATGATGGGTATACCCGTCTTCTGATGGGTATACCCCATCAGAAGACGGGTTTAGCACTTTAGTGGAAGTACTAAAGGTACTAAGGTACTTCCACTTAAGGTGGACGTACCAAGTGGAAGTACTTAGTACTTAAGGTGGAAGTGGTGTTTCAGCAATGTACAGTTGGATGGAAAGAGCGCAAAGTGTGCCAAGAAAATATCCCCCATGGCATTACACTACCACCACCAGTTTCAACCATTAATAAAAACAGGATGAATCCATTCTTTCATGTTGTCAACACAAAATCCTGATCCTGAATATCGGTGCTCGAACTGAGACTCATTAGACCAGACAACATTTTGCCAGTTCTAGTGAACTTGTGTAAGTTTTAGTGCCAAATTTCTTTTTCTGTTAGCCAACATGAATGTTATAGTCTGCTGCTGTTTCCCCATCTACCTCAAGGTCAACATGTTGCACATTCAAGAGATGGTATTCTGCATACCCTGATCATAAGTTGGTTATTTTAGCTATTGTTGTTTTTCTCTATTGTCCATTCTGGCTAATCTCCTCAATCATCAAGAAGGAAATTCTTCCAAACAACTAGACATCTTCCTGGACCACTCAGTAAACCAAAGAGATGGCTGTGCATTAAATCCCAAAACATTGGCAATTTATGCAATATTCTAACTATTCCATCTGGCAACAATCACCACATCACATTTAAAAGTCACTTAAATGACTATTTTTCCTCAATGCAAGCCATTTTCACCACATCTACTTGTCTAATTTCACTGAGCGAGTTGCTGCCATGTGCATGGCTGATTTGCTATTTGCTTTAACAAGCAACTTAACAGATGTGCCTAATAAAGTAGCCAATGAGTGTACATAAGGTGTGATTCTGACTCAGCAAGTAAGTCTTTGTGACCTATAATCTTTGTGACAGCCATAATCCGATTGCTAGACTTTTTCTTATTCCAATTAGCATGTTGCAGAGAAATCACATGCCATTTGTTGCCACCAGCAAGTTTCTTCCAGATATTGTACCTGTCCTTCTAGAAGTCCTAAAACTTATTTTTAAATTGGTTGGCTTTTAAGTACAGCACATCCACTTTCAAGAAGATTGATGTCAGGCTATCCTGAACTACAAGCACTTTAATATTGTGGATCGTTTTCCTTCTTGTCCACCCAACCTGTATAAAAGTTTCAACAATTTACTTGTTGATTTGATTTTAAGAATTTGAAGGTAGTCCTACTTCCTTATTGTACAGCACCCCTTGCAGCAAAAAGGGGTGCTGTACCATGGTAACCATTGTTACCATGGTGCCCCCAGCACCGAACATTGTTACAATGTTCTTAGGTTTGAGTCTCATCATGGTCCTTCTAAACGTACCTTTTGTTGTTCAAACTAAATAGTTTAATCTTTGTTTTGTTCCAGCATTAAACTTTTTTCCAGAAGGTATCTGAGTTGGCCATATTGGCAACATCCGTTTTGAGGTAGAGACTTCTCGATTGCCATGGCCTGAGAGAAAACCGATGTTCTCAATGTCCAATGTTGAATAGTTACACTAGTGTCAGGCGTCAGGCTTGTTGTTTCCTAAACATCCTAAATTATTAATTTTCACCTCAAGGTAAAAGTTTGGGCCAGCAGGTTGAAACCTAGACACAATTGAGGGTTCCAGTAGGATAAAGATTTCAAACACACATCAAAACTGGTTTTAGAGGATGAAACAGGCGAACGGTGAGTTTCTGGTATGACCCAGAAACTTTTGAAAGTTTACTCACTACAGTTTAGATAAACTCGACTAATCCTGATAGACAAATATCCAGTCCAAATCATGCCAAGATCTTTTTGCCTTAAGTGTATAGTTTCTGCCACTTGCTATGGGATATTTACTTAAATAATAATGGGGTGAGCCAGACAGTGAGGGAGTTGGGAGCACTGTTGCCTTGTAACAACAAGGTCCTGGGTCTGAATCCCGGCCCAGGGTCTTTCTACATGGAGTTTGCATGTTCTCCCTGTGCATCCGGGTACTCTGACTGCCAACAGGACTGTTGGGTTGATTGGTCTGTCTAAACTCTCCTTAGGTGTGAATATGTGCCTGAAAGATTGTTTATCCCGTCTGTCTCTGTGTTGCCCTGCGATGGACTGGCCATCTGTCCATTGCAGGATCGCCTAAGTCAATGCCCGTTGACTGCTGTAGATGGGCACCAGCACCCATCATGACCCCAGTAGGGATAAGCATGTAAGATAATAGATGAATGGATAATAATGGGGCTGTATGCATGACTTTGACCTGTGTAGATTAGAGAAAATTAATTGCAAATTTAAGCTTGTGCATCCAGTTGTTTGAAATATACAAATATATAACCACTGAACTTGTCTGTCGCAACAATGTCTATTGCATCGTAATTACTGCACCACATGGGCGTAGGTTTGGGTAGGGACGGTAGGGACATGTCCCGACCAATATTCACGGGATATGAAAAAGTCCCGACCAATTTTTGCCATATTGGCTCAAAGAACGTGGATCTACGATCTTTGATTAGCAGCAACAGGCGGTGCGTGGAACGGAAGCTTCTTAGTTTGACATTTATTATGAGCCTCCGAGACCGTGTCGGAACGGTGCTGTCGGGGGGATGGGGGGAGGGGGAGTCAGTTGAATCGTCGGACGTTCTTTGATTAGCTGCAAAAGGCGGCGGCTAGCTGGGCACACGCGTCTCCTTCTGAGTCTCCGAGACCATGTCGCCACCAAAAAAGAAAAGGACAGACATTAGAAGTTATTTCGCTACGTCGGCTGTAAGTACAGTGAGTGGACCCATAAGTTGGATATCTATCACGCAACGCATTTGTTGTAAAGTCCGGTGTTTAGTAAGGTCAGCACTGAATGTGAGGTAGAATAGGTCTGTTAATGATGTAATATTTTTTCACATAGGATGCTCAGACAGCAGAGCAAGGGGCAGAGCAGAACGATGGAGAGGTGGCTGGAGCTTCAGGGCTCCAGGTGAGGTGTTAGTTCTCAGATATGAAATATACTGTGAAATTATCTCAGTAAATATGGCATTTGAAGTGTTAGTCTTAAATTAAGTTAAGCTAGTGTGAATACAAACCAGTGTTCTTGAACTGATCTGCTGAGTATGACTGTATCTGGTTGTATACACAAGATGTATGATATGGTTATGGTTGGGGGAGGGGGTTATTAAGCCAATGTGGTTTCCCCCCCTTCTCAAAAATGTTCGGTGCTCTTGGGCATTTCACTGTGCTGCCGGGGGTGGGGGTGTCAAGGTCCCCACCAAGGTCCCCACCAAAACTTAGACCGAACCTACGCCCTTGCTGCACCATATAAAATAAAATGAACAACTGAAATAATGAATGCTCGATTATATAGCAAAAGAATCTTTTGCCATAATAAATCACCTAAAATGGTTTCCCCCTAGCAACCAACTACAATCTGATCTCGTGAACTAAATTGGCCTGTTAAAGAATGGCTTTTAAGCTCAACGCAGACTTTATCTGCATCATAAAACCCTCATTTATCTTCATATCCTGCAGGAATTAAATAATAAAAACTGTTAATACCAGTTTACCGTATGTAAACACTGCAGATTTACTACACAATATGAACAGCTGCATAGAATAAGTACAGACCATAAAATGGCATCATAAATAATGTCTGCATGTTATATGACTAGAACTCAGAACTATTTTGTTGTGACATATGTCATTCCTTGGAATGAAATGTATTTTATGCTAAGTATAGCAAGATAAAAATTAAATGTTTTGCAAACTGCAAAAATGTAACTGTAAAACATAAAAAAACAATCAACTGGGAAAGCACGTTTGCATCCCTTCACATAAATAACCACTAATGGACATTTTAAAAGAAAACTGGAACATCTTCATTAATCTGTATTTGCTAATTGTACAAGAACATTGGGACAGCTGTTGGAGAAGATAATTCAATTTTAATTTATAGAACATCCTTTCTATTTTTATTTCATCACTCCAGCAAAACACAGTAATAACCACAGTCCACATAATTAGGTATTTGGCAAATAGACCGAAATTAAATAAAACAAATCGTGTGGAGGGGAACAGATAACGCCTCATTAAAAACGGCTTGGTTAGTATAAAGTGAGGTGTGCCATCTAGTGGACATGTAAACTATAAAACAGACAATAACGGGGTTGAATAGTCCTCCTACAACACATTGAATGAGGGTTGCTTTATAAAAAAAAAGTAAATGGAATTCATATTCTGCTAAATATCTTTATTTCAAGATAATGAAAAATATAAATACAAATCTGTTCAAAGAAACATACAGTCGCTCCACTGCAACACTTCAAATAAAATATTCAGAATAATAATTCCAATAATGCCAAAATAGTAAAACGGGTAAGTCAAGTAAAACCTCAGTAGAGAAAGTGCATTAAGCAGATTAAACACCTCAGTTACAACCAGTGTGGAGAAAGCACTTGAACAGTACTGTCATCTGTTGAGACGTTCTGGCAGAAGCTGTTGCTTTATATTTTTCCGTCACATTGCATACCTCTGGGTCCATTCTCTAGCTAGTTTGTTATACCTTAAGAAGACAAATAAAGATATAATTAGAAAAAAAAAAGATTTGTCAGATAATAAATACAAAGTTACTTACTTTTGTCTATCCGTCTTGTAGATCTGTGCAATCTCAGGGACGAGCGGGTCATCGGGATTTGGGTCACAAAGAAGGGAGCAGATGGACAACAAAACTTAAAAAAAAAAGAACAAAAATCTGTGTAAAAGAAATGCCTTTTTGTTTGAATTTGCTTTACACTTTCTGCTTAGATCTTTCTAGGAGCTATCTATCGAGGAAAAGAAAACAAATAAGCAAAAAAAAAAGGGAGATTTTCTTATTGTATGTATGCTCCATCTCTCTCCTGCCTCTTGTGCACTCCACACAGATATCCGCTACGCACATCCTCACCTTTCTGTCTTTCTGATGTATACCACACACATGTATACCACACACATGTATACCACACACAACCTCAACTCAAACATCACAGCCTAATGACATTCTTCTCAGGTTGAAATGCACTTTAAAGCGACCAGCTTTCTGAGACGCAAACCAGACAAGAAATGGAAAGTTTCACCTAATTTCTAATTGATTTGGATAACGGTAGCCAGACTCTGGAACCTCTGAAAAATGGTCCTGATGCACCTGAACATCTCTGAACGTGCGCTATTCAGAATAAGACGACATTAAAAGCAACACAAATGTCTTTAAGACATTACATTGACATCCCACAAAAACCCTTTAATTTCCTCATATTTAGACCAAAATGGCATATTTTTGGTAAAACACCATCATACATGGAAAGCTGTACCAGTTTAAACCACAGTGAATCAGTTTATTTAGGTGCTGTTCATTTCATCCGTTTGGATCTTTTAAGCTGTTGCCACTGTGGATTCCACCGTTTTGGATTCACTTTATGTCAGTCATGCAACCAATTCATATTGCAATGAAATGTGCCTACATGGCTAACTATTATACTATATTTAACAAAAAGCAGCAGGTCACTTAAAAGTTATGATCTGGTTTCATCATAAGTATCTTAATCTGGCATAAGTGTCAAGGAGCCCACACTTGTGCCAGAACAAAAAGAAACAAAATAAACTGGAATTAGCATGTGAGAAAGATGAGACTTGAGCATTTTCATGGTGAATCGTTTCAATAATTTATGAAAATAGTTAAATACAAGGCGAGACGCAAGGACATGTCAGACTACATCTGACATAAAACTGGTAGTTACTGGCCCCAAAATCGAAGCAAAAGGGATAAAATGAAGGTGCAAATGAAACCGGAGCCATTTATTTCTCACTGTAACAAATTATCTTGGAATGAGTTGTGGTGATGAATTGCCACAAAAGCTCAAATCTCATATACATCCGAAAATTTATATGACGGCCTATTTCCATTGATTGTGATTCTGATCCCGTTTTGGGCCGGGCTGTGACTTTGAACAAACCAAAATGACTCAGCAGAAAGGACATAAGGAGGATATGTACCCTTTTTTCACAAGTTTTGTGCAATCTATTGCAAATATGATAACAGTGACAATAAAAAGACTCAAACACTTCATACTGCTCTAACAATAACATTTTGCAATTTGAAAAAGGGCACTTCACTTTGATGATTAAATGCCACTAAAGACTATATTAAGTCATATTTTTAAATGTAAATGCTGCATTTATTGATAACTTCATGGAAATAATGAAAAAAATAATCAGACCGTTTCTCCAGCAATTCAATTATAGAGTCAGTTTTGAGATAAACCAACAGTTTAATATGATGACACAATTACTAATTTTTATCCCATTATTCCCAAGGCAACGCTAGATAATACAGTAAATGCCCACCCTTACCATATAATAAATAAAAAAAGAAAAGAATTACACTGCAGTGCAACAGATGTGGTAACAGGTAAATGAGAGAAATCATCAGTTGTCAAAGCAGGTACACTATGTCTTCATGTCTTGTACAAACTGAGGCAGGATCAGTATGAAACATGTGACTGATGGCTCATTTTTGTCCTTCATCCAATTTACAATTAAAACTCTATTGTTGTGCATCATTTTGACCCACATCTGGTGCAGTGAAGTCTGTAACGAATTAGCAAAGTACAAAGTTGTGTTACCTTTTGAAATCGTAAGAGCAGGGGACCACTGAGACCTCAAGATGTCAAGGCAAATGCTGCCATTGCTGTTTATGTTTGGGTGATAGATTTTTGTAGTAAAGGCGACCTATGGAGGAAAATAAAGCCCAAAAAAGAAAAAGCTCTTTTTTACAATGTGGTTGAAGTACAGCTATACGAGGCTGTAGTTGATGTTTTTAGGTAGCAAGTTCTTATCTGACAACAAAGATAATGTCTTAAAAGACATTTCTATATTTACCTTTGGTGGTTTAAAGGGATAGTCAGTGGGAAAATGGACAGAAAGGAAAAAAACTCCTCCATGATAAGGGCTGTCATTCTGAAACACAAGAGCAGATTATTGCCAAAGCCTGCCCAATATTTATGGCTCAACAGCGTCATGGGCTTCAGTGAATAACATTACGGCAGAGTATGCTAGTCTGTGTTCTCCACACACAACAGAAAGAGCTGTAAAGTCAACATAAAACACTATTGTCTAAAGATCTAGAAGCAATTTGGTTTTTAAAAATGCTGCAAGCAAATCCAGAATTCAGCAGAAACAGCTTACCGGTCCTGTAATGGTGGCTTGCCAGTGAAACACTTAAGGAAGCAAAGATAAACAAACATGAGGTTATGCGATTAACACACATAACATCTGAGTCACAACTCAGTCTCAAAGAGACAGCACTAATTCAAGGATTAAAAACATAGAGGAAGGAGAACAGATGGTTTCTAAAGATGTCAACAGATTCAGATCCTCACACTTACTGTCTTCCCCTACAGGTCCAGCAGAACATGAAGCTGGAGGGTCTCTCTGCAAGTCATTTAACTCCTGAAAAGAAAACAAAAACTTTATTTTACCCACCTTAACAATATCAATGCTTACACGCATTTACTTTTACTGAAGTGTCAACTAGTGTTAGCAAACAAGCATACAAGGGAGGAAACTATACTACGCTGTGAAAAACCAACTCAAAATGTGTTGTCATTAATGCTTTCATAACGCCGCTTGCTGATGGCACAATCAGCTTCGGCATACAGCGATCACATGCACAAATGTGAGCCTTTTTACAAGTCCAATAAATGGCTTGTGTCCTCATGTCGGTTCACCACACTCTGCAAGTCAGCGACATCAACAGGAAATATGATTGTTTTTAAAGACACAAATTAATCCAAAGTTCGACTGATTCAAAAGCTGATTGCTGAAGCAGCCTGCTAACTGTACCAAGTCGAGAAAATGAGAGTTACAACAAACAGCCACCAGAAACGGCTAACAAACAGATGGCTAACATTACATAGGCGTTTCCGCCGCATAGCTTCATCCTGTCGGGCACATTAAACAAATTAGGGAAGGACGACAGTTCTCACCTTCTGTATTCTCTTCAAAGCCATGCTAAGTCTTTGTGAGTGGGTTATGAGAAGCTACGGTCTGAACTCTGACAGCTGTCACCCACGACAAGGCTCACTTTATGCCGACTCGTTGCTTGTTTTGAAAAACTGATTAGTTCTTTTGTTTCCGCGTTTTTGTTCGACGACGAAGAATGGGCAGCTGGATTATGGGAAATGGAGTCTTTGACCCAGTTTTTAAAAACGCAACAGCCCACCTCAATAATCTTCGTCAAAATTAAGATGAACTACTGAAAGCTTAGGCAAACGCAGTATTGCTATAATACTCTCAACAATATTTAATTAAAACCTTATTTGGAAAAATGCGCATTGCTTCCACCCTATTAAAGCAAAAATACAGCTTTTCAGTTCCTCAAAATAGAACAAAAAATTCTATTTTGCTCAGTTACAATTCAAAAACAGTTCATTATTCCCAAAGAAAATTAAAGGTACCAAGTGCAAGTCCATGCTGTTAAAGGATGCATTAAATAAAATTTTGTTTGGGTTAGTATTTGTTTTAGTTTGTCTGATATGCATGTAATTTTAGGAACCACCAGTGGTTGAATCTATGAACTTGGTGTGAGTAGTTGGCTGGATTAAATAACTAACAGAATTAAAATATGGTTCTGTTGAAACATTAAAACTCAGTGAGAGTCAAAGAGGTAAATATTTCTTTTTAAACTGTTTCATGAGAAATTGGGCATAATAAAGTCCTGTACTTTCTTGTTGTTGTTGTTGTAGTTTTAAAGCTTTACATTTATTGTATTTATTTTAAGAATTAATCTATCCTAATGATAAAATATAATTAGTGTTGCTTACAAACAATTGTTGCGGAAATGAATAACGGAAATATAGATCTTAAGCATTTGGATAAATAGAAAGTTTTACATAAGTCACGTTTCTATAAGTCATTCAAAGCCACAATTTGTCATATGAAATGACAAACTGCTATGAAATGACAAATGGCTGTGCATCCAGTCAGATGTCA
Organism: Poecilia mexicana; assembly: GCF_051168715.1. Classification (NCBI taxonomy): domain Eukaryota; kingdom Metazoa; phylum Chordata; class Actinopteri; order Cyprinodontiformes; family Poeciliidae; genus Poecilia; species Poecilia mexicana. The sequence continues at coordinate 12,458,754 of NW_028263384.1, read as the reverse complement.
GATGTGCACATCATTATGTTGTTTTCAGAAAACAATATAGCTATAAATTAATGTGAAGTACGATGAAATGGCACAGAAATATATTAGACTATACACCAACATAAACATGCCATTTGTAAAATAAACAAATTAAAAGAGAGACAAAAATGAAGGCAGGGCAGAAATGGACAAAAATGAGTGTGTTTCAATGAAAAGAATAGAGTTGGGTTGTTTTTTCCCCACTCATCAGCAGTGCAGTTGGCTCATCACGTGTTTAACTTGACACTGAACTCAAACAGTGTTTTGACTCCAGGCCTTTTCAGCTGACTGCCTCCTGAAGACCCAATGAATGCAGTGCATTTATGTCTTTATCAAGCAGATTAAATATTTATTTTGGCTGCAAGCCACTGAGAGATATGGCATATAAACTGATGCCAGCACTCTTCAACTAACTGGAAGCAAGAATTAAGATGTAAGCAAAGACCGTATGGAAACATCTTAAAAGGCTTTGTTATGACCAAATGATCTGCAGGGAAAATTAAAGAAGGATGTAGCTTACCTCTACATCTGATATGATAGACAACAATTAGTAATTGTTACCAATTACAGATAATGAATGATAATTTCAGCACAATAGATTAATATTGGCATTAATTTAAGGACATCCTAGAGATTCAGTTTTATTGTTGAAAAGAGACAAAAAAAATCTGTGATACCTGAATTAAAAAATAAAAATACCAAGACACAGTTCAAGTTTTCTTTCTAACTAAAACCTAGTTGATGTTTGCTGCAAATCCATTAAAAATAAATTAAACACAATGAAACCCTGTTATATGCGCTAAAGGACTTTGTGTCAACATTGTGGTTGTTTTCTGTATTATTTCTCTTTTGAGTTGTAGTTCCCATTTTATTTTATGCATTTTATTTTGGCAATTTGGTATCTATTCTTGTGCAGTGTCTTCCATAAATTCATTGTTATTCGAGTAACATCTGTTCCTGGATTTCTTTATTATTTTGCACTTCTTTTAGATCACCCTGTAGAGCATATGGATCTTCAAATCCAAGCCTGGAAGGCCAGTGATCTGCAACTTATAGATGCGTCTTCGCTTCTAAAAGTGTCTGCATTAGGTGTCATTATTTGACACCTCAGTCAAATAATGAGGCCATTAGCAGGACTCTGGAGAACTTGACTGTAATTCAACCATTTGATTTCAGGGACACACCCAAAAGTTACATGACACTGACACTCGAGGCCTGAATTTGGGAACTCCTGCTTTAAAGCCTCTTCTCTGGACCTAGTCACCACCACCGCCTTAACGTGTCCTTAACACTGTCCTTCAGAATATTTTTGATAGTCACTGGACCGTCTGTCCATCTTTTTTTTTAATCTTTGTGTGACCCTACAAGCCCTGATGTTGCTGTTACACCTGAATTTCCCCAAAGTTATTCTATTCTATTCTATTCTATTCTATTCTATTCTATTCTATTCTATTCTATTCTATTCTATTCTATTCTAGCCCTGTCGGTGACCATAGCTGCCTCTGAGTTAACTCTGTACCTCCTTCGTTTGGCTTCCAGGTTTTCTGCATGAACTGCATCCTGGTCACCTCCCTTGGCTCTTTTGCATAATTTCATTCCCCCACCAGTTTGGGTCTTGGTTGCTTTTTGATTCTCTCATCGGAGAGCCTGCATAGGTGCATGAAGCTGGCGTTGAGGGCCTGTGTCTTAAATTGTGGTTTTGTTCTATATTTTTTGGCGGGAGTTTATGCGTAGGTTTGGGTTCTTGTTCAAGTTGTTGTTTCTGCTTTGTTTTGATCATTGCCTATTTCTCGTGATTAACAATTTTTCCACCCAACTCCCTCATCTTTTGCTCCCCCACAGCCTTTACCTCATCAGTTAATCAGAGTCTTCTCCTGAAAAATTCCTCCAGGTTTATTTAGCCCATATCAGATCCCCCTGTGTTCCTCTCGCTTAGTGCTTACTTTTCCTTGCCGTTTTTGAATAGGACAACCTCTTATGCATTCTTCTTCACGTTCAGTTTGGATTCTGCTCTCATACAGTTCTTCGCTTTCACCATGAACCTGCCTGCCTCCTGCCATTATCGACGTTCTACACACCAAAATCCCCCTGTAGAACATGAACCTGTGCAACTCGCCTTTCTGTGACTAATGTGAATGAAACAGGTAGAAGTCGGATCGATGCATTGGTAGAAATAATCAAGTTGAAGCAAAGATAAGGAGAGATTTTCACCCTTGCAGTTTAACTTTAGCATACTGTTTAGCGTGCGTTGTTCAGTATTTACCTGTTTTCAATTTTAGGACAGCATATTTACGATGTTGAGGCTAACAGTATAATTGGACATCTTTCAGGGGGAGTGAATGGCATGTTTGGTCAACTGAGTGAAGGGGATGAATCTTGAAAGGGCAAAAGAGGACATCAGTGTTAGATAATACAGGGACATACAACACATAGGGGGAAGGGGCACATCTGTCGCCTTTCATGCCTGGACTGTTGGATACTTCAAAGCCAAACACAGCAACAAAATCGAGAAGTATTTATATCCATTTATCTCAGTGGATACCAAAAATCTTTCTAATTAATCACAGTTTCTTACTCTCCATTCAGTGTCTGATTAGATCTCATCATAAGACTGCAAAGTATAGAAGTCTAGAGTCACATAAGTACTTTGTCAGTGAAACTTGTGTATTCGTCTTCTTCTTCTTAGTATTATTTTATGTCTGTGAAGCCACCATGCATCCTTTTTATTTTGTTTCAACTGAGTTTTTAATTCTTGTACATTTAAAATTAGCAATTTATCTTTCCTAGGTTTTAGGTCCTGAAAACAACTCAGCATGATAATATTATCAGAGGATGAAAAGTTATTTTGGCTCCATAATATTTTAATAATCCTGTGTACAAACATTTAATGAAAAACATCCCCCTCTTACCTTTATAAGACAGTTAAATTCAAGTTCTTTATTTAGCACCAATTCATGATAAATGTCATCTCAAGGCACTTTGCCAAACAAAACAGTCCAAATTATGCATTGAATTAATATTAAATATTCAAATCAGCAAAAGCACACAGACAGAATAAAATTCAATTGCACGCTTTTCAGTTTGATCCTACTTATGACAAAGTGCAGTGAGGTTCTGTTCTTTTTTCTTTCTTTCTTTTTTTAAAAAAACCAATTGAGGGGAAACAAACGTTTCCCTCTAAGGAAACCCAACCAACATCAAATCATTGATTTTGCAGCAGTGTTTTGTCCACACACAGACAACAGACAGCTTAGCAAAGAATCAATTTTAAATTGGATCTTTAGAGTCTGTTGGTAGCAGCCTGGAATTTATTCACTTGGATATAAAAAGAAGACTAACAATCCCACAAGATGACAGACCTAACTATCAGCTTTCCATATTTGAAGACTTGGTTATTTTGGGAAAAAAAATGGGTACAAACCTAAGACATCTCCAAATTTTTATTATGCTTTTTGTCAGTTGTACATACAGTTTGGATTTACCTGAACCATTTTAGCACATGCATAAGTTTTGATCAGAAGCGTTCCATTTTAACATTTATTGTCCTGCTGGAAGGTAAAAATCTCAAGACTTTTGCAGTCTCATTTCGTCTAGGCTTGCCCTGTATCTATCTACCTACTTTGAGCTATCTATAAAATATGGCCAGCCTCTTTGTCCATGCTGTTAAAAGACATTCCCACAGCATGGCCGTGCCACCACCGTGGGATGAAGGTGATTCAATGATAATGCAAAGACCAAAAATTAAGTCTTTCACATATTCCTGTGCACCTTCTTCCTCTACATGGCTTTAGGCAAACCTTAAATTGATTTTTTTAATGCCCTTCTTCTTACCACCATAAATAAAGGCCGGCTTTGTGGACTAACCGACTAATATCACTACCGGCTGGGACGTAAATTGCTGCAGCTCCACTATAGTTTCCATGAACCCTTTTAGCCTTCTTTAACATGTTACAAGTCGTCTATTTCTATCGCTAAAGGACCTTTGACTGTCAGCGCTATCACTGCAGTTAATAACAGTCACATTTTGTGCCAGAAAAATAGCCTCACGCCTCCAAAACAGGTTGTAATTTATTCCTCACACGCCATTGGTCACACAGATCGATGCGCGCTCGCGGCGCTCCGCGGCGACGCGCCCGCTCTTCTGAGCATCGTTTCGAGGGGACGAGAGCAGAGCCCGAGCCTGAACTGAACCACACACCGACCGTCCGCCGAATGTTTGCTTCTTCCCGCTGCCAATGCACACCCCTCACATTCCTATGTCCGCCAGTTGACACACTGAACTTGAAGGACCAGGCTTCCAACCCTGCCGGGATTCAGGCGTCCTAAAGCGGGCAGCTTGTTTTTCAGGTAAGCCTCTCCCTCTTCTCTCCCCTCTTGTCCTCTCCTTCTGTCTCTTCTCCTTCGGTGATCGTGGTTCCAACTGTATTCACGCGTTGGTCGAGGGGGAGCGGATAATGACGGGACGCGGGTGTTATTTTACGGTTGCTGTCCGTAGTGCTGAAAGGGCATCGACACTTTGTAGTAAAAGCCCAATACGGCACCACTCTATGGCCTCACGGTAAAAAAGCAGGTCGCATGACTTCGCTCTTTGAATGTTACAAGGTGGCTCTTTCTGCAGACTACATCTCACAAGGATACCGTGAGTGTGTCAATGGGAGGGCAGAATAACAACGCTGCAGATGATTTTGCAAAGTCTTACTCATTTTGACAATGGCTGCCCCACTCAAATGGATGTTTCCAAGCTGCGCTGTAGAGTATGATACCTCCTCTAGGGACGGTGTGTTTTACTGTTGTTAGGGTCTTTGTCTCTCACCTTATCGTTCCTCATCTTTCCATTGCAAACATCCAGTCAATGTAATCTCTAAATACAAATGAAATGTTTCTGTTTCAGACTAACGCAAAAAACGAATCCATATGAAACAGTGGCCAATACAACAATTATTTTAGGGTGAACTTTTGTCCTGCCCACAGAGAACTATAACCACTGTCTCTATTTACCAAGCAGGGCTTTGTATAAAATCATTTTCTGACACATTTTCTGAAACGGTGTCATTGAAGCATTGTCAGTTTCCAGTATTTATAAGGTATATTATGTTTTATTTAATTGTCTTGAATTCATCATTTCCATATCTCTGTAACTTCATGTCCTTTGAAAGAGATGCTGGAAAAAGTCCCAGAGTAATGTACTCATATGTACTATGAAGTAATGCACTGCTGCCTCTTCCCCACCTGTTGTTCTGCACTACCGTTCAGCTCGCTAATGCAAGGCTTCTGCATATTTCCCTAACACTAAGGGAGCAAAACGGACCAGTTTGCTGAGTTGGGGTTAAAACATAATTTAGCTAAGTAAGAGCAACATTTGCTAAAAACTGCAGACTGGCTACCTGAGCAGATAACACAACTAATTAACGATTCATATTCGATCCAATATTTATATCTGGATCAGTCCCGGAAAAAAAAAAAAATAGATCAGTTATCGTGACAATGCGCTTGATAAATGAGGACAGATCTATTCCGTCTATTTCTATTCTTTGTGCTCTGAGACAGGCCATGCTATTTCTTTTACATCATGTTTAGAATAACTAATTGCACTTTCTGAACCATTTGAAAAAAGGATTGTTGCTGTTAATTTTTTGCATGTTTGACCAAGGTAGCCTGTTGTTTTTGTCAATTTCTTTATGATTGGTTTGACATTTGCTGCTATACGAATTGCACTGACCAAACAAATTAAAGTTGTGTTGTTTTTAAACGTTTGACCTAGCGTGTGAAGCTATTGGTATATTTAAGAGTGATCTAAAAGTGTAGTTATAAAATAAATTTGCCATTTAATACATTTATGTTTTATTTTTCTTTTTTTCTTTGTAAGTTCTGTTTTTGCTGATGCTGAACCTCAGATATATGTATCAGTATCAAAAGTGAAAAAAGTGGATTGGCACAACTGTGCTTTTTTATTTTTTTATTTTAGCAACTATAAAAAGACGTAATGCTTTTCTGTTTTAAATACAAGTTCTTATCATGGTATGCGATTTTGTGCAAACACTGTGAAATTGGGGCATTTTTACCTCCGGTTATCCCACCTCATATCAGCCAGTGCCTAGAACATATGAGTTGCCGATGTCTGAGGGTCTTCACCTTCACAATTCATGTTAAAATGTCAAATGTGTTGAAACATGATCCAGCCCACGAGCATTGTTTATGATTCCCGTCTTGCCAAAGGTAGGCACGAGTCACTTTTGGTCGGCTGCTGCTGCATTGTTTCTCTGATGGGCCAAAATATCCCTGTCTGTCTACAACAGGAGCTCCTGACATTTCCCGTGGCAGATTTACTCAAAGGATCATGGCACAGACCAACATCAGCGGGCAGGGGACCAACGGGGTGGCGGATGAATCCCCCAACATGATAGTGTACAGAAAGGTAAGACTGGCGCTATTTTTAGCTCACTCTTGTGTGAGCATGCATGACTCTCTGGCATCAATTTTGCTTGATAATGAGCTGTGGCATAGAAACTGCAGATGCTTGTATAGGAACATAAGACACAGGAGATGTTGTCGTACAGTTGTGTTGATATGGAAATCCAGAAATATATAACATAGTTGTCTCAATGTAGGGTTGTCACATTGTGATTTTTTTCTTGCGGGTTAACTAATGACGTAAAGGTTTCATATGTCTTAAATTTTGTTTTAAGAGTATCTGTGCACTGTAGAAAAATCCTGTTCAGTTTGGCCAGTTTTAGTTTTTGATGAAATGCAGTCCAGATTTCTTAAAAACAGTGGATTCACCCTTTAATTAAGCATGAATGTGGAATCTCAAGTCAGACATCGAATTGGGCATCATTTGCCAGCCGTGAAATGCTCTATTGCATTACAGCGCTGCCACTCTTTACAAGGAGGGGCTCACTCTGTAGCTCACAGAGCCTCCCCCCTAGACAGACTGGTGCCCTAAGCAGTCTGCTATATTTCTAAAATAAAAAAAAGAAAAAAAGAAAAACTGCCTCTGCATGTATTACATGGCCAGCAGTTACCTAAATACATACACATATTTTCCATATTTTCCACTTGAATCATTGGATAATATTGGACAATGTCTTTTTCCCCTGTTATGCTGACATTAAGAGAACAGAAAGGAAGTCAAAGGGAATTAAAACATTTCTTATTACACTGAAAGTCATGTATTTCTTCACTGTTAAATATGTTACTACATTAGGTAATTAAAAGTAGCAGAGAGAGTGAAATGGCCTCACTGCTGAGACACCTTAATCCGCACTGCTCCAACACTGAACAAATTAATGAGATTTTAATCTGCATGGAAGATAACATTTGTTTACTCAAACCATGACAGCCAATGCAGTTGCTTTATTTATATATATATATATATATATTTATTTATACTATATTTAGGAGATTACTTACAGTACTTCTTGAAGGCGTTTGCATGTTTGCAAATTTTTCTCCCCGCTGTACAAAAGCTGTAAAGCTAGATTTAAGATTAACCTACAAATAAGCCATTTAGAAAATTGCTTTTGCTTTAACCGGGAGGGGTTTTAGTTCCCTAGTGGCATTGCCTTTGTGTGATGGTTGGAATTTTTTTTTTTCCTGATCTCCTAATGTAAAGCATGCTGTGTGTCTCTGGCAAATAAAAGCCAATGCCTCATACTTAAGTGCCAATGGATTAGAGCTGATGGCGACCTGCACATGTATTGAATACCAGCAGGAGTGGTTGTGTATGAGGATATAATTGCCTGTTTTACTTCACTCTTAGATGGCCCAATGAGGTGATCATTTGCTCCCTTTACTTGTGGGTGACTCAAGCAATGATTGGATTTCTTTCTTTCTATTTTCTCATCAAAAAATGCTCCCGCACAATGGGAAGAGGATGCACTTAGCATGATAATATAGACTGACAGGCTTTTTGTTTTTTTAAGGCACTCACACTGTGTTAAGCAATCTCTATGCCAGGGTGGGACAAGAAGTGTCGCTGTGTTTGTCGCAATAGCAAGCGCTTGCTGTTTTAGAGGTCAAAAGTTTCAGAGGCTGGATTTGAGGAGACTGGTTTGATGGAATTAGTTTAGTCAGTTTGGGATATACGACGCCTCTATAGGAAGACTGTTGTTACAATTTGCCTACAATACACACTATTAAAATATACAAAGTCATGAGGTTCTGACTGCATCCTGAATGAATATTGACTTGAGGTCCAGATATATAGATTCATGTTATGTTTCTTATTTTGTCTCTCTATTGATCTGCACTCCTCGCACTTTTTAATTGTGCAGTTGAGTCGATGTGCAAAGAAGCAAAATTGAGGCTAACCCTGCATAATAAGACTGCGATTTAATTTTATATTATTTTTTAATTACAGTTTTGCAATGTCAGATAATATTTAAGTTTTTCAGACTGACAAAATAGAGTAAGAGACCAGAAACTATAGTGTGTGTGTGTGTGTGTATATATATATATATATATATATATATATATATATATATATATATATATATATATATATATATATATATATATATATATATATATATATATATATATATATATATATATATATATATATATATATATATATATATATATATATATATAGTCAGCCACTGTCTAATCTGATATCCCTAAATAAAACCTATTACGACCAGTTAACTTCAGAAGTCACCTGTTTAGAAAACAGCTTTGCTGCGTGTAATTTAATCTCCATATTTTTCAAATTAAGACCTCAGAGGTTTTTTGTGAACACAAGTAAAGAAGCAGCATCATGAACAACAGCAGAGAGATGAAATCTGGCAAGAAGTCCGCGGCATCTCTGGAGGACCTGCACCTAAGGTGAAAGAATCTGTTGACAAGACAACCAGTAATTAATCACGGCACAAATTTGTCCTTTAAGGAAGAGTGACAAAGCTTTTGGTAAAAGAAAGCCTTTTTTGTTTCTCCTTAAAATATTCTGTTGTTCAAGTAACATGTGTTGTTCAAGTAACATGTGGAGATGATGATAAACATGTGGAAGAAGGTGCTCTGGTCAGACATGACTAAAATGTAACTATGTAACCAATCCGAATGTTTTGCGTGGCGGAAAAAATAACACTGCAGATCACACTGAGCACACCATCTGCTCCAAGAATCCTGCTATGGGGAAGACTTTTTTTTCTCAGCAGCAACAGGAAAGCTGATCAGTGTTGATGGGAAGATAAATGGAGCTAAACACAGGGTAATGCAGTAAGAAAACCTTTCGGATGCCTCTAAAGACTTGAGACTTTAGAGGCTGGAGGTTCACCTCCCAGTAAGACTACCGACAATCCGCCAACAACTCGTGTAGTGTGCGCTGGACATTACACTAAGGAAGAGCACCGGAGTTGAGCCTATTTTCATTCAGTGCCATCAACAGAAAGAAAAAAAGACAGGAAGAGACGATAAAGCCGATAATTAAAATGAGGTAGATAGGTTTAATTTATCGTGCGATTAATTGATTTATCGTTTATCGCGACAGGCCTAGTTGTAGTGTATATCAAAGTATATTCATGTGCTAAAATGGCCCCAATTGAAGTTCTTACACTAAAACCGGCTGCGACTTTTAAGCAAGACTTGAACAGGGTCATTTCTTTGATGCTCTACATCTAGCTTAACTGAGCTTAAGTCATACTGCAGAGAAAAATGGGGAAAAGTTTCAGTCACTGGATGGTGATGCCCGATATCCCGAAAGCTTTGCTGGTCCTACAAAGTTTAAACTCAGAAAGGGTTGAATGTGTGTGCATTCCACGCTTTTTAAAGGTAATATACGTAATAATTCGATGACATCTGAAGGCAGTGAAGTGCACAACATTTTATTTAGGTATTTTAGATTAAAGAGGGCTAAAAATAAGCACGCATACACATTTTTATGATATAAAATGCCAATAAAATGCATTTAAGTTTGTTGCTGTAACTAGATTGAAAATTAATAAATTATTTCTTTTGAAAGTCTCTGTCTTATGCCTGGTGCAACAACATAACACCAGTTAAGGTACTAAGCTCCATCTGTCAAGTCACTAAGTTCACACTGTCAACTTTAGTTGCACTATGTTCTTTTGCTGCAAGTGACTGAAGGCTGATATTGACATAAAATTGTCACAATTATCTCAACTGATTGCAAAACTACATAATAGTGACGGATTCAACTGTTGCATTTTTATCTTTTTTTGTACAAGTACAAGGTTTTTGTACAACACTAATTGTTTTAAATCAATCCATTCACTGTCTGTTTTCCTCCTTAACACATGCATTCAAATGGCCACCGCTCGGTGTTTTCCCCCCTCTCCCTCCGACACAACAGACTGAAAGACATTAAGCACAAAATCATAACACTGGAGTGGGCTTAACTGAAACTGCAATTGGACAAACACTCTCTGCAGACACGCGGATGCTGCCAAGACGAACAGGTGCTCCGAAGACTTTTCAGATGGAGATAGCTTGGCAGAGGTGATGCAACCCACAATGAGACGAGGTGAATTCTCAAGTGGGAAACACACTTTCAGGGCCCTGCTTTGCTGCTCAGACCTCCGGCACATCAATATCATAAGTACGCACCGAAAACACTGCAAGAAACATTGATAGAGAGCAACGAGCCACATCTACTACGTATCTGGTGATGTGTGAATACAGCATAGTAGCGGATGTGTTATGTAATATGAGCAGAGGGAGCTTTATGGTTGAGGACAGCAGATAGTGGTTTGATAGTCTTTCCACAGGGAGCATAACTACATCCGTTCACTTTCTCAGTCTTTCTTTCTCTCCCTGCTTCGTCCATTCCTCTACTCCTGTCATTAATGTCTAATGAAAATTGATATGCGTGTGTGTGCTTGGATGTTGACCTGCTTGCAGAGGAGATGAGTGCACAGATGTCAGTATGCATGGAGGACAAATGAGAATTGCTTGAATGCACTTAGGCAGTCTGAAAAAAAAAAGAGTAGTACAGATAAATAAACAAATACGGCTTTGAGCTGAATCTCTCTTTGAAGGACTGGCAATTCTGAAAAATTAATCCCCCAACAGTGTCAAGTGAAACAATAAACTTGAAGTCCCCTAAATTTTTAGAAGAAAAAATGTCAAAATAGTTGGCATCGACTGGATTTAATACCTGAATATATGATGCTGTTCCCCATTACTTACCATTTAAAGCCTATTTTAATGTTAAGTCATGCCAAGTTGTCCTTTTTATGGGTCGTTTTATGCGAGCACCATAAATAACGCTGCGATGTGTGTGAGTGCTGTATGTAGGGCGAATGTTGCTAAGAGAGAGTTGTGAATTTTTTATGCAAGCCTAAAACAGCTTTGGTTCACAGCCACTCAGCATGAAGCAGGAACATCCTCTCTCACTTTGTGCGTGCATCTGTGATTACATCTGTGTCTTTGCATGTACGTGTCTGTGTGTGAGCACACATGTGCATTCGTAATCAAGTAAAGGAAGTTTCCAACGTTCTAATTATCAGATCCTCTTTGCAGAGTAGCTGTCTGGATGATTTTTTTTTTTTTTTTTTTTTGGCTCATCAGTTTTGGTTGCAAAGGTAAAAACCTGAGATGATTCTTGATGTTAAATCTTCTAAAATTGTTTATTCAGCTATTTGTTGTTTGTCAAATGTTACTATTACTAGAAATGTAATACTTTTAACAACGTTTCAGTCAACTCAGATATAAGTTAATGTCAATCGACGTTGCTTACACAAAAAGTTAATTTTAGCTCTTGGGAAACGCATTATTCAAAGACTCAAAACAAAACAGAATAGATTATTAGGCTTGGCATATTTTTTGCAGTAAATTAGAATCTGATCATCCTCCGTGGCTTGCTAACTGACAGCTGAGACATCAGCCCATTCTTACTTACATCTGAGCTGCCGTAGGGTATCCAGTAATTGGTCCTCCAGCTGCCAGTTTGGATTCTATATTTGTCCAGAGCCATTAATCCTGCACGCGCTGTATTTATTAGTCTTGCTTTGTTTTCTCCCAGTAAAAACACAGGGTATTAAAAGTTTTTAATGTTGCAGTTAGTGGACCCAGTTGAGTAGTGTCTTGCATTTTGCTTAGGAAACTAACGTTATAATCGTACATTTTTAAAGCTTCTACCTTGAGTTTATGGAAAATCAATAAACATGCTTTAGAAAGCAACCTATAGAGCAACATATTCTGATCAGTTTTAATATTTTTTTGCTAGTTAGCTTAAAATAATTATGTAATTAAGATCTATTTAATCAAAGACCCACTGAGATAAGGAATCTGTTGTTCCAGGGAGCTAAAAATGGTACCATAAAGATCATTTATAACTCTTTCGAGTTAAAAACAAAAGCAGAAAAGTTAAATGGAAGAACAAACAAAAATATCTATTACATAATTTAATTAAAAAAAAACTTTTTTGAAAACCATACCAACAAAAGGCAAACATAGTTCAATATAAATTCAAAACAAAACAATTACATTGCCTTCAGAGTATACCATTAATAATTTGAAGACAGATATCTCTCAAGAATTATATGTTGAAACTTATTCCAAATATGTGGCGTAAATAACTTCTACGTTGAATATATCTATTTTTCTTGTTTCAGAATCTGTTGATATCTGTCAAAAGTTGCTCGTCCTCCATGCGTTTCACAAACGGGAGTTTTTCAGGTTGATTTGTACGTCTTGTGATGCCAGTGACCCAGATACACACAAAGCATGATTGAGTGTTTCTCTGCAGCCTTTGTTTAAATGCATTGTGTTTTGGATTTTGTGAAATGCCGCATTTGGAAACTCCTATTTCAATACCCTTCTGTGTTTTATGAGAAAATACGCTAATGGATAGCATTTTTAAAGAACTTGCTGTCTGTGTTGTATTGTTCAGCCAATAACAACTATGCCTGAAAGAGTAGATAATACTTGTGCTGGCCAATTAACCCTGTTAAATAATGAAATAAGTAAAAAATGTTTTTATTTTTTTATTTTTTTTTTAGGCCTGACGTTATCAAAATACACAGCTTTACTCATGTCATTATTGTGACTTTTTGTTTCACTCCTTTGCAATAATTGGTGGAAAATTAAACAGTCCCCAAGGGAAATATGCCTCAAATCATCAGCATGTTGTGTAGTCATGCCATTGCTTCCACTTTACATGAACAAATAAAATGTGACACGTTATGGCTGTACTGCTAATGTTGCATCATTTTCAATATTTAATTTTCTGTGCAGAGGCTATGAAAAAATCCAGCTGTGTACCTCCACTTTCAGACCGTCCTCCGTTCAAAAAAACTGCCTTTAAAGTAATAAATGAATAAAAACATTATCATTGTTCTGCTTATTTCTGTCTGCAGATAGTTATTTAGATAACTGTTTTTCACAGATATAAACAAACGTGATGTGATTGCTGTGCTCTGGTTTTTGTAGCCCAGTTTGTCAAATTGTACTGACTTGTGTTTTTAAGCTACCAAACTGAGACAATCAAGAGCATGTCTATACATAACTACATAGTCGAGACGTTAAGATGAGAGACCAGTTTTTCTTTTCTATTTATATAAATTACCTTGGGATAGATCTAGGTAGGCAAGGGGTAACTTTTATGAAGACGACATAACGATTTATCCAGCAACATTATCACTAGTAATAGGTAGAACCACTAGTTATGAAAGACTAAAGCTAAACATTGGTGTTTGAGGCCAAAAAGAAAATAACACAAACATAATCCTATAAAATATGTTCATATCATATCATTTTTTATTTTTGCATGTGTGTGTATGTGTGTGTTGTGAGTCTGGTACCATTATTTTTCACTTTGTGTGTTCAAAGCTGAGCGATTGGAACCATTTACAACATTTAGCTACAATAGACATAGAAAGTTAAAGTAACAAACGTGTTCATGTTTTTATGATTAGATTTGTTGTCACATCAGTGAGTGTAAGTAATGAGGCACTGAACAAACAGAGAAGACAAACCGAGTCATCGAGTCATAAATTGATTTGTCAATTGATTAGGTTAATGTGGAAAAGAGATTGTTTTGCATAGACAAAACCCTCAATCTCCTCAGTATCACTACAACACAGCCCAATAAACTTATTAAATGTACAATAGCTGCAAATCTTCGAGGATTATATAAATTGATACGTATGCATGATTCTGTGAAAAAAAAAAAGAGTTCACATTGTTACGTTTTATTACAATTTCAGATTAGCTTGTGTTGGATTTTTTATTTTTTTTTTAATGTTGCTCAGGTATCATGACCTAGACTCTTGATTAAGACGGTTAAAAATCTCGTTGAAGGGCACTTCCTTTGTATTTTCAATCTGCATCCATTGAACACCTGCTTCATCAGCCTTCCATGTTATCAACACAATTTCCAAACCATCCCACAGCGTTTATGACTCATAAAGCGGAGGGAACTGAATACATTTTCAGCGTTTTCTCAGTTAAGAGCCAGATTTGAGGGTTCTTGTAAAGCTTTTCTCCCTTGGTGAGCAATCAGAAGATCACAAAGACCAAGAGAAAATGGGAGCTTGAGGTGGAATGATCCATAATTGGCAGATCAGAGAGAGATTTTTGTATCAAGTGGAGCGCTTTGTGTGTCAGATTGTGAGCCAGGTGATTTTTTGCTTTGAATGTATGTAGATATGCATGTTCTCCATGTTTTTGAGAAAACAGATGATTAGAGGTGGATTAATGGTTGACATCACTAACCTGAGCTACAGTCCCTAGGAGTTATGTTATTTTTTCTGGAAGAAATGATAACTTGGCTGATGACACCATATTCTTACTACAATTTAGCTAGAATATCTTAGAAAACCTTGTTGTCATTTGCATGGGTATGAAAACTGTCAATCTCAAACTGGGATTCTTTAATCTTTCAAATCCATGATTTCCAGTCTCAAATCCTACACTAAAATCTGATTTGTCTGACACAGAATCATATATTTACAAACATAACTTACCTTATTATGAGATAAGTTACATCAGCAAAGGACTGATTAAGAGGCTGTCAAGGATTTTAGAAGATAAGGATCTTAATAAAAACTTGAGAAAAAAGTTATGATCACAGAGTTTTAAAAAAAATGAAGCATCATGTTTGCAACTTTTTTTCTAATTCAAGAGGCCTGAGAGAGGAACAAATTGATAACGTGCAGGTAAAAATGAGAAACAGTGAGGTTGTTTCAGCTTTAATGTCTGGCCTGAAAAGGTTAGTTCAGGAACCTTAGGGGTTTGAAGGAGTTGAGCAAATCAGAATTGCTCAGCGTTCCTGTGGCGAGAAGCCGAGCAGCTTGTCCGCTACGGCCATTTGTGTAGTGGACAATTAAGCTGGCAGATGGGGTGAGATTGATTGCAGACCTGCTAGTATCACTGTGTATCTTAGTATGAATGTGCTTAGGAAGACACAGAGGGGGCAAAGTTGCTGGCAGCCATGAAGGTGAGAAGTAAAATTTTATAAATGACCATAACTGATGCAGAGAGCGAGTAAAGCTGCTGTTAGACACTGGGCAATGTGGTTGAAGGTATTCTGGGAAACTTTGGGAGGTTTGAATCTGTGAATGGTTAGAATAACCATAACAGAATGCAACCAGAGGTTACCAGAATGGTGGCTCTCTTGGATGTGAGAAAAGGGTGCAGATGTAGAATAGTCTGTAAATGGAAGCAAAGTGACTGCACGAAATTGTGTATGTTGGATTACAATGATGTTAAGAATAAACCCAGGCTTTTAACCTGGTTGGTAAGAGCAACAGATGAAATATCAAGAAAAACAGCAATTTTTTTTTTGACCCCATTAGCTTTTGGGATGTTGCAAGAGAACCAGGATGTGATTCGATTTAAGTAACGAGATCCGGAGAGGCTCGAGCACATAGCCTTGAGGTACGCCAGTAGATATGAGGATGGGAGAAACTGAAACGGCGTGAGTTTCATGATTTGAGGACTAACAAATAAACAGTTTAAAAAGATAGGATTTAAACCAAATCCTCTAGAAGAATAATAATCAGACTATCATTTCAGATTTTACCCCATGGCTACTTTGTCAGATATTTTTTTACAGTGGAAAGAAATTGAATATGCAAAGCCAAACCTTTTCAGAGAGACAGGTGCAGAAGACGGAGTGCTTTGGGGAATAAAAAAAAAAACTCTAAACAGTGACATTTAAATACCATATTTGACTTGAGGGTTTCAATATGCCACCAGATTGTAGAGTAGATGACGGTTTATTTGGGTTGTTTCCTTCTTGTTTTAATTTGTTCCTTCAAGGCAATATTAAAATCCCATGAATACACATAAAGCTTGGCAGCGAAAGAATAATAGATAAAATGACATTATCAGCTCCATATTTTAACTGTTACTCTGTATCTTAATACTTCTTTTTCTCATTTAGCAAAAACTCCTGAAACGCTTCAGCTTGTTTTGGTTGAAGTTATAAATGATCCCTGGCTGCGAGCCAGAGCTGTTAAAGTGACAATCCGAAACCATTTGCGGAGAATTATTTTAATACTGTATGCCATTACAAGCCTGTTTCTAAAGAAGCCTGTTTCAATGTAAAGTTAAACAATTGACTTTCAAACATTACCTAGTAATGAAATAAAAGCAAGTTATAAAGTTAGGAAACGGAAAAACATTTTTGTCATGTGTGGTGGTTGAGAGGTGGTGAGGAGAGAGACGCAGAGACTCAGGTTGTGAGAGAAATGATGGATTTAATGAAGAGAGCTCAGACAGTCCAATACAGGCGGCACGGCAGAGAGTTAGCACACAGCTAATTACCAGTAGCAACTGAAAGAAGAACGGACTGAAAACGAGAGCGGAACCAACACAGGACTTAACAGTACGACTGTGGTGGCAAGCAGAAAAAAGACATACGACATACGTGTGAAGAGGACCAGACAAGAGACAGAGACAACAGGTGGACTTAAATACACACGGGGTAATCAAGGGAACGAGACACACCTGGGAACAATCAAGGGCTGAGAGGACAACACAGAGACTCAGGGAAACAGGACTAAACACAGAAAACCCCAAAATAACTACAGAAAAACACGGATCGTGACAATTTTTATATTACATGCTGATATGCGAGCAATGAAATATGTTGCTAACTACGTTTAGAAGTATTTTTTTTGACACAGATTACATCGAGAAATTCTCAGAGCGTTTTTTTAATTCAACCAAAACGTTTTTAAATGACCTTTTCCATATTATGCCAGTCTTTCATGTAGTTCAAACCTGTAAGTTTTTAAGCATATCTGGCTGAGGAGAGCCATGATAACCGAGGATTCACACAGCTCTATAACTCCTAAATATTTTTCACATTTTGTCACATTACAGCCCCAAACCTTAAAGTGTTTTATCTGGATTTCATTTGACAGACTAACACAAATTAGTAGAATAAGTGTGGCAGGAAGATGATACTTCAAGTAGAAAATATCACAACAGTATGTGGATTTGTATATTGTATTACTCTAATACTGTAAATAAAAGTCAGCATAACCCGAGAGTTCAGGAGTTACCTCATTTGTTTCAGTATAAACGTTTTCTGTAAAGGCCTCAGAGATTAATTTAAGAACATTAATGAACATCTAGCATCACAAAGACCAAGAAACACAGCGAGCTGATCAGGGATAGAGTTATGGAGAAGTTACATCAGGACTAGACTATAAAACAACATCTTAAGCTTCAAGCTATTCTATTTATCATCCGGAAATGGAAAACCTATAGCACAATGGCTTGCATAAAAAAGTATACAAAGTGTTCAGTCACATGAGCTGAATACAAATGCACACCCCACTTTTAATAGTTTTATTTTGAAAAAAAATGTTCAAAGCTTTCAAAAGGTATTAATATTTTCACATGACACTTTTTGAATGTTGGCTTACCAGTCATGCTTATGAACACTTGAGCAGATCGACCCTCGGCACTCGGGCGTGTCAGTGTCCTTGGGCAACGTACTGAACCCAGATATTCGCTCCCATTTACCCAAAAGTGTGTGTCTGCAGAGAAAACGTCTTTAAAGCTTCATCCAGACTTGAAAGAGCACAACAGCTCTGTAACGAAAGTGAGCTGCTACTTGCTTTAAGCCATTCCAGCTAAATACGTCTCCCACAGCTGGACTCTTTAGGCGTGTCTGTCAGGGTTACGTAACGGTGTAAGGATGCTTGTGCATTCAGATAGAGGCTGACTCAGACATCGCCTTAGTCTAATCATTATTTCAAGTTGAACATTTTCTAAAAGATTATAGAAGTGCCCTGAACCAGATCTGCTAACTGCAAGCTCTGTCATGATGGTCTTAACGAGCACAGACACAGTAGGTCTGAAAAAAAAAAAGAAATAAAAACAACTTTATACAATGTACAGCGGTATTTTAAATTCACCTCTTCACATTAAGTGCACACTGTCTGTATATTCACATAAAGATACTGATAATAAGTTCTTGCTCTCTCCTTGTTTATAACTCTGTCCCCACTTGCCTTACTCCTTCATTACAGCACACACCATCTGCAGCCAAACCGTGCCCATGCAGTCTCCACTTCTAACACACCATCCAGTCACTTCTTGTGAAGCTTTGCTCCTTCCCACACACCGTCAACAGTGTATAAATTCCCACTTGCCTGCTTGCCTCTATGCCTTGATGTTTATGGTGTTGTGTCTGTTTATTGTAGAAGCTTGGTGTGTTGCCTCCCTCATAGTTTCCAGGTATATATCTTAACTGTTCTGAAAGCAACTGCATAGACGTAGCTTTAAATGAGTGTATGGCAATTTTTATTTTATTTTTTTCTGGATTCCAGAGATTCTGAGCTTGCCATTTAATGACAATTGCGCAGCAAGTCTTTATGAAACCGGAAAAAAGAGAAATCTTATCTTCACTCAATATCACACTCAAAGCAAGTTCTTGGTATTTAGATATGTCTGTCTTCCCGAGCTTGTAAAGACACTTCTCTCACTCACAAATTTGCCTTCCCAGTTTTCATCACTGTCTGTTTGTCACTGGCATTCACACTCTCATTTCTGTCTCTTTTATCCCCCTCCGCCCCGTCACACTCTGCCCCCCTCCCACCTTCATGCCCTCTTTTGTTCCATTTCAGGTCTTTGATGTTTCTCAAATACTGAAAAGATCACACTAACTTTCTCTCTTTGTTTCTCTCACGCTGTGCCCAACACACGTGTGCACTCTCGCCCTCCGCTCCCACAGAAGCATCCATCTACCCCTCCATCACCGTGTCCCCCTCCTCTCAGATCCCTCGCCTCTCTTTGAAGTCATCAGAGCCCCGTGCCTCTCCAGTCAGCTTTTATCCTCACATACAGAAAAAGAGAGGAATGCATTTAGACTCTGCTGGAGTACAGTAATCTGTCCTCCTGTGTGAAGTGATTCACTTGTGACTCACAGCTTTATTGGGAGCTTTCCCTAAACAAACAACCATTGGACATAGCGTTTTCCGTCCAAATGGACTGTGGCTGTAACTGAGAATGCGAGCCTGATTGTGCCCCTGCAGCTTGGTGACCCTCTCCACAATGAGGTGTTGTTTTCCTAGAAGCAATCATGTCTCAGCGATTAGCCTGCCACGACTGAGTGCCAATTCACATATCCAATACAGCAGAAATAATAAAAGCCAAATCACTCCAAAGGGTACATTTGAAAATGGTAGAGACATACTGCATTTTCATCTTACAAAAAAAAGACAGACTTTTGGTCTAAAATTGTATTTACATGCACCCTTAGCTGCAACCCACTGATTCTAACAGTTGCACTGTTTGTTAGTTAATATTAAAATGCAATCTAGTCTATGAGCCTAAATGCCATTTTGACTGAATCTGTTTTTGAGCTGGGTATTAGAAAAAAAACTGTTTTTCACATCTAGACAAATGTCTTGCCATACATTTTTTCAGTTAAATTCCAGTGGGAGCTGGGCTGCTGACTCACTTAAATAGCTCAACATCAGTAAAACCTAATGTTGCATGTTTTAAACTGATTTAACTCAGTAAATTTTAACCTTATACATATCAACTTATGCATATTATGCAATCTTGGGGTGCAATTGACATTGAAACATTTATGTTTTCTTTTTCTTGTGACATCCACAATGGCATAATAGTGATGATGGCACCCTGGAAAGTTATTCATGTTGTCCACATCACAGATAGATGAGCACATTACCTTTGTTTCCTTCAATAAATTGAAGACATAACACATATTGTACAGCAAAGATTAAAGGCCTAAACACTCAAATCTTTTTATGTTTGTGTTTGTGAGTTTTTTTCTTTAGAAAACTAGATTTTAGGTGATTATTTTTATGTTTTGAGTAAATATCCCAAACTAAATGAACTATGCAGCCAATATGACTTAGTGAATGAAAATAGACAGTTCCCTTCTTGGTTCTTGAGAACATTTACCTGGTTTATTGTGATCCTGGAAATTTCCACTAGTCTGTAGTAAAAGGGATATTTTTATATATTGTTTGTAATTTAATCATCCAATGCATAAACAATAGTGTTGAAAGTTAATGATTAGCTATGAAAACGATAAATTAACACACACCTTATTGTATATTCATAACATTTAGTAAAAAAATTTAAAAATCACTAAACATAGCAACTTTAGAGAGTTGCTAAATTTCACTTTGAAAACATTATTTCATGTTATCTTCCTTTGTGGAGTAATATAGCCGGCAGCCAAAACAAAGCAACTCTACCACAACATTCATTAGTTGTTTGTCATTATTTCATTCCTCTTGGCTCCCAGACACTGACTGCTGAAAGTGCCTCAACTGCTAATTGAGAGATGGCATTCCTGTGGACACTGCTGCTGTGTGCAATGGTTGTGCTTTCTCCTGCCCTCTGTTTTGTTTCTGCTGTGGTATTCGCTGGTGGCTGTTTTGATCAGATTCCCAAGACCACAATGCCAGCCGTCTGTCAAACACAATTATCTCATAACACGTCCACGATGTGTCCAGAACCCCTTTAGCTTGCAAAATGGCAGAGCATGATTGTTTATACGCATGCGTTAGGAAACATCTGCCCATTTCAAAAAGAGGACTGTGCAGTCTGTGAAAGCCTGCACAGCAATATTTAAGCATCTTTCTCCAGAATATTTTACTTATGAGTACACAGATACAAAGTGTAAAGGCTTATTCTTTTTGTACTTGATCATATTATGCAAGGTAGGGTTGTTTATACTTTATATGGCTTCTGTTATTTTATCTGCTACTTTTCTACAACTTTGATATTGTTACATTTACATTTTTTGAGATGAAGTCACATGATCTAAGATTTAAGGGTGGAGGTTTGATAAGTTGTTTTTAGGGGGATTGCTCAGGTCTGCTTAGCTCATCATAAGAGCTGCTTCTCAGTGCAACACTCCTAGGAATGGTTGTAAAAGGCATCATGAAAGACACTGTTGTGGTGGTGTGGCAAAGGCAACATGTCGGAAAGAGTAGGAACTTCATAAAGAAAAAAGAGGCCAAAGTTATGGCGTTAAATTGTGAAGTGAAATTGCAGCATACAGCATTTTAGCACTTACTAAGGTAAAAAAATAATTAAATGTTGCTTTGTTCAGCCTCCAGTCTTTCAAATAACTAAGACATACGAAAAAGGTAGTAAAATTACAAACCATGCTTTTCATGTAGGGCTGTTGTAAACAACTATTTTAGTCATTGAGTAATTTATCAATTATTCTGACAATTAATCGAGTGATTTACAAATCCTTTATTGGTAAATCAGTACTTACTATTAATGTTGCCATAATAGCAGCATTGATATCGGATATCAACATTGGCCCAAAGGCTCACAAAGACACTTATGTATTCATCTTCAGTCAAATACATACATGAACAATCGCTTTTCCCAGCCATTTACAGCTTTTGTGTCCATGGGCGCAATGGGATTTGACTCCGTCGTCGCAAACATAAAAACATCTGCCACCCATTTATTGTGACCGAGATGATGGGAAATGTATTTTTCGGTTCATCTGTAAAGCTATGCTAAGCATCAGCTGCAGCAGCCGCTGTGTTCTGTCTGCATGTCTCCGCTCCACCTGTATACCTACACCCGACGTGCACTTCACCGCAATTCTCTCCCAAAAAACAGCAGCTCCCCTGAAAAACGACAAAAATATATTATTATCAATCAATGAAATCCCCCCACATGCCACAAACCGAATTTGAAAATTTAGCATTCATCGACAACTCATAGGCAGAAGTGACAGGGTTGCGCAATAATAATAATCACCTGGGTGGAACACAGTATGCTAAATAGTAAAAGATAATTTAATGAAGCTTCGAGACAGATAATTTGCATTGAGAAATTTTAATAATCAAAGTACTCAAATCATTTGAGGAATTGTTATAGCCCTACTTTAATGTTAAATGGCACATCCAAAGGAGCAGGAAAAAGCCAGTTATTAGTAAACCCTACATCCAGTTGCCTCATCCAGTATATACATTACGCATTTTAGTCTTAATACCTGCCTATACTATCCAAAAATATACGTAATTAAATCATTGTTTTGCAGTCTGTGATATTTACACCTACAATATAACTATAGACAAATCTAATCTTCAACCAAAACAACAAAACTTTTACACCATTTAACACAATCTGGTTCTGTTTTCTCCAACAGACAAACTTAACATGCTGTACTCTATGTTCACTCTAAAAAACAATAAGTAGTCACACGTTGATATCAGTGCTTATTGTCACCCAGTAAAACCCAGTCAGAAGAATAACATTCATGTCACCAATATTCTGTACAAAAACAAGAAAAAAAACATTACTGTCTACCCTTGAAAGGATCAAAAAAGACAAACAATACTTGCAAATGTGCTGAAAAGTGTCCTTCTGTTCCTTGCAGAGAACTGACTGGATGTGTTAGCAATTGCTTTCCTCGCTTGTGTCAGCAGACCCCTGTGAACATGAAGTTATCAGTAGTGGAGATTGAACAACACGACAGTGTGAAGGTGACAAGATATGCTATTAATAAAGCCTTCCAGTATGAGCATATGAATTGAGACAATTTGTTTTCTGCCTTGGTTTCCTGGATATGGCAGCTTAATCTTTAAAGTTGTCCATGTTCAAAAAATCTTAATCTTGTTTGTGAGGTTTTTTTTTTTCTATTTTGGCTTACTATAAGGACCACTAAATGTTTAATCATTCCTATCCTGTGATCTTTGAAAACATCTACAGGACAATTTAAGTCTGTATTAATGATTTCTTCAGGCTGAATCACTTCACATATATTTAGTTCTCAACCATGATCTATCATCCATCATGTCCTCACTCGGCGGTTAAAGTGTCACTTGCTTCAAACACTCTGCCATTATTGGTTTATTGTCTATACTGAGTGATATGTCCTCTGATGTGCATGGGTGCGAGTCCTGTCGGACACCCAGTCCTTGTCTCGATTCTGCAGACAGGAGAAGGCAGAAGGATGTCAGCCTGCCAGTATCCAGCTGCTTCTCGCCTATTGATATTCTGGGCACACAGAGCCGTCCCGAGTGTCTGTTGCACGTGCCAAGGAGGAATGTGGGAAATGAAGGGATAGTGAGTCCCACTCTTTCTTATGTTGTGCAGACCTAAAAATAGACCGCATCCTGTCTTCTTTTCCATTCCCCGTGCATCTCGGTTTCCATACCCAGCTTCTTTCCCTGTTTTTTTTTACTTCCCTATCATCCCTATTTCCTTGTCTCCCTGTTTAGTCTACGTGAATATAGTTCCTGGTGCCCTGAGATAAGACTCCTCAAGCGTAATGCCAGACAGTTTGAAAACTAGCTTGCACACATTCCTTGAAATAGGATTAACTACATGGTTGCTTTTGCTTGCCAACACTGTATTGCCTTTGCCAGTTTTCCACAATAAACCACTGTAAAGTAAATAATCAATGTCATTAAGAGGTGCAAAAATCGATGTTAACAGTGCTGTAGATCTGTATATGAGCAAATGAGGTGTGTGTACGAGGAACCGAGCAGCCACAAACGACGGGTTAAGCCACTGGGTAAATTGATAGAAAAATTTCTGCAGGATTCATCTGTATCAGGCCTCTCATATTATTATCTGCTAACTTATGATAGCATACTACTGAGTGATAAAATCATGGTGGGTGGGCAGGAGGGATATGGGCTTTCAGTGGATTATCGAGCGGATGGCTAACCTTGGCTTAGTCACTGCGCCCACTACCCGCCCACCGAGAAAAAGAGAGTGAGATGAGGACGATGAGAGTGGCCTCGCCCTTTAAACAATCACACCAATTAGATCAAAGTGGATTTTGAAAAAGACAGTAAGAAAACAAAGTCAGCTAAATAGCAGCGTCAAGATGGGAGTGAAAACAGAAATTCTTCAGAACATGTGCAACCAAAGATTGTTGAGTTTTGTTTAAGTTGTAGTTAGTTATTAGTAAATTCAAGAGACCTTGGGCAAGCTGGTGTTTAACTTACTTAATTATTTAATTGATACGATTATTATACTTATTTAACACACTCTTTCATCCAAAGTCTTAGTTAAACTTGTATTCACACATAGATAATGCTTATTCATGACAATGTGGACTCTCAACATGTAAGCTGTGGATTTGACTGTCTTAAATAAGAAGACAGGCAAAATACTTCTGAGTTGAATTAACTCTACTTCAGGTATTCAACTCCTCAAATACTCCTCCAGAAACAGGAAGTTTTTATTATTATTATTATTTTGTAGTTTTAGTCTTTTATTTGTGCTTGAATGATAAATAAGCCTCCAGTCACTAGGTGGCAGCAGTACTCTTGCTAATCAACAAGCTGCCTTGTTGATTAGTTGATTAGCAGTAGAAGAAGTAGCCTGCAAAGTCATGCAGATCTATGATGTGATGAAGAAGGAGAGATGGAGAAATTTGTTACAGTGGGGATAAAAAGGTGCAGAAACAAGTAAAGCAAGTGACAGTAGACACCTGAAGCAAACCATTGTGACATGACAAAACCTGCATAATAACCCTTGTGAAGACAAAATGTTATGCACTTTACATCTCTTCTGATGAAGTAGAACCAACATTGTTGTAAATGATTCACAAAAAATAGCAAAGGAATAAGCTGACAAGTTAGCAAGGTTTAGATTCAAAAGACTTCTGAGTGTTACTGCATTTACATAAATGCACATCAGAGTAAATCATTTGCAGTCTTGATTAAACATTATGAGCTGAGTTAATAAAATTGACTTGAAAAAAATTATTTTAAGACCTAAACCTTAAAATGAGGTGCAGAAATTAAGCTGTTCTCCAGCAGCTCACTTACTTGGAAAAAAAAAGTATGTTCCCTTGAAGAACCACTGAGCTATTAACTTTTAGTCGGCTTTTTCATATGCTTTTATGAAGGTTTATTTTCTCCTCTTTGAACATTGAACATTGTATAAGATTTGTAAATATGTTAAATTGTTGCAACATGTTTTACCATATTTTAGTTGAATTTAATCTAAGTATGAAAGAAAACAAGTCACAGCATCAATTTTCTCCTGAAATGGTCAATGAAATAGCGGCTTGGTAAAAATATAAAGGGTTTTAATACACCGCAAGGCAACTAGAATGGTTGTGAAATAAAAAGTTAATCACTTTAACTAAAACAGATATCACAAAAGGCTAAAGGCTGCCCTAAGATGTGGAGATGTGCTATCATTCTTTCAAAAATCATTTTATATGTATTGCATAAAGTATGAGCTGGTATATTTGGAGCAGAATCTTCATTAACTGCAGCGCGGTCAAATGGGGACAAATGATAGTTTTTTTTTTTATCCGTGTAGCAGAAATATCTGGATGACTATCTCTCATCCATGATTCAATCCTCTTCTCTTTATCTTGTTGCGGGTGATTAGAAGGAGCTGTTGAAGAACAATGGAAAATATCAAACATCCTTCTAAAGCCATACACCAGGGACACTGATCATCACTGGATGTGTAGAAGAAAGCTGTTTTGCAGTAAACTGTTAAAAACACGGTTCGTGATGGGAGTACTGTGACGATTTATATTCTTCTGGAAAGCATTCTTGAAGAAACAGTGGCAATACCATCTATCCATCAAGCAAAAGGACAATATAAACAACAAATAATTGTGTTTTCATAATAACAGACATATTTGCTCTTCTGTCTTCACAAACACAAACTTTAGTGACATCCAATTTTTAACCCATTGGCAAACCATCTGTTGCTATAGCAATCTCAACTCCCCAGAGGAGGTTTTCCTCTAATTTTAAGAGCATTTTTATGGGCATTATTGTCTGTTTTTCAACAACTGCACAACTGGATTTTATTGCACAGATGCCATTCACCGAGTTTCAGAGAGTGACCTGTTTTTTCACAAATGTTTGTCGAAGAGGTCTTCATGTCTTGGTGATGCTTTTATACACCTGTGGCTGTGGAAGGTATTGTAATATATGGACTAAATGGGTTGTGGTTGGGGAGGCAGGATGAACAGATACTTTCGGCAATAGTGTACCTTTGACTGCTAATTAACTGTCTTGTCTTTCTATGGCAAATGAAGATACACAGGTTTAAGAGACTAAGATCATGTTTATATCCATTTGATGTTGTGACATATTCTTTTTATTTTTAGCTAAGCTAAGCTCCCAAAGATTTTTTACATTAAAAAATTGCTTAAATGAGAGTTACATTTTGTGTGTTTGTATGTGGCAAACACATGAAATGCTATGAAATTTAAATGAATGCTACTCAATTGTAGCACTGACCTAATACTATAGTTGCCCAATCTCGTACTGATGGTTGTTAATAGAAGTATTTTTTTATTGCACCTCCATACTATCTCGACATACTGAAACTTTACTCACTTCGGCATGGCGAGTGGTTGCAGTGAAAGCACCAAGGCCTTGGAAATGTCTCTGGAAACACCATCTTATGATTTCTTGACCACTTCAAGTCTCTCGATGGTCAAGCAATCTCTAAGTATGGAAAGAGAAAAAAAAGTGGACAATTTTTTTAACTTATTATGCCTTCAAACACACACGCTGTAAAACACTGACACATCATAACCATCGCGTACTTCAAAACATGAAGACAAAGTGCTGGTCTGTATGTCTTCATGTTAGAGCTCATAAAAAGATACACCGAGTGTTTTCATGAGTTTTGAGAATAAATTGTTACAGAAAATTCATAAATACCGTTTTTCCCCGATAGTAAGACACCCCCGATTGTAAGACGTATCAGGGGTTTCAGGGGGGTCGGCTAATATAAGCCGTACCCCGAAAGTAAGACATATGTCTTACTTTTCGGGGAAACACCTCTCATCTAGCTGCGCGCCGCCTCCTGCCCACGTCCGCACCGTCCCCCTCTCCATGTGTCGCCGCGTCTGCCACCTCCCTCTGATCTTAATGAGCGCCGCCTCCTGCCCACTTCCGCGTTTTATGGTTAAAACAAAAAATTCGAATTTTTTTTCCCAATATAAGACATACCCCGAAAGTAAGACATAGTGGGGTTTTTGGGGATAAAAAGAAAGTAAGACACTGTCTTACTTTCGGGGAAACACGGTATATGTCCTTTATTTCATTTGTGTACTTTTGATTTAAATAAACAAAATAAATGCATTGTAAGATATTGTATGCCTAAATGGGCCCACTATGCATCTATTTATGAAGTGATGAGAGATTCTGACCCCTGGTCAAACCAAAAATAACTACAGCCCACATACTGCTCACAGATGTTTTTTATTGAAGTCATAAAACCACATTTTCTTCAGCCGACAAGTAGAATTCAGAAAAATTGCCAGAAATTGTTAGTTCTCAAAATGACTCATGTTTAGTATGAAATATGCATCAGTAGAAGTAATAATTCTTACAAAAAACAAATTAGGTAGAAAGAAAATGGCCAAAGCTGCAAAGGCTTGAAATTGCAGAGGCAAAATGATCAACATTTACTTTTTCAGCTAGAAAATCTTTGTACATTTCCCCGAACCATCAACGCTCCACCCACTTAGAAATGTATGTGGGAGCTAAGCTGCATCTTATTACTAATCCAATTTGTGCTCACAAATGGTAAAAATACACTTTATTGTATTGGGTAACATCAAAGGTAATATAACTTTAAGTCAGGCCTCTTTATATGTAATACTAGGTAAAAAAAAAGGTCCAGTTATTTGCACATAATCTTTAAAGTACATACAGTATCACACAAATAGCTCTTGCGTACGGAACAAAATGCAGAACAAACAACACAAGGCACTCAGAGTATCATTAAATTGGGAATCAAAGATCTGCTTGTTTGCCTGCAAACATCAGACTCGCTTTCATCCATTAGCAATTCAGCCCAAATCAGATCAAGCCATTAACAGGCTCTCAGTCACACCTCGAACAACATTTCAAAGCAGGGAAGGCATCGTGGTTGACAACATCCAGGCGTAATCTTTCAGATAAATCAATGTTTGTCATCACTGTTCCACCAAAGCTCTCAGTTTTGTGAGAAAGATGTCTTCCCTTAAATTCTCTCTTGTGTTATGGACAAAGAAGTACAGTACCAGCTGGTACATTGTGTAGCATGTCAATGAAATCAGTAGTGAGAAGAGGTTTTAGAAACAAAACAATTCCAGGGTTTCTTTATAATGTGTGATTGGGTTGTGATGTTATTGCTCATGTCACATGACGGCATATAAAAAGAGACGAGAAATGAAACTGCAGGGAGCGAGAACATCCTGAAATGTGAAACAGTAAAGTGTAATTTTAAGAAACAGACATTCACTTTTGATTGATTGCTTGCCGGAGCGTGAGTTTATACGCAAAGGCAGAATTGTATTGATGAATTCAACTGAAAATGGGGCTTACAAAGCAGCAAATTGCAGATGTTGTTAAACGGCTCATCAGTGCCTTTTCACAATCTCCCTCACAGAGAGCAGAAAAAAACCCAAACCTCTGCTTGGACAGAGTAATTGCCTTCTCTGTGGGCGCCGTTCTCACCTGGGCATCTGCTCCTCTCGTTATGTGACCCTGGCCTGCTGAGAAGCAGACTGTTGTCCGTTCTCCATCTGAGCACCCCCGTCAGTAAACCTATGATAAATGAAGGGTTGCATGAACAGGGAAAATTGTGAGTGGAAAAATAAAGGGACAAAAAATCTTGGGCAAGGAAACAAATCAACCGATCATGTTTCAAGTGGGCTGTGCTAAGTGGGTAGCCTTTGTATTTACGAAGCCAGAAGACTTTGTGTGTGTGTGTGTGTGTGGGTGTGTGTGTTTGTGTCTGAATAAAGCTTTGAACTGCAAATAAAGACATTGTCTTATTCTAATTCTTTTTAGGAATTGTGGGACAATATTAAAAAAACCGAATAACAATTTTGGAAATATTTTTTTCTCGACTTCCTGCCTTAAAGTCTTTTAGACGCACACTGCTGTGTGGGAAAACAGTAAGTGTGATTAGGGGAATTACTATTATGTAAAAGCAAAGACTAAATTATTACATTTGAGCATTTTAAATTGTTCTTAGAATCTCGTATTAGCAATTAGCATAGTTATTGAGGCTAGCAGGAGCAGCTAGCTGTAGTTTCTGTGTATGTTCAGGAGAATGTAGAGCCTTACCCAACTTTCAGTCTCCAGAAGGCCGCCAACACATCCTAATCCTGCATGTTTCACAACTGAGACGTTGTAGCTTGAAGGATTAAAAGGCATCTTTCCAGTACAATGTCAGCTAATGCTATCTACTCAAAGTCACGCTTTCTCTCGCTCTCCTGCAGCCTAAAATTAGTTATTCTTCATACTTATTTTGGTGTTCATAGATTGTCATTTTCCATAAGAGCTGAGTGGCCCGAATAGGAAGCAGAATCACCAGAGCTGTTGCTTAAAATATTCAAAACTGATATTTTATTGAATTTAAACATGAGTTTTGAGTCATTTATGTTTATGTGGATCCATAATACTCTTAACGTCTTCACGGAAGATTTAACATAATCAAAGCAAACACAGCTCCACTGCTTTTTTTTCCCTTTTCTTTTTTAGATAAATATATTTTTGGCTCCTTGTTTTTCTGTTCTTACATAATTGTCCTTTTCAAGTATTCTCATTACTCTGAATGCTTGATGGTTAACATGCTGTACTTTGGGCCTCTGGGTGATAACCTGTACATAATGCATATGAGGCCTCAGTTTAGATTTATTGCTTTCTGTTTTGTCTAAGACAAAACTACATTGAGCAGAAAGATACCTTTATTTTCCTGGGTAATTTCAGGAATATTTTAGTGTGTGTGGTTAAAAAAAGTATTAATTAAATGACGTAATATTAATATATTTATGTGTTTTTGCTTCAGCTGCAGTCTTGAATAAAATAATGACTGTAAAGAAATAAAAAGTATGACCGGAGGGTATTCCATTAGATGTACTGTCATATGCGCTGCATGACCTCTTCCCCTCGCTTTCCTCAAGACTTTCCTTTCTTTTTCTTTCTTTCTCTCATATGAATGAATGAATGGTGGCAAGCTGCCAAAGACATCCTTACAATAGTGGTTTTAGAATGTGTTGCTGTGGTAACTAATATGGCAGCGTCAGTGTAACTTAACATGGAATCTATTCACCTTATCTGCATGAACCTGATATTTCTTCCCCTTATGTGTAGGGCAGATTAACAAGCATTTAACAAGTATTGAACGGCCTTAGTTAAAAAATAAGGCTGTGTTATTTTGCTTTGTTTTTTTTCCCCTCAAAATCTTAAAGTACTGTATCCGGTTAGTCAAACTGAAACATTTGTTGTCATTTACTGGCCTTGAACAAAATATCTGCAGTCGGTTGTACTGTGCAAATTTTGTTTTTATGCTTTTTCCTGCGTTATACGGCTTGCCCTGTTCCCCTTAGAGTTGCACGAAGAACATTTTGTTTCTGCTTTTGCTCGATATGCAAATGCACAAGCCTGTTCAGAAGCAGTGGGTGATTCATGTGTGGCGACACAGCTTTTCAGTGTTATTTAACAAAGTTGTAATTTTTTTTTTTTTTTTTTTGCAAATGCTGATCAGCTTTAACTGAATTAACTTTTAAAGCAGTACAATCGCTTTTCATTGATCCCGTAATTCATGTTGCACGCTGGACATTTTGTCATTTCCTGAAAATCACAACTGGCTTTTTGGGGGCAGCAGAAGATAAATATTATCCCTCAGCCTCCACATAGGTTCACTGAGTCTAACAGGAGTTCAGAGAAAAATAGGATCAACCAGCATCAAAGACTGTTTTATCTGCTGGTGCTGTCATGGTTTATAGCCACAGGTTCTGCTCAGGCGGCTCTCACTCCACCTCACGCAGCCGGTTTTTAACTGGGTTGCTCACCTATTTGGTGCTGCATGTTTTTGTTTCTTTTTTTAAAGACAGTTTGCACCTTCTGTCTTAATACGTCTGAAAACATGATGTATATTTGCATAATTATATAATAGGGAGTTAGGACTATTTTTTATTCTCTCTTTGTAGACACATTTGTCCACTGTCAAGGTAATACCGAGGTACTACCACAGCATTCAAGGCAGCGACATTTAGAAATCACAGCAGTGCTAGCGAGAAGACGGGAGGGGAGCGAGATACAAAAACGTTGCTCAAGTTCTTTTAATTTCCTCTCTATCAGCGTCGAACTGACCAACAAAAGCTAGCATGAACTCTAAATTAGTTTTCAGCTGACTGACACGACTATAATCATTAGATAAAAGGGAGATATGAATCAACATATTCGGATTTTTAAAAGGAGTTGCACTGTGAACTCTACACTTTATCAAGAGAGCTAGATACTTTGAAAGTACATTTTCTGAATCGATATCAGAGCTAGCTGTAGGCACTGCTCTACATTGGTATTTAATAGTGTGCTAATTAGGCCTGCTTTAAAAATGTTGTTGGTTTATAAAGCATTGGAGCTTTTTTATTATTTAAACCTTGATTAATCATGTATAAATACATGCAAAAAAATGATTGTTTATATTTTAAACCTAAATTCTGGCTTCAAGCTGTTGAGACAGAATTAGGCTTGACTAAATAGTGTCAAAAACTGTGGTTTAAAGAAAAGAGTGAAAGGATGCCCAGATCACCATTTTCAAGTTTTAAACAACTTGATTAGGCTTTACTGAACCTCTTCCCCTGCATTAAATTATATATGTTACGGTAATATTCTATATAAATATTGGGGATGGAAATCTATCGTGATTCATTTACGATGTTCAAAATTGATGTTTGATTCAAAACAATTATTTACAATTTCTGCTTCAATCTATAGTTGTGCAAAATAACCTTATCTTTTAAAATCGATGTTGGGACATTTTATACTGAGTCTGAGTAAATAATAATTGTCATTCTTATGTGAATCTATTTTTTTAGAACACACCTAATAAAAATATTAGTTGTTATTACAGAACAACTTTAGAACAACAATTCTAAATAGAGTAAGCAGGTTTTATGTGTTTAACAGTCACAATTTCACCAAAGAAAATGTGAAAAAGTCAAAATAATCAGGTAGTTATTTATAGCTAAACAATGAGCTTGACTGTTGAAAGATCTTTTCAGATATTATCAGATAGTCTTAAATTCCCCCCTGATCATTTTGCACACACTTACATGCACAGTGGTGCAATGTTGTCTCATAAAAAAAGACTTCTGGGTTTCAGGCCTGTTTGGTTGCATGTTCTTCACTGGACATACCTGGATTCTCTACAGATACTCTGACTTTTTCCCACTTTCCAAAAGTATGCGTGTGTTCGCACTATAAATCATCCTTAGATATGAGAATGTGTACGGCAATATGTCTTGTTTGTCTGTGTGACTTGTCCAGGGTGTACCTCACATCTTCCAATATATTAATCTCAAAGGCCATTGCAGTATCATTGTGTGCATTATCACAATTGCATATATCATTTCAATCTGTGCTTACAATATTTTGTGGGATATTATATTCTGAGTGCTGTGCATTCATATTCTTCATACCAATTGTGGACACTATGATTTTTCTCTTTTCCCACACTTATTGCATTATTGTAGTCTACAAGATGAAAAAACTTACAAAGACTGCCTACTGGACGTTGTGATAAAGAAAAAAAAATCTGGACATTATTGTTAGTTAGAATCTGGAGGTAAACTTTGTGCAGCCTCTCTTCAAACTCTTTGGCGTCTCATTATGTGGCCAAAGTCTTAACCCAACCTTGTTGTGTTAACTTAACTAGAGCTGGATAACTATATTTTGCACAAAACTGAGCAAGGAAAACAACCTGGCTCAGGTGTTTCATTGCCCAGCCTACATGACCTACATTGTGTACTCAAGCCATACTTAGAAATCTGCAGGTATTGCAGCCCTAACAACAAATGATCTCTCTTGGCTTGAGGAGCTCACTTAAATGTCAAGGTCATAGCAGTTCCCTGCAATTTCGAGCCGTGTCTCTTGAGGCATCTTGTAAGCAGCTGATTAAGCCCAGAGAGATGTCCATCATCACTTCACCCACATTCGTATTTCTAAACGCATGAAGCTATAATGGTTTGCTCTAACGTCAAGCGAAGACATGTTTGACTTCCACCATCTTCTCTGTGCCAGCTATTTTTCTCTTGTTGCAGAAACTAACAATTGTCACCTCCACACGGATTCTCTTGAGATCAAATTCTAAAAATACAGCGCCTTGCAGATTTACTTACTACTGCACATTTAACATTATATTTTGCCATCTTATGCTACTTAAACCTGGCCCCTTTGATGAGTGGGCAGATTTTGCTTAACAGTGGCTTAAAAGAAATCCAAGAGGACAGCCCTGATTTACAAACCACATTTGAGATGTTTCTTTTTTTTTCTTGCTCCAAATGGTACTTCAGAACATTCTGATTGCACCGCAAGTGCCCTCACTGATAGTCTTTGAAGTGCTTCAAGCTCTGTACTGAAGCTCAGTGTGTGCTTATATCCGCAGCTTTTGTTAGTCACTTCATATGTACTGAGTCCAGTGCCATCATTATTCAGTGATTCACACTGTGCAGCCAAAACATTCACTCTTATCTGGTAAGAGGCTGCAGAGACGCAGTCAGACAGCGCTGGGTGGGTGGATGGGTGGGGGATGGAGAAAGAAAGACAGGAAGAGAGTCTTGGTCTCTCTCTTGAGGGAAATGACTTTCCTCTCTTCCTTTTCTCTACATGAAGCCAAAGAGCATCCCAACGTCAAGAGCTTTAGATCTTGAATATTCACGCTGGTGGCATTTTACCATCTGTGGGCGGTGAGGCTTTGCAGGGATTGGAGAGAGCGTGTGAAGTATTGATCACTGTTGCTGTTGTCCTTGTTTGCTCTGTCTCTGTGTGCCAGCTGACTCTCTGAGCAACAGCGAGACGAAGACAGACAAAGAAAGACAGTTGGTGTAATAAGGGCATTAGCGGTTTGTTTAAATGCTGAACAAAAAGTGCCACCCATCGCACAAGAGCAGGTTACAGCAGTTACATGAATACTGAATTACTAATGATGAAATTAATTATACAGTTTACGCTAAATGTTAGTAGTAAATTTGACTGAAATGTATAGTAAAATGTGATATACTCAAAAAACGTGTCAGAGTATGGTGGTACATTACACTGAAATTTACCAAATAAAAAAGCATAAAATCTGCCACCATCTTTTTGCCTCACAAATTCAGACAGTGCTATAAAGTTAAAAACAATTAAACCAAAAAAAAAATAAAAAAAATAGGCTGCTTCAGTACACCATTTACAGAAAGTAGTGCAATTATGCTAGTAGTGAGGAAAAAATAAACATAAAAAAAAATAAAAAATTATAGGAGAAGACTAAAATTTCTTGCTGGAGAAAAGGCGAGTTGTACAAAGGTGACGTGTCATCACAAAACCAGGAAGAAGTCGCCAGAGCCGAACACACTAGACCAGGCATAGTGGCCTGGAGAGGCACCAATAAAATGGGCTTGAGAAAAATTATTATAATAGGTCATAATAACATATTTAAATGAAAATGTGTGAAGCATGGTAATAGTTGTAAGCAATACAAAAGCAACACATTTGCTCCATAAAAAGATGAATCACTTCCAGTGTCCCAGTGGAATTCCAGTACACACACACACCAAATCCAACCTCCTCACAGTGATCTATCGCGTTTCAATTTCAAATTTGGAGAGAAAAGACAGCAGGATGATACTCTCTCACAGTCTCTCTCTCCCTCCCTCCGGTCATCCTCTTCTACTACTTGATATGACGGCATAGAGCAACGGCCCTGAGAGCGAGCAGCAACGTTTACTTTCATCGCTTTAAGACTCGTTCCTTTTGTTTCCTTAGGATTGTTGAAAGTTCTGAATTGAAGAACCTGTCAAATGGGATCATACCTTTAGGGGTTCTTGAAGACCCTGAGGCAATCCAGCCACTCAAAATCATGATCTAAGTCTTTTGTCAGATGTGAAGATCCGATTATCTGGAATCTTTAACAGTGTTAGAGAATATTGTTTGTGGTCTAAAAATTTTCTTTTTCCATTTTCAGTTTGGTAAAGGTTTTGTCAACACAATGACTTCATGAAAGTTAGGAAAAGATTCTCATTGTGACTAGAAATTCCTGGGTTACATGCACTAGAAGTCTTTCCAGGGTTTCTGAGGGACAATTTCATCAGCAAAATTAAGCACACCGTTTTTTTTTAAAGAACTAAAAATATGAAAATGATCAAGAAATATTTTAAAGAGTAATTCTGGATCTTTTTCCTTTCATCCTTGACTTTCTTGGTCCTTCTTACAAGCTATCAGCTTGTGTAGTTTCAGTATTTCCCTGTTTTCTGTCATTGTCAATTAGGCTCCAGTCACTAACTGGCATGGTTTTTAGCTACAGGGTATTTGAGTAGCTAGCAGCTTTCTTCATCCAGTACTGTCACATGAACAGCCCAAATCTGAGTGGTTCAACATTTACATATCAATCCCAGCCTTTTCTTAATCAAGTGTGGTCAAGAAATTAATTTTCTTCCACACAAAACCCTCAATAACATAAGAAGAAATTGGCCTAGTTGAAGATGAGTTGCTCTGATAAGGTTTGTCTGCGTCATACAGTAATCAAGAGAGAGAGAGTAAACAAAACTGAGGAGGATGACCCTGCAGTTTGACACATAACGTACTTGTTTCTTGCATGACACAGTCAACAGTAATAGTCACACCATCCAGATAAGACAAAATGATAAATGTTTCTGATAGTCTTTAGATGTAATTACATATATGTGTATAAGTAAATAAAATAAAGTAGAAGTATTCACTATCCTTTGCGAAAGGTTCCTGTCTTCCTTCCCTTAAATCCCAGGTTCTAAATGTTTTGTTTAATCCAAAATGTTTTAAATGCATTGGCGGTTTTTGGAGAGTGAGAAGAAATCCAAACCTCCTCTCACCTACATTAATGCATAGAGGATGCTTGTGGCACATCCTTTTTTTTAAGTGGCATGTAATCCATCAAAATAGTCAAAATTTATTGTCAGTGAGAGATATGGTTCTGCCTTCCATCTTTAGAGGACTTTTATGGGAAATGGTGGAAAAGGCACTTTTAAAAAAACTCCTTCCTATTCTCAAAATTGATTTTCCTTCAACTTTGTTATGCACATATTTTCTGAGTCATGTGTTGATATCGAAGGAAGACTATGGGGAAATGATGTGGTGTGTGATCTGCTCATTGTCCATCAGAAGGTCTGCTCCTCTCTTTACCCTGCCGCCTTTGGCATGCTGTTGTCAAAGTGGTTGCTGTGTGCCGTCCTGCCAGCTCCTTGAGCTACATCCCAGAAGATTTCTGCCACAGTCGTGTGTGCAAATCTATGTGTATGTTTGCGTTTTTGTCGGTGTGCTGCTTTTTACCCACTCATGTCATTCCTTGAGGCAGCTTTTGGTTCAATTTTGTATTACAGCTTAACTTAAAACAGTTCTGCCTGATATCTTTTGACTCTGTGCCACGTAGTTTAGATCTGTGGCTTGTGGAAGACAGAATAATATTGTGGTAGATAATACCAAGAAACTTTACAGCAAGGTTTCTAAAGTTCAGTACTCAATAAGCGCAGCTTACAGCTTGGTTTATGTGACAAATGACAAGCATCAGTAAGATTTGTCATAGCACAGGCAGAAATCTGACAGCTGTGCTTGTTAGTCACCAACTTCATTGCTTCACTCTCTCTTGCCTGAAGACACAGCTGAACTACAGAAGAACCTCTTTGTATTTGTTTGCCTCTTTCTGTCTTTGCTATTTAAACTCACACTTTTTGGAAAAAAGGGTTATGGAATCCACTCACTTTCCTCACTTTCTCCCTCTCGTCTGTCACTGTGCTGTCCAGATGGAGGAGTTAATAGCACGCATGCAGGATGAGAAAAACGGCATCCCCATACGAACGGTGAAAAGTTTCCTCACCAAGATCCCCAGTGTTTTTTCAGGTAAGCCCCCAACTCCCACCTGTCTGAAATCACCACTCTTCCCACCTCTTTATGCATGACCACTGAAATTGCTGTGCTAGTTGCCCAATTTTCGTTTCATTAGCTGTGCTGGTGACAATACTCCACACTTGCTACTTAAAAAGAGAACTGTTTAAGAGAACATTTAAATTAAAAAAGGGGGTTAAAAAGTATAAATTTCTTAGAACACAAATACAAAGAAAGTAAAAAAAAAATAATAAAAATAAATAAATATATATTTATATATATATTTATATATATTATATTATATATATTATCAGTCTTTTAACTGATAACAGCAATATTCCGAGAACGCGGTTGGACCGAATCAAACATATTTTTCTTCATCACTGAACTCCAATATTAGCCTTTTAGAGCTCCTGCCGTTTAAGCTGGGGATGTGTGTCTAACAATTGCAAAGAGATTTCATCCAGCTGGTAAAGTGTGTTCTTGGCATGGAGAGTGGGAAAGCATTATGCTCGAAATATAATAACCTGGCATGTTGTGCAGTCCTTGGCAGTTTTAATGTTTATCTCATTTAAATTGTCAGTTTCATACTTTCAAAGAACCTTTGGATGTCCACTTCTCCCCAACATTTTAGATGCATCACATTTAAAAAAGATGTCGGTGTGACTGTCTTTTTTAAATGTTTCCTCTAATGTTCAACAAAGTTTAATATATTTGTAACTGCATCTGATTCAAACAACTTTTTTTTCTTCTCGACAGTAAATCAGAAAAGTTTTCTTGTTCCAGATCAGTTACAATTACCAAATTTGCAAATGCATTCAGGGATAATTACCTTAATTGTTGAAGACATGTCGTGTGCTAAACTGTTGAAGGACAAAGGGGAAAGACTGCAAGGCAAACAGTAAATATTCAAATCTGATATATCAGACAGTGATGAGAAAATGGTTGTGTCTTAATACTGCATATTTATCTAAACATCTTGCTTCAACTTTATATTTTAAAGGTGGGGATGCGATTACATGCCACGTTCTAGTGACAGTCATCGATTACTCAGTCACCAGCTTTAACTTCCTTACACACTCACTTTCTCTGTTCCCTACAACGGTTTCCATAATGTGCTGCAGGCTTGTGGTGAGAGATATATTGACACATCAATTGAAGGCGTGAATTCAGTATACCTGAAATGAAACTGAATTTATTGCATTGAAATTGAATTGTATTGGCTGATAAATTGTTATTGTAAGATAAATTAGTTTTTTAATTTGACTTTCTTTCTGATCCCCTTCTGTGGTTATTAAATAATTCAAATTTCAGTATAAATAAATGGTCTACACACTAAATACGAGAAACTATCTTGATATGTTATTATTACAGTGTTTTTAGCATTGATATCAATATTATTGTTAATACTACTAGAGCTACTATTAGTAATACCTATTGAATATTGTAAGCGCATCATTTAATGTACGACATTAATCATTAATCAGAGTAGAATAAAGGTATATTGCTACACAAGTTATG
Source organism: Poecilia mexicana (assembly GCF_051168715.1). Classification (NCBI taxonomy): domain Eukaryota; kingdom Metazoa; phylum Chordata; class Actinopteri; order Cyprinodontiformes; family Poeciliidae; genus Poecilia; species Poecilia mexicana. The sequence continues at coordinate 12,419,956 of NW_028263384.1, read as the reverse complement.
AATAAGAAGAAATATGTGTGAGGTTGCCTCAAACAGGCTGGATTTTTATAAGTTTATACTTCTATCTACTCCTTTGAATGTTTAACATTTATTGTATTAGTCATTTTATTTGCCTTTTATAACATCTAATAAACTTACAAAATGAAATAAATCAATAAATAAATACTTTTGGGATTCTTTTATTTTTTTTTTTTACAAATTAATCACCATTTTTATGTTTTGAAGCACAACAGTGGTTAAATAAATAGATATCTGTTTACCATGTGATATATTGTCAGCTGCGGTACAACTGATCTAAAGCTAAAAACATTTCAGCTGCTGTCGTCTGTTTGCTCAAACACATGTGAAGGTCAGTAAAGGATCATCTTCTCTTTTCTTTGCAACAGTAAAATGTTGCACTCATTAGTTTTCTCTCTCTCTTGGATTGCTCTGTGTTCTGAATTAGTTTCTTTTTTTTTGGATATGTAATGTTTTTTTCTGAGCCATTGTTAAGTTTTCGATCATTTTGATGCAAAAAAATAAATAACTGCTCACTGAAACTGACACCTGAATATACCAGTGTATGGTTGTGACACTTCTCAATTTAGAATCAAGCCTTAATGGAGAATTAAACACACACTGTATTCAAGCTGGATCTAAGAAAGTAGGTCAATCTTAATGGGATGAAAATGGGATGCTGCTAATTACGTTCGCCCATCAAAACTCACATCTAGTTAGTGTATGAGCAAATGCAAAGGGGGATGCAATAGAGGTGAAATAAAAAAATTCAGTCGCACAGAGTGGCAGCTTGATGGACATAACATCAGCCACAGGGCTACTCTGTCTCGTTGCATGAATTCCCCCATGTCTCCATTTCACACCTTTTTCCTGCCTTCTGTGCCTTTGGTCTGCTCAGCACACCTTCACCTGTCACTATGACAGACAGTAATGATTGCTCGGAAAATATATAGTCAAAGTGCCAAAGTCGCATGTTGTGTCGGAGTGTGAAAATGCTTGAGGGAGAGCAGAGGATGCTGTTATGTTTGCCTGGGATGTGAAAATGATTCAGTCACATTCTCAGCGGTAAAGTTGCAAAAATGGCAGCCGTCATATAAAAGACGTTCCACGTTCCTGCATGTAAAAGTGGCGCATGAGTCACGTGGACAATCCCCTTTTCTCACCTCTGCTTTGTTTATGCTGGTGTGCAACATAGCATGCAATCACTGACTTATTAAATGCTTTGAGTCACAAATTCTGTTGTTATGCGGCACATAATACGTGCTTCAACCTGCCTTTGTACCCGGTGTCATTTATATTAATGGTTTGGAGCCAAAGAGAGCAAGCCTGAAGAGGGTGTCAGAAAAGAATATTGGATAATGGATGGCCTATTACCCACCTACATGGTGCAAGGCGAGAGACATTTGTATGCGCTGTGGTAATGAAGGGAGGTGGACAAGGTTAAGGGTGACATTGTTTTCTGTTTCACTCGCATTTATATGCAGAAGGCATTTGAGCGCATTGGTAAATTCTTAGCTATGTCGATGATTCATACTTATGTACGCTCTCTTATTACAGGTTCTGATATTGTACAATGGCTCATGAAGAACCTGGACATTGAAGATCAAGGTACGTTTTTGATAAGATGCATTCAGTTTTATTTATTGGTCGAAGAACAAAACAGAAAAAACCAACAAAATCTGATTTGGTAACTAAATCAGTGTAAACGCTGATATAGTTATCAGAAAACAGGGACAGCTAGAAGATCAAGAGCACAAATGTTGCTAAAACTGACAACTTGGTGCTCACTTAAATTGATACTAAAAATCTAATTAAAGTACTAAGATTTCAAATCTGACAAACTACTTCTAGTGCCTACAAACTAAATGTAGCTCTAGTAATAAACCTGCTACTGTTCGCCCTTCTGTTCTCCATGGAGTAACCCTGGTAAAAATCAGGCTGCTGGGATGTTTGGGTCACCAGCCTGCAGTTGGTTGATTAACCAGCATGCTACTCGTATTTTGCTGCCGCTAGTCTTAAACAGAGTGAAAAGTGGTGTGATTTTAGATTCCAATTATAACTATTCATACCATTTATGACCAGAAACTGCTACACTTGTACTTCATGCAAGTCACCATGCAAGTCACTTGAAAGTGTAGTAATGTTCTTTCAGCCAGCTGTCAGCCAATGCCATGCAGTAGTTTGGCATTCAAGGTGTCTAGGTGGCTAAACATGGAGCTTTTCCCCAATTAGTGTTCAAAAATAAGTTTCTAGTGTAAATGAAGCCATGTAAATATTTAATGGTGGCTAATATTACGTCATACACCATGAATGTTGTTTTAAATAGTGAAAATCAGCTGATTAGCTTTTAATTTTTGTGTGCACTACATGAAAAGAACACACTAACGCAAATGTACCAGTCTAGTGTTACATTTTTCTTTCAGCTGTCTTTCTGACCGTAAACTTTTGAACACTCACAATTCCTACTCTTGTTTTTCTTTTTAATATTCTTATTTGTCTTGTTTTGTTTGTGTGACAATCTGTAAGACTCAGATCACTATTTCAACATTTTATGGTACATGCAGTAAAATAACGAACATAAAACAAAGCACTCACTTGAACTGGAGATGGAAAGAAAGGCAAACTGGAAAAGCAGCACTGAAGACTTTATGTGAATTAATCTCCATTTTATACACAGTATGTGCAAGTATGTCAGTTGTCAAAACTTGGTGATGTTGTATTGTAGATTCCAAGCTTTGCTGTATCATTCTGTCTTCCATCGCCAGTAATTGCACTGAGCAAATTTACATTTATTGTAAATTTTATGTTTGGCTATACACATGAAAATGTCTTCCAAAAGATTTGCTGTTTATCAGTGCAGACTAAAACATCCTGTGACAGTGACCTGTCTGAGAACATGTCAGCGAGCAACACTTCTTGTCCCCACAGACTGTTTCTTTCAGATCTGAGCGCTTTCCGCAGAACGGACACAAAACATGCTGTCAGTAACCCCACAGTGGCAAACGCTATGTTCGTTTTAAATCTCTGTGACTTTCGCTGAGGCCAACTCCTGCAGGAGATGACAAACGACTAACTGAGGTGCAATTAATTGGGCTCAGCACAGCACAACAGCAGCAGCCACACGAAGTTTATTAAGTGAAGGCAAATGAGCTTATATTTGAGCTGAGTGGAGATCATGAGTTTTTTTTTTTTTTGCTAAATGAATCCCTCAGATAATACACTCACACCACCCCGTTTATCCTCTCATTTGGAAATCTCAGTTTATTCAGACCCATTTTAATGTGGCTTATTTTATTTATTTCAATCTAATATGTTCCGTTACACAGTGGACTATCTAATTCTAACTATATTTTACCTATAGAAGCTTATATCATGACGGAGAAGGACCTGAGTTATGTTGCAACCACACAGTGAGCTTAATGGCAAAAAAAAAAAAAAAAAAAAGCTAAAAACTTCACGTTTGAATAACTGCAAAGGGCAATATTTCAAGGCCAACAGATCTCATTCACAACCATTAGACACTTTCTCCAGCCCAACTGGATGTTTGAGAGTGACGCCAGATAAAACAACTATTTTTTTGCTCTACAGTCGAGTTTTCTAAACTCTTCTAAGGCTTTTAGTGGAACTGTGTGCTTCAGTCAGAGGGGATTAAAGCTTTAGGATCTATGATGCTTTTGGCATGTCTCAGACCTTGTTGAAGTGTATGGCGTTGTGAGAGATGGGTCACTATTTTATAAATTTCTGTGTTCAAATTAAAAATGTTTTGCCGATAAAATTTTAAATTCCCTTTGATTTCTCTGTATGTGTGGATTGATGGTGACATCTGGTGTGAATATCAAGTCAGTGGCCCTACCACCTTAACTGAGGAAAATGTGGAGACGTTCAATACCTATTTTACCCTGCTGTAGGTTGACACTTTGAAAACATTGATGTCAATTTGACCTTATTATGCTGAGTGAGAAAAAAAATCTCTTGATAAATAAATGTCTATTTCTGTATTTTCCAAGCAAACATTTAATTTTTTTTCTTAAATGAGAAGATAATTATTTCAGTTTTCTTAATTTAGTCAAATAAATCTGTCAGACATCCAGACATTCAGCTTTTGATTTAATTTACATGCAGTTCTGAAATTCATTTAGAAGAAATATACAGCTGCTTATCATCTGTGTGAAAATTATAGGATAGATCCTTAAAAGACGACAGGTGGCTCTCCATTACGCAAACGCACCAAAATGGCAATATAATGTATGTAAATAGAGTTCAGGTGCAGCTTACAGGTTAATAACGCACTGAAAGTATGGCTCTGTTTATATTCCACTGCATGCCTAATGATGAACCCTGCTGGGACAGCTCAAATTATGTTCATCCCACAGGAAAGAAAAACAACACAGATGTGAGAATGTAGAAAATTAACTTATTTTCAAGCCTTTTTCCTACATAATAACTGGTCTATTATTGTCATAATAGACCAGTTAGCTGCAGCTAAAAGTACAAGTACTGATATGATGAAGCAACTCTTTTACATAATAACTTAAAAAATGTGATAAAACTTTGCAGTGGAGTACATGGATTAAATTTATGGTTAAAATAGTTTAATACGTCACTGACATTTGCTTTGTAGGATATAATAATCCAACAGTCTACATAGTGGTTTTATTGTTATTTAAATGCTTGGTAGAAAAAATATTTCTCAAATAGAAGCAGTTCTAGACCTTACATGAATAAGCAAATCTCAATAAACACCTGAGGGGAACTCAGCAGACACCAACAAATAAAAGGAAGCTAATAATAATCCAGCAGTGTGCTAAACTGTCATTGTGTGCACCAGGTAGGGTCTGATTTTTGCATATGAAAGAGCATTTAATCCACACCGGTAGATGTAGCAGGGAAATGATCTCAGGGGGAGGACACAGGGCTTAGCCTGGAGAGGATACATTTATTTCTCCATCATGATCTTTATCTTCTGTGTCAAGCTTTTTTTTTTTTTTTCTTAAATCTTTTCCCCATCTGAGTCAAAACTCTCTGCTGTAGATAACATTTCCCTCTCTGCTGAGATTGCCCCCTTCACACATTGAAGCTGACAGGCTGCATGTTTAAAAGGTTCATTGTCAATAATCACATTTTTAAATCATGTTTATATAAAAGATCTCCTAACTGCTACAAAAAGCTAAATGGCTGATTAGGAGGGTCATGTGTACAAGCTGACATCCAGCATGCAGTAGATGTAAGGACGAAGGAAAAGGCTGGTTGGTGACACTGTTTGTAGCATTGTTGCCATGCCTCTAAGTCCAAAAACATGTGACTGTACGGTTAATTGGTTACCATGTTAGAGAGTGTGCATGCATGGTTGTTTGTCCTGTGTGTCTCTGTGTTGCCCTGTTATGAACTAGTGACCTATCTAGAGTCCAGCCCTCCTCTCACCCAGTAACTGCTGGAGAAGGCCACCAGCCTGCCTGTAATCCTGAGAGGATATAGACAACAGGTGGATAGAAAAGTAAGGCCAGACTCACAGCTAAACATTTCTCTGTGAATGTAAATAAAATATAAATGTAGGTGTTTTCCTTTTGACTGTTTCTTTGTCATCACTGGATGAGATGTGTAAATTCAATCTGAGATGATCAGAACAGTTTTCAATATTTTGTGCTCACGTAAATATTCCAAGCACAACTGAATTCAGCTTTTAAGATAATGACAGGTAATGGCCAAGTCATTTTCCCTTAGTATAAATCAGGTAAAAATACATAACACTGTTGTTAAGGTCTTCATTAATACAATACTTTTTTTGTTCTTCTACTATTTTAATGTCTAATAATGGTAACTATAATGACAAAACTATATATATGGAAAATTGTTGATGCTATATTACATGAAAAATAAGTCTTTAAAAAAATGGCTGTTCTTTAAAGTAAGATACAAAAAGCTGGCAATATTGTGAATGTCAGTGTAGATGCTAGATAGCTGTATGGATAAAAAAATATATATTTTTATCTAGTATTTTCAGAAGACCTGACGAGCTTCTTCAGATCCTTAGCTCCTTCTTCAGGTTTTATAAATCTAAATCATATGAAGAAATCAGAGCTGATGGATCATATAAGGAATTGCTCTTAGACATAACACTGAAGCTGAAGAGGAAGGAGTTGTGTTATGAGTAAACAGATTTAAATAAAGTATGAGTCATTATTTATTAATAAATTGAACCTTGTCACAAATGTGCTTGCGCACAAACACACACACACAAACACACCCACACACACACACACACAGACATCCTGACCTCTTAAAGCTGCAACAGTCTCCTCAATGCTAAGGGAAAAGCTGGTCTATATTTATCCTTCACACATGGAACCGGTGTGTTTAGATGTGTAAGTGTCAGGGATTGAGAGGGCTGCAATGTACTTGTTTTCTGCAGCAAGTCTCTGTTAGTGCATTTAGACTATAAGAGACATTTCAACTCCATCTTCCAGTTTTGTTAGAAACAGACCGAAGCTCTGCTTTATGGAACCTCATGCAAATGACGTATTTCCTGTGCCGGCTGCTAACGAACAAAATGTGTCAACACATTAAAAGAAACATGAAGGTCTTGTAGAGCCACAACGGCAGGAAATACCTGGTGGCAGATATTGAGACACCCGGTGGAGGATGATGAGATGTTTTCATTATCTGATGGTTTTAAATCAGGAACAGTAAACCATGTGCTGCGCAGCGCCCGGGGGGGGGGAAGCGGGTTTTCACTCCAACCAGGCACAACACCAGGTGATGTGACTGATGAGTTCCGCCTCTCCCGCTGAAGGTGGGCTAATCAGCCAGACCCCCGGCTGCGCTGTGTGTTGTTGGAATGGAGGCCTGCCTATCCATCTGTCAAAGCAGCGCTTCCTGATTCAAGGACTGGTGCTCAGAGTCATTATTTAGTCCAGGATGGATGTGCAGCTCGGAAAGATGGTGGGCTGCATTAACCAACTTTACCCTCTGAAAGCAATTCATGATAGTTGATTTAATTCGCACGTGACTAAATAAAGTAGTTCAATACTACTTTATCCGTCTAGCTTACTTATGGGCCAATTTATCTTGGTTCTATCACATAAGGTCCCAATTAAATGTGACATGGATTATTTACATGCAGATTGTTGATTTTGAAAGGTGTTTTGAGTTAATTGTGATGATTTTCAGCTTACAGCTAAAGACACATGATGAGTAGTTTGTCACCATAGACCAATAAAAAATTCACTTTTATACAGAAATAGGAGCTTAATAAAAAGTATGTTTAATACTTGATTAAAGGCTATTTTCAAAAGATGCCTTTTGTCTGAGAAACATCTGAACACATAGTCCAATTTATTGCATAATTCCTACCAAAGGAGAATTATTAAATAGCCAACATCTCTATGACTGGGCTTTATGCATTATTAATGTGCTTTAAAGCAGAAAAAGTGGAGACCAAAACAATAGCTTGTGGATTATTAGTTTTTTTTTAGACTGCATATAGTTATTTGTACCAGCACTTGGATCAACAGAACCAACACTGGAAGACCAAAATGTAATCTGACTCTTCACTCTTATCTGTTTTCTCCTAGTGGAGGCTCTTCACTTAGGGACACTGATGGCTGCACATGGTTACTTCTTCCCTATTTCAGACCATGTCCTTACTCTCAAAGATGACGGCACTTTCTACAGGTTTCAGGTAACAACATTCGTGCACAGAAGGATTTTACTTTAACATCTACATAAGTGGGATCTGGAACCTAATTCATTGCTGCCCGGGGCAGCAATAAAGTCTGAAGTTATAAAACTGACAGTTAAGTGTTGGGTTGTTGTTTTTTTGTCTTTTCAAAATTCTCCCTGTTATTTTTCCACATTTTTGTGCGTGCAGGTTATTCTTTTAAATGCTTTTGCTCATGTTTGATCCACTGATGAGTCATTCATTGCTCAAAGTGTATTTATAGCAACTTGCATGCAACATTGTGCAATAAAGTGTTTTGCGAATGCATAAAACGGATTTAAATACATAGAAACAGCAGCAGATCATTTCAAGCTAAATGCATTTTAAAATAATTTCCAAATAAACCAGGTAACCACAGAGGACACTGAATTGTAAAAATGCAAATAAATATGCAGAGCCACTGACCAGAAGGTTTTAATCTGGTGTGTCAATCTCAGCCAAGAATTTATAGAAACCTTAACACAGTTGAAGGTGTTCTCTAGTCTCCACTCCAACCAATATACAGGCTGTGGCTGAAAACAGGAGTAAATCAGGAGTTGCAGTACTTCATTGTTGTTAATGGTTCACAAATATAGAAGAAAAAGGACATTATTCTGAATGCCTGCAAAGACAGACAGTTATAGTGATTTTTTTATTTTTATTTTTTTGGTTCCCCAAGTGTGCTACAAAGAGCTGACCTGAGTAAATCAATACCTAAGACTGTTTTTGTTGGTGGTTGGCGTCACTTTGCTTTTTATGTGTAATCGGTTCTCATCTGAGGCCGGTCTATACAATGCTGCCCTGAGGAGAGTCAAGATTCATGTTTGTGTCTGCTCTGAGCTCTCTTTCTGAAGAGAGCGGATGTTCTTTAGACCCAACACCAAACCCATTATACAGTAAAGTATTTTGTGTGACTGATGTCACGCTGTAGTTCTAAGCCCCTTTATCATGGCGGTAAAAAAAAAGATTTAAAAAAATTTATTTGAAGAACTGTATTCTTGGTTATGTACCGGTTTCTTTGTGTCTTGTTTCCTAATTTTCTTATCTTTCTTTCAGACTCCATACTTTTGGCCGTCTAATTGCTGGGAACCCGAAAACACAGACTATGGTGAGAGAAATGTTGCAATGATCTGTTCATTAAAGTGCCTTGCAGAAGAATTCAGCCCCCTTGAACATTTTCTTATTTTGCCAAATAACAACCACGACTTTAAAGTATTTATAGATAGACACAAGACAACAGATTCACGCATTGACAAAATTGTTGGTACTGCTCTGAAACCGATTCCGTTGAACCATAATTCAAAAGCAATGTCTGACTTTCACTGGTCAATTTTCCATAATTTTTAAAAAAATGTATTGGTACTTTTTTTTTTTATCATTTGTGAGTTTATGACTATTGTGAGTATGTTTATACTGCGCAATTACATGATTCCACAAAATATTCACTCAACAGGGCTAAATACAAATGCATGTCACCGCTTTTCAGTGTTATTTGTAAAAAGAAATTGATGTCTTTCCACTTCACAATTGTCCTTGATCTTCTGTGGTCATGTTTGCACTTCTCATGTCACAAAATAAGAATAAATGAATGGCCTTGAATGCTTTAGTAAATCATTGTGTTTAGACAACGTTATTTGAATTAATTTGCGCCTACATTGTGGTTTTATAGATATTCCTGAAACTGAAGCTGTAGCCATGCTCCTCGATTCCATGTAGCAGCGTCCTCGACAGCAGCAATGTGATGCATCTGGACAGAAAAGTGGAGACGTGTCTGCGTGCACGCACCTGTTGTTCACAGTTGGCTGAGCATTTTAATGTTGGTACAGGGAGGAGCTTTTCATTTTTACAGACAAGCAGAGTGGAGATAAAGCTTTCATAATGCCAAAAATGTTTTTTTGATGAATACCCGCACCCTGGTAGGTCTGTCATTTGCAGCAGAAGAGGGAAAGGGCTAAAGCTCACTGTGGGAATAATCCCGGGAGCGCCAGGGGAACTTCGAGAGCAGCAGATGCCGAGGCTGATTCACGTGAATGATGCCCCATAATGAAAACAGTCTAATGGCATAATGAAGCTCCCGCATTACGGTCCGTTAACAAAGAGATGAAGGGACGATTATAGCACAGGAAGAGATCAAAAAGTCAGGGATGCACACACAAGCGCTCGCAGTAACAGACGCGCTCGCAGCGTGCACAGCTAAATGACCTTTGCGATTTTGCAGGCCAGTTTAAATGTGCAGTTGAGAGGATTAAACGCATAAGCGCCGAGCCACTTAAAGCAAAGCTGAGATTCTGTTCTCTTTTTATTACCAATCTTTCCCTCTGTTTTTTCCAGCCGTTTACCTCTGCAAAAGAACAATGCAAAACAAAGCACGTCTGGAGCTCGCTGACTATGAAGCAGTAAGTAAAAAGTCTGTTGTTAGTGTCACCTCTTCAAGTATGGCCGCTATTCATGTGTTGGCACATCTCACCGAGTCTCTCTCTGTTTACTTTCTTTCAAGATAACAATGAACACAACTGCTTTTACTTCATGCTTAATCAGTGACTTAGACATTTTCTAGGGTCCTTTTTTGATTTTAAAGATAGGAACGTATCCGCCTGTCAAGCAGATATAAAAAAGCTAAGTTTCCTCAAAAGCCTGTCTTTTCTCATTTGTTTTTTGTTTCACCCACAGGAGAGCTTAGCAAGGCTACAGAGAGCTTTCGCCAGAAAATGGGAGTTCATCTTTATGCAAGCAGAAGCACAAGCAAAGTAAGTTACTAAAAGAACCACATACGCATTGAGCCATGATAAGCGAGTCCTCTTCTTGTTATGAATCATGTTAGGATGATACCATCATGCTTATTAACAGATGTGCACATCAGAGGGAATATGGGGGTTTTGATTAATTTTTCTGTCTCTAGGGTTGACAAAAAAAGGGACAAAATTGAGAGGAAAATTCTCGACAGTCAGGAAAGAGCATTCTGGGACGTGCACCGACCAGTGGTGAGTAAATCCACAGGCTGTATTGTTGCGGCTTAATAATGCTGGAATTCATAATATTTCTGATGATCAACACTATGATCCCTTTGAAAAAACTAATCAACCTGCACACCCTGTTCCAGCATTCTCAATTGGAAATTAGTACCGTGAAGAAAAACATACCTCGCACCTCTTGAGCTTTTTTGTCATCAGTCAATTTCGCTAAAATTGTATGTGATAGATGATAAACTTTAAGAAACAAAATCATGCATTTTTTCAACATTATTACAAACAAAACTCTGAAAAGATATGTCACTCATCTGTATTAAAGTCCCCTTATTCAAAAAACCCAAATAGATCCCAGTGCAACCAACTGCTGTCAAAGGTCAACTCACATCATTAATCCAATCTCAGTGAAAAAAATAACTTTTCTGTGAAAATTGGGGAGGTTTCTTCAATAACATCAGAGAACAAAAAGCATGAAAGACAGGGAAAACGGTAGAAAAGTCAGAAATTAAGCTAGATTTGGAAAATGAAAATCTACCCACTCTGTGGACAATTTTTTTCAGTTTCTTGATGTGCAAAGATGATAGATAGTTTATTTAAAGCTGGTACTTAAATAAAAAGTGGTTTTATCAAAGCATCAACTCAGGTAGTCTGAATACAAATGGATGCTAACCTTAAAGTTTTTTGTAATGCATCCTTTAACTTACACGCCACATCTAGACTTTCAAGTTTTTCCTTATAACATGACAAAACTCAAAGGTTAAACGGATTAGGCACTGAACATGCGATGAAGCATAAAACTCAACGGGTTACTATTTCACACCTTTCAATCCCAGTAGGGATGTATCAAGGTGTTTAATAAAGAAATAATGTTTTGAAAATGTCATGGACTTACAAGCACTCTATGGATTATACAATGTTACGTGCTTCCTGCAACATTTAAATGTTGTAAAGAAGCGAAGCCACTGCAGAGCCACTGACGTGTGTTTGCCTTTGTCATACACATGAAATGCCACATCAATAACTGTCACAACACATCAGCTTCAGTAGCGCTTTTTACCTTGTTCTCTGCACACTTGCTTTGCATTAGCATTTAGTTTTCTCCCTCCTGAGTTTAAAGGGTCTCCTCTGCTGCGTTTCTTCTAAAGACAGTTTGGCGGTTAATTGGAAAATAAGTTCAATTTATGTGTCCTTGGAGCAACATAATCAATATTAATTCAAATTTCACAGTGATGCCGTCGAGCTTCTTAGCTCCGTTTTTCTGCAAGAGGGCTAGATTATGACCACTTGTTCAATCAGCCAGAAGCTGTACTCTGAAAGTCTGAGTTCCTGCTCCTTGACATTTTCTTTTCTTTTTTTTCCCGCATCAGCTGGCACATTTCTTGTTTAATTAAACACCATTTGACACATTACCTTAGATATTTCACTGCATGGTTAGGCATATTAGATTTGATTAGCTGATACTCTTTTAGTGTAGGACAAATTCCACTTTGAACCCTGAGGTGGTGTAGACTGTAGAGGATCTGGGAAGCTTCAGGGAGATCAAATGGGCTGTTAATCTTCTTTATATATATATATATATATATATATATATATATATATATATATATATATATATATATATATATATATATATATATATATATATATATATATATATATATATATATATATATATATATATATATATATATATATATATATATATATATATATATATATATATATATATATATATATATATATATATATATATATATATATATAAAATAGAAAATACAGTACCTTGTGAAGGCCTTAGGGGAATGCCAGAGAACTTTGGAGAGCAAGACCAAGAAACTAAAACTACCTAACATGACGAGTACATCTGATAAAAATGATCAAGTAGAAGAATCTGTCAAATATTAGTGGTACTCATTGCAAATCTGGACTTTGTGGAAAAGCAGGAAGAAGAAAGCCATTGTTTTCCAAAATTTATGTGGAGAGCACAACAAACCCATCGGAACCTGGAGAAGATTTGAGTGGAGGTTCGCTCAGTAATTCAGTTGTACATAAGCGTCTCATGACACGACACATTTACTCTGTTCAAGGCATGGCAGCACTACTTCAACATATTTTCACTCCAGTAAAAGTAAAAACCTGCCATCCAAGAAATTACTCTAAGAGTAAAAAATATATAGATTTGGTAAAAAGTCTACTCAAACTCAATCATTTAATATTTAGGGTGGGGGAGGCTACGAAAGTCTACTATTTTCATGTACTGTATCTCTTTTAAAGTGCCACACATACAATGTATCCATTCCATCAGAAACATTTCCAGTAGAAGGAAAATAACTATCTACAATTGAAATGGTGAAGCTAAATTAAACCCTTATTATTTACATTTCTCTCTTATCGCAGCCTGGTTGTGTGAATACAACAGAAGTCGACATAAAGAAGTCCTCCAGAATGAAAAATCCACACAAAACCAGAAAGGTATCCTAGTTCGTACACACCGCTCTTGTTCTTGCTCATGTTATTCTGCGTATTCCAGAGCTAATGATTCTGATGCATGCTTGTGACTGGTTTGTCATGTCAGTCGGTGTATGGGCTACAGAATGATATCCGTACCCACAGTCCTACCCACACCCCCACTCCAGAGGCCAAACAGCCCACAAAAGAAGAGCTGCAAGAACAGGTTAGACCTGAAAACGGTTATCACGCTTTACTGACAGGATGTCAACGAGACAATTCTGTAAATTCTTTGTAGGAGGCTTTGTTCATTTCAGTGTAATTTGTGCATCACTTCTATTTTCATAAAATGGAGTAAAAATTGGGTTGAATGTGGTAAATTTAGTGCATGGAGTAAAATAATCTCATTTGATGGATGTATTTTCTTCTGAGAGTTTACTGCATGCTTGCTGTCCCATGCTGTTGTTTCAGATCACCTTTTGGCAATTACAATTAGACCGGCATCGACTGAAAATGTCCAAAGTGGCAGAGAGGTGAGCAATGTTCCTTGTGTCTTCATTGAGTTTAGGCATCGATCTGTTTATTGAGGCGTTAAACGGTCGTAAAATGCGGAGGAACCGAGGACTTTAGTGACCTTGACAAGAGTTTTGGGTTCAGATAAAATCTTTTCTTCTGATCTCATGATACTTGATACTTCATGTGCACGTTTGTCATTTATTCAGTAAAAAATAGACTGCTGTACAATATTCAGAAAAAGTCCTTCTCTATCCTTGCATCCAAACGAGGTGATAAACACATTTTATTTCAGATTTTGAAAAGTCTTGACATTGTAAATTCGCCTTTTATTTCTAAGAGGAGTGCATGTTTTCCCTCACAATAATTTCATGATTTATATTTCTGTTTGGCCACAGTGAAGTTTCTGTCTCGTGTTCTGTTGTTTGCAATAGTTTGCTGGGTTACACAGAGCAGTATGTGGAATATGACCCATGCCTCATGCCTCAAGACCCATCTAACCCCTGGATCTCAGATGACACCACACTCTGGGAGCTTGAAGTCAGGTAGCTGCATGACCTCATCAAGTATTCAGTCCAATAACTTCACCTATTTCGCAAGATACTGCAGATTTGTATCTTATATATATATATATATATATATATATATATATATATATATATATATATATATATATATATATTCCTGCTTTCGGTTTCCTTCTCTAGCAAGGAACCAGGCCAGCAGAGGGTAAAGAGGTGGGCGTTCGGTATCGACGAGGTCCTGAAAGATCCTGTTGGAAGAGAGCAGTTCCTGAAGTTCCTCGAGTCGGAATTCAGCTCAGAGAATCTCAGGTGCTTCAGAAAATACAGAAAACTTCCACACAACATACTTTTTGAAATGTTTTATTTTTATTTTATGTGATTACTTGAAGCCAGGTAGCTACACGGATTAAAGCGGCTACCTGCGTTGCGTTATTTATGTTGCAAGATAACGCAACAGAGAGCGCGATTAAATATTGCTTTTTTATTGCAGTGGAGTGAAACCACCAGATCTCAACTGGGTTGCGTTCTTTCTATCACCAAAGCAGCTTCGACTCATCAGAGATTAAACATAGGACATCACAGGCGCTGTGTGGTTTTGTCACTTAACGTCTCTGGTGCAGGGGTTAAATTATTTGCTACGCAGAAAGCTTTTGTGGATTCAGGGCTGAACTTTAGATTTGACTGTTATCATCTGGGAAACTTCAAAGATTGTCAGACATCCCTCGAGCTGTGTATGTTTATTATAGCCACTCTACACACAGCTGGAAGTGCTCAGAGTTGATAATGAATAATAGTGCAAGGTTTTTTTTTTTTTTTAGAAAGCAGATTTATTTGTTTCAGTGTATACGAGCTACAAGGATTATTTCCACTAAAGCAAATGGCAATATTTAGGAAAAAAAGAAAGAAAAAGAGAAAGAGTTTCTAATAATAATTAGTAGAGACCAATAATTTTTTTAAGCCATTTTAAAAATATTCTGTTATAAAATTGATATAATTTGGTAAATCTGTTGAAACTAACTTTGCAAAAAAACAAAAAAAAACAAAATAAAAATATGATGGTGTAGTTATATTTAGATATGAATATTTTTACTGTTCACACACCAAAGAAAGTGTAGAGCACCAAAGGTCCATAGGATTCTTACAGACAGCAAATGGCTCATCAGCGCCCTCTGATGGTATGTGCCTGAACTGTAATTCTTCAAACACCACGCATGTCTCAGTTTAACTAAAGTAAAATAACTGTTCATCACTCTTGTTTTAATTCCTAGTGTATATGTAAAAAAACAACAACATGTTTTTAGAAAGTTCCCTAGAGCAGTCTCATTTGTAGTTTGGATGACAAGTCAGGTGTGGCTGTGCTGTGACAAAACTACAAGCCCCGTGATTCAGGGAAGCAATAAGCAAGTTATTTCCACACAAGCTGGTGTCCTCTATAGTTAGGAAATTCAAATCACCATTTCGATTTTGCCATTCACTGCCAGTTCTTTCATCACAAGGAAGTGTATATTTCAAAAGACATAGCTTAAAATCACAGATGTGTATATGGGTAAAATCCTCTGTCAGTAGCGCATTCGAACCTAACCACAGTCTATTGTGGAAATCAAAGTTAGATCATCTATATGTAAAACTCAAGCGGAAAAACCACCAATTTGAGTTGGAAACAGGTTGTACTAGATTATTTTAAGTTGTAAACAAAGCAATCCAAGTACATTTTTAACAAGTACCGTTTTCCTCTCTACTGTTGGGATTCAGGTTCTGGCTTGCAGTCCAGGAACTAAAGAAGCGACCCATCAGAGAGGTCCCAACTCGTGTTCAGGAAATCTGGCAGGAGTTTCTGGCCCCCGGAGCGCCCAGTGCCATCAATGTGGACTCCAAGAGCTATGACAAAACCACTCAGAATGTCAAAGACCCTGGACGCTATGCCTTTGAGGATGCACAGGTGAGTTATAATTTAGCCATTTGTAGTGATAAGCAAATCTGCACTGCGTATTTCAAATAGTTGGGTAGAAAAAGTTTGTCTCTGAATATTAAATTAAGTGAAAACTATTTTAAAACTGCAGGTTGCAGTATGTAGCTCCCTGCTGTTTGGTAGCTCAGATGCGTCTGGCATCTCCTTATCTAAAACACCGTTTTCACTGTATGTGCTGCTTTCGTCCTTAATGCTTTCATTCGGTTTCCTCAACAGGAACACATCTACAAACTGATGAAGAGTGATTCTTATAGCCGTTTCATTCGTTCCAGTGCCTACCAGGAGTTGTTACAGGCAAAGAAGAAGGTACAAGAAAACACAAGTCTTAATTTCAGACATTGAATAATACCTCAAATTACATATGAATGTTAGTAACTATACAGCATTGCCAATATCTAACTTATTACTAATATCTATTGTTGTTTAATGGAGTTCAGACAAAGGGTGATATAAAACAAATATTCATTCAGTAAAAAGTGGGATGCAAAGAGAGCAGAAATTGTTAGTATTGTTCAGGTGTGATTGTTGCAGCTCTGATGTCAAGCTGGGGGAAAAACAGTGGGTAAACATGAAAACATGATAATTTAGAATAGCTGTAGTGTGTTTATGTTCTTCAAACCTCCTACATTTTCTCTGCCTGTCATTTTGGCAAAGGTTTCAGGTTTATATTTAAAAAGAAGACATTGTATTACCACCTGCATTAAGGTGCGACTTTCTTTTTATGATCAAATTAAATGTAAATACTTTGTCTTTTGTGTCTCCACAGAAAAGTAAAAATTTGTTCTGAAGTCTCTTACTTCCAGGTAATGTCTATGATAAAATACTTAAACTGATTATTGTGTGGCATCGACAAAGTATTGTCTGTTTGTCTTTCAAGTGATGCTACATTTAAACGGTGCTTATGGTATAGTTACACCGAGTATTTCAGGATGTTAACATATATTTAATTATTGATATAAATACATACTCAAATGTGTACAAGTTTCTGGTACTTGAAGGTTATAAATCTAAAGATTGGATGCATGTCAAACACTAGCTGTGTTGTTTCAAAATACAAATCCGAGAAAAATTAAAGCCATTTATTTTAAATGTTGAATTAAGCTAGGCTTATTGAAGTCAAATATTTACCACTGAGGGGATATTTAAAATGCAGTTTGTTTTTTTTTAATATTAGAGATTTACAGATCAGAGTTTTGTGGATGAATTCCCACCGACAATGATTTCTGATGAAATTGCACTTGCTATGTTTGTAATTTAAGACATTAATAAAAAGTGAACCAAAGACAAAAATATTATTGTCTTTAGCATCTCAAATTAGCAATAAGCACAGTTGGCATTAATAACATACAATTAAATCAAGTTAGAAAATTAATTATGATGAAGCTCATATTACAGACTTAGATAATTTTTTTAAAAGACCAACTCTGAAACATTTCTACATCAGTTTTATTTTTTATTATTGTTTAGTGTTCTAAACTTAAATGTCAGATTTTATTAGCTAAAAGCAGAAAATCATCATAGCTAACAAAAATATAGGCTTACATGTTTCACTTTGTGAATTGAGTAACTGAAATAAATAAACTTTTCAATAATTCTTGTTAACTAAATATGCTTAAGCTAAATCCTGAGAAAATCAAAAGATTTCCAGCATTTCCAGATCCAGCATGTTCCATGACAAACAGATACTGAAAAAGATCAAAGAGAGCATCTGTGCTGAAATATGTTCTGGCATCTGCTGAAGTCTCACTTCCTGTTTAACAAAAGCAGCCTGAATAAACAGCTGACAAGCCTCGGTGGAAAATAATTAGCTTTTGATTAGTTTCATACACCTTTTGAGCCTCCTCTAACTTCAGTTTTGAACAACTTGAAGACATCTTTGTCTGTTCTGGAGTTTTTTTTTTGTTGTAGTTTTTGAGCTATTGGTTATGCTAAACATATACTTAAATGACACCCTAGCCCAATTTGCATAATAAACGGTATTCATGTAACTGTAATGGATGGTTGTTGGAGAGATGGTATTTTAAAAGTGAGAATAAATGTTTATATATTGCCCTAATTACTAGTAGAGTCTGTTGGTGGTAGGTTTGGCACATATGTAACTATTATCAGTCTGGATAAAGAGGTAGCAGCGCTGCCTCTAGCTGAGAGGCACTGTAACACGAGGACTGGGCAGCATGTGAATGATTCTGATTGGAATCCTAAGGAATTTCAAGTCAATAAATAAAGTGACAAAATTGATTAACTGGCTAGCATGACAGCATGCTACGTTTACTAAATGGAAAAATATTTAATTTTGAATTTTCAACCATCTCGACCAGTTCCAGTTTCAAAATAATTTCTTACTCCATTTGTTATAAATATATATTCTTTGTTGGTATAATTTTGGATCTCCCTATTCTGAGTGACTTTGGTCATTATTTAGTCACAGGTAAATGCATTCTATGCATGTTAAAGGTAAATTCTTTAAAATGTCACTTTTATATGCTGCATTGTATTTAAGAATCGTCAATTTGTCATATCGAAACTAATAAAATCCTAAAAAATGTAGGTCATATTTAATTTGCAGATTATCTGTTTATCGAAGCATAAAGAATGAATGTAGATTACTTCTGATGACAAACATGACAAAAGTCGATATAAAATGCATTTTGGTACTTTTGTTCCATTGGTCAGCAGAAAACTTTGAGAAGTGTTGACTCCAAATGTCAAAAGTGGGAAAGACGTCTTTTTCCACTTTTCACAACTCTCTATTGAAACTCGACTCTTTCTTCTTTCCTCTCGAGCACAGGTGGAACCACTGGCAGGCGAGGGACTGCAAAGTTGTGTGCCATGCTAAAAATCAATGGCTTCCCTCTCCCCGGGGTACAAAGAAGGGGAGCCATCGCATCTCATCAACCTCCTCGTCCGTCATCCACTATTGGCTCAGCCAGACAATGAGCCAAGCTTCCTGTTCGTCTGTTGTCCACAAGATGTTGCATGTCCATGGAGAGGACGTTTCAGTTTCTCTGTCCTCTTTCAGTACTGATATTTCCAGTGTTCCCAGAAAGAAGGCGCTGTTGGACTCGAGGGGAGTGAGAGACTAAGAAACAAAATTGGAGAAAGTTCAGTCCAGTGTCCCAGTTCTTTCCATGACAGCTACTCAGTCGGGGCACTTTCTCTCACTTCCAGCAGAAACAAATGATGTCAGAGAGAAAAAAAAAGAAAAAGACACTGAGAACCCCCCTTGTCCCCCCCAAGAGAGCAACAGCTTACACTGATAACTTTAAAACAATGTCATTGCTTTACATGAGGTTACAGATGCTTTGTCACGCTATGGGAAGTGTTGTGCAGAATGAATATACAAAATATATATACATATATATTATGATTCTGATTATTTATTGTGCATTTAGTTTGCTTTTCATAATTTGGTTGCACTACAATATTTACCACATATGATTCTCAAGGCACCTGTAAGGTCTCATCCAGATTTACAAAGACTCTGTCTCCTGTCTTATGTAGAACATCATTCTTTGTTATTCTCTCCTGCATTTATTTTTATACCATATTTAAAGACACTTTTACTTACTTGTATTAATAAAGTTGATCCTCTATCTGTTACGGTGTTGGTCTTGTGCTTTCATCCATGGAGTTTGTGTGTATCTTCCGGGGATCAATGCGCCTCCTGTCCTCCGTAACGTGCAATGCAAGAAACAGACACCAGGAGCTTTGCTTATGCTGTGCACTTTTACAGTCAAACACAAGAGGGCGATAAGTTATTTCTCCATGACTTGGAAGAATCTGACCGTCTTCACAGATCAGTAAATATACAGATAAATGTGAATTTGTCATGCAAAAGTGCCATCATCCTCCGGCCTGCTGAAAAGGGTTATTGTTCATACGTTGGCCTTCTGATGTTTTGCAGGGTCTGTTGATGTTTCAGCTCTTTGATGCCAGAAGTGACCGTCTGTGTTTCCACTGTCTGTGCCCGGCAGTCAGTTTAGCAAGAACCACAAAACAGACAAACATCTTTGTCTCAACTGCATCAAGGAATGCGAACTGTGGCGTTTCTCAAAGCACGCTCTTTATAGATTTGTAGATGTGCATCCAGTGATTTATGGACTGGAGGTTATGAGACTTAATGTGATGTGGTTTTGCTGCCAATGGAAGGTTTGCAGAAGACCTTTGTTTTTACAGTGTCCCTGCTTTTATTGTCTTTGGTGGCAAAGATGTAATGGCTGTCTTTGGAACTTACTTAGATATATAGACACCAGACACACACACACACACATATATATATATATATATATATATATATATATATATATATATATATATATATATATATATATATATATATATATATATATATATATATATATATATAACAACTGACACACCCTCTTCTGGTCCAACGTTTAAGTTGACAATGCATTGATTATTTGCCATACATTTTGGTTTGAACATTGTGCCATGATAGATATAAAGACTGGATAAATTATTTTGTAACCCAACTCTTCCTCAAACTTTATATCGTCCCTAGCAGCTGTGCTTCTTGGTGCTTATGATGCTAAGGATCTATAACAAACCTTCATAGTCTCAATAACACAGATGTGTTCGTAGTTGAGATAATTTACAACAGATGGTTAATTTTCTTTTTTAAAAAGGTGACTTTTGAATTCTATTTTTTTCTACTTTATTTTAAGTTATCAGAAAAAAGAATATAAAATTTGCACATTTTTCATATTTTTTAAATGTGAAAACCATGCGTCCTTTTCTTTCTACTGCACAATTATTCACTGATTTTTAAGTTTTTTTTTTTTTTTCATAAAATCCTAATAAAATACACTGACGTTTTAAGTCGTAACACAGTAAAGCTTATCAAAGCTCACGGGAAATAAACACTTCCACATAGCCTAATCCGTTGACATTTCTCTTTGGGAAAGACTGTTATTCTTAGCCAAGGTCTCTATTCTGCATTGACAAGCTTGATCTCTCATTCAAGTGCTTGATGGATTAATTAGTCAGCCTGAAGTGGTTTAGCAAACAATCAGCCTTTTCCTCTGAAAACCGACTGGACTGGAGAAAAGACAGACTAAGGCACACTGACTGAGACAGATATTCGCGAAAGCAATGAATTTTGGTTCAATTCCCACAATGAACACGGCCAATAGGAAATAACCCTCCCAGTTTTAAGAAAGGAGGTGGGGTGCAAGGGATTCAAACTAAGGCAGGCTTTAAAGTGACTCAAACCCTCCCAAAGACTGAGTGCAGACAGTCTCCACAGCACTAAGAAGTTGGCTTACTGTGACTGAACTGCAGATTTTCTTGTCAGCCTAAAAGGAAAAACAGGAGAAAACCTTTAGACTTCCTGAAGACAGGCAGATAAGGTGCTGCACACCCAGGACAATGGGAAACTGAGCAGGCTCAGCACTTTCTACTGTATTTATTGTGAAGGAAAGAGGAGCAAGGACAAACTGGAGGATACTAGAGATTATATTGCCATGGAAACCAAAAGCTGGAAGCGGACACGAGGACCACTGAAGGTGGATGAGCTCCCTTGAATGCATCTTCACGTCGTTGTCCTGCTGCACACTGTGGTGAGAGGTAAATGGATCATGTGTCGTGCTTGAATATGGAGAACACGTCTGTAAATGTTGAGGTTAGGGGAGGATGTATGCAACCGAGCAAGCTGAAATTCTCCCTGCCCTGCCAAAAATCATTTGCATAGTCCGTGGCGGTAAACATCTCCGACTTCAAATCGATGCGAATTTGTAAAACGCAAAATCGATAGGGCTTTTTGATTGATTATGGCACTCCGATTTAACATTCGTATGAGGTGGCAACATTTTAATTATAAGCTACTTTGCAGAGCGTAAGAGGATATAGCTACATCATACTTTACAGTTTAATTGGGGGGGAGAAAACAAAAAAAGGGCTCTTCTCTGAACTCTGCTTTGACAATTCCCACGTGAATATGAGACCGAGTGACTCACTGAGCCTCCTGGTGACTAAGCACAGAACCATGTAAATGGAACAGCACACATTCTGCAGTTATTCCATATTTCAGGCTCGACTCCCACCAGGGCCACTCAGTGTAAAGAAAAGAGAGAGAGAGAGAAAAAAGGCACACCTCTAAGGTGTCCGTTGGATAAAAGTGTCAACTAAATAACTGTAATTAGTGGCTGGAGGTTGCAGATAATTAGTGTTATGAGTAAGAGAATTAGAGAGTGATGACAGTAAGTTGTACCATGTCTCTTGAAGAGATTAAAAGTATTTTCCAATGAGCAGAAAAGAAGAGAAAGAGACGTAATGATGAACATAGCACACTTGTGTTTTGCTTCATAACCCCCCCGCCTCTGGTCTTTATCTCTTTGCTCGTTCGAACAGGTGTATATTTACAGTTTGTCTGGGTCCATGTTGAATCGTGCGTGTGTGTGTGTGTGTGTGTGCTAACACGCATCCAAGCGAGTGTGTGAGCATATTTGTGGGCGAACGCGTGTGTTCCTCCGGTATGCGTGTGGTGAATGGTGGGGAGTTTGCTTTCTGATCCTGCTTACAGCTCCGGCGACTGCACCACCTCGTACAACTTGCTCTGATGTCAAAGAGGATTTAGCGTTCGGACATGCTGCTGTTTCTTTAGTGACAGAAAGCTTCTTCTCCCCCCGCTCCCTCCTGAAGTCAGTTTTAAATGGACGTTTGCCAGAGATACCTGGGGAAGATATGAAACGTGTGCTTTGAATGTCAAGAGGCTCCTTCAAAAGAAAAGCTAAGGCAAATGATTTAGATTATAGATTATAGAGTAAATCTAATGTAATCTACTTGTGGTAACATTTACAGCGTGAAGCAAATATGGTTCTGAAGAGCTAGTATAAACACTGGCATGCAGAGGCTTGTCGGCTGACTACGCTCTGCTAAGTCATGCCTTAAGGGCAAGCATAAGAAATTTATTTCAAATTCTCTTTGGGATTTAAAAATAGAGAGAGCACAACTTATGGATGAATAAATTGTGTTCTCTGGCATGACTTATTTTATATGCGGAGTGTTCTTGAGGACTCTTAAACATTTTTTTTACGTTAGAATCACAAAACGGGAAACAATGAAAAATAATTAAACATTAAAGGACATAATTTTACAACTGTGTTCTAGCTTGCGGCTAATTTTCGTCTTCCGCTTTTGTTCCCGTCTCAGAAGTCGGAGCTCCAACTTTGGAACAACATCGGACCCAATGTGAGAGCGTCTTTCTTGCAAACAGAGCAGATCAGTCTTTATTGTCATCGCAATGGCAATGAAGATGAGAGCCACTGGGTGCTCTCATCGAGTAGTTAGTAATGGAAACTTTCAATACATTGTTTATGCATAGGAGCGATGATGGTCACTGAACTCTCATCAGGTCTGCGAGCTCTTCTCACTTTCGAAAAAAGGAGAAAATTTGACTTCACTGAGTATTGTCGTTGCTTTCCCAATTGGGAAGTCAGAAGATTTGGCTTTCTAGTACATAATGTACAGTTTTATTTATTTCTGTCTCAGTTACAAAAAAACAAAAAAAAAAAAAACAATATGGAAGACAAACAGGGCACTTAAAGCAAATAATCGGCAGTGATAACATTACTTTTTAGGAATCAGTGTAACGACGCCCACTCAAGACAAAAGTTGTGAAGGCAAAGCGTACAGGACCAATTTGAGCTCAGAAATTAAAAATTTATGACACGAGTTATCCAATGAGGGGGAAGAAGTTGGAACAAGACTTTGATGTGAGTGTAGGATTTTGTAAGACTAATAAACCCACAACTTACTGGGGGATTTAAACGTTCTCTATGGCAAGTTCAATCTACTTGTAGTTCACCCAAAAGGAAAGTGAATGCTTATGAAAAAATAAATTCAATATACAAAATTTCTTTAGTTTGACCACTACTATTACTCTGTTTATGGGTGTCAAGATCATCATTTTCCTATGCTACTTTTATCAGAATGATCTATGTAATAGAGCAACACAATGTTAATGCAAGTCTCACTTTTCTCCACATAATCAGTTGTGATTTACGTACTTGTGGGGGTTTAACTTCGTTACAGCATATTCAATGTTTTCTCGGTGAAAAAGTTTTTTTTTTTTTTTTTAAATCAGGATAATAATCCATTCTATTGCTACAGTGAGAGACGTTTTAGACAGTGCAGCTACAAATGCCACCCAGAAATATTAGTGGCTTCCTCTTTTAGTGGACGCGACTCAAGCTCAGTTTCAGAAAAGTGCTTTTTAAATTTCATTATCAATTTTGAAAACCAAAGAACAATTGCGACTAACACCCATTTCATTTGATCAATTACTTTTTTTTTTTTTACTGACTCTTAAACAATAAACTGCCGTTTATAGTTGAAGAGCAAACATCTTCAACTATGGGAATACCTGTACTACCACGTTATCTCCAATTGCCTTCACTCGCCAGTAAAAATATTTAATATCGCTGAGAGAGAGCAGCCAGCTCTTATACTTGCCACTACTTAATTTCGTAAGCATTAGATCAGGGTTGAGAGTCATTATCAAGATGGATTGTGATGACAAATGGCATCCCTGAGTGCCTAAAGCGGCCTTCTGGCAATGTTGGAATTAGACACATTTACATTGCAAAGCCCCCCTAAAGAGCCTCCAACCACCAGCTGTCAAGGAGCCAACAGCCAAGTGTAGTTTGGGAAAATACAATCTGCAAACACAGATAATGACATGGTTCCTTCTTGTGTAATTGGTTCAGGGTGAAAACATTTCACTTACCTCTCTATACCGTTCCCCTACATCCCATCCCACCCCCCCATTCTATATTGTACATCCTGTGTATCTGTTTTAGTCTGTGTGAGACAGCAAGCATGTGGTTTAGGCACTGCTGTGTGTGGACCTTCGTGCATGTGCATGTGTGGCTAGCCGTGAGTGATTGAGGCTTGTGCTGCACGGTGAATTAAATGCAGTTCTACTGTAATTAACTGCACTTACCAGTCTCTGTGTGAGACTTTCTGACGCACCAGTAATTGAGGCATCATGTTTTGTTTGTTTTAACCTGCCTTTGAAGAAATGCTGGGAAGACGTTGCACATGGTTTAAAGGAAATACATCTGTGTGTACAAATTTGAAAGACTTTGAAAAGCGTCTCTTTATTCTGTGATGCAGTACTCCAATATTTAGAATAGTCATACATCCAAGGGCCGAGCTGGAAACTGCAGTCGATGATTAGAAAAGAGAACCCATTGTTTTCCAGACATAAACCTCCACTATGGCATTATCATGCCATTCTAAAAAATAAAACACAGCGCGTTCCCACTCACGATAATGGATGTTTTCAAAGAAGGTTTGTGTGGGGCTCAGCAGCCTCTCTGGTATTTGTAATTTCATTAGAGGCTTGAATTTTGGAACCAGGGTCTTCCACAGTTCAGTGAAGCAAATCCAAAGAATTTGTGGTTCTGGTAAAACATAAAGCTGTGTTTGTGCACAATATTAGTATTTAGTGTACGGAAAAGGTCCAGCTCAGTTTTGTCTGAAGATTAACACTGGAAACCACAGTCTCCTTCTGTCTCGATGGCTGCGCCGCGATTAGTGTCAAGGTGAAACGAAAAAGGCAGACCGGTTATTTAAATGTGGGTCTTTTGAATGTCCACAGAGCCCAAGAGATGTTGGTTTTATTTCCCAGAGGATTGTCTATCTCAAGCCCGCCTCATCATCTCATCCCTCTGCGCTCTACCCCCCCAAACCACTAAGCATCCCTCCTCTACCTCAGGGCTCCCCCAAAGCCTCTGAATCCCAACCCAAAAAAACCTCAATTTGTTTTTCCACAGAAACTGATGAGGAAAGGTTGCCAGGGACTGTTGTGTTCAGGATGAGTTTGGGGTGGAAAGGAACCTGAGCTGCCAGCTGTACGGTTCATCAGTCATGCTCCTTATACAGAGGTACATCTCAAAACATTGGGGCATTGCATAAAAGTCCAATATTTCTCAACGGTCATCTCACAAAGTGAAACTCACATGTTGTGTAGAATCATTACTATTCTAAGCCTTTTCTCTTACAGATAATGAAAACCCAAAATTCAGTGTTTCAGAAAATTAGAATGCTATGAAAACGATCATTACTTGAGACTTATTGTGTCAAACCATTATTTTTCACTTTTTCATCTCTCATCCTGGGTCAGTAGGCTACACAAACATGGGGAATACAGCTGATTTGACAGATATCTAGAAGACAGACATAAACACCGTTCACAAGAAGGCAAAGCCATGGAAGGTCATTACCGAAGAAGCAAGTTGTTCACAAAGTTCTGTATCAGAAAATTGAGTGGAAGGGAGAAAGTGTGGCAGGAAAGGGTCCACCAACAACAAGCACAGCCTTGAGAGGATTGTCATGGGCAACAGCTGTCGCATTCTCTGCGTCAAGCTCTTCCTAAACCAGAGAACGTAAGAGGCGTCTTTCCTGGGCTTAGGAGAAAAGCAACATTGTTTCCCAATGGTCCAGAATCCTTTTTCCAAGTGAAAGTAAATTCCACATTCAATTTTGAAGTCAAGATCTCAGAGTCTGGAGGGGAAGTGGAAAGGCACAGATGCCATGTTGCTTGAAGTCCAGTGTGAAGTTTCTACAGTCAGACAAGTCGCATGGAGATGCTGATTTTATTTTCAATCAGAACCTGCCAACTGCCCAAGGTACCAAAAGCTGGTTCAATGACTGTGACCCAACAAGGCAGATGACCTGAAGGCAGCCATCATGATCACGATCGCCTCCTTGCCATGATGCATTGATGCAGTAATTTATGCAAGAGGAGGCCCAACCAAGTTTTTACTGCATATAAATTTACATATTAGAAGCCTGACATTTGTGCTTAAAACACACAATTTCCGATTGGTCTAATGCGATCTAACTCTGTGAGACAGGAACTTCTTTACCCGAAAGCCGTAATAATATTTAAAATTGAATAAATTCAAACATTGAACTGTTTTACACTGTGTGTAATAACTCCCTTTAAAATGACTTTCACTTTCTCAGATGACTGGTAAGAAATATTGTACTTTAATGCAATATTTAAATTCTTTGAGATGCACTCGTTGAGAATCCCGTCAGTCTTCAGTCTTTGCTGACACAGACTTTGGATAATCTCCAAGTTGCAGGGCATCTCTAAGAGTACAGGAAAGAGAGAAAACTGAGTGAATGCAGATGCTGATTCCCAGGCAAGGGGTTCCTGCATTTAAAATGGCTGTCATCAGTGAAGAGGCTGATGGAGCTTTTGCTAAATGAGACTTCTACATGGGAAGATAGATCACTGCGGGAAAAACGGAGGTCAGACTCCTGGATGCGGTAGGCGATGAAAGTAGCCAACGGGAGTCTTCCTCTCCAATTATTTGAACCTCTTGACTCGTGTGTGTGTGTGTGTGTGTGCGTGTGTGTGTGTGTGTGTATGATGGTGTGGCATCCTAAGAAAAAAGAAAAAAAAGATCAGACTGCGTGCAACATCTCTACAAGATGAGCAAACAGCTGCTGTCTAGCTTATGGAAACACTGCTGCAATTACTCAAAGAGCACGGGAAAAAATATAAACACAAAAGCCTTAAAAACAAAGTGGATTGTGATAAAGTAATTTGTTCCATGTCAGACTGAGGTGCAGGTCCAAGAAAGGAAGAAAGGCGAGCGTACGAATTTACACAGCAAAGAAGAGTCTGCGAGTAGCAGCGGCCGCCAATGTCCTTGAGGCAGTTTGGTTTCACATCAGAAATTCTGACTTGATGTCATGCAATGCTTGTCAAGAGCAACATCTGCTGAAAAGATGCTTGAGTGATGGTCAAAAATGTGCTGGCACAAATACTGACAGTGCGCGCACTCAGGCGGATACTCCATCCTGAATGGCAGAGAGATCATTTCTCCAGATCTGGCCCTAGTATCATACATTATGGCATTTATGGACACCGTGGGTCACTCTCAGTTCAGGTTTCTCCACAGTATATCACCACAGAGTAAGAAGAAGAAGAAGAAGAAAAAAAAGTCCACTCCCAAAGGGGAACTGTACAATTCCTCAACTCTTCCCCTAATAACATGCAGATGGGCTTCTCTAATGCTTGTTTACATATCTGCGGCATAGTTCATGAGTAAAGTAAGCAAAGACCTAATTATTTTACTCAGCAACGGGACCAATAAAATCAACTTCCCCTTCTCGTTATGGGTGTTTAAG
This sequence comes from Poecilia mexicana, assembly GCF_051168715.1. Taxonomy (NCBI): domain Eukaryota; kingdom Metazoa; phylum Chordata; class Actinopteri; order Cyprinodontiformes; family Poeciliidae; genus Poecilia; species Poecilia mexicana. Next base: position 12,391,675 of record NW_028263384.1, on the reverse strand, counting down.
TGTATCCTTTGATGGTCGGGTTTTGTTTATTTTTGTAAGAGTTGCAGAGCCGAGAGGAAAGCAAATAGAAGTAATGACACAGAGATGCTGACAAATGGGGGCCCTGGTGATGGATTCATTTTCTGAATGATGCCTGCAGGGTCGGACTGCAAAAAGGTGGTTCACCTTTAATAGGCCTGGCACACTTGCAGACATGTTTGGAATTGCGCGACTGCTTTACCTCATCCTGCTGAAAAAAACTGTAACCCCCCAGCTTATATTAAATGAAGTCTATCTTCATTTAATATACAACCAAAAATGATTAGTCCATTAGAAGATAATGGTAAATGGACTAAACCTTTATAACACTTTTATGGTCACATGGATCACTCGGAGTGATTAACAAAAGAGCCGCGTTTACGCAGCCACATTTAAACGTGTGTACGCATTCACACCCAAATGCTCAGTGCAGCGGGGAACACTGGGGTCAGAGTCTTGTACATGGGCACATCATGTTGAGGGGGATCAGTGTGGGAATAAACCCACTGATTGTGGACAACATCGTAACACAAGCCCAATCTAAAAACATCAGCTGTTAATGCGCTGTCACCGCTTCGTGAACCAGTATCTGTCATCTCTTTTCATTGGCCAATTACTTACACAGGAAGTGAATGTTGGAGATGAGGCTCCACCGATGATCTCAAGTGAAGCTTGTACCAAAAGAGCTTATGTGCCTAAAAGAAAAGTACAAACATTTAAAAGTCCATTAAAAAAAAAGCTTTAAACTTAAAATAGTATTTTGTGATTGTTTCTTTGAAAAGAAAGGTTAAATTTCACACTGGAAGATCATTATGTCCTAAGCTCAGTTTCCAGTTTAAAATAAAACTGGAAACTGAGCTTAGGACTGAATTAAACTGAATTAAAAAAACAAAACAAACAAAAACAAACAAAAAAACTGCCTAATGCTAACATAACGATTTAAAGTTGATAAAATATACAAACTCCTATGAGATTGTTGAGATTTGGAGTCGTTTTAGGCCGGCAGAAGTCCATTTGGGTCTTATTCCGCTCTTGCATTCAGGTGATATCCAGATTCCTTTGTGAATCCTGGTTACTCTGAGCCGTTCACTGCATTGAACTGATGTACTTTCATTCAATTAGATCAGAGTTGTTTGACCCCTAAAAAAACAGTTCATCTTATTTCATCTTCTGCTCCTTCTTGGTCTCGAGGTTTTATGTGCGGTACCATTTGCACCGCACATAAATTTGCCTCGTATACTTGACCGCAACCTCACATGACGATTCAGATTAATGAAAGCCTTTAGACTCAATTGTGAAAAGTGATTCAGCAGGAAATGTGAAATATTAACCTGGATGACTCAGGAACCAAATAGCATTGATCTTGGACTCGTTATACAACCCCTGGCAAAAAGTATGGAATCACCAGTCTTGGATGAGCACTCATTCAGACATTTCATGCTGTAAAACAAACTCAGATCAAAAACATGATACAATATTAAGGTTGTTCCAAAGTGCAACTTGTTGGCTTTCAGGAACACTCAAAGAAATGAAGAGAAAACATTGTGGAAGTCAGTGAATGATACTTTTATTGACCAAACACAGGGAAATAAATATGGAATCACTCAATTCTGAGGAAAAAAGTATGGAATCATGAAAAACGCATAAACAAAAGACCATTCAAAATACATCACTAGTATTTAGTTACACCACCTTTGGCTTTTATAACAGCTTTCAGTCTTTGAGGCATGGACTTCATGAGTGACAAACAGTATTCTGCATCAATTTGGTGCCAACTCTCTTTGATAGCAGTTGCCAGATCAGCTTTGCAGGTTGGAGCCTTCTTGTGGACCATTTTTTTCAATCTCCACCACAGGTTTTCAATTGGGTTGAGATCTGGACTATTTGCAGGCCATGACATCGACTGAATGTGTCTTTCTTCAAGGAATGCCTTCACTGTTTTTGCCCTATGGCATGATGCATTGTCATCTTAGAAAATTATTTCATCATCACCAAACATCTGTTCAATTGAAGGGATGAGGAAACTGTCCAAAATGTCAATGTAAACTTGTGCATTGATAGAAGAATTAACCACAGTCATCTCCCCAGTGCCTTTGCCTGACATGCAGCCCCATATCATCAAGGACTGTGGAAATTTGGTTGTTTTCTTCAGGCAGGCCTCTTCATAAATCTCACTGGAACGGCACCAAACAAAAGTTCCAGCATCATCACCTTGTCCAATGCAGATTCTTGACTCATCACTGAAGACAACTTTCATCCAGTCATCCACAGTCCATGATTGCCTCTCCTTAGCCCATTGGAGTCTCGTTCTTTTATGTTTAGGTGTCAATGCTGGTTTTCATTTAGCTTTCCTGTATTGAAATCCCATCTCCTTTAGGTGATTTCTTACGGTTCGGTCACATACATTGACTCCAGCTTCCTCCCATTTATGCTTCATCTGTTTAGTTGTACTTTTTCGGTTTTCAAGACAAATGGCCTTAAGTTGTTTGTCTTGACGCTTTGATGTCTTTCTTGGTCTACCAGTACGCTTGGCTTTAACAACCATTCCATGCTGTTTGTATTTGGTCCATATCTTGGATACAGCTGACTGTGAACAGCCCACATCTTTAGCAACCATGCGTGAAGGGTTACCTTCTTCAAGAAGTTTCACAATCCTCTCTTTTGTTTCAAGGGACATTTCTCTTGTTGGAGCCATGGTTCTCGCCACTCCACTTCGTCCAGCAGCCCTCCAAGGTGTCATGACTGCAGGTGTTTTTAACTGCACACTAACGGGCACATCTAATCTGGGGCAGGTGTCCATTTAGGGAAAGGAAATAGAATGGGTGTGTCCTTTTTTTTCTACCTCCAATTTGAGTGATTCCATACTTTTTTCCTCAGAATTGAGTGATTCCATATTTATTTCCCTGTGTTTGGTCAATAAAAGTATCATTCACCAACTTCCACAATGTTTTCTCTTCATTTCTTTGAGTGTTCCTGAAAGCCAACAAGTTGCACTTTGGAACAACCTTAATATTGTATCATGTTTTTGATCTGAGTTTGTTTTACAGCATGAAATGTCTGAATGAGTGCTCATCCAAGACTGGTGATTCCATACTTTTTGCCAGGGGTTGTATTCCACATCCAGAACCGACTAATCCTAAAAGAGAAACTCTTGCCTTACATTTCATTGTACATTTTTTTTTTTTTTTTGCAGAATGCTGTGGAGAATCACCATCCCCATCCTTCTTGCTGGGTTCTTCTGCGTCATTGCAGAGGCCAAAAAGCTCCGGCCCCAAGGCTCAATACCATCCCCACACAAGGCCAAAGGAAACCTGTCTGCAGATCACCCCCACAGACTTTTGCAGCAGAAACCCGAAGTCCTGTCCTCAAGCCGAGAGGCCCTAGTTGTGACTGAGCGGCGTTACCTCCGAAGAGACTGGTGCAAGACCCAACCCCTTCGCCAAACAATCAGTGAAGAGGGTTGCCGCAGCCGCACCGTGGTCAACCGCTTCTGCTACGGCCAGTGCAACTCCTTCTACATCCCGCGGCATCTGGGTCCCAGCTCGAGTCATGGACACAGTCGAGGTCAAGCTTCAGGGTCGGGAAGGAAGGGCCACAATAAAGCCCAGGAGCCCTTTCAGTCCTGCTCCTTCTGCAGGCCGCACCGCATCACACAGCTCACAGTGCAGTTAGACTGCCCAGATCTGCAGCCCCCCTTCAGACACCGCAAGGTGCAGAGAGTCAAACAGTGTCGATGCATGTCTGTGGATGTGACCGGTCATGGAAAACTGTGAAGGACTACCTTAAGAGATTTTTGTTGTCACATTACTTGCCAGAGTCAGGGGTGAGGAACATTGTGAAGTCATACTAAAAAAGGCTTGTCCAGCAAAAACTGAACGTAGAAAACATGTGTGATAAAGGCAACATCGAACTAAACAGAGATTTGCGGCCAAGATGACTCATCACTTTAGAAATCATTTTTGTCCAAGTCAAAGTTGGTATACAGCCGTCTGGGTGGAACAGTGGGGATGTTTTCTCTCCCAGGTGTAACAAATTTTATACTTTGAAGGGATACACGTCTAATGGACACAGGGTGATCATGCTGATGGTTGCATTTTAATAATTGTATTTTCTGAGCAGTGCAACTAGCTTGTTTCTTTGATATGAACTGTTTCATTGCAAATGAACTGACACTTACCTTGCCAGTTTTTGCCTTGTGTGCAGTCATACCATTACGTTTCGTCATCTTGATTGAACTGAAGCTGCAATGAGTTGATACAGAGAAACTTCGAGCGCCACGACGGTGGCTTCAACTCGTTCGGACTCGAAATTTGGCTGCAGGTTGAGCAAAAGATCCTGCAGCTTGTGTAATGGCTGTGCAATGAAATGTATACGGTATGATACATGTATGTGTGTAAGTATATTTCTTTAAAATATATTAAATCTATTTCATATAAAACAACTCCCTTTAGAGTGCATGCACTTGTGTATCAAAAGAGGACAATGTTAAATAGCCAGCGGTTTCAATGCAAATTTATATATTTGGTTTTATTCAATAAATATCACTTTTTATGTTCAATGTTATTTAAAAACAGTATTGGTATTGTTCATGTAAAAATGAAATCTGATCAGGATTCAATTGCATGTCTAAATGTAAAGGGATTCACACTGTCACACAGCTAGAAAGATGAATTACATGCATAGGATTGTGTTTAAAATAAAGTATATTAATAAAGAAATGCTGTTTAAGTGGAAAAGAAAAACATAGAAATCATCAAATCACACCATGTGGATATGTGGGTTTAAGTAACAAATGGTAGTAGAGGAGGTGCTGCTTCGAAAACATTTAAGCCATCAGACATTTCTGACACTCGTGTGAAATTGATTAAATCCAAACCATTTTAACCCATGTAAAATTGATTATTCTCTTTATCATGCATGTTATTTACATGAGAGGTTTGGTAAAATAAGACCTGTTTGGCATTGTTCATTTGCTACCTCTACCCTTCCATAAGGCACCATGTTCCCATATAAAAAAAAATCTAAGATGTGCTTTTCACCAGAACGAAAAAGGAAATGTTTTCGGAACAAATATACGATGGGCACCTTGCACACAAAAAGTTGAAACACAATTATATCAACATTTTTAAAAAATAGATGCATTTTAGAGACAAATAACATATTCCTGCTAAAATGACTTAAGATTTCTTGATTGGTTGCAGATTAACCTTTCGTATTAAGTCCACTTAAATTCAAGAACCGACCAAGTAATTAAAACAAATCATTTTTAACATCCTCCATGGTAGATTGTGCTCAGCGGCGCTCATCCATTTTCTGCCTCATATCTTCTTACCCAGCTTTGCTTTCTGTGAAATACAAAAAAATAGATGGGAGTTATTTACACCCAATAACCTTCACATTTCATATGCAGACAGGCATTTTTAAACAGCATCGTCTTCTCGAGTGAGAAAGAGCAAAAAGGTGGGAAAAAAAAAAAAAAAAAGAATATGGCGTACTATTCCAGTTGCGTTTTTGGTCGTCACGTTATAGGTGGCCTTCTGCCTGGCTTGTTTGAAGCTCTCCTCAGCCTTTTTCACCCTGAAAGAGACCAGCAGTGGTGACTGATTCAAGGAAACGTCAAGGGCAAATAATTATGAGGACACAGCTTCACAAAACTGATTATTTTTAGACAATTCAGCCTGTAGTCGTGTGGGATTTTGAGGAATAAATGTGGTTTGTCAAGACGTCAGCCCTCGTCTGTTTTGATTTACTGTTTACTGCAGCCTGGAGTGAGAATATCACTCGCCCATGTTGACGTCGAGAAAGTACAGCAAGTTACAGGCAACACAGTTTTACCATCAGATGCCTAGTCTTTACTTCAGTATGTACCAGGACTACAAAACAACGCAGCACAGGCACAGGTAAGTGTTGGTTATTCTTTGGGGATGTGAAAAGGAAAAGAATAAGAACTGGGATGATTGCCTGTAGCAAAGAGCAAAAAGTTAATGCTTTCAAATTCGTTTTTTTATCCTTTCCTTCTGAACAAGCAGCCCCCCCCCTACCAGTGTTATCCAACTCCTTTTTCAAATATGCTATCACAATTCAATCTTTATTGAAAATAATGGACCAATTTACTGTTTGTTAGCATAAGCAACGACATCTTTATAACCATCAAACCACTGGAGGCTTACTGGAAGGTGCGTGAGTGCATTTGGTTTTGGAGCGACGACAACGATGTGGATCATTTACGCTCTTTTCTCCTCATGAATTTGAATGAATCCGATACGATCTCCAGTCAGCACGAGATGGACTGCAAGTTATTAATGCCATAACTGAAGTCGGGGAGAGTAACCAAAGTGCAACAATTTTTGAATCTCTAATGATGGTCCAAGGTCAACAAGAATTAATCATTGTCACGTGGTTTGTATTTGCTTGAATGGAAAAAAAAAATAGACATCTCTGAAGTGTCACGGAAAATAAGTTATATCACTTAACATGCATATCCAGTGATTGTGATGATAAATTATGTAAAAAAAAATGTGAAGCATATTTTATGGCCTCTTCTGACCAAACATTTGTGGTGTACCTTGCATGGATTGTTTGTATGAGAACTTAGTAGGGGTTTCAGAGCAAAGGGTGCTTAAAACAAAACTTCACCACACTTCTATTTGTAAAAAAATTTTTTAAACATCTGCCTCTAAAGCATGTCCTACTTTGTGTCTATCACACAAAATACAAATACATAAAAAAAGTCCAATGTCAACAAAATATGAAAATGTTTAATGAGTAGGAATACTTTTGCAAGACACTTGTTTTAGTTAAAAATGTCCCGTTGTAAAATGTTCTCACCGTTCCTGTAATAACAGCTTATTCTGCTTCTTCCAATGTTCCTTAAAATCTGAAGAAAACTCGTGCCAAACGGAGAAGAATGTGTTGGGCGATACTTCTTTCTCTCCCGCCTTGGGCTTTACCGAGAACGACACACTCAACTCCAAAAAACTGAGGACAAAAGAACAAAAAAAAAATCACTTCAAGGCCAAACTATTACAACAGCAGATTACAGAAACTTGTACTTAGTCTCGTGAAATCTGGCAGAACAGCAGAAACATGCAAGGCATAAAAGTTGATCTTGGAATAATGCGGTTTAGCAGACATTTGATAGTGGAATGAGGAGAAGGCGAAGACTGACTGTGGATTTCGGACTTGGAAAGCCAATTTATGCCAACGCTGTCATGTCAGAAACAGTGTCCAACCATGACCGAAACAGAACTCGTTACAGAATGTACTTGCCTTCTGCCCCATTAGCTTTCTACATCCACACCCTGCTAATGCTCTAACTGGAAGAGTGAAAGTGTATGACTAGGAGGAAAAGACGCATCCACCAAATGAAAACATGTATATACAAGTGGATGACACATGTTCAAGTGTTAAATGTGGCAGCCATTTGCAGTGGATCAATATAACAGACAGGTTGGCCTGGCTTTGTTTGGAGTGTGCTATAGGAACGCATTCCTAGCCAGCAGAAACAGAAGCCTGGAGCCACGGCTGTCTACTCCTGCTCCACTTAGATAAACAACGCAGACAACGCATAGGGGGCCTCGAGTCTGCTGAAGGCCTGGCAGGATGGCCTGCGCCGTCCAAGCAGGAAGCATAAACATCGACAAAGCAGAAAGCTTATAGATCTCTAAAGATTTTTTTAAAATTGCATTTACAGTTGGGTTGAATTGCATTACCACTTAGTTCAGTTAATTGCAGGAATGACAAAATGTTTAACAGTTGACAAAGCACCAAATGTAAACCGGTTAAATAATAATAATAATTAACAAAAAACTACCCTTCTTTATAATTGCCATGGGAAAATGTTGAAGAAAATGAATCTTACATCTTCTGAGTGTCTGATAGCTGCTTTTCTTGTGTTTCCAGTTCAGTCTTGGCTGTAGAGTATAAAACAAGTAAGTTAAATCACTCGGGTCTAAACATTAACACAAATCTTCCGTTTACGATTCAATGTGCACATAAAAAAAATAAAAATAAAAAATCAAGATGTCAGGATTCAGTTTAGCTGTCACTTTCAGGTTCAAGTGGTGTGCCACCAGATTAAGTGCAAGAATGTCATGACTGTTGCACAACTGATGAATGGCAGATGGGAGAACAAGAGGCTCTTTGTCGAGTGTTGCTTCAAATGGAGACAGGTGACTGCATGTACATACCAGAGAATGTTGCACATAATGATAAAACAGCAGCAGCTACGTGCAAAAAAATACCACATTACAAGCCCAGGTCAGTAAACAGAAAATTTTACATTCATATGTTTAAAAGAAGTGCTCCTTAAACTGTGAGATGCTTAAATGGCATCCATGTGGGCCGCAGTGTTTTTACCATGTTATGCGATATAGGGTTCGCCATTATGGAGGACACATTTGAAAATTCAATGTTGAAGAAAATTTATAGCCATGTGTTTGACTAATAGTTAAATATCTCATTAATGGAAATCTAAGGGTCCGGATTTTTATAATCCTGGCAGCTAGTTATTTGTGATGTATTAAAAAAAAAAAAAAAGAGAAGTTTTTGGTCCTGATCTAAGGGCCCATCTCAACAATCATCCTGGGGCCAGGCCTGGGAAAGAGACTCGCTGGAAAGCATGTGGTCAGACAGTTCATAAACCAAACAAACTGCATGGGACCACCCTCCCGTAGACACAACTTCTGAAGGAGGTGTTGCAAGGATTTGTGGCTTTGTGGATTCACCAAGGGGGGCTAGAATCTGTCTGCACCAAGTTGGCTTGCTTGAAACACTCAAGCTTTGAGATTCCCATATTTTCATAGATGATGGCCTTTCATGTTTAAGTTGGCAGAGGTGTCCTTTGTGTCTTCCAGTGGTCTTGTAGCCAAGCGTCTCCATTGCTCCGAGGAGACTACAATGCACAGGAGTTCAGCTGAACCACCAGTACTGATGGAATGTCAGACCAGATGGTGGGGTTCCTTTCTAAATACATACAGCGCATCCAAGTGTCCAGTGGTAGTATGCTTCAAATGCCTGACAGAGGCTCTACTTGAACGCCTACCTCTGGCAGTCTTTCTCTGGTTTACCAAAGGAGACTGAGACAATGGCTCCAAGTGGGTCATGTTTATTGCTGTGGCCGTACAGTGGTTGGTGGCAGTTGTAAGCATAACATTTGAAACCGGTGGTAGGACGGTTGGGTGTAGAGTTCTGTCATAGTTGATGAGAGTAAAAAAAAACAAAAAACAAAAAAACTCTACCTTGTGGAGTAGAAACGCAATAAACACCAATGAAATCAAACTGCGCTTTGCAACATCCCTGAGAAAGACTACTCTGGGCCATAAGGGACAGAAGTGATAGCTGATTTAGGATGAGCAATGTGGTTTCTATTTTATTGGAATGTGGAACACATGATCAGCCGTTAACCTTTGCACAGACACTGAAATGTAAGCACGAGATTATGCCATTGTTTGTGTTTTGTGGCCTTCTAAAAGGCTTACAATTATAACTGTTAGTGGGTGGGTGTTTTGAGAGGTTTTCGGGCCACACGGCTATGGAATATTTGCTGCAGAGCCGGAGCGTGATTTGCATCTGTGACAAGGCAGATTTGTCTCCAATAAGTACTGGGTCTACACCAGGGCAGCCCTTTGTTGCCAGTTCTGTTCATAATTTTCCGAACATAAATTTAAGGCAAGAGCAAGGAGTGGAAGGTTAAGAAGAGGCCTCAGAGCAGACTCAGGACTTGCTGCAGATAATATTTCTTTCAGAAGCCAGATAGAGCAAGATTTGGGTATTATTGCCAAGAGAACTGCCTCTGAAGCCTGGATAAGGGCTAAATACACACTGGTTCTTAATCACTGTACAGCTTACAGTTCTGTCCCTGGTGCCACTTTATTCAGACACACAGAACATAACAAACGTGACTTCTTGTAAAATTAGTAGGAATTTGTGTCCCTGGAACAAACATTTCATAAGATTTTACTAACAATCCATTGAGAAACGCTTCTACTTGCACCTCTTGTTGGGGTTTTGTTTGATCACCAAATGGTGCAGAATTGCGAAAAAGAAGATAAATGATATATAGTTCTCAAAAACAAATCCAAGTGTTGCAACCCGTTTTCTCTGATAGCCTCAATAAAATGTAGTTTTGTCTTTTGAAGTCACTTAATTACTGTATGGAGTTGACTGGAGGCCTCAGAGGTTTGTTAGAAAACGTTAGTTTACTAAAACATCATGAATACCATAGCAGTGCATGTTCTCCTGAACACACCATTTCCCCCAGTGAAGCACAGTGGTGGCAGCAATAAACTGTGGGAAGGGGATTGGATGCTGAAGTTGGTTCCTCCAGCATGAAAAAATGTGGAAACGGTGTGAATACTTCTGCAAGCCTGCACATACAGTAGATCTCTTTTGTAGAAACTGATCATCTTTACTGTCCTCTTGTGATATGATTCAGTTTGAGTAATGTCTTCATCCACAAACCATTTTGACCCGACAACTACCAGCGTGACGAGGTATGAAACCTTAGAGTTTTTCATGTTTAGGTGTGGATGTAAGCATGCTGACGTAGGTTTTAGCTAGTTGAAATGGAGTGAAAGCTTCACGTCAATCTTACTACTACTAGTCTTTACATCCATCAGAAACAGATTATCACATGGCTGGCGCTCTTGTGCTGGTCATATTGACTCCATCAAAGACCAGCATGCATGAGAATTTGTGAAGTGAGCGGAGAAAATCAAGCTAGACCAAACAGCCAAGCTCCAACAAGTCCGCTCCCACTGTTATTCTGCGGTTAGTTTCATGGTCAGAAAATAAACAAAAGTGGTTTAAACTGTGGAGCCAGAAACAGTTTAACCTCAGGCTCTTTAGAAATTACAGAAATAACAAAAATAAGACATTTAGCCGTTGCTTTTACTCCCCCCCTCCCAACGCCCCTCCACCACTGCAATAGAGGAACTCAAAGAATCCCGTCTGGAGGGCTCTGATACACACATCCATGCTGTAGTGCTTACATTCTGCTCTCAGGGGAAAAACCTCATCATTTGCATCAAAGAGAGAGCTCCCATATTTGTCTCAAACACACAGTGGAGAAACACGAAAAGAGACGGGACGGAGGTTGGAAAAAAAAAAGTGGGCTGCTTTCATTTGGAGACTTCCTTTAAAAATGAACATTGAACATTACCGCTGAATAACATGTGCTATATATTATTCTCTCATTTAAATATAAAAGAAGTGGAAGATTGTGAGCCGAGGCCTTCAGGAAGGCTAGCCACAGCAAGCTGAATATATGCAGGGTCAACGAGAGGGCTACATAAAGAATGTCAATTGGCCTGTTATGTTAAATCAAGCATTAAATGTTAGGTCTTACCCATTTGATGTAGATTAAAATACCCTGACATTGTTTAACGTGTTCAATTTTTGGGATAAAAGCCTCAATTCTGCCTGCCTGGCATCTTGTAGACGTGACTTGCAAAAACTAAGTGTGAACTTCTTCAAAGTATGTCTAGACACATAATGTACTTGTAGTGTCATTAACCGTCAGTCGTTCGTTTCTGCTTTTTAAATTAGCACAAAGCTTTTTATCCTATGCCAAAGTCATGTAACTAGTTGACCTTTGGGTGGAATGTCAGCACTGTGGTACAGATTAGAGACGTGTAGCAGTTCATCCATGCGCGAGATGAAACAAGATTTTGGGTTTATGAGAGAAATGGGATTTTAAAAAAATAATAATAATTTGGTAAAACTAATAACCCAAATTTATGTTTGAACTATTAGATTATAAACTGTCTTACAAAATCTGCAATACAGTACAATAACTCAAGAAATGTGTTGCGATTTTGACAACGCAAGGCAGTGGTTCCCAAAGTGTGGGCTGCGCCCCCTAAGGGGACGCAGTGCCATTGCGGGGGGGGGGATGAAAAACAAAAAAAAACTCAGGGAGCTGTTCATGTTTTTACGGAGCCCCCCAGGGGACATGGGGAATTTTTTTTCTTTTGCGTTCCCTCGCAAAACTTTTGCGTTCCCTCGCAAAAGGTTTTGCGTTCCCTCGCAATAATCTACTGATCAGTTCATGCGGCATAATTGATACTGGCCTTTTTTACAGTGGCCGCCGTACTTTCTGCTTTAATACAAGCTTATAAGGTTTTTCCATGGACTATTGAGTTATTATCGCGGGGTAATCAGTCATCTGATTGCGTCTCCATTGTGTTCGTGTCTGAATGGTTTAAAGGGCTGCTTTCTGTGCCGTTCCATCTGAGCCTTAACAGACATAAACATGCAGTAAATAAATCGATTTTCAATCAGTTTTCTGCACCAAAGCGTTAATAATAATTAACACGTTTTCACTGAGGCTCTATAAGAGCAATATGAATGAAATAAGTAACTATTGATATGACAGGAGCAGCGGCTTTGACACCTGGTGGTGGGCGTGTCGATGTGGGAGTGACTGTCATGAAGTATGAATGGGAAGGTGACGCTGCTGGCTCTGTGTGTGAGGCAGCGGGTGAGCTGGGGGGTCAGTCCTCGCAGAGTTTGGAGCATAATAAAAATTAAAAAAATCGATAATTGTGACAGAACAAAGAAGAGGATAGGAGTTGATTGATACACGGACAGATGAGATTCCCCGAGTTAACCCAGTGCGGCCGTCTACCACCATTAGTTTGCTGTGTTTTATAATATAAAACGTGTTTATTATTATTAACGCTTTGGTGCAAAAAACTGATTGAAAAATCGATTTATTTACTGCATGTTTATGTCTGTTAAGGCTCAGATGGAACGGCACAGAAAGCAGCCCTTTAAACCATTCAGACACGAACACAATGGAGACGCAATCAGATGACTGATTACCCGCAGTAATAACTCAATAGTCCATGGAAAAACCTTATAAGCTTGTATTAAAGCAGAAAGTACGGCAGCCGCCGTAAAAAAGGCTTACAGTATCAATTATGCCGCATGAACTGATCAGTAGATTATTGCGAGGGAACGCAAAAGTTTTGCGAGGGAACGCAAAAGAAAAAAAATTCCCCATGTCCCCTGGGGGGCTCCGTATGTTTTAACCCCATTTTGCACTCAGGCTTTTTTTAATGTATTGATGATAGCAAAGTTGAATATTGTTACAAATAAAAACAAAGACATGTTTGAAATAACACTGACAGCAAAGAATAGTCTTCTCCAATATAGAACTAAAAAAAGAAAAAAAAACTGTTACAAAAAAGTGTTTCACTGTAAAGATTAGACCCGAGCCCTGTTATAAGTTTATTAATACTCAGCTCAGTGTTTTTAGTCAAAACAGAACAATCAAAATCTTTAGAAAAATTATATTGAAACATTCCTAAAATAGGCAAATATTTGACAACAATGAAGAACCCTGGAGATCTACGTCAGCAACAAAAATATTCAAAAACAGACTGAGCATTTTTACCAACCAGAAAACTAAATGAAATTTGAAATTGATTTGAAGCAATTTTTATTTCAAACTGTTTTCTTCAGCCAAGCTATGGTGCATTGCCACCGCCATTTTTTCTGCAAACGCAGTCCTGACCTAAGATGTTGGAGGCAGAAGCTTGATGTCCTATACAATGTGAGCTGTCTCAATGTTAGATCATCTCTGTTTGGGCATCCCAATCTGTCCTACACACAGCAAACTGGGACACACTGCATATTCTGACATGTGTTTATTCAAACCAGCATCAACTCCATTCCTTGGATGAATTTTGATCCCAACTAGTGGACATGGAGAATAAAATACATATCACACACAGTCTCTTCTTTGCTTATGCTTCCCAGTTATTCCTGTTTCTAATGGATCAACCTTGAAGTCAAGATTTTCACTTATTTCCCAATATATCCCTTGTTTTACTTGGCAGTGAAAGATTGACAAGCTTAAGACCTCATTATTTGGTCATAATGTATGTTTGATCAAAACGTGTAAAATAACACAGTTTACAATTACTGATACATTGTAACAATCTGTACCCAAACTCTGATTTACCCCCAAAGGAACCAAATGGTTTCAGGATTTTTTTATTTTTTAGGAAAAAAACAAACTGTTTAAGGTTGAAAGTATTCTTTCTTTTGCCAGTATGCTGCTATGAAAACCAAACTTTTTCTGAAGGTTTAACGTGACCCATACCCAGGTTTTATCTGGAAAGGTCTCCATGTTTTCTTTACACCCTTAAAAACACGACATTTGCATCAAAATGAATTGTTTTTGAGGTCGAATACATCGTCCCTTTGCCAAATGAATGCCACATCTTTCAGTTCAAACAACTCATCTGGCCAGAGAACTGTTTACTAAAAAGCATTCTTCTCTGTCCGTGCAGCCCTTTTTTGAAGGCTGATTGAGTTCTTGTTTGTTTGTCCTTGTCACATAGTCCTTTCTGCTTACAATAGAAAAAAAAATCCCTGCAGTGCAACCATTTCAGTGCAATGTCTACGCCCTATTGTTTTTGGTCAATAATGGATAAAACATGGTGCAAATCGAACTTTGAATTAAGGTGTTTTTGTTGTTTTTTTTAAGATTTTCTTTAGCAATTGTCAAGTGATGTCAAAATAGACTCACCTTGTGTTAGAAAGTCCTCCATTTTTTCCTTGAAGGGTTGCAGGTTCTCTTCAGAGGAAACCTTGCAAACTTTTTCAGTTTCACCCAAGCATGCTGAAACAACAAGACGTGGTTGCAATGAGAAGGAAAGAGTTATTCTAGAGAAACAACATCCCATCCAACACTTGTAAGGCAACTGCAAATTCTTGTCATACCTGAGCCAAGCCGAGTTTTCTTCAATACACCTCTGCTGAATAAGTAAATAAGTGGCTGTAAAATCATAATGACTACTAGGAAACCTTTAGAAACTAGGTAGGCCTGAACCCACGGAGAAAGACGTTGTCACGCTCCATCTGCAACCATAACAGGTACTCAAACTCAGCTCTGCACTCAAGAGGCCATGAGTTAAGTGAACGGGGAAGCTGGGATTGGGAAATTTATAGTCCATGTGGTAAATCAGCCAAAAAGGAACAGTGCTCTCTCTATACTGGATTATTTGTGAATGTCCTAAAGTCCTTCCAGAGCTATTTATAATGATCAACCCCCCACCCCCAATGAAAACTACATTTAATGTCAATGTCTGTTACAGCACTCAGCTGATTTTGCTAGCTAATACAGAAGTATGCAGGTATAGCATGAATTGATGTGCTTTTGCATGATCAGCATTCGTCCTTAGAGCATGGGGGCCCAAGTCCGTCCTGCAACTTTGGATGCATATTCCTGCTCTGAGTCAAATTCCCACACCAGAAGTAATTCAGCTCATTGGAGACCTGGTATCGAGTTGTTCATTTGATTCAGGTGTGCTGGATAAGAGATGTACCTAAAAGTTGCAGGGTGGTAGTTCTCAAGGATTGGATTTGAGCACCCCGCCCTTAGCGGAGCTCCATCTACAGACACTGCTATGGAGCTAAAACAGCTAAAATTTTGAGACTCCTCTGACGTCTTAATCCACAAATTGTTTTTTTTTTTTTCTTCAAACAGGTAATTATCAGCAACCAATCAGACAGCTTCCCTGTTTCAGCCAATCATAAGGACGCTCCCCCACGTGGGACGAGACTTACGTATAAGCCAATCACAGTAAGCTAGTCAAAAAACTCGCGACTGGCTGCAGTTAAAAACTGAAGAAGAGAAAAAGTAATGAAATCGTGCTATTTGTGAATATCAGGCATTTGGACCTTACCATGGCTTCTAGTAACATCGGAGCAGTAAGTGATACATGTAATGTAATGAGAAATTGATTAGCTATTAACCTTAATCGGTTTATTTGTGGAGCTATCGATACAAGCAAGTGAACTATGCGAGGGAGCAACGCTAAGCTAGCGTCTGCATGCTAAGACGTTCAAGCCACAATCATGTCTATGGTTCAAGTTATTATATGTTCTTACAGTTGAGTTTCTTGTGAATAAAGTCACTATTTGACAGAGTCTGTCGCCCCAAGCGGAGGCAGCAGCTGGGGCCTCTGCTCAGTTATTGTCCCGGGAGCTATCCTGCGGCCCAAGCACATCCAGAGAAACAGTCAGGGCTGAAGGCAATGCTGCTGTTCTGAAGGTTGGCGATGGTAGCATAAAGAGAGATGCCAAAAAAAAAAAAAAACAAACTTATCTTTCTAAACAAGACATTTTCTTATTGCAACATAAATGGTTTATATCTTGAAAGCTGCAGTATTTGACTATTACAGAAAATATATTTTTTTACATATTTTTAGAATCTGTCACATTGTCGTCAATGGATGAGACAAACTGGAAAACAATTGTGCTCTTCTCCTACCTATGAATCCATGCAGGAATTGTTCATATCATTTCAGCCATCTTACCTTGCATGAATGTTTAGACAAGGAATGTTGGCCAAGTACAAATTCAAATATTTAATTGGAAAAAAAGGAATTTGATGCTCAAAAAGGTTTTTGCTACATTGTCGTGTATTGTCTGTGAAGTCATGTTCACTTCACTGTGTAATGTTTTCCTGACACATGTATTACTGTTGTCTGAAACAGAAATCAATACTGTACTGTGTACCGTTTCTTTCCTGATACATTCATAAATGTAATTAATGAAAAATACTTAAAAGCATTTTTGTTTTTTCTGCAATTCCTTTACACTTTTCAACATCAGACACTTCACCGGGATGTTTAACAGTGATCACTGCTGCTAGTTTAACGCGTCAGTGGAGCATTATGGCAGAGGAAAATCCATATTTGGAGAAACTGCTCTGAAAAATAATTGATTTAACAGCAACGTTGCATAAAGAGTAATGATGAAAAAGGACTGTTTGGGGAATTGTTGATCAGGCTGCACAAACTCATCCATGTAGACATAAAGGCAGCTAATTTCCGTCACCTGCAAACTGTTAAGGTCTTGGAAAGTGTTTTGCATTTGGAATTTGTTTTAAAATAAAGTGAAGAACATAAAGCATAAGCCATTCATTTTCTTTTACCTAAACACCATAAATAGCATTGGTATTTATGTATATCTAAAGTTTCTCTTAAACCTCCGACGTCATAGCTTTGATTTAGGAGATATGTAGACATTTGTAAGTGAAATACAGTAAGATTACTATTTAAATGTAATTTTTTTGGTTCTTTTGTCAGCTTATTGTAAGAAAATGACAAGAAAATGTTATGTTCCAGGGTAAACATATGATTATAATTAAAACATGTTCAATATATCTCTCATTCTGAAAAAAAAAAAAAAAAAAAATGCATTAACCTGTTAAATGCAAAACATCTTGATGGAACTGTAATGCATTTTTAATATGAAAAAAAAAACACTGCACCTAACTTTGAAACATCAACTATATTGATTGTTTTGTTTCTCAATTTCCTTTGGCAAACTGCTGAAACACCAGCGTCAGCATTCATAGTGAAGTTGGATGTTCAGAAGAACGACGTTGGGTTTTAAACCAACAACATATAGACAAAAGACAGAGCGAGCCGTCATTGGGTTTCTGAAACCTTGCAAAGGTCCTAAGCTAAGCCCTGTTACAGATTTATGATCTTTGCTTTCGGCCTCATGGACGATCGGTATCAGAATCGGCAGCAAAAAACCTGATCGGATCATTCCTCCGATCAGGTTTTATCTTCCTCATGATAAATATTCCTATTGGTACGTAGTAGCAATAATAATAGTTTCCAAAAAATGATCTTGGACAGTTTCAACATATTAGTAGATTATCAGCATTTGTTTGGTAGCTACTTTAGGTCTGCAGGGTTGGTACGTCTTTGTTTTTTTGTTTTTTTTTGGTTTCACTGTGGAGAATTTGTTGGATAACTATTTTGAATGACCTACACTTCCACTCCTCTTGTATTACGCCTTTCAGATTTTAAACAAACTGATTTACATGCCTCTATTGCCAAAACGGTGGGTGGTTGGCAAACAAATGGCTAAAGATCATCTAATAAAAGAAAATATGAGTCAGTCTTTGAAAGAGTGATGAACAGTCCTTTTCTCTTTCACAGCCACATTCAGCTTTGCTAGTGCAGTTGATGAAAGAGGGTGGACAGGTAGAGCAATTCCCTGGCCACAATTGCAAACTTCATATATTCTTAACTTGGACTTCAGTGAGACGGTAATGGCATGCCAGGTCTGACAGAGGTTTATCTGAAGAGTCGCATGTGGTTCTGGTTACCTCGTCTGTACGACAAACAGATGCTATCTCTCTGTTGATCTGCCTCCTCAGTCCGTGCGTAACCATAGCTGGTTACGTTTGGAAAATTACGATACATTTTGCAAAAACCAATTTTAAAACGCGTCTCAGATGATTTAAAAAAAAAAAAAATAAGATTTACGAGGCGATAAATCAAATTGCCAATGCAATAGCAACATAATTTGATTGCTTAGCAACACCCAAAGTTTGCAACTTTGTAAACTTTCACCAAATTTACACTTTAAAATTGATGGATACGTCAAAAAAAAAAAAAGAAAAAAAGTGTAATGTAGGTTAGCGGCAGTACCATTTAAATCTTTCTTCAGCTTGCGCAGATCTCTTTCAAAATCCTCAAACTTCATTTGGGAGGCTTGAAAAAGGTCCTGGGGCTCAGGCAGAGGGTAGAGGCACGTCTCTCTGCCAGCATCCTGATAAATGACAACACACATACAGGCCTGAAAAAAAAAATAGATATGATGCAAAACACACCACTGTGTCACAGTCAATCTTCCTCAAGGAGGGGAGGGCCTCTCCATCCCAAACACGCAAAGGCAAGATTTAAATAAATGCCGTCAGAGACAGACACAGACTTGTCAACAGTTTAAATGTTTTAGAAAAAAAAAATAGACAGAAAGTGTTATAAATATTGAACATCATCCTTAATGCAGAAACTACGTGTCATTTCACACCATCCGAGTTTCTAAAAGGCCATTACAAGAGCTACATCCATGTCACGCAGGTTGTTTTTGGCAGGCTGAGTTACTGAGTTCATTTCATCTGGAGCAGCAAATTATTTATGCTAACACTTCTTTGGAAGCGGTGCCAGAGAGCCAACTGAAGATTTGAATGAAGCCAGAAGAAAGCAGAACATAAGCCAGAGATGAAGAGGGGAAGGCAGGAAAAAAAAAAAAAAAAAGTCGTATGAGAATAACAAAAAGAGAGATTTGTCTCTGCTGCAAATGAGAAAAGGGAAAATAAATAATTTGATAAAGGATAAGCCATGGTATCCTCTGGCAAGAGAGGAAATGAAAAGAGCTCTGGAAGGATTTCTAAGCAAATCAGACTAAAACACGGGAGTGATTCAAATAAACAGGAACCAAAACATACCTCATCAAAGTGCTTCAAATAGTAAGCAACAATGTAAGACAAAAGACTTGTGGAGTTATCCTAAAGAAAAGGACAAGAAAGAAAAACATTAAAATAAATAAACCAACATCTTTTATTTATTAATTTGAAGCAGCATGTTTTAATTTGTGCTGACAGAAAAACGAAGAGCGATCTGAGAAGCTGGTAATAAATCAAGACAATGGAAGAGCAATGCAACAAAACACAATTGTGCCTGACTAGTCATCATAACTCAGAGTTAGTGGAAAGTTTAAGTACTTGCTCGTTCCACTGCTACATACACGCACGGCACCCTTTCCTTTTATGGGATTTTTAAGGACACACTGAGTATGTTGTGATACTGACTTCGAGTTGTAAACAGACAGACTTGGAGTCTAAATTCTTAATGGCTATTGAATATGGGGCCTGCGAGATTCTTTCATATCCAAAAAATTACAACTGAAAATGTGATAATGATTTTGAAATAAAATAAGACAATAGTTTCTAATGTTAAACTCGGGACACAGGGGGATGGAGGTGGAAAATTTAAGATTTGGTCATTCAAATGTATGCATCTAAATGTACCTTTAGACCAATAACACACCAACACACACTCACACAGCTTTTGACATCCTTCAGTTTTGGCAGGATGTCCAAGGTGAAGCCATCAGCCTGTCCCCGAGACCGATTCCCTCCGTTCATGAAGTTGCCAAACGCTAACACAAGGCCAAGCACCTGCAGCACAGCCTCACTGCTTTGGAGAGTCTGCAGTAAAGCAGAAGACACGAAGCTTTTATAATTTATGTGCTTTACACATAAATTACAAAATATGAACTTTTTCAGATACAAAGTAGAGTGTTGTTCTTCTGTGAAGAAACTTGATGACTGATGTTCAATTGTTTTTCCAGAAATAATTTGAAAACTGTGACATGCATTCGTATATCCTCTCCTGAGTCAGTGCTTATGTTTATGTGCTGCAATTTTAGCCATTTTTGTTGTCTGTCTCTACCTTAGAGCAGTATTACTATGCTTTGATCATTGTCCTTCTGACAGTGATCGACATGAACGCTGCTTCATGCCCACGTCTTTAAAGTCATTAATGCCTCATTTCCACTGAGTGATATGAAACTGGTCAGTGTGATGCAGGATGCCATTTTGTCTGCTGTAGGCCGTGGAACCGACCCACACCACACCATTCCTGGGGCTCCTTCAGTTGTAGGTCCACAGGACAATGGCATGGTTAAGGCAGAGCTACTGGCATCCCATAACACAGTCCAATGATTGGAGGACAGAAAACTGCTTGAGACCCTGTTCGGTGTTTGGGTTTAACTCCGCCTGCCCTGTGAGAGTCCAATTTACAGTGCAAACGCTCTCCTTATGCCAGAATATAAAATAGCGCACCCAAATGCACTGACTGACCACTGGTGACCTTTGGGAATGAGGTACAACAGACTTTCTTCCTGGATTTACCCGTATTTAGCTTTCATCTATCTCTTTTCACCAGCTTTACTGCCCCCTACAGCATGATGTAGGTCAGTGTTATTCAACCCTGGTTCCTCAAGGCATGTTTTAGGCATTTCCCTGCTTCAGCACACATGATTTCAATTGATGGCTGATTAACAGGCTTTTGCCGACTTGTGATCATCTGAATGGGGTGTGTTGCAGCAGGGAAACATCATAAACATGCAGGTCAGTGTGCCCCAACTCTGCACCATGGTGTGTTCAGGGTCATGTGCAGAGTTAGGTTTTCCACTGACACATTGTTTCCATGCAAGTAAAATTTTATCTACCTCCCCTGAATTGTGGATCCCTGCTGATCCTGAGTCAGTAAAATTAATGTTCCCTTTTCCCAGTCTGTCATCCTGTGAACCTCCAAGTCTTGGGTTAGAGTTAGACTCTCATTTCTGGCCATCATAAGTTTGGGATATTGTTTCATAATAAAGCTTAATTCCTGACATATCTGCAAAAAAAAAAAAAAAAAAAAACCTCTGATGCCTTCACCAAGCAGTTGTAGTTATTACATGCAGGCAAACTATTTCTTATAAGGGGTGACTACTGAGGACATTTACCTAGATAAGATTTTATTTTATTTAAGATTACCTAACTATTTCAGATTTTATTTAAGGGTCCCAGAATTATGGGGTCAGAGTGAAAATGTATGCCTGTCGATTTTTGTTTACCATGAACCATGCAATATTTCCCTTTGACTTCACAATTGTGCACTTCTTTGGATTGGTTTGTCACCATGCTAAAAACAAATAAATCAAAGTTTGTGGTTGTAACAAGACAAAATTGGAAAAAATTCAACAGATGTGAAAAATGTTTAATGCTCAATGTATTAAAATAAATAAAGAAAAAGGCCAACAATTCACCTTACACACTCTTTGCAGGATTTCGATTTTACGCAGAATTGACGTGATGCACTCGTGAAAGGTTGATTGGAACAGGATGCAGAACACCCGCTGGGAGAAATTGGGAATTTGTGATAACTGGAACAGAAATCTGGAGACGGGACAAAATTAGTTAAATTGACATTACAATTTATGTGTTGAATTTGATTCCTGATATTTTTATTCCTACTGTTCTGGCTTGTCCAGTGGCTTTGCATCATCCTTGTCTTGGCTGGATTTCATGTGTTTCTTAATCGACTCAATCTCATCATTCTGAGCCCTCTGTCAAGGAAAAGTGCAAGGTGAAATGAAAAATGTACACCATGAAAATGAGCGAAATGTGATGCTTTCTTTACCATAATCCTAAATGACGTTCAACAAAATTAAGTTATAATCAGAAAAGAAATTAAACCATGACAGCAGAATTCAGACGCAGCTTTTGAAAAGCAAAACTGAAGGTAAATTAATAAGTTGCAAATGTCCAGAGACCTTTAGAAAGCTGAAGGGATTTTAAATGTTCTCTAGATGATGATCTGAAGAAAATTCAATTTTCTTTAAAGATTTAAGGATTTTATTACAAGCCTATCACAAATCTGCTCAAAATCCATCAAATCCATTCAGTTTTATTCCCCTACAGGCTCACCTTCTAGTTTCTTTCTTTTGATATGAACAAACTAAATCTCAACTATAATTTTTTTTTTTTTTTAGATTTACTTTACAAGTTTCACAAATGCCATAGTTGCCTTCTGCTTGATTACATTCCTGACCATTATCCTGCTGCCAGGCACCGGACCGCAGTTTTATTCAAGGTGGTTTTATAAAAGCAGCCAGAAATGCACCGTCATTTCACAAGGAGGAAAGACAATGGATGTTAATGTTTTTGAAGGAGATAGGTAAAACACTAAAACCATCATCAGGAAGAAAATGTAAACACTGTCTCCTGACGTTGATCGACCAACCGGTCCGAGTCTCAGCACTTTGGTTTTTCCAATCGTCCCTCCTGTCTTTCTCCATTTACCCCCCCCCCCACCCCCTTCTCTGGAGTTTGGCCCCGGCATGGATCCTTGGAAAACATCAAACACCAGCATCAAACGAACTGAAAGCCCGATTAGTATTCTACACACCGCTGCCTTGTGTCGGTAAGGGCAGGCTCTTCGAGATGTTTTCAAGTGTAAATATATTTAACGCAAAGCAGATCCTTTTCAAAGGGCAGCGGCGGAGCCCGGCAGTGTTTGGTGTAATTGGGGACAAGTAGGCATTAGCGTGTGATCCTTGAATTGCTAGGGCATGTTGGAGCGGTTGTTAGCATGAGAAATACAGTCCCATGTGGAATATCCAATGCAAACTCAAGTAGGATGATATTTTAATGCTAGAATCCTAGTGGTAGCCAAGTGGTATTCATTAACTAGGTTTCTGGTGCGAGGCTAAACAGATCCAGTCAGAGTAGAATCACTGTTTAAGTCACTCAACTTTCAACATTGAGGTTTATGAAATTTATGAGTAACCCCCTGGTCAGAAATTGCATCATTTGAATTCAATAATGGCACCAGGTGCTCGGAAAAATTAACTCTTCAAAAGATCCATTTTATTCTGCTGTTTATTACAACCTTGCTTTATTTAAAATATATCCACGTTCTGAAGTTTCTTTTTGTTTTTACCTCCCTCTCAACAGTCTGCAGTTCAGATTTAGCAGCTCTGCACTCAACAAAAATGTGAATATAGACTTTATTCTGAAGCTTAATTTCTAAAGTATTTATTTTTTGCTCATTATTCTTGGCGATGTGCCTGGTAGGTTGATTATATTAGTAACTTCTGGTATGACGAGATCTGTAACAGTTTGTGTTTGTATGTTGCAGGTCCCATTTTTGAAGTACCTGGTTTGCAGTTTAACTAATATCTTCTTTATATATTTTATGATAATCACACACTTATGAACATTTATGTCATTTTAAAGCTCAAGCTTTTCCAAAAAAAGCCTATGTTGAGTGATTTCTGGCTGTAACTTCATTCAGACAAAGCTTTACCCGTGGCTCCAGCTCCTGAATGTTTAACTCGAACACTACAGGATTATGGATTCTTCCGGCCGTCAGACAATTTCCATGAGTTGGGTATCAACAAATGCAGAATAAAGATACAAAGGACCGAAGAATCAAAATAAAAAAGAAAGTACTTGCTAGGGTTACGACCGAACACCCAAGAGGTGTTTTTGCTTCTCAAAAAGGATTAACAGCACAGCTGAGAACAGATCAGGTTTGACTTTAGATGTCAGAAACAATGTCTAAACTTGTTAAATGCTTTTTCAAAGCGGCAAATAATTCACTAGGGAACAGCATCACCACCTTAACATCCAAATAAATAAGGTCAAATCCTAGAAAACACCAGATCAATTCTTTTATAGATTAAAATATTTTTTCATTAGCTAAGGCAGATAATTATGCAGGAATATGTAATTAAAGTAAATTTTTAAACCATCCGAGAGATGAACCGATATGACATTTAAGATGTAAAAATTAGCCACTCTTGTTCTAATCAACAGATACAAAAGGTCAAAAAAAGAATAGATGTATAATTTGAAAACAATATGGACATATATATATATATATATATATATATATATATATATATATATATATATATATATGAAATATGTGAGATCTACATATATGTAGACCTCACATATTTAAATATATCCGAATTTCTGATGCTGTATTCAAGCATCTCTGCGTGCCATGTTTATAAACATGATCATTTGTAGCATTTCTTAATCGGATTCTGGGACATTGAGGCCTCGTCATGACCTCGATGACATTTCGCTGGCTTAAGCTTAAAAAAAGTCCTCCTAACCCGCACTGATATAAGAGGAGCGAGATTAGCGTTCCGCCGTCATTGACCTTTTCTGAACGGCGGTGGCCTTGTTCAGACAACCCCGCCGTCTATAATCTGTGGTTGGCAGACTCTGCCCTGCCTCCGTGCGTCTCTATCTGCGAGTGCAGTGTATACACAACTGTGCGGTTCGACTTGTTTGTTTGTGAGCATGTTTGTGAGAATGAGAGGAAAGGAAAAGGAGTGAGGGAGAGTAGCTTGTGATCTAGCTCCTAGCCCAGCGAGTGAGGGTGTAACCATTAGGAGCCCCTCGCATTCCTCAAGACAGGCTGACTGTGCTGCCAACTGTGGTTTAGGGGGCTGGAGACCCACAGACAGGATGGAGTCTTGCAATACAAAAGAGAAACAATTTGGCTCCTCGACTCAATAACACAGCCTCAGGCCATACAGGGGGAAAGGAGAGAGAGAAGGGGGCTTGAAGTCTCAGGGTGAACGGAGAGGTTGGAAGACTTTTGATCCTAAGTTATGACACATTGGTTCATGACTACAGCTCGTCTCAAGCCACAGTCTCATTCCCATGATCAGCATTATTAATATGCCTCTGGCGGCCAAAGGTCCAGGCCTCTTCTGTGTAGTGGTGCCAAAAAATCCTTTCGCAGGAATTTCACAGCATCTTAAACATGCTTTCCATTGACATGTGGAAAATATGCTCATTTTCATGTTCCATAATTTACTGACCTGACTTTAAAGGGGTCCTGAACCGTTTCATCTGGGCAGAGGAGATTGATGAATATGGATTTACTCTATATAAAAGAGAGCCTTCATTCCCAATATGAAGATATATTAAGATGTACTGATGACAGCTCAGAGATTCACTGCTAATGTCATACAATCCAGAGCGCCCATCATGCTTGGCAAAGATTTCCAGGTTTTTAAATCTTACTTACTCTTTGCTGTGACACAAAACCTTCTCTTTTATTATTACAAAAGCCGAGTCATTTTCATTCAACGTCTACAAAAAAACAAAACAAAAAAAAAACATGTTTGCTACGTAAAAGCACTGATTTTCTTCCAAGACAGACCAACACATGAGTGGCAGTCTAGCCAAACAGCTCACATACCAGTACGACTTGTGGTTTGCCTGTTTGTTTTTCTGTCTAATACACACTTCCTTTGTTCGCCCCTTTCAAGTTGAGTAAGAGCTCCAGTAAGGGACATTTGTTCAGTGATGGGGCATCTCTGACAATGGAAATCTCATTTTATTATACAGTAGATAGCAAATATGTTAAAGTGCGTTTTATTTCCCACATTCTAGTTGTCATCATCTATCCTGTCCTCTTCTTTTAAAAGTGTAGGTAGGGCAGAAAACCCTAGAAATTCATCTCATCGATGAAAATTTCCAGTTTTTTCTAAGAGAAACCACTTTGGCATTCAAAGCGTCAAAATTGTCAAGATCTTCAAAGCCACGGCAGTGACTGGAGTCAAATGTAGTGAGGCAAAAAATAAAATACAATGACTTCAGAATGGACTCCGACATTACCAACATTGGCTTGTGACTTTACTTGGACCTGGGCATTTTGACTTTGGCCCCGTCCCCATGGAGACAGGACGAAATGTGTCCGGCAAGATATTTTGTTCTTTAGGTTGCAAGTCCACACCGATCCGGCATTTTGGGAGGTCAGAAACAATTATTTTCGAAAACGGATCAGTTTCAAAATAACGGCTTCATGTTTCAGTGAGTATTTTCAGTCATCTGGCTAGGTCACATCAAGACTAGGGAACAAAACAGACTTATCTACTTTGCCCATCTTTTCTTAGGGTTATTGTGTTACCAGAGAAAACATTGGAACAATTTATCCATTTCTTTCTTCCTTTCATTGTAAGGTAATCTAAAATTAATCTAGACTTTAACATGCTGGCACTTAGTGCCGTGTTGTTCTTTCTGAAAGCAATTTATGTCTACTCCTAATTCTTACTAAGACTTCAGATATCCCTTTAAATAAGCTAATTTGAAGAATTTATATTTGCTATACCTGGACGGCGGGTGATAATGAAGCTCACTCACGTTTTCATAAAGTGCTTGCAGAGTCTCCAGATCAACAACGGTGTTGTCCATATTTAGGACAGCTGTGGACAGAACACAAGGGTGACATGGTTAGTGTTAATACTAACACCGAGGCATGTCTTGACATTTCTTTACCTTTAAAGAACACAATTAGCAAGTCAGAAATCACAGCAGCACAAACAGAGCCCCTCTTTCATAAGCAACAGATTAAAACCGTTTGTTTGACATAAACCACAAAACAAGACTGAACGCCTTCTCAGATCTAAAATTCCTGCTTCCCAAGGCCTAAAGGTAGCAGAGAACAAGGGTAAAATTACCCCATATCACATGCCATGCGCTGGGAGTAAGTAAAGTTATCGGTTCTCATCGGGATAGCATGTGAAAAGCCACATGCTGTACATACGTAGGACTTAGAAATCTGTCAAAGACACAAAGATCTGTCTTTGAAGTTCTGTGTTTGAATTCCTCGTGTCGCCTTTTTGTCTCGGCGCGAGGACCTGGCGCCCGCAAGCATTAATCCTTTGAAAGTAAATGTTTAAAGACAAACAGAGCCGGGAGATCTGTGGTGTCGAGGCTGAGGTGTTGCCGTACACACAATCGCCAAGTGAAGCAGTCAACACCTAGATGTGCAAGTTCATCATACAGAAGGTGTTGAAGTTATTCACATTGTTTTGACCTGTTGGAAATCTGATGGAGATTCGAGTGTCAGGCTCTCGGAGGAAAGAGTGAACATGATGGAGGGAAATGTTATGAGGCTTTGAGAGCAGTTTCAAAATAGATGAAGGAAAAAAAAAAAAGATTAATTAGAAAAACTAAGACATGGGGGAGGAGGGGACATAAAGCTTAAAGGTAAATTTGACACCTTGAAATTGACCTCAGTCTCTTTCCATCACATCATCACAACAATCCGCCTCCGTGATGCTGTTTCCATTCACAGTCCAACACTCCGTTCTTAGAAGTGTTGGATGGGGAAGTAGTTCATATGATAAGCTCAGCAGACGCTAACTGCTGCTGCCACTAGTTTGGAGGAGTTTTGGAGGAAGGCAGGAGGAATGGGTGCTCTGTGGGGTGAGAGCTCGGCAGGATCCTTCGCTCCAAGGAGTAGCTTTGGGTAAACAGGCGTTGCATTGTATGAGTAAGAGTTTAAACACCTCCTTAATCGGAGATCAACTATTTCTCAAACACATGAAAGAATCAATGCAACACCCTGTGTATGCGTTTTGATGAGGGAATAATTCTAACATGATATAAAGCTAAAAAAAAATAAAATAAAAATCCACTTAAATGGATGTGAGCTCATACGTCGTTTTTGAAACTCAAAGTGTTTGAAAAATCTAAATTAATTCAATCACCACTGACTACTTGAGGGCCTGCTTTGCCTCTGTTGAAGTCCGGCCTTCCCTCTGGACAAAAATCTGCATATTTCTGATCAGCTCCTTCCCTGCGTTCTTTTGGACACGTTTCATTCCTCAGAAGTGACTACAAAACATCCTATTCTGTTACGTTTACCATTTGGTTCTCATTACCATCCTTGCCAGTGTCTGTGTGGGTACTTTGATTTGGAACTACGGTAGTTATTTTAAAAGAAGCAGGTGAAAGTTGTGTCATCGCTGTGACGTGGAAAATCCAATCATGTAAAAAAAAAAAACTTGGGCCTATCTGTCCACACGTATCCTCGACTGCCGCGTGTGACCCCAGCACGGCGGCGCCGTCAACCACAGTGTTGTCGGGAGAAGAAAAAGAAAAAAAAAAAAAAAACTGCTGCTCTAAAGCCTCACAGGAAGCAGAGACTGCACGGAAGTGTCCTATGAAACATATAGTGTGTCAGCCAAGTCTGAGAACAACCAACAACAGCTGTGAGGAAAGTAAGGGGAAAAGTGTTGATTCCCCACTGAGCGGCTGGGCTGCTCTAAACCAACAACAAAAGTTTAATGATTCATAACTTGTTTTTCTTCAAGTTAAACCATCCAAATGACAGCTTTGGTAGTCACTGTCACTGTTGTGGAATTCAAAAGGAAATTAAACTGATTCACAACCCCGATTTGGAGCATTACAATGCTTTCATGAGTGACTCTTTTGCCTCTCTAAACAATCTGACGCATAGGGACATAAAATAATTTCAGATAAATAGGATCTCTAATGTCTGTAATATGTCAGAATACTTTTCTAATTTGAATAAATGTTAGAATCCAAACATTCTGGGAATGAAGCAAAAGATACTGAGAATTACTCCACCAAAACCGCCAAAGACACACACTATGTTCTCAGTCTGTGATAAACTGAAGTTTCCAATTAGTGCTAATTATAGAGCATTTCAAAACTGTCCTAACATAGGAGATAAATGGCAGCGTTAATGACAGTGGCCCTCTCCTGCCCTCCTCCTCTGACCCAAAATGGATGCGTCAAATACATTAAAGCTGGAATCTTAACATTTACGTGTGTAATAGCTAAAGATGCTGCAGGTTTTAAACCGTAATAAATGTTAGGGTAAGAAAAAAAAAAAAAAAAGGGAGAACGAAGAGTGTTTAGACACACGGATGAGCGAAGACTGGAGCGCAATCAGAGGGTAACTAAAACAGGAAGACTGTCGGTTCCCATCAACGTCTCCAGGATGACTTCACCTCTACAAAGCCGCCTAGACAAGATGGTGACAACCTCAGAGAGCCGGAGAGCCGCAGAAAAACATGATGTGGGTGTTAAATGCGATGAGATTACAAAAAAATGAGAGCAAGCAAAACCAGAGAGGAGGAGGCGAACAAAAGGCTGAATAACTCAAGTGACTTTTAGTTTGATGACGTTCCAAAGCGAGAGGGGAGACTTTACACAATCCGAGTACTCTCTCAACAAATTCCAAGATACATTTGTTTTATACTTGAGCGTGCAAAAAAAAATAAAAAATCTAAAAAGATTTTTTCCAGAATTATTGTTAGCTTGTCTTCAATGCTTTTCATGATAAAGTATTTCTTGTATTGCATTATTAATTTTCTATCAAACATGAGTGTGATTTGTGATGCCACAAATCCCTATATTGAACATCAACGGCCGCCCAGTCTGACTCAGCACTTCTCTCGTAGGAATGGAGGATGGATGTGTACAGCGGCAAGTTTCTGTAAGCTTCTTAGCGTCAAGCTAGTGCATTACATACGTCAGGGGCAAATATTAGTGATTGGGTACAATTTTAAACTTCATCAAAGTCCATGTTTCCAGCAAATAATTGGTCCAGACCCTCTGTAAGAAGCAAAGTTTAGAATAAGGGGCTGGGTTTTACCAAGCTTGACTGTTTTTATGCAACCAGACACATTTCTGATGACTCAAATTTATCTGTAGTGCAAAAAAGGAAATAAGTGTCGAAACCTCCTTTTAGCCAGCTCACATTTATCGCATACAACGCGCAGGGGAGTTGAGCCAGGCGTTGTACTAGAGAAGCCTCCAGTCACTCTGAACCAGTGGACCGGTTCTGAAACTGTAACCTTTTAAATCTTTGGAATGCCTTGATATTAGTAACTGAGATTATGGTACTTACTGGAGCCAGCTACAACCCCATGTTTCCATTGGGAAAAGAAAAAAAAAAGAAAAAAAGTCACATTAATATACAACCTAAATGTCACGGTTGGATTTTTCCGTCCAGAGACAGCAATTACTGAAAACTTTAAGTACTATGGATTAGCCACAGATTACAGCTTTCTTGAAATGATGAAACAATCTGTAGGAATATGTTGTAACAAAAATAGAAACCAACAGAGCAATCATTTTTTTCATTTGACAGCTGAAGGTTTTACTGAGTTAGACTCTCTAAAGTCTTGTCAGGATAATAAGACTGCTTTTGTTGGGGAAGTATCAGTGGATTATAATGAGATTGTAAAGCCTAAGTAGCCATCTTGTTTCTTTAGGTTGATTGTACCTGCTGTCATGATGATTAATCATGATAATCTTAGGATTTCAACTCAAAATCTGTGCTCACTTATTCACAGCTTTTATTTATACAGTAGGATTGAATTTATGGAGCTGAAGTGTTTAGCATTGGTATGGTTATAAAAAAAATAGATCACACTTAGAAAGCAGTATAGAAACCAGGAATAACTATATACAGAAAGACCAACATTGGAAATGCAGAGGAATGAATGAAAATCACAATTTTTGTGAATTTTCAGAAAATATCACACGACTTCCATCTTTCCCAAATAAATGCACCACATTTCTGTCTTGTACTAAATAAATCCTACAGTCAGTACATTATGAGGTTTAATATATATATATATATATATATATATATATATATATATATTTTTTTTTTTTTTTTAAACCGCATTTGAGCCAAATAAAAGTATCACAGTGTCACTTTGTTTCTCATAAAGTACTGCAGTTATTTGGCAGAAACTCAAAATCCAGATTCAGGAAAAAAAAAAAAAAAAAAAAGACTTACCATTCTGGATGTCCTTCATATCCAGGTGAATACTGGACATCAGAATCCCGACAGCTTGTGAACGCTTGTTGCTTAACAATTTCACCACCTACGAAATGAACACAGGCACAGCAGCGGAAAGGTCAGGATAGGTCAGAAAAAACATGTAAACAAAAAGCAAAGCATTAGTTTTAGGACTCAAGACCATTACAGTGTGTTTCTTTGTGGGAGCAAGAATGTACACTGCAAATATTGATAAAAACACATTACAACAGATTTGTTGCCAAGAGGAAAAAAAAATTAGCAGGATTTTATGAATTAAGCTTCCAGAAGTGATTACACCTAAAAAAATAAAAATAAAAAAAAAAGTCTTGTGAAATTTTGGCTCAGGAATCATGCGAGTCTACAACAAGTAAACAATTTTCTAAACAGAAATAAAGTCAATCAAAATTACATTAAATGAGTCAAAACCCCAGAGAGACAAGGACCGGGCATCTTAAACACAGCCTAAAGTTAACCGTTCACTTGGGCGTCACCCAACACTAACATCATTATTGTTTGTAGCTATGAATATGTAATGAATGTGAATTAATAACACACACTGGACAAATCCTAAGCCACAGTGTTCCTTAGTAAGCAAAAGCGTGAACGGGATTGAAGAGAATGAACAAGACGGAAAACCCGAAGCTTACTGCGATCCAGACAGAACCCTTTCACTGAAACCAGATCACACAGACCACAGACCTCGTAAACATACAGGAAGTTGTATCACCAGGCCCCAAATGTCTGTTTCCCTGGAAATAACCACAGCTTTGATGGGCATGGACTGATGCGATACTGACTGGGCATCTCTTTTTAATAGGCCAATTTATTCTATGTAATCCAACAGAAGTATTCACACCATTTCCACTTTTTCACAAATTGTAAAGCTACAACCAATAACTTTACTGTGTTGGATTTTTAATTATTCAAATTTTGTTTGCTTGTTTTTGTTTTAAAAGGAAAAGAGATACAATGGTTTATGTTTTTCCAACAAAATCTCATGAGTGCAGGCTCCAACATGAGTTCTTTTGGGATCATCTTGCATTCACCTCAGTTCACCTCTTCATCAACTCCAAACAGTTTCTAATGTGTTCGTTTTCCAGCACACAGGGTTTTGTCAGGCACTGCTGCAAACGCATAAACAACTTTAACTCATAACAAAACACTTTTATTGACTATCATTCCTCTTAAAAATCAAAAATTCCATCAACGCTCCCAGCAATGATTTATTCTTCATAACATTCAGCTTGATACAAGGCAGAAGATGGTTTTATGCCTTTCTTAAGCGGTGCCTGAAAGATTCATCAGATGCAATGGTTTAATATTCTCCACGGAGTTGCTTGTTTGTCCTTTTAGTTTTCCTCTGAAAGAAATCGTTTATTCAATTATTGTAACGTCTGCCAGTATGGGTTGTCATAAATCCTGTACAGCTCTAAAAAAACACGTCGGAAAAAAGCAAACTGAAAAGTTGAACATGTACAAGTACAATAAGTTTAGAAAAAAAATTACACAACTTTTAGAAAAATGGAAGAAACTAGATTATCTGAATGACACACACACTCTACAATGCATTGTATATCTATATTTTATAATTTCCCTGAGGGAAAATCTTAAAGGGATTAATAAAGTTTTTATCCATCCATCCATCCAAGTTCAGAACGAACATCTTGAACCTAAATATCTCACTTTTAGGCCTTGAAATGTTTCTAATTCAGTAAAATTTATTATAAACAGTTCTTAAATGATATTTAGTTAAACCCTAAATTAATAAGAATAATAAAAAAACTTGAAAACAGTTTGCTAAAACCCATCGTCACCATTCTGAAACTTAATATATGGTGTAGGTGAAGAATACAAACACACCAGTTTACGTCAGCAACAATTGAACCTAGCTTAGTTGCGCAGTTGAAAGTTGAGTTATTTTTGCTTTAATTTATTAAGTCTTCTACTAAAATGATTGTTTTAAACAGGCATTATTTTTCACTCATAGAAATGTGCAGAACACTTCGTTTTTATTGAACTACAGGGCAGGGTAACACTTTATTTGAAGGGGGTTGAATAAGACTGTCATGACACTTTCATAAACATGTCATAACACATGTCATGAACATGAATATTTATGACTGTTGTCATAAAGTGTCATTCGGTAAATTATGACACAATACAAAGGTGACATTATTCAAAATGTCTTTGTTATGACAACTTGACATGAACCAAGAAATCATTACTGATATAAATTTGTTATAAAATAATTACTGATTTCACTTTAAAAATTAGGTAACTTTATGTTATTAAAGGTAAAGTTTAAACAGTAATGATTTCTTGGTTAATGTCAAGTTGTCATAACAAAGACATTTTGAATAATGTCAACTTTGTATTAAAAGTGTCATAATTTACCGAATGACATTCATGACAACAGTCATAAATATTCATGAAGGCTTATTCATGTTCATGACATGTGTTATGACATGTTTATGACAGTGTCATGACAATCTTATTCAACCCCCTTCAAATAAAGTGTTACCCAGGGCAGTTTACTTAAAGGTAAGCTCCGTGTGTTTGAGCAAAACTTTCATAAACTTTAAACTTGGCGCGTCTCTGGAAAGTTTTATGTTAATTTTATGGTTCGGTTCAACGTCTCATAAACTAAAAGATTTCCCAAAAATGTTTATGCCTTAAGACTAACATTTCATCTCTGCCATAAGCATAAAGTATCCCCTAGAGTGTCAATTAGATGGGTAAAACGTAGTTCCCCTGTGCAACATCATTTGTGATTTAGACGCATAAATTTGACCAACAGCACATCAATTTAAGGATGACGACAAGCGCAGCTTTTAAACTGTAGATCAAATGTTTGACTTGGAAATTGATGGAGTGGCGTAAAGTGTATTGGGGAGAGAAACAGTCTCGACTATTAAACCAATTCATACAGAAAGCACAATGGGAGGAACCACACCATGAAATACAACTCCCAAGCTTCTCTTGCTCTCCCTCACTAATTTCCCTTCCCGCTCTCTCTCAGCAGTCATCGTGGCTGTGAGGTTTCCTCACCGCACGCGAGTCTTTGGCTCGGTGCCACTGGATGGTCACAAGGGAGTCGGTTGGGAGCCAGAGCTCACACCACATAATAACTGTCTGGCTGCAGCAGTTCCTCCTGCCACTCAAAGTGACTCTGGGAGCGACAGTGAGGAGAAATGGAAAGAAACGAGGCATGGATGGAAAGTGAAGATTGGGAAAGCTCCAAAGAAGGCCAGAGGGGAAAAAAAAAAAAAGTAACAAAATCAGAATAGAGAGAGAGAGAGGACTATGCCCAACAGTCAGGAGGACATGTACCTGTTTGGTCTTTGATTTGCTGATTGTGTCTGAAATTGGTTTCTTCTTCTCCTTAACAGCACTTTTGGAGAACAGATCCACAAATTCTCCGAAGTCAATTGTTGGCTCCTCGATTTTTTCCCACACCAGCGGTCCGGGGATTCTGGAGGCAGGATGACAGATTAACTATTTACTTTTAAAACAAGAGAAGTTTAATATGTCATTCCGTGGTTGAAAAAGTATACCGAAGCTGTTTTCTAAGTACTTATTTGTCATCTTTTGGAAACTACAAATCCTCGTAATACACTCGTGTAGCCCATCAGTCAACAAACTTAGAATCGAGTTTCTCACTTGCAGCAGAAATTGAGAGATTTATTTTTAGCAGCCGTTCATTCAGCTACATTTTTTCAAGCCCTAATAAGGGAAGAAAACCTGGTTAGACTCAATCCTGCCCTAACCACAACGCCTGGATTGCATTGCTTTCATTTTCCACAAGGTTAGCATCTCCATTACCATCACAACATGTGGCTGATCTTTATCTTAAGTGGACATGTTTCCTCTCAAAAATCTCTACTGTTAAAATGTCTGTGTGCAAATGATCCATATCTGCCCCGTACTTTTTAGCGTGCAGCTGGATGCGGGTCCAGTAGAGCGGCTTCATTGGCTTGGGGGGCTCTATCACGGCTTTGGCAGGGTTCGCTTCCTGAACCGCCAGGGAAGAAATGGGACCTGGAGGTGGAGGGATGCAGCCTGGAGGAGGGGTTCCCATTCCCAGTGGAGGAGGTGGTGGTGGAGGAAGGGGTCCCATTCCCGGTGGAGGAGGTGGTGGTGGAGGAAGGGGTCCCATTCCCGGTGGAGGTGGAGGTCCCATTCCCGGTGGAGGAGGTGGTGGTCCTATTCCAGGCAGAGGAGGTGGTGGTGGAGGGCCAAAGCCTGGTGGAGGAGGTGGGGGTGGAGGAGGGGGTGGTGGACAAGGTCCAAAACCAGGTATGGGAGCTAGAGGAGGTGGAGGTGGAGGAGGAGGAGGGGGCAAGTCTCTTGAGGTTGGAGGGGCAGCAGAAAGAGGGGGAGATGGAGGACTTTGGGCGTTGCCGTTTTGCTGCCTCTCTTTGCAGGTGCACACAAAGCTTTCTGTAGACTTGAGGCTGGAAGATTTGACTGAAAAGGACTTGGGGCCAATTCCTCCATTTAGAGATGCATCAAATTTAAACCCCTCATCCACAGGTGAAGTTTGAACAGATGCCTCCAGTCTTTCTGCACTTTTCTGCGAAGCCTTGGGTTGTTCGTTTCCCAGAACTTCCACACTGTCCTCGCCGCTCTTCGCCAAGGAGGCCCGATGCAGGACAGCGATCTTACTCTGCAGCTCCTCAATTTTCTTCTCCAGCTGAGGGATGAGGCAGTTTTCATCCTCTGAAGATGACTGGCCTGACTTCAACCTGCTGGATTCTGTCTGTCAATGAACAGCAAAAAAGAAAAAAAAAGGAGGGGCAGGGGAGAAATTGAAACAAATACAAATTTTAAGTTGGTACAAAGATCCCAAATAATAATAAAAACAAATAAAGTGTTAGTCTGTGTTAGTCTGTGAGATTTCCGTGTTATTTTTTCTGGCTTAAGGTCTATTTGCCACTTTGGATCCCCATTTTTTGCACATTACTGTTGCGTTCGCTTCCGAATCCTTTCATAGTCATGAATTTAACCATTACTTCTTGTTAGTTACACATTTTGTATAGCATAGAAATAATTGTGAAAAATGCTCCAATCTAACACAATTGAGCATCTATTTACGGATATTCCTGAACATCTGAAGAGCCTTCACTTGGTAGACCCACAGTTGTGGTTTTTATTCTGAAAAACACGGCATTAAATTTTAAAAACTATACCGATGTGACCCGAGAGACCGGGAGTCGTGGCTCAATTAGTTGCCTCGACTTTTATTTTACTGTTCTTGAAATCGTGGACGTCGTCTTGGATCATTTCTCTAAACAAGCCTGACCTCTGGTGGACAAAACCATTTTTACAGGGTAAGCCATCAAGATGTTGCAGACGAACCAGAAATCTGAGTAGGTCAAAAAAAAGAACATCAAGTCGAGTGCATTCCTGAATATTGGGAACAACATCAAACAGATCATTTAATGTTGCATGTGAAGCCATCATAAAACGTGAACATTTTCACTGTATAGTCCATAATCGCATGGTTGTTTTTAACTGACCAAGAACAAGTCCTATACTACTCAAGTCTCATAGTAATTTCCTGTCCTGTCTGGCATGACGTGCATTTGTGCTCACCAGATTAATTCTTGCACCCTTAAATAAAATTTCCAATTATTCACTACTTTGCTTTGATCCATCACACAAAACCCCGATAAAATACGCTATATTGCAAAAGCATCGGCTTGTCAGCCTTCATATGAATTAATCCATAGGGATTACCCATCATATTAATCTGAAGGGATTACTATGTTTCTCCATCCTTTGCAGCTCTAATAGCTCCTGCTCTTCTAGAAGCTTTCTAAAAAAATTAAGAGTGTTCATGTCTTTCAGAAACAGATTTACTGAGGTCAGACAGTAACTTTGGATGAGAATACCTGGCTTGCGTTGTCCGTTCTATTTAATCTCAAATATGCTCTTTACGAGCTCAGGACTCAGGGTCAGGCCAGTAAAGGTCTGCCATACAAAGGTCACTCATAAGGTATTAATGGCTCTTGTCATGTACACTGGTTGATGTTCAGTCTGTCCCTGAACTACCTCAAAGTTAGCAACATAAAATTGTCTAAAGTGTCTCGGTTTGCTGAAGCATTAAAAGTATTCCTGAAAATCAGCTTCACATCATAACCTGTGCTTCACCAAACTTTTTACGCCCAACAACATGCAGCCAGGCGAGAAGCCATCGCCAAACTCCTCAACTGGATTGGCAGCCAGAGAGGCAGAATTTGCCCTCTAGAGAAGACATCTCCACTCTGGAGTTTATGCTCCGCCATAAACCATTATATGAAACTTTTCACACCATGCTCTGGAGCTTATCTGAAGGCCACATGAAGTTTGGAGGAAGTTTTGAACCAGTGACATTCAAGTTCTGAAAGTGACCCATCGTGTACAGTTGCTTGCAGAATCAGTGTAGGTGATGAGGTGCTGGATTTTAAACACTTTGTGGCCACTGAAGTGATTGGACTCTGCATTTAATTACGTGGATGGGTGAGTAAATACTTTTGGCAATATAGTGTACAATTACTTTTTACCATGTCAACTTTTTCAAACGGCGAACAAGTTTGAGGCGTACTTTTGCAAGACTATAAATGCCAACTGAAAAGAAGTCACCTCAGCTTGGCAAAGGAGGTGATGCTTCTTTTACTAATGTTGTAAAATTGTGTAAAAAGAAAAAAAAGATACAGAAGAAAACCTCTCAGTTTGTCCTCATCTACGTTTTGACAGTCAGAGACTTAACATTGTCCAAGGAACGGGGGCAATGTAACTGACCTGAAAGTGCAGTGCACCGGATGGCTTGGACGATGAGCGGTGCAAAGGGGATCTCAAGCCTCTCCCATACAGCTCCCACAAGTGGGAAGACACTGGGAGCCCCACAGATGCCCAGGTGTACAACTGCTCCTCCTGTGCACAGTTTACAAAAGGAAAGCAACATTTATGACACTTCTACACCTCATTATTAGAATAATCAAATGTTTAAGCAATTATATGTGCTCCATATCTTAGCCCGAAGGTCACTTCCCTGTCTGTATATTAATCTTGCCATCTATTTTTTTCTAAGGTGAAAACTCCCTTAGCAATTGCAATTATATGGACTCATATAGCATACGTTTACCAGCATAAAATATTTTGCCATCAAAAACAATTTCTTTGAAAAGCCATTAGATAACAATTGAGAACGTTTTTTTGTAAATGTTGTGCAGATTTGGAAAAAATAAACGCTGTAAATTATAATTTTCCTGTCATTAGCAACAAAATCTTGAAACCCATTAGAAGTGTTTTCACAGACTGAAAAACGCACAGTCCATCTTCGAAAGATATCCACCTCCTTCTCAGAATATTGGGAAACGACCGGTGTGAGGTTGTGTGTGATGCAAATGGGCACACTTTCTTTAATGCTTATTGCATTTAGGCTCAGATGACACACTCATGTGTGACGCATTATTCAAAGACGTTGAAAAATCTTAAATTGAACTGACTTTCATGCAGGATTTCGTGCTGAAAAATCGAATATGAATGTTCCCACTGAAAAGCTGATTTAAATTAGAAGGATTAGATTTTGGGTAAAACAAGGACGGCAAAAACAAGCAGTTCTTTTTTTTTTTGTCAAATGCCTCAACTAACACAAGCGGTCAGAATGTTGCACCTCTAAACACAATCAGACCAACTTTTCATCAAAAGCTCACAAGGGTTGTACTTTCAATATGTAAGTCGCTGTGCCCCACTTCAAGGTCTGCACTTTCGACGGCAACAGTAAAGGTTATTCATGGTTGAGCTGAACAATGCAGAACTCCAGGGCACAGCCAGAGCGGTGACAACTCTGTCCAGTCGTGTCATGATGAGCTTTTTGTGGGGAAGAACAGCCTGAGCCCAAGGCACGTGGAGTCGTTGCATAACGCAGTCAGCAGATGGGCTATGCAAGCACAGATGCATGCTTGTGTGTGAGCAGGCGAGACTTCATGAGCATTAGAGGGAGTCCGGTTAATCCGACGCTGCCAAACGCCGCCAGTATCAACGTTTCCGGCTGGCCTTTTGTATCAGAATATCTCTAATACACTCCTGCACGTACCCCATGGCAGAATTTACAATGAAGAGAGTTTGACAATGACGTTCCTAGATATAACAACAACAACAACAACAACAACAACGTGGTTTCTCCACTTTTGTCTCCATCTCGGATCCTCGTAAGTAAACCTGCACTGAAAAAAAAGAATGGGTAAAGATATACTCCAAGAGCACACAACAATACTGTTCAGTTAGAGGAATCAGCTGCCTGAATGAAGTACCTTGACAAAAATACCCCGAGAAAGTCGGTAAGTAAATTAGATGCTTCAGTGATTCCATCTCTGCTGGAAGAGGAATGGAAAATAACATTCATGAAGTCAGCTCACATGATTGGGTCGGTCTGCATGCATCCCTGGTCTTTCGCTAATAAAATTTAAATTTGTCTGACAGGAGACGGCTATGCAAACTGCTTCATATGTGCATTACACGTTGCACGTAAAAAAGAAACTGAATAAAAAAAAAGTTATATTAGTGAGAACATGTCATGATCATGTGCTCTTTCAGCCACATCACCTCACACTAATTTAGTTTTCCAAGCAGAAATTCTGTTAAAAGGAAGTACAGGGAATATTTTCCTTCTGGCAAGGAACGTCATACTTGATTGCAGAAAATGTAAAGCAGTGAAATTCTATCTTCTTGTCTAAAAGGGGACAGACAAAAGGCTTAAATGTTTGTATACGTGCACTAAAAATGTTACCTCCCTGCCTAGTTTTACAACATCAGTGGAAAGGCTGGAGCCAAGCTAATAGAATTAACTTCATTTCTGAAAAAGTGTGTGATGGCAGAACATGGAGGGTGGGCTTACACTGAAGATTGTGGAGACGGTCCCATCACTGCGGTGCTCTGTGTTGCTGTCACTGAAGGGGTGCAGCAGACCATGGGCAAGCATTCGGTGACACAGTTCTTTTGCCTCGTCATCTGCGTCCCCATGGTGGGTGCAAAGCTTTTCCAACAGAGTCTGACCTGCCAGCAGAACAGAGGAGGATGGAAGTGAAAAACAAGCTGAACAGTTGTTCTGAACCCTGCAGTTTGTCTGTTTTAGTGCAGGATTAGCAAGGAACTGAACAGACACTTTGTTAATCCAGCCAGTTTGGAAAGTTTCAAATTTAGATGCGATAATGAAACACCTTCCTGGGCAGACTCTGCTAACACATGCTGAAACAAGACACCAGAGATGTTAATTGTTGCTAAATGTGTGAACTGTTGCAAACAAGTACCGATTAAAGGGTGTAAGGCATTCAAGTTGCTGCATACCACAGCTAACTGCTTTTATCCCGCATCTAAGTATTGTACACATCAAAACGAGTAAAACATTGTTGGTAAACATAATGTAGTTTACTACAAAGTCAAAGATTTAATAAAAAAAAAAAAAAAAACACACACACATATATATATATATATATATATATATATATATATATATATATATATATATATATATGTCTTTGTGAGATAATTGGTAATCTCCAGCAAAAACTCATCTTTTTTGTGTTGCAAGTCAGCAGACGTTTTCAAGGACTGGAACAAATATTCATTGTGACATTTTGACTGTAAATCATATAGTTTCATTTCAGCACATTTTGTTACACGCTAAAATAAAACTGTATTTTTGACACTCAAATCTTATTGTGCCTTCCTTCAGTTATGCCAACAATGCAAGTTCTACTTTTTTCCCCTCATCAATCTCTGAGTGTGAATCAATGAAAGTGTAATAAAGGCCTCGTGACACAAGATGCTGTGAGAATCGCTATAAAAAACACAGGTTTGAGCTGCTCTGCTCTGAATATCTAGCAGTCGCAGCAAATGTGTGAAATAGCTAAATGAGTTTTCCTCTGCCTTTCCTTCGTTACAACCTGCAAACATTGCATTATGATCAATATCACATGAACTTATAAAGTCATGACAGAGTGTTCTCAACGAAGAGGTAAATCTGATTTTAGTGCTGAATTTCTTTAACGGCAAGGCACCTATTATTACACACTGGTCAAATCAGATCTGTGTTGGATTTGAAATAAATATTTCCTAGAGAAACTGATCCAGTCTTCATTGATAACTTGCATATTTTGCAGATGTTCCAACATGTGAAGTGCATATGTATTTTTCTCTGTCATTTTATATACTTTGCCCTTAACGGCAAAGTAAAAAGTTGGCAATTTTCTTCTGTAATTTGAGTCAAAAAAAAAAAAAAAAAAGTTGATCATGCATGTGTATATATTTTGTTCAATTTGGCATCCCTACAGCTGCCAAGCAAATACATACATGGCTGATCACTCTGATGCGTATTGGTGCATTTGAGAATATCAATATAACTCAGAATGGGTGCAATGATTACAGCAGTTTTCCTGGTAATCCCTGTATGGTGTATTAATATTAACTCACTCACCACCATGACCATAAATAACACTGATTGTTTCAAAATGTGTATGAAATATTGAATTCTGCATTTATTTAAATTCAGATGCTTGGACTAAAAATCTAGATGCCAAGATCTCTAGAAACCATGTCCAATTGTAAGTTTCATTGAGAAAATAAATAGGCTCCCACCAGACCTTGTTTCCCTCCTGCAGGCAAACTGTCACATGTGTTTAACACTAGTGCACGTTGATGAGTTCACGAGAGGCCATGTGTGTTTTTATGTCGAAGCTAGTGGAATCGGAAGATGTCATTGCCACGGGTGGGAAGGGTGGGTGGGGTGCAGATCTGTGTGCCTAATGCATCAGGACACAAACATATAAACAGCTGAGGCTCTGAAAGACCCCACAGCCTAGAAAAGGACACGGCACCATGTAGGTACACTGAAGCATCTACTCTGCAAGTATATTTCAGTGAAGAAATCTAACTGGTTTAATAAACTTAAAAATAAAAGTCTGCTCTGCTTAAAATTCATATTTCGAAAACAACAAATGTAAAAATGTAGTAATAACTGAGTAAACATTTTAAATACATTTTAATTGGCAGGTTCCTTTAACTGTAACCTGAAAATAGGGAAACAAATAGAAAAATACATCAAATGTTTTACTTACAGTAATGATTTAGAGTAATATTAGAGTAATTGTAACTCCTCTAATATGGGAAAATGCGTTAGAATACCAATATGGAGGCTTGCTGGGACAGAGGGGTAAAATACTGTAGTTTCCTTGCCAAAACAGGACAGATATGGACTTAGTTCTTTTATATAGTTTACAGTTAACTAGAGTATGTGACTCACCAGAGAAGACATCAAGGTAGGGCGTTGTGGAGGATCTCTTGCCATAATGTGCCCTCTTTGACCCAAGAGTCCAATAAGTCCCCACTGTGTGACTTTTCTCTGGGGTCTCCTGCTCTGGAGACTTTGCTAACCCACTTCGACTCTCTCCCAAGTCCAACTCTGCCGACCAGTCTCCGGAGACTCTATGAGGTCCGGTAATGGAGCTTGACCTGTGCTTGCACTTTTCAAAGCCGTCAGGCTTGTTGGATTCCAAAGAAGGAGTGGTGGCCTCCCTTTTCCTGGGCACACTGGGGCTAGTAAGCGGGGATCCAACGGGAGAGGTGAGCTGCCTGGTGGTGGTCTTGACATATGAAGGGTGGACTGGAGGGTAA
Source organism: Poecilia mexicana (assembly GCF_051168715.1). Classification (NCBI taxonomy): domain Eukaryota; kingdom Metazoa; phylum Chordata; class Actinopteri; order Cyprinodontiformes; family Poeciliidae; genus Poecilia; species Poecilia mexicana. The sequence continues at coordinate 12,349,013 of NW_028263384.1, read as the reverse complement.
AGCTTGACAGTAGAAGGGGAGGTGGCAGATGTTCGTCTAGTCAGAGATCCAGGGACGCAGTCAACCGTCAGGTGACTTACAGACATGCTGCTCTTCCTCCGTGTGAGTGTGAGTGGCAGAAAGTCCGGTCTAACACTTTCCTCGTCATCCCTCGCAAGCGAGAGATCCAGACTGCTCGCACTCTTGTGGGTTCCAGCTGGGCTTGTTCCAGGTGACACTGGATCCAGACGGACACACGGCACACATGCGTTTCTACCCTGTCTACCATGAACTTGACTGTGCTGTGGCGGTACATCAGGGCTCTCTAGGTCGTCCTGGGGCTCTTCAGCACTCTCGTATGAAGTAGTTGCTGTTGTGTCCTGGAAGCTGTAGTCGCTGTTAGTTTTTGGAAGAACACTGCTGCCGCTTATTTCTGTGTCCAGAGCAGAGGACGGTGCTGCGCTTTCACTCGATGAGTTTCTGGATATAGGTATGTCTGTACTTTTATTCTCTATTTTTTTAAGTGCTTGAGCTACACTTTCACACGGAGGAAATTTTTCTTTTCCCAAAGTAAATAGCTGCGGAGATACATTTGTCTCCAAGACTTCGCTCACCTTACTGGTCAGCCCTTCAGATGCAGGCCTAGGTAATGCTTCTACAACCCTGGTGCTGGCTATACATTTTTCTTGAATCGCCTGCTGGATATCAGAAAGGAGATCCTCAGTTTCAGCTGCAGCCGAGTGAAAGCTGTACAGGTCAGTGTCCGACCCCGAGCTTGTCTTGCGGCCAAAGTCCTCCACAGACTGCCAACTGTCTGCAGGCAAATGGGTCAGATCTCCCTCGACATCCGACGCCGTGCCCACCTCATCGGGTGAGGAACTTGCTTCTGTGCCAGTCTTAAGCTCATCCTTGCCAACATGCACTGATTTCCCAGTTTCCAATGTGTCATCCTTAGACAGACCTTTCACTTTGGATAGACTTTTCCTAATCTTCATGCCAGAAAACACAGAACCTCTTGACTCGGGCTTTATTTTCTTCTTAGCACTGTGTTCTCCTCCTTTACTTGCCTTATTGTTGGACTTTTTAGATTGTTTGTCCACCTCCCTTTCATCAGCTTCACCATCACAGTTGACATCTCCTGCAGTTCCACCACTTCCTCCTCCTTTCTTCTGCTTTGTCTCCTGGTTCCCCATATTCCTTATCAGGCGAACACCCTTGGCTAACAGGCCATGCTGCTGGGCCTGAGGTGAGGGATTCTGGGCTTCCCCATGGCCTACCACTGATGCTGCTCCTTGTTTGGTCCAAGTTCTCCCAGAGCCAGTTAATCCTTGCCGTCTTCCCACCACAGCAGACAGCAGATGTGAGGATGATGCTGGCTCCCCCAGCGCTGCTGCCCCTGATGATGACGATGATGAGAGGAGGAGGAGACTGGCACTGTCAGCCACAGGCTCCCCCCTCCTCCTCTCCTGCAAAGCCTCACTCGTTCTCTGATCCCTTCTCTCCTTTAGCCCCTCCTTTCTGTCCCCATCTGCCTGTGCAGGCTCGAGCGTCTTGCATAACGGGTTGCTGATCGAGCGAGCAAGCCGCTGCTTGGGGGTCTGCTGCCCTCCTCCATTTTCAGCCGAGCTGGGGAGAATCTGCTTCGGAGTTAGCGGCTGGTGCTCTAAAATGCACTGCTGTTGATCCAAGATCGATTGCTGTTTATGGAGGATGTGGGTCACGCTACTCTTCCTCCTGCCTTTGAATGTGGAAGTAAAGAAACTCTCCTTGAGGAAGGGAACCTGGGTCTCCACTGTCTTGATAGTGTGCATTGTGGTCACTTTGGCTTCATTCAGAAAGAAGGAGATCTGTACAGGCTGCTGTAAACAAAGAAGTAATAAAAAACAACAACACTGAATTAACTTAAAGTAGTTTAAGTTCAAACTGTTTAACAGGAGGGGCAGATGAAAGACTTGGACATACCGATTAATTTTGTCCAAAGGTTTAACTTCTGCAATCTAAGAGTACACTAATGCATGTCAATGTTACAAGTTCCTTGGGATAACTACATAGTTCCCTAAATGGTAGTGGTATCTAACTTTTTATTGATTTTTAACTGAAACATTACATACTAATATGTTTATTTTCTGTCTGTAATAAGAAGTCTTTATTTTCAAACCAAAAGCAACATTAAAGTAGATGTGCAGATGAAATTGCTGGTGACAAAACCAACCAAGTGGCCACTTTTATGCTGGAAAATTTGTGAAATCTGAATAACATTTTGGTAAATATAGGATAAAGACCAGTGACTAAGCCTTGTGATGGCTTTATCACAAACCTTGAGAAATGGTTTGTGGGCTTAACTGATTTGTTTTGGGGTTGTTGTTTTTTAGCTCGTTACCCCCTGAACTTATTTAAATGTAAAAAAAAAAAATGAATACTGAAATACGTTAGCATGAACACAGAAGGGCTACTTTCTTAGGCTCCAAGTTAATCTCCCTATTAGGAACAAATAGGAGGTAATGAGGAGCAGCATTGACAGGAGGAAGCTGTCAGAACAATATCAGTTTGGAGAATTAAAGTAAAACACAAACAAAGGGGAGTGAAGCCAATTAAGCACGATAGTCCTGCTGTGCTGCATTTTTTTTCCTTCTGTGCAGCACACAGGTCCATTTACCAGTTTCAGTTTGTCTCCAGACTTATATGTTATGGTTATGTAAGCATGCAGCAGTGTGTGTGTGTAAACAGATAAAAGAAATAGAGAAAGGACACAGAGTCATATCTCTATAACAACCTTTTCAGATCTGGTGTCAACATGCATCCTGGCTGAATGGAGTGTCAGTAGACCAGACCAACGAAATAAAAATTCACACCTGGCATTAAATCCCATTTTGAGCAATTTGGTGGCTCTTACGGATTTTCTTGAAAGTAAATGTGTCGCCATGTCAAAGTTGGCTATCAGCTGAACAACCTTTGAGACGTCAACGCAGCTGAAAAGCATCAGAGTTCAACTGCAAGATGTTTTATCGTCTGATTTTAAAAGATGTGACATACAAGAGGAAATGGATGAAAAATATGGAAATCTTTAAAGCTTATTATTAGTTTACAGATTGTTTATAAAACAGCTCTGCAGTTAAACAGCTGAAAATTCACTTTACACAATTTATTTATTATTTTACTTGGAAGTAGGCATTGAAGATTTGGGATTCTGTAGCAACTATTTGAGAATAATCAGCAACTTACAAATACTGCATAAACAGATCCCATTCATCTTTACAGAATCCCAATACCAGTAAATTAATAAAATAACTGTAAACTACTTTTTTTTTTTTTACTGAGAATTCTTCCGACTAGGAAAACTTTTATCTGAACAATAATTTCTACTTTAGGTTAGGCGATAGAAACAATTTGAATCTCTTTCAGAGTACAGCAAAGATAACTTGCTGGTTGAGGGAAATCATGTCATATTAGTCACTCAGTTTGTTTCAGGATAAATTTCATGCAAACAGCCACAATAATCCAAATGTGTCCCAAGCCGAATCTGAAGGCGGTGAGAGGAAAATTATTGCCCTCTTTCCATCCCAAATGCTTTTGCACCTGTAGTTAGGGCTTAACATGGTTTGACTTACTATACATACTAATGCCAACTGTGAATGGGTGTGAGTTTGTTATAAAGCACAGACAATGTAAAATTAGTCCTGTTAAAATTCCAGCTAAAAGAGATCACAAGCTGATCACATTCTGCAGACTTTGTCTGGTGCTATGTGGTACTGAATGTAACATTTTCCTCTTGAACCCTCAAAAATAACACATTTTTTTAAATGTACTATATTCTAACTGTGTTTCCATCACTCTTGCTGGTGAATCTAAAAGGGCTAACTGGGTTGATTGCCAAGCCCATGTAGAGTCCAAACTCCATCTACCTGGTGTTTCACTCTGCTCACCAGCTGCTAGCTGATGCACATCAATTCTCTGCTTGAATACAGCTGATTAAATGATTGTGTCATCAGGGAGCTCCACTAACACTTGGAAACAGGCTGAGAGGAGATGATCAACCTTTTGAATCTGTTGGAGAGACTAAATCTCGCAAGACACCGGCCCAAAAAAATGAGCAGCTGCCTTCAAGACGTTGCCAGTCAATTTTGACCGAAAGCATTATTAGTTATTTCTAAACATCACAAATTCAATTGATTATTTCCGTTTCTTTGGTATGTTTCCTCATTTACATCAGTGGTTTTACTGACTTTATACAGCCATTTCTTTTCCGTTTGACTGTTTTCTTTACATATCTGTAGACCACTCTTTTGCTTTAGTCCCAATTTTTCGGTGATAACTCATGAGCCAGGATATAATTGCCATTATTTACTCAATCTAATGAGGTTCATGTTGTTGAACATGTGCTATGAGGGTGTGACTTGTCGTTCTCGCAGCAAGGATGTCAAAACAACAACCTTGTAAATTCCTTGTTAGTCATTCCTCATTAGATTACCCTGGTAGATGCGATGAGTTTCTCTTCAGCTGAGAGCAAGCACTAGGTTTTAATATTTTATTAATCACTGATGATATACATTTACAAAAAGTTTATACAGACAAAAACCACTGACAAAAGAAACAGAACCAACTCCTTGAGCAACTGAATAATATGCAAAATGAGTTTGTGTTGTCTTTTTAATGTCTTAGTCTCCAAACCCATAAACACAGACCGTTTCTGACAGAGGGTAATCTCCATTTCCTTGCCAGTACATAAAGACAAAGTCTTAAAACGGTTTCAGAAACCCTATAAGCCTGTGCATCTGCTGAATGTGCTGAACAAATTTAGCACTTATAGCTGTCCACCTTTCCCCAAGCTTCTCATGGCATGTTCGCCCATTTACATCAGCGGTTTAATTGACTTTATACTGCCTATCCCCCACCCCAGATGACTGAAAAAGAAAAGCCAGCATCCCCCAAAATATATATATTTAAATCATTCTAAACATTGTAATAAACAAACCAGCAGGCAATGTTCTGATTTTAGGCTGTAACCATTGAGGAGACTTTTTGAAAGCCAAATTGTCACAGATTTGAGAAACTCTCCTCTTGACCGCAATTTATAACTGGGTGATGTGAAATAGAATTACAAAGAAGTACACCCACTGACTCCTCTTAACTCTCTAACACTAATCAACTCTATTTAAAAAATAAACTCTTTAAGTGTTCAACAATCAAAAAATTAACAATCTCTGCTTATGATCAAATAGTTGGGGCATTTGGTTTCTTAGATATTTACAAGTGCTTAGCAAATAGTTAAAAAAATCACAACAAATTAGTTCAAGACTTCATAAAAATGCAAAAACACACTGTCCCCAGCGTGTGTATGAAAACAAACACATGCCCAACAAACAAATACAATTAAATAAAAACTTTCCAAAGACTGTTTTAATCATAATTACTGCTAGGAAAGCAGCAACATTTGTACCATATACAATGTCTTGTTGACTCTGAACTAATCATTTCTTACATTATAAGGATGAGTCCTCAGCTAATACAAACACACTATTAGTTTCCTTTTCAGGCAAGTGAAGAAAACTATAGCAGTCAAGGTATAACGTTACAAAATCTACTTTTAAATTCAACAGTAAGGTATGATGAGTGTGTTTCATATTTTCCAGTATGGAAAGTTGTGCTATACTTGCCTGGCTGCTGGATTCTCGTTGCTGGTTTAGTGCTGACTGCTGAAAACACAGATGGTGGTCTGTCTCCGTCTCTGGGCCGCTCCTTATCAGTGGGTCACATGAAGTTGTTATTTTGCTCGTCACATGTTTAAACTTCATGGCCATTTACCATTTAGTACTGCTTCTGACTCCCTTCACTAACTCAATCAGGCCTCATTATGGAGCCAAATAAAACTATGTAAATGTATAAGAGAACAACAGTGTTTATTCAGTTAATATTTGTAGAGGAGCTGGAAAGCTAAAAGTTGACATAGGAATTGTGCAGAAGAAAAGTGATTGCACTGTCCAAAACTATCACAACTCAGTTTTTTTTTCTTTCCACTTTTGGCCTGTTGCCACTTTTAAGGCCATTTTTTTCAATCATTTAACAAGCTTCAGCTGTGGCCTCTTAACTCATGCTAGTAAGTATACAGATCCTCATATGAATATAGCTATAGAGTCAAGTCTCAAAAAAACAAACAAAAAAAAAAACACAAACATGTTAACTGTGGCCTGGAGAAAACATTAAAATACCAAAGTCGATGCAGAACTAAAATTATCATCATAAAATAAATTATTATATTACGTGTATCTGTGATGCAATTAGAAAACTTTGAACTTTTTATTATTGTGCAATTTTACAGAATTTGCAGGTATTTTAACAAGTACTTAAACTACTGGGATTAGCCGTTTTTTCGACAGTCTTTAGATTTTTTTCTAGATTTATATCTGTAGTCAATCCCCTATAATGAGCCACCATCAGTCACACTTATTAAATAAGGTGCTGATAATCTCATAAATCTGAATGCACTAATTAATTGACTGTATTCCAATTAGCACTTTGAAAAAAATGCTGTAAGAATTACTTTTATTTTTAATGAACTATAAGATTGAACTCCGTTATCAAAACAATGGTCTACGTTTCCCCCATGAAGTCATAACAATTATGAGGTCATGCTCTCAGAGGACACTGTATATTCAATAATTTAAACCTCTGTGTGTTTGAAGGGAAAGTAAAATCAACAATATTAAGTAAAACCACACAAATGTGAACACAAAAACATTTTTTAAAATTTTTATTTAAAATATAATGATAGGCATACTTGAACATAAATAAATTTAAGAGAGAGAAAAAAATATATTTTGATGATGACATTGAAGCACATTAAGTTCAAAGCAAGCTAAAATACCTACTGTTGGCAGATGGTGTCTTATTTGGACATCCAATTTGCACATAATTCAAAAACATAAAGATGAACACCACATTCACCATAATAATTTATTTTTCTTCATGACACCTGTTATATTACAGATTATCTTTTACCTTCAGTATATTTTGCACATCATTAGAAATGTTTCTGCAGTTTAAAAAAAACCCAAAAACTAATGTGCATTGCAAAAAACACCAAATTAATTTTTCATTTTAGTTTTTGTGTTTGATATTTCTCTGTATACTACAAAAAGGTTTCAACTTTATGTACAAATTATGTGACATGGCTTTATAATACTTTGAAGGAACTAAACACATGAAAGTAAAATCATAGTTATACCATGAATGTGTATGGATAATCTATTTGGAGTTACTCAACATTTGGAAATATATTCGTCTTAAGTCACAATTTAGAGCCTATTATGTAAATGTTAAAATTACACTGTAGCAATCAGATATCCCTCCAGAGGGCGCAATTGCAGCTTTCATGACTAGATGTTTCAAAGTGAGAAACCAAGCCAGAGCAAATAAAAAAGTACATCTTTGTGTGCATTTAGTCTCAGTATACTAGGTCAGAAATGTACACAGAACCTTTTCATCGTTATACAGTCATTGCTTTTGACAGGAAACTGCAAGCACAGAAAACACAACCAAAGTACCCATTGTGTTCACCATAGAAAAACACAACAATCACATTGAACACAACAGCATTTCACTGTGGTGCCACAATATATTCACAACTCACTTCATCAAATGTATCATTTTTAAACTGGCTCAAAATCTCTGGAATACCTAGAAAACCAAAGATGAAAATCACAAAAGGAAAAAAGAAAAGAAAAAAAGCAGTTCTCTGACGAGTGAGAGTAAGGACACATTTTAAGAACTTTTATATTTCATAATACACAAGAAAGCTATATCGATGTAGAAATATAATCCACAGAAGTTCTGCTAAAAAACACATGCCATTTAAGAAGAAGTCACTGCAAACTAGTAAAATGTAGAAGCCAGTGAACACAAGTCTCCTTTTTACCGTGGCTTTCAGGAACGTATTATAGACATACAGTTTTGTTTGAAATGTAAAACCAGTCTACACATTACAGTTCTAGCTACCCACAGAGGGAAGTTGTAAGAAATGTAAATCCCTTACATGGACATGCCTACGTTTTGTCAATTGCACTTCCATATTTGTCCTGCAATGCCTTTTAAAAGCCCTTTGTGATCATTTCCTCATCATCTTCTGCCAGAAGCACTAGAGTGAAATGGTAAAGAATTCTTTCATAAGAAAGACAAAACTTTCATCTGTGGACCTCGCCTCAGGCAAAACTTCCCACTGGTACCCGTTTGCCAAAGTACATTGATGCTCCAACATAAACACACATCACAAGACCACCATGTAGTGTTGCTGTATTTTACATAACAGCAGACAAGGACAGTGCGGATTTTTAGGCCAAGAAACCTGTTTTTCCATTGTCCTGTGTTGAATGTTGAAACTGTCAACAACCGACTCATTACTCAGTTATTTTACGTAGACTCCCTGGGAATGCCCCTGTGGAAGACCACCGATTGCCTCTGTTGAAACTGCAGCTTCCGTCTTTTCTTCTGATCCCAGCGGCACAGCAGTATCATCTTAAAGGTTGTCCGGAAAGTCTTATTGCAAAGTGCATAGCACATGGGGTTGACTGTGCTGTTTACATAGCACAGCCAGTAGCCCACTGCCCACAGGGTCTGTGGGATGCAAACTTTACAAAAGGTTGTGATTAACACCATGATGTTGTACGGTGTCCAGGTGATGATGAAAGCTAAGAGGATAGCGCTGAGTGTTTGAGCTGCTTTCTTCTCCTTCACTAAAGACATCCGTTTCCTCTTTGTGATCTGAGTCCGGGTTCGTGTGGCAAAGCGCTTTGCCATAGCAGCTTCTTTAAAAGAAAGGGGGACAGAGGAGGACTTGGTGGCCGTGCAGGTGGTAGAGCCATCAGTGGCAGTCGTTGATGGGGTATCATCCAGAAACCCTTGGTGAGACTTGGCCTGAATGGTGGACATTGACCGTGTCTTGCGTGAGCTGAAGCGTTGGTGGTAGCTATTTTCTGTATTGTTTGTTCCCTCAGGTGTAATGGGAGCAGTTGTGGTAGTGGTGACTGTTGATAAACTGTCTCCCCTCAGTGGATCCTCTTCTGAGGCCACATCCAGATCCTCGCAAGAGGTAAGCTGAGAGTTGACTGCAGCCTTAATGCCAGGTAGGCTGAGGACAATCGAAAAAATAGCATGACTTTGAGAAATCATCTCTCTTCCCCCACAGTCCTCATCCTCCGAGGACCCGGAATGGTCCAAAGAGGCCGCTGCATCATTATTGTTCCAGCTGTCACTGCTGCTCTGGTCCGGATCACCATCCCCATGCCTGATACTTCCAGGTCTCCAAGAACGAACACCTGGCCAGCAGTGGAATCGCCCCACCAGCTCCTGACATGTGCTCTTTTTCTTAGGCATCCTGTTCAACTCATAGCTACCACAGCTCCTAGAACTTCCAGTTTGATGTACAAAGCGAGCTCTCTCACCTCGTTTATTATTTCCTGCTCTTCCCCCTGGCCCTCCACGACCTTCTGAACCTTGCAGTCCAGCCAACTCTTTTGAACGGTTTTGGGTTTCCTTATAGATGCGCCAATATAAAATGCTCATTATTGTCACAGGGAGATAGAAAGCTGCCATTGCTGTGCAGAAGGTTGTAATTGGCTCTGTGAGGAACTGGATATAGCATTGGTTTTGGGGTACAGTCCTTTGACCTACAAAATACTGCCACAGCAGTATGGCTGGGGCCCACAGGACAAGAGAAACAAGCCATGCTAGGCCAATCATGATGCCAGCTCTCTTTGTGGTCCGTTTGGCCCGGTAGGTCAAAGGTCTGGTTATAGAAAAGTAGCGATCAAAGCTAATGACCAGAAGGTTCATAACTGATGCGTTGCTTGCAACATAGTCAATAGTCAGCCAAAGGTCACAGGCCCATGTGCCTAGGGCCCAGTAGTCCATTATAAGGTAAGCTGTGTAGAGATTCATGGAGATTACTCCTATTATGAGGTCAGCTACAGCCAAACTCAGTAGAAAATAGTTGTTGACTGTCTTCAGCTGGCGATTGACCTTGAAGGAGACCACTACCAGAATGTTGCCAACAATGGTGACCAGTGACAGCGAGCCTGTCAGTAAAACAATGAGGACAACTTGCCACACAGGATGACCACCAAGAGGATCACGGGGTGTTTCATTCTCAGGTTGAGGAGTGAAATTAAGGTTCTTGTGATGCGCACTGGATTGAGAGTAGGCTCCGGCTGTTCGCGGCGATGTGTTGGCAGTCAAGAGGAGACCAGGGTCCGTGATGTTGGAGCTCATTGTTATGTTCTTGCATATTCTGAAGAAAGAGAGAGAAACAAGGACATAAGGGGAAGGAGTGGAAGGGAATAAGATGTGGGATATAGGAATTAAAGGAGAAAAGGATGGAGGGAAAAAGAAAGATAAAAAGGAGAAAAATACATGAGTATAGCTGACATTGCTATTAATGTCCAGCAGGTGAGGCTGTAGGACTACATTACAAATTGCATGTTGGCCAAAGATGTTTGTCTAACTCAATCAAGATTTTACGCGAGTAAATTGAACAGGAAGTACATTCATTGCTTGTTTTTCATGATATGTAGTACATTGCACAGTAACTTCCCCTATACATAGGTTTTATGTTTTTACACATTTGCCTACACTCTGCAAAAATCTCAGCATTGATACTGTAACTTATTTAACACTGGGTGTATGGACGCCATAGACATCTTTTTAACTCACTGACAGATGAATCACTCCGACGTTTTTCTACAGAGCAAAAACTGTTTTCTCGTTAAAATACCACGGCAACAATTTTCCAAGAAAACTATACCATCAGATGATATGAAGCATTTTTTAACACTAACAAAATGGGACTAGTTATAACTTTAAAAATACTTCAAGGCAAAACCCAATTGTAATGTTGGTGCACTATACTAGGCAAAATTTCAAAACCTGGCTAAGTGAGAGATGCAGATAAACCTGAAAAAAACCCCACTTCATACATGTTAAGGATAAATGTTTTTTTTTAATTATTAAATACAATTTCATTGCACGAATGACAAAATAAGCAGAAGACATAGATGTTATTTGTCAAACCAGGTCTTGACAAATGGAAAATATGATGGGAAACGACTTGTTTGACCTGAATGTATCGCTTACTTTGAACTCCGCACTCAAATAATTTAATACCACTGCTGTAAGACCAACCAGATGCAGAGGTTGAACAGAGGAGTCTGAAAAGGCTTGAAGTACTCTAATTATTGGCGTGCACTGATTAAACACACCGTAATGGCTCCCTGCCCTTTACTGAGTGGTTCCTCCTTCACCACAGAAACAGCACAGAGGCCTCATAAAAAGGCTTGTTGATGTCAGCGGCTGTTTGTTACCAGCAACACAAGTTGATTTAACCCTCTTATTTGTTAGATATGATCTCCGTGGTTTACGCAACTTGACCACAGATTAATTTGAAAGGGAAAGACAGTTACGTTAAAATGAATGTGAAAGCATGTAGTGCCCATTTAATGGCACAGCTTGTAAAGATGGTTAAAGAGTTTTTGATTAGAAGCAATTCATAATAAATTAATCACTCCTTGTTATCATCGAGTCTCTGTGAACTTTTATTTGTTCATCCGACCTTTCATCTGAATAAATGTATTCAATGAAAAGGAAAAAAAAAAAAAAAACTTCACAAGAACCTTCATGGCAACTCAGTTTATTTTAGTTTCTTCATATAGGGCAAGATATAATGTCATCTAAAGGTAACAGATCCAGATTGAATCCATCCATCGTCAGCTTATCCATGCATAATTGTTAGTTGGGCTAGAGAAAGGAATATTCGACAGATTGCCAACCCATTACAGGTCAACATAGAGAGGTTTACCAACCGTCACGTTTAGAGAACATGGAAACTTTAAGCAGAAAGAGGCCAGTATTAGAACCGAGGACCTTCTCTATCTGCAAGAAGATAGAAGGTCCAACATCACTAAATAGTCACTGATACTATCCGTATGCTTTTCTTCATAAAATTAGGACAATAGAATCACAAAACAGATCTGATTTGGATTTTAAACATTCCAATAAAAACACAATGTATTCAGTTTATCATACCAGTTGGGAAGAGAAGATGATTGCATCAAGCAAAAGAACAAAACCAGCAGACAGGGAGTACTTTCTGTGTCAAGTACAACTGAGTTAGTGGCCCCGTTAGCTTCATACACAGTTGCACTATAAGCTTCTCTGATGGATTTGTCCAGGGCATAGAAACACAGAATGACAGGGAGTCTGGCACCCAGCCTACATCTAAATTTAAGAAATTAAATGCATATGGTGGTGTGCTCAGCATTGCAGTGAAGGTTTCAAAAGTCATATCTTATACATATTTTAAAAAAGAAATTACTACAATCCCCATAGGTTGTACTAAATTTGAAATACGTATATAATCGTGTATTACAAGTATGCTTTTAAAATACCAATTATCAACTAAGAACACGGTCTCACACTGAGAAGAAGCAAAACCCCCTGAATCTTCCCGTGGCCCATCCACAGTGCCATCAACACCATCATACATTGATTTCCGACTCCAGCAGCCCCATGCTGATTAAAATGAAAATGGCTCTCGCAGAGTATAGTATCTCACAGACAAGCATTTGAAGGTAAGAGCAACACCTGCGCCTAGACCCTCGGACCTCCCGCAGAGCTGTTAAATAACCCCAGCAGCCAGCAGCGTCTTAGAACCGTTTGGGACACTGAACACAAACTGCTACAATTATCAAGGGACACCCCTGCTGTCCATGTTGGAGACGCATCATGATTCATGCTCAAATGCAGACAGAATGCTCCATCATTTCACATATACCATTTGCTTTGCTGTGCACAAGCATGCTCAGAGGCATACTGTACATTGTGTGCAGGATATCTACACAGAAACACACACTGCATGCATGCACTGAAAGCGCAAGGCTAAATAGAAGTGTTGTAACCAAAAGAGAGAAAAAAAAAATATACAGAACCGCAAAAAAGAAAACAATGTAGATGAAAGAGTGGAACATTTATGATAGATGAGCTTATAAGCCTCTTAAGAGAACAAAGCCTACTTTAAACTTCTACAAAGTACATTTTATGGAGGATATGATAAAGCAACATGCTTTTAATGAATTCTGAGCATCTCCCAATTGGTTTAGAGGGGCAAAATGTGTTTGGGTGAAGATAAGAGCTTAGAAGGTACTGAAACACATTTTCTGTTTTCAACTTGGCATGTTAAAAAGAGAGTAGAGAAAATACAAATACAAGAAAAAATACTTTAACAGCATACAATTTTTTTTATTGAACATCGTCTGTGACATATTTATTATTTTCATCTGCCCATTTGATGTAAAAATATCCATATACAGCAGGGGGCGAGCTCTTTATTTTGTCATTTATATAACTGTAAGACTGTGTACTGAATCCAGAAATATTCAGATCCAACAAAGGTCAAATAACTTGACTATACTGACACAGAAAGAAGGAAATATTGCTTTTGCTCATATTTACTTTCTTTGCATTACTTTTTATGTTGTAACACAAAATGAAATAAAAGTGGTAAAATAGTGAATAACAAAATGTCACATCTCCACAGCTCAGGAAACAAAACAAAGCAGACTGCTCTAAAGACATGAAAAATAGGGATGCATTTTCAGGAAAACAGGAAAAACGTGCCGGTTGATCAACATTCCCATCATGTGGGCGACCAGCTGCAGCTGCTGTAACATCACTGTGAAGCCTTTTACTCCTGTGCCTTAAGTCAAGCATTGTAAAGAAAGTTTAACTCTCAGGCACATATAGGTGTAGCTGGCTCAGTTACAAGGAGATCGATACTTATCTACTCTGCTGCAACCCAAAAGCATTCTCTCTTGTAAAGGCACGGTGTTCCACCATGGTGGTCTGAACAGTCCAAGTCGACTCCAAAACTCTGTCTAAATCGGGTGACTGGGGCAGGTGGTGGCAACTCAGGGGATTTGCATTCTATCAAGTTTCTTTTTTGAGCAATCGAATTTAGCAGTGTAGTGATATAGACATTTGAGACGCCATATGAACACGCTGGTCACCATTTTCTCATTTCTGTGATGTGTCGTTTCGGGTAGAGCTGTATACAAAAGTCAAGTTTGGTTTATTTGTATAACATATTTCAGCAACAAGGCAGTTCAAAGTGCTTTAAAAACATAACAGTAACCAAATACAACGGGAACAGGAAATAAACATTTCATTTCGTCAAATACCATCAGCAAAATTAATCTGTTTTTCAGCTATTTTTAATCAAAGGCAACTGTAAGCAAATTAGTAAAAAGCCTTGATTTAAATGAACTCAGTGTTTCTGCAGTTTCCTGGAAGTTTGTTCCAGATTTGTGGTGCATAAACTATGAATGCTGGTTCTTCACGTTTGGTTCTGATTCTGTGGATGCAGAGTAGATCTGAGTGGTCTGCAAGGTTGAAACAACAACAACAACGACAACAGATCTGATTCTGCTGATGATTGTGAAAGTGATGAAGGGTTAGTGATCAACATGATTTTTTGCAAAATTTCAGGCATTTTCTACCATGAGGTTTGGACAGTCACTCTGCAAAGAAAAATATACCCACGAAAGTCTTATGTGGATTTTTTTTTAATGAACGATAACTTAAGAATGAAAAGAAATAGCTTCATTTGGTCTTGATTCTTATATACAGATTGAAATTCATTTGCATACAATTCAGTTTGCACCTTATTATAACACAATGTCAAATTTAGCTCATTTAGCCCCCTGGTTTATTGAAAAAATTAAGTACTAGAATGTCATGATCAGCTAGATTTCTCTGGATCTAAGCAATATTTATATGGAAAGTGACAAGCTGTTAAGGCTATTGTGATAATTTCATCTTCAATGGGAAATAATGAAGTTTTGCCAAAATTTCAGACCGTGAGGGAAACATGACTGTAAACCTTTAAGCGTGCAGGTTCTCTCTCTCGAAGAGCTGAATAACTTTTTTGAGCTTACTGTACATGACTGAGAAAATGTGCAACATCATTTTGTACGTTGCATTTCAGCACAGAATTAGACTACACAGTCAGTTTTAATTTTGTGCGCTGCACACATTTTGGAAATCCTAGAAGCAAGACCACTAAAGGCAAACAAGGAGGACTGGTTTGTAAATGATAACTATTTTCTGTTGCCAGATCCAAAAGCACACAGTTGCATAAATCACAAGTTCAAGTTGAACTTGTGATTTATGCAACAAAGTCTATGCGAGCCTTTAATACATGAGGCCCAGAGATTTAGGGAGAGTAAAAGCAGTGACACTGTCGATGCCAGTACTGATTAATTCCTTAATTGCCTATTAATGTTTTTTTAAAGTAAAGCCTCTGGCTGTCTTTCAGAATTCGATGCTGTGGTGTTGCTCATTAACAGACAGGCCCTTCACAGTTCACACTGGGCAAACGGTGAATGAAACATGATCAGGCAACAAGTGCCACACAGCTGCAGAGATATTGATTTTGTCTACACTGTATGAAAATAAAGGCTTGCTGGAAAGCACAAACTATAGTACTCTGAGTCTGCCATGTTATCTTACAGTAGATCAATTAAAGACATGATGTACAACTGCAGATGATAAATCGGACATTAGGATTTAGATTGCCCTAAAATTATACCCGTAGGAATGAAGCAGCTGCTGGGTGTATGCTAAATTCTGACTTCTATTCCTTTCCATAACACAGATAGTGAACAAATCAGGACAATGTAATCTGTACAATACATTTATTTCTCTAAACAAAATAAACACAGATAGCAAAAACTTGTACTGCAGCAGCAGACTCATAGATCAACTGATGCTGAACTTCACTGCAGTTTTTTCCCCCGCTGATGTAAGATTGTACACTTCAACAGCTTAGCTGTACTTTTTTGAGGGAGAAGGAAATGTGCAATAACTCAAATAAATTTCCTTAATCCCAGTTTAGATGTGTACTGTTATGTTGCTAGTTAGTAATTCAGTACTTGACTTTTCATTACCGTTTTATTTGCACAGCACGACACTGTATTCACTTGCACTTTATAGTTTTCTGTGAGGCGCTCCAACAAGTCAGTTTCTTATGAACAGTTGAACACATTAAAGAAAATGTAATTATGCAAACACTGTGCTACGCCCTGCTCTTTTAGTATATATTTATTATTACGAAGCTACAGAAAATGAGCACATTTTAATTAGCTTCTACAATTTTGACAATGTTTTCCCAATGCAGTTACCATTAAATGCTTAGAAACTGCTTGCCTTTTCCCCTAGCATTGTTGCCTTATTGAAAATAATTTTTGATTTAAAAGGCCATTTGTGACAAAACCACTGTGGTAAATTACACCTTGCTACATATAGTGAGAGATGCAGAGATGCCAGAGGTATGAGAATATTTGTACTGTGATTAATGAGTGCAAATTTATTATAATTATAGCTTCAGCATCTCTCTGAAGACCACAGTATGAAGTGGCTGCTGGAGAGACAAGACTGTTTGTGTTGTTTCCTTTTTCACTGAGTGACAACAAAAACATCTAGAAGACTTTTCCCTGCCAATTAATTGTATTTTGGTAGCTGAAATCTGCTGCTATCCTTCTGCTTTTTTTTCTACTAATTTTATTTTGAACATGATAGCAGTATAAACTGACATACATGAAAAAGAAATGCAAAAGACACATATTTTTTTGCACCACAATACTCTTAAGATGCTCAAAAAGGGGTAGAAAGAAGTAAGAAACTTATGAACTCCTACTCCATAAATGCATACCATGTTTTCAGATGGACCCTCATTATTAAATCAAATAAAAATAAAAATGAACATAGGTTAATTTTCCATCTGGGTTTACATATGTCTAAATATCCATACATCCTTACCCACTCATATGCGTTAGCCTCAATTTACACATTACTGCTATCTTTCAGCCATATTTCTATAAGCCGTATTTCTCAGACTATAAGGCGCACTCTCAATTATGGCGTCCATTTCTGTATTTAACCCATACATAAGGCGCACCGGATTATAAAACACATGCTAAAACATACGGTCAACAACAACAAAAAAGGTAACGGAAACAAAACAGTAAGTTTAGTTGAACTTTATTCGACTATGTAGCAATACACTCACGTTGTTTTTTATTCTTCTTCCACAAATCCATCAAAGTCCTCCTCTTCTGTATCTGAACTGAACAGCTGGGAAATTTCGCCATCAAACAAGCCAGGTTCCCTCTCATCATTGTCGGAGTCAGTTTCGTTGCCAGGTGGCTGTTCAGCAATGACGCTGGCTTTGCGAAATCTCGGACAACAGTTAAGGCAGATGCATTAGCCCAGGCATCCACAATCCATTCACACATGGTGGCGTAACTCGCCCGGTGCTGCCTCCCCGTCTCAGTAAACGTGTCTTTGCAGTCTGTCATCCATCGCTCCCACGCCGCTCGCAACTTCCTTTTGAACACCCTGTTTACACCAATGTCCAGCGGTTGAAGTTCTTTAGTTAATCCTCCCGGAATGACGGCAAACTCCGAATTAGTTTCACTTCCTTTTTCACAGTAGCAGTGAGATGGGCGCACATGGAGTCGCAGATGAACAGGCACGGTGAGGAGTGGAAAAACCTGTCTGGTTTTTACACGCATCACCGTGTCAAAACCTGTCTGGTTTTTACCGGAGGCGTATGCTGCAGAACTCTGACAACAATTTTCTGATTGGTTCATTGCTGCTGGCGTACGTACTTTACGTATTACACAATGTCCTCTGATTGGTTTATCGCTGCCAGCGTGCGTACTGTACACTTTACGTCTCTGTGTCAGGGACAGATTTTGGAATGCAGTGCACATATAAGGTGCACCGGATTATAAGGCGCAGTGCTAATTTTTGAGAAAATGTAAGGCTTTTAGGTGCGCCTTATAGTCTGGAAAATACGGTATTGTGAAATTTACATCCTTACATTTCCTTTTAATTGTATTAAATTTTGACTTTGTTTAAGTTCCTCATTTAACTTCTTCCATAATTTTACACAATGAATTGATGTAGAAAACTCTTTTTTGCTGTGTGTATACTAAGAATGATGTTTTATGATATATAGCACTAGTTAAATATTAATGTCAAATATGTAAACTAAATATTAATACTAAATATAAATTTGGTAGTCATTATAACTGGTAATTAGGGTGACACTGAAGTGAAAACCACATCCAGAAATTACTCAACATAACTACACATCTAAAAGAACCACAACATTAACTAAGCAAATTAAGAAAACACAACAATATTAAGATTACTTGTGCTTAGTTAATCTTGTATTTTCTAATTTGTAGTTGTGTTTAGTGTGGTTTGCACTGCAGGGTCACCATAAGTAATAGTTTAAGTCTTACAACTTAAAAGGAGCTGATGAAGCTCAGCTAAAGGCCAAGGTGACAATTAAAACTGATGTGTCTGAAAAAACAGTAGAAAATTGCAATGGATAAAACGAGCCTTACAGAAAATCCTCTTTTTCATTTGTGTAGATTTTTGGAAAAGGTCTAACAAATGTATAATTTAGTAATTAGAATGCAATCAGTAGCCCCCACCACTTTGAAACAAACCAGAAAGCAGCTAAATTGCATTTATATATATAAAAAAACTCTCCAAACGATTCAGTCTAGTATTACCTCAGCCACATAAACACATTATGAGAGTCTCTATAAACGTTGAAGCCATTAAAAGTGAGCTGATGTTGTGATTATTAGCAGAAACACTGCCAAAGCATATAAGGGCTATTAAGAGCCGCAAAAGATTCATAATTACATTAAATGTGTTTACCATAGAGATACAAGTATGAACCACATGCACATACACACAGACAATTTGCGAAAAGCAAAGCAATTAGATGTACAGATGTTGCCGCAGCTGGAATAAAACAGTAAAAGATGATTTACAAAAAACTAAATTGAAAGCAGAATATTAGAGATCCTTCACTGTTGTTAATAACACATTAATTTTCAGTAACGCTTTATTTGAAGACTGTAGTCTTATTCACCCCCCTTCAAATGAAGTGTTACCTAAGTTTCTTTTACAAAACACACCGAGCCTTATCACACCTTACGAGTACAGTGGTAGATCACTGAGTGAACGTTCACTTTCAAAAGTCTGAAGAAAGTCGTCAACTAAGCCCATCTTTAAACTTTAGCTTTTAGAGAAGTTAGACCTTCAAGCTTCTTACTAAACTCCATCATCGTCAGAAAGTGTTGATCTGACAATCTCCTTTTGATACAGAGAATATAAATACAGATGAACTTAATTAAGATCGGCTGCATCCATTCTCTTGTACGTAATCGAGTATATAAATGATTCACTGTGCTGTTTATTTTTTTTAAATAATAAGTAAATGTGCCGAGGAAGAACAGGGGAAAGACTTTCTTTATAGTTGGTCAGGAGGAGTTTAATCCATCACAAGCTGTTGATGGTGTTGCTGCCAGAGGATGGTAGAAAGGCTTGTGGAGCAGCCCAAGGCCATCTGTCAGGTGCTCGTGCTGACAAGAACAACCATTTAGTGCTTTTCTTGGCAACAGAATTGCCCGAGTACATGAGGGATGTGTCAAGTCAACTTTTAAAGTTCACAGCTTCTCAGTTTAGCCACTTTTAAGTGAGAAATTTTGATGGAAAGCCTCTGGAGCTCCTAATCTAAATAAAACCGTGTTGTGCCGTAAAAACAGTCTAGCTTTGGTTGTGAAAATTACAAATAATAGTCCGTTATGGAATTGTGCATGGGTTACTAAATGGGATCAATGGCTGGCATGGAGAAGCCTTGTTGTAATGACATGCTGAATGGACGAGCTGCAAAGGGTAGAAAGGACAGAGCCCACTTTGAAGGGATCAGATACGTTTATGATGCCAAGTCAATTTTTTTGTTGACATAACTGATGGTAACACTTAATTGTGCCTGGAAAATACATACTACCACTTCTTTAGCAACAGCAGAGCAGCGGATTTCGGAGAGTGTACTAGCTTTCAACGCAGCTGTGCTATCTGATTCAAGACCCTCTTATCTTTGCCCATTTCCTATCTGATTATTACAAATAAAGACCATTAATGCCACAAAACTCTTAAAGAGGTTATTAAGATATTAATGAGTGATATGTGTGAGTAGACACCAGAAGCAAATCAAATATCCTCTTCCACACATTGTTGCTCTAGCACAATAAGAGCAAGGAGCCAGAATCAACTCATATCTAGTCTTTATAAATCCAAACAGGGTTGGATTGCAGATTCTACTGTACATGTAGGGCGTGTGAGTAGTGAAGCAAAAATAGCATCGTTTTATGTAATAAGTGTGCTAAACTCTAAATGTGATCACTGTAAACTCTTCCTGCTGGTGATTCAGAAAAAAAAAAAAAAAAAAAATAGAAGTGCCTGCACAATACAAGAAGTTCCGCCATTCGCTTAATACCAGGAAGCAGCTCAGCATAATTATTCTGCCCTAACCTTGTTTATTTTCCTTTATGACTGTGGGCAGCCAGGAGATCTGCTTTTATTGAGGTGTCCTTTCTTTTTCTTTTTTTTTTTTGTGACGATCCAGAGTACTGAGCCACAGAGTCTTCATTCCTGCTTACGCTGGCACCACAAGCCATAAACAGACTGTAGCCTGACAGGAGCTTTGTCTGATAAAATAACAATGTGAGGAAGTAAAATAATAATCGGAGTGAGAGGTTATGCACAGTGCCAAGGAGGCCGTACTTGAACTCCAGCCAAAACCCGACAGTCGGATAGATCTCTGTTGAATTAAACCACAGCGGCAGAGAACATGAGCTACGAACTGCAGTATTAGATTTAGTGGCATGCTCCTGTTCAGTGTCCCATTATTTACATTTTAGGAACAGCCAATTTTGATTTACCAGTTTGAGACTGGGACTGTATTTTACGACTATTTTGAATTTTCACAGTAAAGAAAAAAAGAGTTTAAAATTGTCTTGAAAGAAAAAAACTAAACATAATCACTTATGTTAAAATGTTGATAGAATAGGTTTGTATATCTGTGATTTTGACAAGTTATAGAGATGAGAAAGTTTTCCAATATTTTGAAGAAGAAAAGCGGAGCAAATAATAATAATAAAAATAATAATAAGGGCAGGGTCTTATGTTTGACTCAGGTCTTAATTTTATGAAGATATTCCGACACAGTTGCAGTAAGATGTTATATCTGGGATTTTCCACGATGCAGGTGCATCTCAGTACATTAGTACTGCCTTTAAAATGTTCCTTTATTTTTTGCAATTCAAATACTGAAACAAATTCATAATATAAACCTGATGCAAAAAGTGAAATGTTTGTTGTTTTTTCTGTTAATTGCAATAGAATAACACAAGACAAATTAATACAGAAAATTCAGCATACTGAAACATCCAACTTTGCTTCACAATCTTGATATATTTATCTATCTATAAATATAGCTTTGCATGTTAATGCAAGAGAGAAAAAAATGTAGAATTGTGTGAGACTGTGTAGAGTCTCGCAAAAAAAGGGACGTAAACAACTTGGGTTTTTTGGGGTTACAGTCCTATAGCAGCTGTTTGGAAGGACCTATGATAATGCTACTTGCAGCAGCTGGTCACTAAAAGACTAGTTCTGCAACAATGTCATGAATAGGGTGGGAGACATGGTTACTTTTGTGAAAATGTCTTCTGTCTCCCACCTGTGACTGGGAGATCAATGGATCAATGCGGATCAGTGGGGGTATCATAGGACAGAGCTGGCTTTCCCGGTGAGCTGTTCCAACTGATTCTGGCTAAACTCTTACACAAAATGCACCAGTTGGTTATTATATATTTTGGTATCAAAATAACATATAATACATGTTTAAAAAAAAACAACAACAACAAAAAAAAACATTATGACTTCAACAAGTATAATTTCAGCAGCAGCAGAATTAATTCTAGGCTTTTAAATAAAAGCAACCATCTCATATTATTGGTTTGTTGATGATAACTCAAGGCTGTCATGCTATAAGAACCTGATAGGCTGTCACAGTTGCTATGGTGACGGTGGTCTCTCCTCACCGAAAATGCTTGCGGTGAGGAGTTTGGAGTCGCAGGATGGGTCGAGAGATGTTCAATTTTAGTAAATGAGCCCTGAATGTATAAAACAGACGTAATCACACAATCAATTTGTACTTTAGTCATGAAAGTAAAGTAAAGGAGATGTAGCTGTAAGTGCATTATTCTGAGGACAGCGACTAGCAAGCGACTCTTTGTCTATTTTTAGTACGTTTTCTCTCAACATATCTGAAAATGCCACACAATGTGGGAACTTTCCTTGTTTCCAAATGGAAACAACTTCCACAGTTTGGAAGTCGTTTCCAAACTTTTCTTGTTTCTCACATTTCCTGCAGCAAAAAAGATGCACTTCTACGTTTTGTTTGTTGCTAATAAGTAGCGCATCATTAATAATAAACAAGGACATGACTCAAAAGGCATTTTGTGTCAAAAAAAAAAGTGATTATAATTTAAAATAAAATTCACTTGAAAGGCAGAATCTAATGTATCAGCTTCATACTTTAAATATTTTAGGTTTTTGGCTCTAAAATATGTTATTTAGCCTTTAACTGCTTGACTGAACGCCTAGAAAATGTTGACATTGCGTGCATTCCTTTTGAGATTTCTTCAAATAAAATTGCATAGTTTTACACGTGCTTTAAGAAAAATTATTAGGGTTGTTTCTGCACTGAAAGTAATTTTAGACAGCGTACGGAAATCAATTGTTGTGTTACAGCTGTAATGTGAAGAAAAATAAACTGTCCACATGAAAACAGCAATAGGCTTTTTGTGCTGCAGGCTCACGGGATTTCACACACATCCTCACTTCTGCGGTGGGTCTCCGCACTTTCTGACAACCTCGGTAACAAGCTGCTGGAACTCTTTAGACATGGCACTCTAAGACACTTAGACATTACTGTGTTGTATATGTGCACATGAAAGCAAGAGACAGGAGGAAAAACAGAGAGGAAAAATAGAGACGGTGAGAGGAGGCTCAGGAACATGTCAAGGGGAAAGGCTGCGGCCACTTCGAGGCGACTCCAGAGAGGAACACTGAACGTTAACGTTTCCTTCACTCCCGCAGTAAATCTGTATCTGGATAAGGTCCAGTACATACCTTTCTGTGTGGTTTTAAAACAAAAGCAAAAAGGTGCTGTCATTGAAATTATCCCAGGTTTTATGGCGAGTGTTGCCTAGGAGCACAGAGCAGCAGAAGTACTTTGAGCAGTAAATTAGCCGCAGTGACAGCTAGTTCCTAACAATTCCCACAATCCAAACTATGAAATACCACACTCTGAAAAACAATGTTGTTTTGTGCAAATCTAAATCCAGCCCCGACCCTCTGTGTTCGTCTCCGTGCCTGAGCTGGAATAGAGTCCTGCACAGATGCTATACACATGTAACTGGCGCGATAGGTTATTGCGACCAATCCTTAAAAGGAAGCGCAGCCATCTGCCTATTGAACAGCCGCTCAAAAGAGAAGCAGAAAGAGAAAAAGCACACACTCTCTTCTATGTAAACATGCTTGAGCAGAAGAAAAGGGGTTTCGAAATGAAAAAAAAAAAAAGTGAAGAGGACAAAGGATTCAGGGCTTGGAATGTGCAAGAAGATGGAAGTGGTCACACCTCCTGCTTGGTGAGTTTAACTTGCTGGGTTATTATTTGTTTAAATGAACAAGAAAAAGGTGGAATAAAACAGATGTCTGATTTTAGGACAAAAGGATGTCAGGTGATGGAGACCATGTCTGCCAACAGTACACATCTCACACGCATGCTTACATAAGGCTGACGTGAACAAAAATAAAAAAAAATAAAAATAAAATAACACCCCTCAGTAATGTTGACTCAAATACTGTCTCTCTTTAACACACATCGTCCACTGCCAAAGCTCAAACACTTGAAGGAGCCGTGAGTCAACAGGGCGATAACATCGGAGTCTTGAAAACGGTCCAAGTTTCTGCGTCGCCGCAAAGAAAGGTGCCGCTGACAGGACCGGCAATAATGCAGTCCAAACACTTGTTCTGGCGGATATAGACAGGCCTGCGCAGACGGCTAACAAAGCACTAAACGTATTACAAACATGGACGCTCGGCAGGGATGTGGAAACACACACACACACACACACACACGCACACGCACACGCACACACACACACACAGTCTTGCGTATGCGTCTGCCCTTCTGCCTCATTCACTCAAACAATGCTGACCCAGCCTCTTCAGCTCTTTCGATGCCGGTACACACACACACACGCACAGCCTAAAACAAACTTGGCAATGAGAGTATCCTATTTCATCCAATAATATCAAACCAGGTGACGTGACTCTACCTCGCATTGGAGCTGAAAATAGCTTTTAAATTTGATTCCTTAAATTCTCTGGGGAAGTCATGGTGGTCTCATCTGTCTGTCTCAATACCACAAGCCTGCTCTCTATTTAGCAGCTGCATAGTAACCCAAACACAGTGACAGGATCCTAACAAAGCAAGTCGGAATAAAGGCAGCGCTGCCTGCCATATTTAGATTTTGAATACGACAAAATAGTTAGAATTATTTACCATTTTACATTACTTTTAGCAGCTCCGGTCCTCCAGGGCCGCTGTCCTGTTGGTTTTAGATGAATCTTTGTTCCAACGCAGCTGATTCAAATCGTCCAACTACGTCGACAGCATTTCAAACTACTGGAGAGACCTGCTAATGAGCTAATATTTAATTCAGGTGTGATGAACCAGGAAAACAACTAAAACATGCCGGATACTGGGGCTTTGACGAGTGATTCTAAACACCTCTGACATATAGTAAGAGAAAATATGTTTGTTAAATTTGAAGTTTACTTTACACCTATTTTTGCCAGGTGTATGAATAATTTTGGGATAAACTGCATGCATATGAAGGAAAAACCTGCTGCTTTAGGCAAATTGTTCATGTTCTCACATCAACATCGCCTCAACGCTTTTACATCTTGTCACATTACAACCACAAACCTTAATGTATTTTTATTGTGGTTGTGTAATAGATCAACATAATGCGAAGGACAACAGTAAGGTGAGAAGAAAAGTAAATTGGTTTCCAACAAGTTTTACGAAATCAGGATTACTGTTGCAAAAAGTGGTTCTACAAAAATGCACCACGTTTTTCAGATTTATTTATTAAAAAAAACTATTGACAGCTATGTATTCTTTAGCTTTTATTTCACACACATTGACCTATTACATTGGGTTCATTGAAATGTGACAAAATCTGGAGAAGTTCAAAGAGTATGAATAATTTTGTAAGGCACGGTAGCGAAAATATTAAGTAAATGTTTAAAATTCCAGAGTCTTAACTCTTGCATTTGTACAAAAATACAAAAACTATGGATTCGATCTGGTAAAAAGTTTTGTTTTCTCTGTCCCTTTACTCCTAATCTTAAACTAATTAGGTTGTGGACCTTTAGGCAAAATCGCACTCACTGAAATCCCAAATAAAATTGTGTTTTTTGATTACGGGGAAGAATAGCATTTCTTCTCCAGGGGTAAGGCTTTTTTAAACATTCATTCAGAGCTGGTACAAGCTGCAAGACAAGATTAAGACTTAGAAAGTTATACAAGATTTGTACATTATGAAATTCCTTGCAAGTTTAACTTCAAAATGTGACTCAAATAATAATTGTCTTCAGACAATAGGAGTAGATCAGTCTGTTTTAATTAGAGCAGGATGTTTGCACTGGTCCAGATGCCTGAAGGCATTGGTTTACCAGCATGCAAAGTAACACAAAAGAAGGAGTGACATAAAAAAGAAGTAGTTGCACTTAAGTTGTAAAAATAAGTAAAGTCTGAAATAATAAATGGAATAAAAATGCATCAGTGCAAATGCACTTTGAAGGAAAACATCTTATATCAGGGAAAGTATTCAAAAAACGTTAATATCTGATTTTACGTGCCCTTGAATATCTTAAATTTTTTAGGTATCTCCGTGTGTACGGATGTAAACGTCCCTTTCTCAAGGTTTTATCGTGTTTGGAAACACACAGATATGCTACCAGGAGATTAAGCGACCGGGACACTGCGGCATGCAAGCGTGATTTCTAATGTTCTCTGTGAGCAAAGATTGTCTTGGATAAGACGGTTTAAAAAGTAGACATCACTACACTATAGGAGTAGGAATGAGTCCGTTAAATATAGATCAAGGTTTGAATTATGTTTTTATAAAACTTCTGAAATTATCTGTCATACTTTTACTAAGGTTTAAATTCATTTTACTGTCAGAAAAATTGGTAATTGGTTGAAATTTTCTCTGGTACCAGTCCCACTTCCCCACCTGCTGCGGGACACTAAAGAGAAAAAGACTGATATACTTTTGGTTATTCAACCAAAACAAATTTGGCTGCAACTACCCCGACTAATTAACCTGCCATTATTTGCCTTTTTCTACACTCGTGTCAGTCTATGAAGGTACAGATATCAAAACTATATAGTGTTCTCTGCAAGAAGCACATAAATACTACTTCTCGATTTTATGGAAGTTGATTATGTATATTTGCTTCTTTTTAGATAATGAATTTCAATAAGTAAATCTTATGGATCACAGCATCAAACTGTTCAAATCTATATAGTATTTACTTACACCTTGACAAAAATACGGTGATGCTATAAAGCAATGGGTGATATCTTTATTCAGTGTAACATAAATTGGGAATTTAACACCAAGTGATGCCAATCGATGTACCAGGAAACTGGATTTTTTAAATATCCACGTGTGCAGAAAATACACTGACCAAAATTGTAAAGATCAATTTTCAAACGTACTGTAAACACATCTGAAATAGACATTATTTACTAATGTTGATGCAAATACAAAGTTAGTAGTCAATCTTACGCAGCAAATGTTTTATGTGCACAAACATAACACTAAATGTGACTTAACCACTTCAGACATACAATATGAAAACTCATCAGCCCTCATAATGTGAACAGTTCCACTGAAAGCCCGAGTAATAAAACATTCTCAATGGGAGCTTGTGTTAGAGTGCTACAACAAACTTTATGGCCTACAATTAAAATTTTATATTAGCTACTTGATGGCTAATGGACCATGAATGCTAATGGCTGCAGATTAGTGATGGATAAGACACACTGGCCTTTTGCCACAGAGATTGACTGAGCGAAACAAGATGAATGAACCGTATCATAGATGGGGAAGCTGTTCTGAAACGAAGACAATGATACAAAATCAACAGCCTATTAACATTTAACTCTATTTTTAGTTTTATTTTTTGCCATCCTTACCTGAAATTTTTTTTTTAAAAATCTGAAATTAGGTCAACGAGGCAAACTCCTGTGCTACATCACACAAACAGACTAATATGGTGTGCAATAAAACCAACAGCATCTACGTAAGACGGCATCTTGTGAATGATGATCAGTGGGATGTAATGGTTCCCATCCGGCACACTGACAGAAACATTACCAGGATGGAGAGTGATGAGAACCTCATAAGCCTCTAATACTGCATGGATCCATGCTGTGGGGAAACACGCTCTCTTTGGCTCCCGTTGCTCTTGCAACACCGCTGACATCAAAGAAAGCCCCCGATGAAAGGCACGTTGCAGATCACAACACAATATTATGTGAGTGCTTTTGCGACATATATATATGAAAGAGAAACACAACTCAAGTATTTTTGAAACAAAACGCTGCATTGCTCTAGATTTACTTGTCTATGTTTCACTTACATTTTTTCTTTGACATTCTTCTCCCTGCAGGACTCGGAGTCTACGTCTTTGAAAATTATTAGTTCCCCGTGAAATTTTTTGTGGAGTATACCAACTCTAGTCAGATCGGATGGACGGCGCCAAAGAACAAATTTCTGTTTTGTAACAGATTTTCTGTTTGGACATTGCAGTTCTGTTTGTATGTTCAGTGACATTTATTTACCCAACTTCTCAGTCATTTGCTGCCTCTAAAACAATGTTTTCTTCCAAGTATGCCTTGGACTGATCAGCAGGCGTTGCCCGTAAGATGGCTATATAATCTTTTATTTATACAGGACAAATCTCTTGAGACTCATTGTCTTATTTACAAGTGACACCTGTCACAGGGATGTTTGGGTTTGTCTACTGGATCTGTTATCTGGAGCTGTGGCTCTTAAAGATCCTCCAGGATAACCATGGGCTTCTTGTTTGCGTTTTTGATTATTGCCCTCCTCACCCAGTTTCTCAGTTAGGACAGACAGCCATGCCCTGGTAATTTTCCAGTTTCTTTTTCAAATACTGTACTAAAGAGTGAAAATGTTGAAGTTTTGGATTTTTTTTTTTACCTACCCTGTTCAAACACCTCTGCAACCTACTGCATGACTTGTCTGCTTGTTGTGATGCTGCTTGTTCTCTAATGTTGTCCAACAGACTTTTGCTCCATTTTTACTGAAAATTTAATTCATTTTGTGAATTAAATGGCTCCTTCAGACAATTGATTGTTCTGGACTTTATTTAAAGGACTCAGAGTAAAGATTGCTGAAAACGGATGCAAATCACATTTCTTTTTGTAATTTTTTTAGACAATGCATCATTTTATTTCCACTTTAGAATTAACATTCTAATAAAATACAGAATGAATTTTGTGGTTGTTGCATGACCTGTGAAAAGTATCAGCATGAATAATTTTAGAAGTTGTTGCAGTTGATCTTTAGTAATAGAAAAAAAAAATGATTTCCAACACCAGAAAATGAAAGTGAAAAACAAAATAAGCGAAGCAGCACTTAACTCTGTTGAGGGCAGCAGGAACTGTAATCATTTGAATTTATGAAATTGCAATGGGTTTACTTCTAAGATGTAAAGCTCTTGTTTCCTGTTCACATCCTACTACATACTGCTAGAAATAATATCCATTGCGTTCCTATCACTTGTAGCAGAAGAAATTAGTTTTTCTGGGGGTTTGATACTTTGAACTACCTCTTTTTTTTAATAAACTGGAACATTTTTTTCCCTTCAGGCAGTAGAGAGGCTCCCTCTTCAGATGTCAGAATCAAGGAAGGAGGTTCCGAGTCTCTTAGACTTATTTAAACAGAGGCAAGAGTGAGCATATTACTCATTGCTGAGGTTAGTGGCTGAAGACAGACCACATAACCGCTCAAGTGTCACAGTAATTTTTTAAGTCGATATGACAGAAAGATTCCAACAATCGGCTTAAAAAAAAAAAAAAAAAAAAAAAAAAAACTAAACATATTCAACATCAAACATACCAGTCAGGAAAGCTTCTGACTTTATATCTTTCTATGTGCAGATTTTCTAGCCCTATGGGCTAACGGCTTTATTTCATGCATTTCAATGACTCAATTTACAGCATGAGAAATGGATGTGCTTGAGACTAAAGCAAGTAGCAGTTAGGCAGTGGAAAGTGAAGCATAAGCAATGAATGGCAGCAACAAAATCCCAGAGTGTCCCGGATTCCTCTAATAAATGTCGTGGATTATATTACCTGTCGTCCTCTAAAGTCAAAACACAAGTTGTTGCAAGACATCGAGCTAAGACAAAGACTGAGCACGGACTGCAACTCTATTTATAGTAGCACTGTTGTAAAGTTAGCTTATTAAATGTTGATATACCTCACGTTTCTCATGACAGATGGTATGACAGTAACTTTTAAGGAAAAACTTACCAGTGTCAATCCTCCTTAAGCGAAAGATGGGTTTCTATAATGTTGTCGTAAACCTTTATTCTCCTGAACTGAAACTGAACCCTTAATTTTCCTAATGATAAAAAAATCTATTTGATTTTCATTGAGAAAATTAGATAAAAAAAAACATTTTCTCAGCAGTTTCACTCTTCAACTTCTGTAAAAAAATAACTCCCATGCAAGTAAGCTCAGAAAAATGTTAAGGAATAACGTTTTAAATGTACTTCAGATCTTTGAGGTTTATGTGTTACTTCTGATACACACTCGGCCTGAACAGTGTTTAAGTAACGAGATAAAGAACGTAGACTTCATAATGCTCCTGGAAGGGGTACATGACGTTTCCTCTCTCGTCTCCTTTTTTTCATATTAAGTGGTTGACTGATTGTCTAAGAATGAAATTCAATGTTGATTAGTCCCCTAAAGAAGTCTGCTTATTATTATCCAAATTAATCACAAAGCATCCAGCCACTTTCACTTTCAAGCAAAAGCCATGTCTGGTGAGTAAAGCATCTGCAACCGTGGCTTGATTGAATAATGTATTTATTTGCTGTAATATTTTAGTTATAATGATGGAAATTGTCCAGCAGTGACGCACATCTGCAGCATAAATATTTTGTGAAAGCTGCTGCACATTTTATGACATGTCTATAAAAATCTGTGGTTTATGTGGGGATCAAACTGTATGCTTCAGTGTCCTATGCGTAGTAAAGTTTTATAAAGCTCTTGAAAGAAAAAGCAGATGTGGAGTAGTGTGACAGGGCCATCTGTGCACTTTAAAAAATTAAAAGTAGTACATCTGCGTTTTTCAGCATTTCTGCTTCCTCGTAACCCCTGGTCGATGGTGGCAGATGGGGGCTGAAACTCAAGCTGGTTTCTTCCTGTTAGAAGCAAATCTTTCCTTTCCAATGTCGCCACTTGCATAAGGACAAATTGCTGCAAAGCCAACAACCTGATTCAAGTGGCTGGCTAACGTAGACCACATTTTTACTAATTGGTGCAAAATGATAAACTAAGCTTCACTCTACCATATTTGGATCAAATGCAATGTAAATTAAACTCGTTTGAATTTGGACAGAACTGAATTTCATGTGCCTTCATGAGAATGGGATCTATTTGACACATGCATTGTAATTAATTGCTCTTTGAATGATTTATATTGAATTAATCAAAAGCCTTTATAAATTTACCTTTATAAATCTACAGTCGGTTAAGACCTGAACAAAGGTTTTGTTTGAGTGATCATTAGTCTTTCAGGGGTTATTATGATTTTTGAGCAAATTAATTAGGTCAAAAATTACAAGCTGTATTAGTCAGCATCATGAAAATATCAACCGTTCAAACTTCCGACTTTAGTTGTTTTGTTTTTTTACACACCTCTGTCTTTTGATGCTACTGCTGCGTTGTTTCTAAAAGATCTACAGCTACTTTATTATCAGCTTGAGCAGACAGCTTCCTTCTTTGAATTCCATAATGTGATTCATGAATCATCTGACAACCAGCTGCCAGGTGCACATGACTTGGTACATATCCTGCCTGAACAAACACAATGCTTCATTAGCTTGTTTTATCTATTCTTCTTTCAAGTCCCAAAATGGCAAGAAAAAAAAGAGTAAAACATTTAGCAACTCAAAGTCATATTAAGGAAGCGATATCTTCTCATGTGCTAAATCCCAGAAAAAACATTAATATGTGAAATACCTTCATCTGATTCACACAAAGCCTGAGGGTGAGGTGCCTGCCATTTTTGGTGAATAAATCCTCAGAACAAGGAAGGAATTGCTGTTTTTTTTTTTTTTTCTTTTTACACCATCTGTGCAAAAAAAAAGTGAAACTGGACACCTTTCATGAAACTTGATACTCCTCTTTAAAAAAAACAAAAAACAAAACTGGATGACATGGTCTGCTTCACTTCACTAGTGAGTGCACAAATCTCTAAGATCAATCAAGAGATTAGGTGCTGACTAACAGTGCCTGTCACTACTGAGGTTTTTAGGGCACATAAAAAGTTTGAACCAGGAAGCCTGGGAATAATCCACATCCGGGACCTGTCATGTTAATGGATTCATTGCCGCCTCCGAAGTTGTTTGTCTTTCAGCCACGATGCTGCTCATGCCGTGAGGGCAGGCTCTTCTGTAAACACAGCTCAAATTTATGGATCATATTTCAAAATCTCATGGATTACCACAATACAAATGACGCCCATTCTTCAGCGAGAAAACGCAGCTCGCCGGTCTGGAAAATAGAAGCAAGCATCCCTTTATTTCATCAGCTCTGGGCTATTGCACTCTGTTTTTTTTTTTTCTCCTGCTAGGAATCTGTAAGTCCAGAGGCAGGGCAAGAAAAAAAAATATAAAAAAGACTAGTTTCCCTGCAGCAGCTTCACCTTAAATTTGGAACTCAATATAAGATCTAAGAGTTTTATAGAGCTAAATGAGGCCTGAGCTCCAGTTACATCATTGACTCTGTGACCTCCCACTCACTTACTTGTATAGTAATTATTTAAACTAAAAGAGACCAAAAAAAGTTCCCTGCAAAATAATTTCATGCAAACAGAAGTCCTGGGGACACATATTGAGTCTTAATCTTTAAACCAGTCAAAACTCAGCTGAGGGTTTGTCCAGTGGTCTCCATGCGCGTCCGCACTGGAAGCTAAATTAATACTTTCCTGGTAGGACTATGTTCCCAGGGAGAGGTCAGAGAGAGGATGTTATGTAGATTACTTGTACTGCGGGGAAAATAAATATTTTATATACTGGTTATTGTAATTGTTTACAAGGAACTTAAAGGTTTGGGATCTTTTTGGTGGGGATGAACATACTAATCATCCAGAAACAGGAGTCAGTTTTTCTCTGTTGGCTCTGACCTGCAATGACAGTCAAACACTGAAAAATATGATCCCCCCCCATCTTCATTAAAGTTCATAGACCGTATGGAATGTTAAATACAACCAGTTATATAGCTTACTTTTATATTGGCATAATTATTGCCGATCAACTTGTGCAAAACAGTATTATTTTTTAAATGCCATCTATGAATATGTGAAGAATCTGAAATGTTGCTAAAATGTTTACAGGCATTATCTGTGGCTAAAGTACTAAATTTGTACTTGTAAAATTTGTGCATCATGTACTTATTTTAGCCAATTCTATTTTATTATTTCATTTTATTTATCTTATGTTTTAAAATTTAAAAATTTTGAGTGCATGATTGAGTGCATTTTAAAGTATGCAAAATATCTGATCTTATAAACTAACAAAATGTCAAACAATACATTAGAAATCCCCATAAACTAAATGCATAGTGCATTTAGTTAACACACTTTGCTTAAGTGAAATTAGACTAAACCTACTTGTCCAAATCTCATATCTCACATGTCCAAGATTATAATAAAAGAAAACAAACAAATATTTTTTTCTTTCTTTCTTGCGTCATCCTCAAATTATCGTCTCAGGATCTTCAATAATTATCTGCCTACCATCGTCACAAAACCTCAACCATTATCAGCTTAAACAGAAACAGGCTCATTACACATTAATGCTTCTAGATAATATCCAGTACTATGATGTGCTACTCAACAGAGGTGAATCAATAAAAGGAATCAGATTAAAGATTTGAACATTTATGGCATGTCTGCCACTTTTCATTTCACAAATCAAGCTCTGTCAGTTTAGAGATGTTTCTAAATAAGCCCGAGTGTCAGTGCTGCAAGTTGGAAAATTGGCAGAGCCTTTGAATTTTTTTAAATGTCAGAACCATTAACTTAATCTAGTTGTGGACGTTAACGCTGACGAATGAGCTCTGTTGACTGTGTGGAATAAAAAGGGGAACGATGACAGGCTGCCTCGGTGGACAACAAAAGAAACGTAGGCTGGTGTGAAATGACAGTAATGTTGTTATTTGCACTTTCTCACTTCTCTTCTTAACACGGACATACATATTGTTATTATTAGAGTTAGCAAGGGTGCTTTGTTAAACCCATTTGTGTTAAGATTTGACAATTATCTAAATTCTGTAATTTTAAAAAGGCACAAAAAAAGGCAATCTGACATTTTGTGGATTTTGTGATGTCTGGACTCTAAAAAAAGTGAGTAAATAAGAATCACAAGGGGAGTAATGGAAATCTGCTGTGCTTTAAAAAGCATAAACAAACATTTAAATAAACCCTCCGGTAGGAAACCACTTACTCTATGGGTATTGATTCTTTTTTTCTCTTGGTGTCATGGAAATATAAGTCACTAAAGACACAGTTGTGACAATGTAGAGACTTGTTTTAAATGGAACCACCCAGGAAGCAATTCCATTAGGAGACACGTAAGCAAAAAGGGGAAAGAAATCTGCTAATTCAGTAAAAGTTTTCAGTTTTTTTATCTGCATGTTAAGTCAATACAAAGTGGGAACTGGAGAAAACCTGGAAAACACACAATGCCACCTGTTTAAATAGGTTTAACAGGCAAAAAATAGAAAACCAGGATGGGGGCAAACTCTTTTTCACGGCACTGTTTTTATATTTGGCACTAAACGTCTATAAAAAGTCTATTACATCAAACCAACAACTGCGCCAGGCAATGGACACTGCACATTCAAGCTGATTAGAAAGTTAGCATATTAATAAAAATGAACTTCGGGTCACTGCGTGCTGCAATAAGATCACATCATGTTGTGATTAGAGACCAAGTGAACCCATGCAACCTCTGTGGCTTCTAGGCAGCCATCTATTATGTCAGCCAGTCACGCTTAAAGCCTTCATGAGCTCATTGGGATATGAAACCAGTGAAGCTCACTCAGAGCTACAGCATTTAATTTACGTGAGCCAGCTTGCTGCCGGTTAGATCATAATGTGCATTGTGTAACAACAATATTGTTTCCCAGGGAACAGAACAAGAATGGGCTTTTTCCATCTGGTTTGAAGTTGTGTTACTTCTTCCCCTCTCCTGCTGTTGTTACTCTTTTCCTTGACTTTATGGGAGAAATGCAAAGTATCGCAGCACAATAAACAATAGCTCAAAGTTTCAAAGTGGCTTGAAAACCTATTATTATCATTATGAATTATTATTTTGATTAATATCTTGAGAGAAATTAATCATTCGTAATTTGTCAGACGTTTGTTCCTATTTGGTAACAGTGATGATGATCATGATTCTTTAATTAACTTAACAGTTAGATGATATTCTTGTTTAACAGTCTTGTATTACATTTTATTAACCTTACGGAAGTATGTCAGTACAGACTAAACTCTGCTTTCCTCTTATTTCCATGCAAATAAGATCAATGTTACAATGTCAAAGTAAAAATAGACCAGGGAAATGATTAACATTTGCTGTAAAGCTCAATTCAGCTGTTAATCAGCTTTTGTGTTTTATCTCTTGGTGCCGTTTCCTGTTTTTTTTTTTCTTTTTTCTTTTGTATTAGACTCTCAACTTACAACCAGCATGATCCACCGGCACAAAGCGAAAATACCTGATAATTTGATCAGTGATACATACGCATAGTTAAGCCCAACTTTATTCATACCCCCTGGTTTAAAATAATTTTAAAGCTTGTTTCTGAAAGGGAGAAGGACAAGTCTATGTTTAGTGATAGTCTATGAGATTGAAAGGTCTCCTTGCCTGTAGCCCTTCACTCACAGACAGCATCTGCATTGTGCAGCAAAACAGAGGTGTGCTAAATAATCTGTGACTTCTGGTGATTGGGGAATGAGCGATCGGTTAAAATTGTTGAGCTTAAAGTCAAGAGAAAGGTTTTTGTGAAACTTAGCAAAAGGACAGGAATGCATTATCCTTCTAACCTTCTCTTTTTGAAGATAATTTGAAGCTCTTTTTGTTTCTTTTACATGAGCTGCCCAAATGTTTGCTTGTGACAAATGGAAGTTTACACTTTTGGTTAATTGATCAACAAAACACAGTTTAATGATGAGCCTGCAAAAAAAAAAAAACACCTTCCACCAGCTCAGTGAGCTGAATATGTATGAACACTATCCCATAAAAAATAATTTCACAAGGCCCTACTCTTGTTACTTTTGGTTAATGGAGTATTGTTTTCTAGCGAGTCAAAGTCAATAGAAGTCTGAGTTAAAGAGCCTTTATGAGGGATTTAATTAACAAACGTTGAGCTCTGACCTTGCGTCAGTGTCTGTTATGACACTAATGTGTCGATAAATGACACTGGATGCCACGGGAAGCTGAAAACGTATTTTCTGTATAATCCACCTCAATGTGTCTGACCAGCAGAGATAACATCACACGAAGGGAAATTAATTAACTTTCACTGATAAACCCAGAGCTTTGCGACTGGAAACCACACTTCCCACGTTTGCTGTGTGCTCAGTCACACGACTCATTGTCTTGTTTATCTCACCAGTCTGTACATGTTGGTAGGTTTTTAGTGAAAGGTTTTACCACAAATGGAGTTCGCCCTCCTTTTCTCCCCGTCGTAAACTACTGAGTCGGTATGCTCTGTTGGAAACCAGATAATTGCAGCTCAAAATCTGACCCTATGTGCTCCGTTCACTCTTGTCACATGCTGAAAGAAAGATACTTTGCACACTTTCTGCCCATCTTGTTTGAAGAAGGAAAAAAAAGCTAAAAGGCAATTTTCTCAGCTGTTTTATGCATTTCTAATAAAAAGAAAGAATAATGTTGGAGATATGTACATTATTGATTTCATCAAGACAATGAAAATATCGTGATGGATTTCTTGCACAAATTGAAGTAATTTGTTTTTGTCTAATTCCCTACAGTATGTCATAACTGCACTATGTGCTTTTATGACGCTTTCCATTAGCAATCAGGCATTAAGCCAAAGCATTTTACGGCGTCTGCAGTAACTCTGACTGATGGCGCACTTTGTGCTAAAGTAACATTTTCACTTAAAAAGACAGCATAAATGTGCCAGTGTGTTTCTCTCCCCTGCGCATTTGTCATGCTTTATACAGACACAAACATTTGTAGAAATCCATTTGGGATCAAAAATACTAAACCCAAAAGTACAACAAACTGCCAACTTAAAACTATTTGAATGAGTCACATTTCTGACATTGGTTTGCAACAAGTATCCCTTTTACTCAAGATTTTTAAAAGCAGGAATATTGACTTTCTGCATGCAAACTTTTTTTTTTCTTTTTGTTTTGATACGAATGTCTTAATTTAAACAACATAACTTTAAAAAACATACAGCTTTCATGAGGCTAATCTTAAAACGATGATTTCCAAAGTACTACAATCCAGCTTCAGACACCAGTGGCCACAGCATTTTTGTTAAATCTCAGAGATGTCCACCCCCAAGAAAGGCCTATTCAGAGAATAACTATTTGTAACAACAATCCTGTTCAAACAAGTCTTGCTTTTTAAACTATGTTTCACATGAATAAAAATGTATTTTTGATACACCAAGACAACATAAAAAAATTATCCAATGGCTTTGACCAGAAATCTTATTCAACTACGTCTCACAATAATTCTGCCAATTTGTTATGTAAAACACAGAAATAAAAGTCAAAGTATTAAAAACCAACACCAAAATCATTCACTAACTAATGCAGATTATTCACATGAAGTAGCTGAAGTAAGTTTCCAGAATGTAATAAGAACAACAAATGGAATGACAGCATAATGATAGCAAACTTTCAAAACAATCATAATTACAAAGTCGGACAGTTTTGACTGAGTGCTATTATTAAACACAAACGCCGTCACTGTGTTGATTTGTTGAAAATGCTTCGCAGTTATCGGCATAATAAAAATAGGATGATTCTTGAAACTACGTTAGGATTATTAAACAAGATGTAGAAACTGAAAGAGTCTGTCTTGGTGTCCATCAGGGGAAGCAATCCTCTTCAAGTAACAGCAGGGAGATCAATAAGCAGGCAGGATCCCAACAGTGCAGAGTTACACACATCCAAACGTGACAGGAAACTTTTCCTGTTCGTCCGCGGTCACTCAAAGGAAGCGTCTGCCAGGCAGCGAACATCACGACTCACTGAGCACATAAGAGGAGTTTCCCCCACAAAAAAAACGAGCAACTCTCCTGCAGCGAGCTTCCAGAACGTGATCAGAAAAAAAAGGAGATATAATATAATGACACCTGCGAGATGATGCAACTTCAATGCAATCCATAAAAGATCTCTTCAAATTATACTGATGGGGTGAAAAAAAGGAACATGCAATCAAGAAATTACCCAAGAGAGAGACAAGTGAAAGTACAATAGTCTTATTTTCGGTAGAGCAGCAAAATCCGTTGCTGGTTTCCATTTCTCTCCCCAGAATTTCCAAGTTAGGCTGTTTTACTTCTTACCAAACAACAACATCCATAGGGCAATTTCCAGTTGGATAATAAATCACCGACACCCCAGAGACATTCAAACATGCATTCATGATGGATAGCCGGGCTGTTAAAATGTGAAAAGGCAGAGTAAGAATGGAGAGCATTCAGAGTCGCAGTGCCAGGAGGCCTTTCGCCAAAATGAAAGTATGAGCCATCATGAAAAATAAACTTTAGGGTAATAGGTAATGAAAAACTTTGTTGCTCCAGGTAAAAACAATGATGGACTGAAGAGATCACAAAAAAACACACTGGCTTTACAAAATGTAGACAGATAAGAAAAAAAAAGGGACAGAGTACACAGGTTGCAACTGCAGAGGACAAAACTATGAGGAAGCAGAAGAGTCCAGAAAAACAAAAGCAGCAATGCATGACATTAGCGAGGAAAAAAAAAGATATGTCAAGAAGAGAGATAAAATATAAGCATCCTGACAGCGGTTATGACCTGTTACAAAGTGAGGTGATTATGTCGTTGTAACATCTGAGTGGGACAGACAAGTATTGGGATCTGCATTGCAGGGTGGGAGGGAGAGAAGAGGGGGGCGTTGTTGGAGCAGAAAGGCAGAGAAAGCATCTTCTCTTGTGAGGTAAATTGTCTGTG
Organism: Poecilia mexicana; assembly: GCF_051168715.1. NCBI lineage: Eukaryota > Metazoa > Chordata > Actinopteri > Cyprinodontiformes > Poeciliidae > Poecilia > Poecilia mexicana. The sequence goes on along the minus strand of NW_028263384.1, from coordinate 12,310,482 downwards.
ACCGGTTTGCGTGTCCATCATCTCCCTCCGCGGTCTAATTACTGCTGGTTCCACCTGGCTACGCCGCTCCCTCCTCCTCCTCAGTGCGCAGCAGCAGTGACACACGACCACAACGAGATCCAGAGAGGAAAAGTTAGTATTTTCTTCTTTGACTAATTTTTCATGCCAAGGAGCAGAAAAATAAGTTCAGATATTTAGTTGCTGCCAGATCCACCAGATATTCACAAGTTTTGAAGCAACACTGCAACCCCAATAGTCAATAAAAGCATTTAAATGGGATTGACGGTAATAATCTTAGTCTTACTTTGCATCTTCCTAATTGTTTAAGATATACTGCTTGAAGTAAGTAATGTTTCAGCTCTGCAGATATGTAGCGTACATTATTTAATTTAACCACTGATTTTTATATTTGAACGTGTTGATAACTTCCATGAGCATTTTACCTTGAGGGTGTTAAAGCTGCTGAAGTACAGGCTTGGTCTTAATATTGCTTAATGTTATGCTACAACATTAAAAATATTGTGTGTACAATGAATATGAATATGTATGGACAGGTTTGGATATTTAGCAAAGTTTTTTTCTACATTCACAAGAACAAATGGCACGCTTTAAGCAATCAAAATGATTTCCACAGCAGTTTTTAACTAAGTTTTGTTTTTTCATAGGTCATGCAACTTTAATTCTAAAAAGAAAAAAATATTGTCATATGAAACAAGTTATTTGCCCAGAAGAATAATACCAGAAATCCATTGCATCCTGCAAATACTTATTGAGTTTTTCATCAGCAAGTGTAAAACAAGTCCTAATTCTAATAGCTGACATGTCAATAATGTAATAATTAACTAAAAACTGAACGTTCGTATTGAAGGATTAACAAGACACCAAAGAAAACTGTCAGCTCAACAATGTCTCACCACCTGTTTCTTTTGGCAATTTCTTCTTTTTTAAAATAATGTATATTGTCAGCTTGGCTGTAAGAAAGGCCTCCCCTCTGCACATCCCTTTTGAAAGATTCAGAAAAAAAAAAGTATTGTGAACTTACAGAACTGCTCCTAAGACATGACACAGTGAAAAGCCCTTATCTTAGCATCTAATAAAAGTGACTCTCCTCTCTCCTGCTGCAGAAACCTGAATAATAGAAATGCGAGTCTCTCTTCATCAGGCAACACATTTCATCTCTTGCTTCAACCCCGCAGCCGATCTTAATGCTATCTGTCAGGATTATTCAAAATGAATTATGGAAGAAATACAGACGAATACAGTGGCTTTGACTTGTGAAGTCTTTGAAGCGCTGAGGCCGACCATGAGAACAAAAAAGATCATTACCAATGCTGCTTTTTGGTGTTTATGACCCCCGTGGTAACATATGCAGGAAGGTGGGACAGAGTCTCCAACAGACCAAGCCAGTAATAGCGACACCTACTTTCACATAAGACTGTAAACAAGAGGTAATTACAATAGCTTTTTAAACCTGAAGTCTAATTGCACAATAGGGGATCATACTGAGAGTAACGGTGTCCTTAGTGGGCTCATTACTAAGAGAAGGTGATCATGTTAGCAGTCCACCAAGCCCCATACACTTCAGATGAATGACAAGTGGTCCACATCAAAATGCACGGCGAGCCTTTGTTTGACATTAGAGGCTTTGGCAGTCCCACTTCAAAATAATCATCCAATTACAAAACCTGACAGCTTTGACTGAGAGCCTTTATTATAACACCAAAAACTGCCTTGCAAAATTAGCTAACAGCAACAATTTAATAAAATAAGAAGAACAAGTGCTGTAAACTTCATTTGGTCAAAGAGCCTTTTCAGCTATGAGCTTAACACAAGTAGGACCATCCTGGGAAATTATGTTGAGATGAATGAAGCAGAGGCAGAAACTGAAGGAATCTGTCTTGGTATCTAAAACCAAGAGAGGGGAAAGAAATCTATCACCCTCTTCAAGGAACAGCAGGCTGATCAGTAAGCAGACAGGCTTCCCGACTATGCAGAGTTACACACACATCCACCTGGAGAAACCTTTGCGACGGGAAACTTTTTCAGGCTGCTTTAACAATTGTTCATCCAGGGTTTCCCACAATAAGTACCTGCTAAGCAGCGAACATCACAACCCACTGAGCCAGGCTTCGCTCACGGAGCACAAAAGAGTAGTTTCACCCACGAAAAAGAAAAAAAAAAAAACGAGCACCTCTACGCAGCATGGTGTCACTTCAAAAACAAGCTAAGACCGTTCCAAAGGAGAAAGGATTGAAAGCTACTTTAAGAGGAGGAAATCCATTAAGGAAGCTACAGTGATGACAGAGCAGTCATTCTGGGTAAAGCTGCAAAAAAGAAAACGGTCTATAAACATTGTGTTTAGAAGCACCGCTCTTAATAGTGCAACAGTTGGTGCTGACAAGCACGACTAATGTAGATCGTTTTGTTACGACAGTGACAGTTGCGTTACACTGCATTGCAAAAGTATTTTTGTGTCTTAAAGCAGCTGCACGTGAATTTTGCAAAAATATGTTTTTCGCATATTTTTTAAAACTGTCACTGTGTTGTGACTGTATGAGATAAATAATGTGTGAAAAGACCCTAACCCTCCACCTCCTCCTGGTGTTCCTATTTCCATCTACAGAAATACAGAAACAACCAATCAGAGCCAGGAGAAAGGCCTTAGCATTGTCAATCATCCTCATATACACGCTGCTCAATGTGCAAAAGACACATTGAGCAGCCAGGGAAAACTGTTTATCAGCCGTCATCAGTAGCTATGCTAAAAAGCCTGAGTGTTCATGGCAGGCTCCGTTTTCTTTTTGGAGTTGATGCCAAGCTGGAAGGTGGACGTCTCCCTTCTCTTCTGTGTATTGGAGGTTTAGCAGCTTTTTCTCTTATGCCTCCGATGGAGAAGTATCCACCCAAAGCATGATGCTGCCACCACCATGTGCCACTACAGCCTACAGATTGTGTATCCAGGTCAATGCGATTATATTACACATAGGCCTTTGCACTTGCTTTTTGTGACTCTTTTCTAGCTTCTGAAAAACTGACTTCCTCTACTTCCTTTCAAAAGATGGCATTGTTCTAGTTAAAGGCCATATTTGTAGAATCCATAATTAATGCGTAAACAGATTTTTCCACCTGAGATGTGTCTCTTAGCCTCTTAGCAGATTTACCACTTATCTCTTGGCTACTTCTCCTATTAATGGTCTTGTAGCCCAACTTGTCACGTGTTGTGTGAACACATCAGAACCGAGTATTCTGATGTGTTCAAAGCTTAAAATATGCTTTTATAACCTTACCCTGACTTAAACTTATCTAAAGCCTTTTCTCTTAAATGCGTCTGGTGTGTGTTTTTTTTTTTTTTTTGGTCTTTTATTCCTTTTCACATCTCCGAAGCATTCATAAGACAGATTGAGTTATGTTTTGATTAAATTACATCCAAGTGGAAATCTATGCAGTGGATTTCATTTTTATGTATCCCAGTAAATAAACCAATTTCCACATTTTTGCTTGTAGAAATATTTTTGAAGCTATCTGTCGTTTTCTTTCACTTTGCAATTATACGATTGTACTGTGCCGCTCTACCACATAAAATCACCCCAAAATCTACTGAAGTTTATAGTTGTAGGGTACATGAGTGATGGCTGTGCATGAAGGACACAGAGGGCAGGCCCAGATAGCATTTCATGTACTTTTAGTTGGTCTGTCACATGAAATTCAAATAAAAAGCGCTTAAGTCTGTGACTGTAACACGACAAAACATGGAAAAGTTCAAAAGGCGTGAATAATTTTGAATGTGAATAAAAGGCGCAGTAACTCGGTAACCGCAGCTCGCTGGTTTTGAACAATCATAAACACAAAGCAAAACAACACAGCCTTAGTTTTACTTCTGCCTGCTTGAATCCCATTTAAACTCTCGCAGCATTATGTAAAATGTCAAGGAAAGGACCTCAGAGCAGTCGGGAGAAAACAAACCTGTCAGGCATGTCATGGCACAGTTATGTCGTGCCGCAGCTCAAATTAATTCCAGCAGATATGGATTCGTTAAAAAAAGATTCTGCTGCTGGTGTCGTCTAGCAAGACTAGAACCGGCTGACAAAGAGCTGTCAGTTTTAACACGCCTGCCTTTTAATTTAGTCTGCAACAGAATTTGGTAGAGCAGACGTTTCCTGCAGCACGACTCTGATTTCACACACTTCTTCTTTGCTCTTTTCTCTTTTGCCGTTTCCTTTTAATGCTTCTTTCTACCATCAGCTGTCCTAAACATTTCCCAAAGTTTTGATTGGATGTGTTCCTCTCAAAAAAAAAAAAAAAAAAAAAAAAAAAGTTGAATGCTGAGAAAGAAACCAAAACATCCGACTTTACAGACCAAGTTTTGGCTGCAGTTATAATGAAATATATATCAGCATCAGCAATTAATAAACTCTTCATTATCCCACTCGATCAGAGTGGAAAGTACACAGAAATGTTTTTATGCTCACCCCTCCCGTTTCTTCACAAGGACACATTCATAAGCACGGTTCACTTAGCGTTACTGGTTTTTGAACTATGTTGCTTCAGTAAAAATAATTAACACCATGCCACTGCAAATGTTTCTCGGTCAGCGGCCGCACAGAGGTGGCTGTCAGAACCCGCATCAGATCAAAGCTCATTGTCTCGGCTTTTCTCTCCACTGGTAGCAGGTGCGGCTGCGAAATCGACCAGACACCATTCACTGCAGCAGGTCACGTCGGAAAAGTGATTTTCTATTTTCGTGGAGGGGACCCTAAAGCAGAGAAGACCAGAGTGCAAAAACAGACGTTTACAGCACGAGCAGGGTGTATCTGGAGACACAAAAAAAAAAAGAAAAAAGAAAAAGGAATGGTTTGTTTCATTGACAGTAACCTGAAGTGAATGGAATGAAGCTTGCTAAAGCAGGCTTTATGAGGAGTAACCCATGTTTGGATGGAAAATTCATCTGTCTTGGAACCAATCTATGTAACCTGATTATATTTATCTAGATCTGCAGCGACTATCACAGGCTGGGTCATTAGAAGGAGATTTGCGAAAGGTCGGAAAACGTCATTACTGAGGTCAAACTCCGTCCCTGTAAAGGAGGAAGCTAGAAGAGTAAACACCCATTTATTTTCTAGTCTGAAGAAACCGACGATGTCTTGCACATGTTGCTGAAATGTGAATCGTTACTCCTCTAAATAGCAGTGGAAACTTGTTTCTGTCTAAGTTTCTGCATCCTACGGAGCTTCTCTAATGGTGTGTTTAATTTGTAATTGGAAGTAGGAATTACTGGATTTCAACTTAAAAAAAAATAAATAAAAAATCACCCACAATGAAATAAACTTCATAAAGCTGTGAGTTCCCCAGCCCACCGCAAGCTCAAAATCCAGCATAGCTGTCAAAGTAAAATAATTATTAGTTTTTGTTTTTTTATTATTTGGCTTGTTTTGCTGCTCTGATTATTTGAATCACATCTAAATACTGGAACGCAAAGTAACACACAATCTACAGAGTTTAGAAATATCACAGGGGATGAGGTTTCAAGACATTAGAATGTCAACATGTTTCTAGTTATTCACAAATTATCTGCACCTTCATCACATGTGAACTGGATTAGTATATCCTGAACAGTTCCTTTAAAACACAGCTTTATGATAATAAAACCTTTGATCAATTTGTGAAAATGCATAATTAACTTTTTTTTTTTTTTGGCATTAATACCACTACAGATTGAAACAGGCAGAAAAAAAAACATATTTTACTGGTCAAACCTGCACGGATTCATTCAGAAGCCGATTCTTTAAAACCTTTTGTGAAACTTTTGATGAATGTACAAAAAAAAGAGAAAAAAATATACATTCATTTGTATTTAGGCTTGCGTTGCTGATAGTACTTAACCTGACAGTCCCACTGGTTATGTGGTCAGTTGAGAACAAATTACATGCGTCATTTTGCCAGAGGTTCTAGGCATGCTTACATTTAATAAAACATATTCAGATTCAATCAACTAGTAGCAAAGTGATCACGGCAAAAACATTAAAATCTAAGGATAGACGCAAACTATTGCTTGTATGCTCTGTCTTTCACTGCCTTATAAAGATGCATAATTTCAAGTAAATTACACCATCTTTAATTTTTTTAGGCATTTGACCATGTGACATTTACAATAATCAGCTGAGCCATGTATTATTTTTGGATATGCATCAGAACTTGCATCATATAGTCCTGAACTGCTATACTATTATATAATGAATATAAGGAGCTCACTAATCCTGTACCAATAATAACAACTTAATAGAAAATCTGCAGTATGCAGATGCTGTTTCTGCACTAAAACAGGTTTTAGTGCAGAACTGAACTGCTCAACTAATAACAGCACAACCCAAAATTTGATTTACTTTCCTTATGAATGTATATGGACACATAATTATAAAAAGAAAGAAACAAAGACCTCTTATTGTACAACACTAAATTCTTCACCCTTCATTCAGATACAAAAGGCAGTTGCATAAAAGTGAAACACTTGCTTTATAGGTGAGAAAGAACTTGATGTTCTACAAAACGTTTCGTTTTTTCGTGCTTAGTCTGGTTCGACACGTTTTTTTTTTTGTTTTTTTTTCGACACGCCAGCGAACCCGGTGAGATAAGAAACAGTGTGACAGTTGCTTAACAATGTGCCATCTTGTAAACTGGCCTTAAGTCGTGTTAAATAAGTAAATCTGTGCAAATGTTATACAGTGAACTCTGTATGAAGCAGAACCACTTTGATTGGCTGAGGAATTGTATAAAAAATTTTATGGAAGGCAACCCGGGGTCAAAAAATTACGTTGTACAGTCACACTGTTATCGTTTACTCCCTACTTGTTTATAGCTGCATGAGATTTATAGAATCATATCTTCGCAGAGTATACACAGCTCAAGTGAGGAAAATCTATTGGAGGTTTATTCAGGGTAAATCTTTTATGCCTCAGGCCACAGCATGGGGAAGTTAGCAGTTTTTTAAATGAACTACAATCCACTCACAACTTCAATTTTCCTGCTGCTATGTCACCTGCCGTCTATCCAGATGGTTTATGTCGTATCAGTGGCATTCTCCTCTGCCTCATATGGCTGGAATGTGTGTCCCTTAGTATTGGATTGGGAGCAGTAATACACTCCCTGGTCCTATAATGCTGATGGAAGGTTTTCTCTGCCATCTGCCAGATGAGAATCTCGGAGCTTATCTGTACATCTACTCCTGCCTGATCTGGGTGCGCAAATATGTAAAGAAAGGGAAGACGAAGACAACGGGAGGAACAATAACTGAGAGACCGAGTACGGGTACAGGATGACAATCGCTCTACCTGCTGCCATTTCTCAGAACAACAGACGGGGGAGAAATATCATGGAAATGTCAGCGACTGGTCTCGGTCTTTCTTCAGCAATCTGCTGGGATAAGGAATAATCCAAAGAATTGTGGCAATCTTAAATTTCAATTCAAACCATAATCATGCTAGTTGAATTCCCTGTTTTAAGAGGATCTTTTTTAAAATCCCAAAAGCACCCTGAACTGATCATGAATATTCAGGCCTCAGTGAACTTGAAGTGACCTCGGTTTCTCTGGGGGAAGTAAAAGCTAAAAAGCAGACATGTTTGACTAGGCATAACACTCCACATGTAAGGCAGACAGTATGTTGCTTGCACACTAATTATCAGGTGGAGTTAGTTTGCAGTCTATTTAGCTTAATATATGGGTGAAGCTCTAATGGTTAGGACCCTTGAGGATTTTTATTTTTTTATTTTTTTTACTAAAAGCATTAGCAACAAAAAAATAAAAAATAAAACACTGTGACAAACAGTAGATCCTGAGGGAAGCACAACCCTGCAGAGAGGTTAGAGGGGAACACGTTGAATCGACAAAGAGTCATTAATTGCGCGGAGGGTTGGTATTTTCGGCACTGATATTTCACTCAGGAAATGACCGTGAGCATTATTGCACTCCACAAATCACTGTGCCACAGACAAGCGGCTGCAGCACTTCAAAGTCTCCATGACATAAACAATTAATTATAATTACAGAACAAGATAAGTTCCATTAAAAATTACATTATTAAGCTCGTTAAACAAAACAGCAAAAACAAACAAACAAAAAAAAAAGACATGGTGTAAACTAAATATTTGAGAACATGGAATATTTTGGAAAAAAAATAAAAAATTCTGGACAAAGATAAACAAAGCTGATATGAAACATTCCTCTTTGAATCTGCTTTAATTACGTAACAGATTATTGAAAGAAACATTTTTGGTGCAACCAGATCAAGGACCAAATTCTCATATTTTCAACAATGTCTTTGAAAAACAATAAAAAAGCATTTGTTGCAGCTAATAATCACACATGTGAGCTATGCTGTCATATTTCTATTCAAAAATACTTTATTAGTACCAGTGGAAAAATAAATGTATGACATTTCTACAAAGAGTCATTGTAGGGTAGGAAGGATGGACAGGTAGCATATTCAATAATCTGATAATTTATACACTTAGCAAAATACAAACACTGTGATTCTGTTGGGAAAATTATTGCTCATGATTTTGTTAAAAGTTATTAAAAAAGAACCACAACCAGGATTTCACCAGGAGTTCACAACCTAAAGGTTTGGTCCACAACATCTAACATTTAGGTACAATTATCATTCCCGAAAATCACAGTTAATTGATGACTTTACAAAGGCAAATATTTTGCTTTCACATAGAATAAAATTGATTTGGAAAGCCTTTATTTTCCGCTTAACAAATTACATTTTCATTTGGATTCCCTTTCCCCTTATTTTTATCAAATTATATGTTTGACCTAAAAAGAAAAATAATTTTAAAAAATCCTCAGAAATGTAAAACATTTATGTGTGATAAAACAGCAAAATGAGAAGCTAGTACAACACAGAAAAACAACAACAACAACAAAAAACAAGAAAATTCCCCTCTACGTGATTTATCAGTGATGGTAGAAAGTGCGAGAGATTCTCAGCATGTAGCATCAGTCAAGCAGCCACACTCAGCAGGCAGAGCTGCGAAATCACAAACAGCAGACGAATGCATTATGTAGATGAGGTGGATACATTTGTTATAATAGGGAGCCTTACTTCTGCTACGTAATAGAAAAACGATCCGTAAATTACACTTAATTCCTCACTGTATAGAATCAAAATTATCTGACAAAATGCTTAGAGAGGATGTCATTGATAGAATGTGGCAGTAAAGTGGTTTTAATCACATTTAATTTGGTTCTGTGCTTGAACACAAATTGGTGAAAAGCGCTGGGAACAACACTTAAGACATAAAGAGCAAGACAATACAACGCAATAATTAGTAGATAATACATATTTACAGAACAAAATTGATTATCTAAAAGATGTCATTTAAACAAAACAAGTATATATTTTTTACATTTAGCTATTATTTGCTGAAAACGATTTTAAATGTATATTTTAAGAACAGTGTGGCTTAGTAATAGGAATTCACATTCTTTGCTTTAGCAAAGAATGTGAATTCCTCTTACAGAACTCACAATTATCCAGGAAAATAGAACATCATTTCCTCTGATGAGACAATTGAGGAGACAAAAGATTGTCGGGGATAAAAGCCTGACTGGGGAACAGATAATTGGCAGCATTAGCTTTACAAGCTACAAGCTGATGCAAAGGGTGGAAATGTAATCCTTGATTTTCCGTACGGTGGAAAGACACAAACAGCTACATCAGCTTTTTAAACACAGACATGACGGATGGACTGTTAAACAGCTACGTTAATGGCTGTTAGCCACCAAAACCGATTATTCATCAACATAAAAGTAGATACAATGGCACAGTAGGCTAACTAATTTATTAAATTTAATCTTCCAGATTCCTCAGCGCACTGCAAATTTCAGAGAGATAGAGAGACTGCGCAACCCAGTCATTTTCCTTGCTAAACTCCATTTTCCGTGCAAACTAATGGCAAATTACTTAAAACATTAAGCTTTATAGTTTGTACATTAGAGAAATTCTGAGGGGGATCATGTTAATGAGAGTGCATTTACTCTCCCAGCTGCTTCAAAGTGAAGCCCACACAGGTGGGTTGATACTCCTGCTCTAAGTCTCACAAAGCAAAGGGGGCTTGAGGGTTTAGTGCAAGGCCAGTGGATGTGTATCTGCGTGTACATGTGGATGTGTGTGTAAATGTATTAGATGTTATTAGATGTTCGTGTGCGTGTGGGTGTGTGTACTTTTGCAGGCTCTGATCAGAGTGCTTCCAGATGCTGCTGCCATTTACTCCCCTGCCAATCAAAGGCCACAGCAGAATGGCAATTCCTCAGAGTCCCAGTTTACCGCCACTCTACCCTTTAGTCAGCAATACTCGAATCCTCTGCTCTTATGGCAAGATGAAGCATGTTAGCCATAAAAATGAATGAATAACTTTAAATAAGACGCTTCGAGAAAACTGTACTTTACAGATAGTTGAGCAGTGCTAGAGGCAGATTCTGTGTATCCTCTTGCACTTCGATCACAGATTATTGATTGTATAAAAATGACATTGACCGACTGCATTGTTCTTTATTATTAAGATTACTCAGTAGGCAATTTTGAATTTAAATAAGTGTATGTACAATATGGTACAAGCAAAGACTGTATTCAAATAATATGTTGGCATCAGACAATAACATCTGAACAGGCTGAATGGTTTTGTTCACTTCCTCATCTGCAATTAGCAAATTACCACCATAGACAGACTGCAATTCTAAAACAGAGCAGAAAATCAATGATATCGTTCACAGCTCCTCCGTCTGTCTGCAGATTGGCCCTGTTGAAATTCAACAGGATAAATCAAGCTCAATAGGAGAAACTGCAGGCGAAGAACTGAAGCGAGATGAGAATCGGGAGGAATTGCGTTAGAAGACGACGTCCATGCTACGCGTTTGATTATCGTCTATTAAGTTTTATGTCTTAATCCGAATTTAGCCTTATTCTTTTCAACATAGAGGATAAGATCAGCACTAAAAATAGTCCAGGTGCAAGTTGCGATCTTCTGCTTTCGCAAAAATCATTTATGGGCAAAAATGAAAGCAGCTGAGAAACCACCAATCCGGCCTCGTAGATTTTGGTTGTATTTTTAAGACAATTGTTGTGAATTGAGAAATTTTAACTGTATAGAATTATCCTGTTGTTTATGAACCTTAAGGTTAAGTAAAAAAATCAGGGGAGAAAGCCTCACGTCAAAAGAACCGTGGACAAAATATTGTCCACAGCTGAAAATATTGTAATTATCCGCATAAGATCATATGTTTGGCCAGAGTGAGAACATCAAGATTACAAATCAAATCATATTTCAAATGTTCAAACTACATACATACAGGTTTTCCTGGCAACAGCACAAATTGCCGTTTTCCAGGAGCAAATTATTTTTTATATACTCTCATCTTGCACAGACATGACAAGAATTTAGCATCATGTTCAATTTAATTGGAAAAGAGCTTCACCTAATGGGAAAACCGCGGCTATAAAAGTTGGAATTTTAACCATTTAGCTGCTTCTAGAAAAGGCATTTAATAGAAAACCCATTAAGCAGATGTTTTAATGATTAAATTTTGGTTGTGTCCAGCATTTCTGTCATAGAACGAGTACAATTTGCCCTGAAATTAAAAGAAGGAATGTGTGAGAGAAATTAGAAGAAACAGACAGTTTAGGAATTTGAGTGCACAAGTGAGTTAACTTTCTTATTTATCTTGTATGTGTGGCTTGTTGTATTTTATTTTAAGCATTTACTGAACTTCCAATCTCTCTCTCTCTCTCTCTCTCTCTCTCTCTCTCTCTCTCTCTCTCTCTCTCTCTATATATATATATATATATATATATATATATACACACACACACACATTCAAAAAAGGGTCACTGTAATATTGATATGCCAAAATTTTTATTGCTTTAAAAATACAGACACACAAAAAAAAAAAAAAAAAAAAAGTTGCTTTTCTCCAAAAAGAAATATTTTGTATATAGGACTTTTTTTATGTTTGGCACCAGGTTTAACATTTATTATTACAGAGGTCAAATGAGCTCCTGCAGGGCTGACCTTTTCGCTTACAGACTGTCACACTGTAAAATAATGACCTTTTACAAACCAGGTTAATCGGGGGAAAAAAAAAGTTCCATACAAACATGATAACTGCTATGGATTCAGTACTGTGTGTACTTTTTTCAAAATGAGGATCCACTTTTCCCAGCGGTGAGCTTGAGATACTGACATCATCTTTGACATTTACACTAATAAAGGCTTTGCCCAGCAATCCCTGTAAAGGCCACTTGATTGCATCACATAAGACATATGGGCCACCTGGTATTTTTCAATTCTCATTATTACAAATTATTGTTTCAACTGGAGTCTGACACCAGGACGAGAGGTCATTCGTTACCAGTGGCCATTCATCTTTTTGTGTCAGTTATGTATCAAAGCTTTGACAAAGCACTAAATAGTAAAATGCGTGGGGTTTTCTGGGTTATGGGTGTCATCAGTGCCAGAAACATGCATCCATCCCAATTGCATTGCTGATTCTGGCACAGATTAGCATAGCCTGTAAAGAATTGCTGATATCACTAAAACAGGCTATACTAATTAAAGCCAGAATCATCAATTTTGATCTTCAGACAGCTGGATTCCTAAAACAGAAGGGTTTCGCTGCAAGTGAGGTTAAAATTAGACACAAATCAACATTAGCATCAGAAACAAGGTGGTTGACAAAAAACAACAACAACATAGAGTTAACTCATTTTCTGTACTGCAAAGGGGGAAAAAATGCATTTTATATTGTTTTAAATTAAACAATAATTTGTGTTTGAGAATCCCTCTCTGAAATTAAACGCATGGTTCATTTTTAGCTCATAGAAAACCCCACTTCCACCCCGGAATAAGTAGATTTCTATCAGACAGGAGCCAAGTCTGGGGATTACGATTTGCTAATGCATCACACCAGAATGACGCCCAACACACAATGAATGGCCTGGTAAGAGAAAAATGGAGGGAGCAGAACAGAGAAAAAGGCGTAGGAGACGAGTGGGATAGGGCAGAAATGAACATCCAAGATGAAAGTTAGAAATGTCCAGTTTGACAAAAAAATAAATGTGTTTGTTTTGAGGAAAAAATAAAATACATTTTAATTTAGACCGCCAGCTCAATAACAATACAATTGTTGGATAACAAAAAAAAAACAAAAAAAAAAACAGCAGAATGTCCTGTATAGGTGACCTAAGAGAGGACTAGTAGTACGGTCAAGCCAAAAAGCATTATAATTAAGTTACTTCTCTGACTTTGAGTCTGAGACTTAAATGTCAAAAGGATGACGTTCCCTTTGTTTGGCTTGGCTTGTTTATTGAATAAAACACCTGAGATTTTGCCTCTCGGTCAAAGCTGGAAGCTTTACTGCCTTTCAGAGGTTAGCAAATGTGGAAACTGTAATAATCTATCATTGCAGTGATGAGCATCCCAGAAACAACATCCAGGAGATACAGTTCAGCAGTTCTTCACCAGCCCACTGTGACGCATGGCTTGCTATTTATCGTAGACTTAAAAAAGGGAAGATTCTTGTGCAGCTGCGTAATCCAAATAATTAAACTGCTTAGACAGAAGTTCAAAAGATAAAATGAAGAAGATATGAACATTAATTTTCAAGCTTCTGTTTCATTTATCTTTTCTGACTACTTTGGGAGAAGGTGCAGCACGTCAGACCGCCAATTTCCAAAAACACACAGACACAAACAAACAAAAAAAAAACACCTCATAAAAGCGCACAAAGGGTCAGTATGACCCTGCCGGACTGCGCACAGAGTAAAAAATGTCGAGTTTCCTGCAAAAGTCATCATGACTATGGTGCTTCGCTGACCTTATCCTGACTACTCCTGAGGGAACACAAATAGCTGAAATGTTTTTGGCATAATTTTCAAAAACCAGATAGGGTACTTCACTCATTAACCATCAGGTCAGCTTTTACATTCGGTTGTTGCTTGCATGTGCCTATCTGTCTCTCTAATGTACCCTCGACTAAAAAAACAGAACATACTGTACTCAAAGTGATTGGCGCAGGCCAAGGTAAGCTTTGCTTTCTTGGCTGCTCTCACAGCTAAGTCCACGGTAAAATGTTAAGAAATGACCCGTATATCTCAGAACATTTGATGGCTTGACGAGCAAACAGCAATTTTCATTGCTCACTTTGTTGAAGTCCACTGGCAAACCAAGGCAAACTGTATCGGTTTAACTCAATCACACAGGCCCATCTTTTCTCTTCTTCTCGATTTTGGTTCAAGAGTGGAAATCTTTACCATTATTATGAAATCTCAGTGAAGATTCCTTTATGAAATCAAATATTAGTGAAAAAACTAGGATGAAATATTATAAAATAAAAATAATTTTGTAGAAATGTCTTGTACAGTGTTTGCATAATTATTCATATCTCTCAAAATGGTTCTGCCATGATACAAGCACAAGCGCTAATGCATCTTAATGAGAATTTATATGATTGACCAACACACACACCCACGCACGCACCCACGCACGCACGCACGCACACACACACACACGCACACACACCCACGCACGCACGCACGCACGCACGCGACTTTGTATTCATCCACTCATAATCAAAAATGTAGAATAACATTTTACTGTAAATGACGTCGTGGGTCTTTAGGTTTCTACCATCTTTGCCCATGAAAAACAACAATTTGCAATGCAGTGGGATTTAAAACCATTTTCAGTGAAGGTCTTAGCTAACATCTCCCACAAAGGAGATGTTATCTCCTTTAAAACAGACAGGCCAAGCACTTTTCTCTTAGATCATTTTTGCTCAAATATTGAAGCCTGACAACTTATGTTACAACAGTACATAGCTGCACTTGTCTGTTAAATCTGTAAGCTCAAAAATGTGGCGCTGTAGCATGGATTTCTTCTACAGGTATATATTTTGTGTGCATTCTTTTCTTTCTCCTTTCCTGAGCATCAGATCCAGACCTTCATCCTTGCTGCTTATCACAGTGTCTCCACAGCATAACTCCTCAGTTTGCCAAGCGACTCCACCAAGGCTGTCACACTTTCAGCTCTATGGCATTCACCCACTCAAACCAGCAGCTGCTCTCTGCAGCCCTGCACAACAGCCGTACCGTCCAGCTACACCAAACCCAGTTCTTTCCATCTAAATTACTACTTATGCAATGTGAAGCAGGGTTTTTATTTTTTACCCCCCAATAATCTCTGTGTGACATCACGTTTCATCTGATTGCTTAGACCTGAGCCCAAACCACATGCTTTTGCTGTTTATTACACGTACATTTTCTTCACAGTTTCATGTATTTGGAATCAATGCAATTCTCAACAACCTGTCTGCTGTAGACTGTGCATGAATTAGAAGGTAACAACCATCCCACATGAGGCTATATAAATATCCTGCCTCAAACTAAAAGTGAGCACTAAAATTACGGAATCAACTTTTCTCTCTGGCTGGCAGTGTACAGTGACAACTTGTGTCGCCTTATAACTTTTAGTGCTAAAATAACACTTCTAGTGTGACTGAGTCACCAACAGCTAATAAAATGTAAGTGTCCACATTAGAATGAGGAACATCACTATAAATTATCCCTGAAATTAGCGGTTTAGTGTTGGATTAAAGTATGCCGTTGCGTAGTTTCCGTTTCCATGACCTTACAGAAAAGAAAATACTTCATTATGTGTGTTTTACCTATAAGAAAAACTTTTTAAAGTTGCAGGTGAGGCCATAATTGAAGGTCAGCGTATAGGTAAGAGTCGTGTTGTGCCAAGACAGAGTTGAAGGTCTGTGAGATGTTTTCAGAACTGAGAACAGGTTGGGATTCGTTGTTGTTGTTGCTATTTTTTTTGGGGGGGGGGTTCCAGCTAAACCATTCTGTGCCTCACAGGGAAAGAAAAAAAAAAACATGCCTACAAGCTGACTGAAGAACTGCAAAAAATCGAAACCACTCATAGAAATATATTTATGCCACAGGAGAGAAGCTGGAAAGGTCCATCTGCACATTGTCTGTCGAAGGTACTGTGTTTTCTGGCAGCTAAAATGGAAGGAATAATAAAAGCAGGGGATTTCGTGGGTAGGAGGGAGAGAAAGAAAGAAGGAGAAGGAAATTTCACTCAAACAAAAACAAAGTTTTCTTTATGCCTCCAAATACAAGTTTAAATTCAAATGGAACTCAATGGACATATTAAAACAACAGAATTAAAAGTGCAACACCTATCAAAAGACTACTTTAAATTTCTATTTCAAACAAGTGAGAGTTTGAGGGTTATTTACATATCATATATGAAATCTGATGTAAGGAAGAGTCTAAGTTGTATGTAGAAAATAAAGTAAGGAAAACATCATTTATTTTGGGACAGAACAATATACAGCACATTTACCAGGTGCCAAGATCTCAGAAAATACTGAGTTAGAACAGAAACTCATTACGCTACGCATTGAGGTAGAACTGCAAAACAACCTATTTATAAACATTCAAAACTTACAGATAACTAATAACTGCTACTGTTAAGAGGACAAGCCAACATGTTTAAGTTTCAGTAGCATAAGTCATGACAGAGTAAAATACCCTCATTTTAACTTCTAGTTGGTTCATGTCTGGTTTTTGTGGTATACTTTTAACAAAAGTATTATTGTTTCTTAAAAGCCCTTTAAAAATAGTTGCATAGTTTTATCAAACCTGGCCAAGTTCATCAGTAATGTGACTATCACAAACCACCAACCGAGAGAGGGTGTACTTTCTTTTTTTTTTTCACCGTGGCTTTTGGTGGTGGGAGTGAGACGGCTTTCATTTTTACATGACAGTAGCTATAAGTTCTGACTCCAGCATGAAAAGTCATCAGACACAATGTCACGCCTGTGGTTCTGCACCATCCCAGCTGTGATACTTCTCCTTTCTTTAATACCCATGACTTCTTCAATCTGTACACATAGGCTTCACTGCTTACCCGCAGGGCAGCTCCATCTCTGCAACCTTTCTGTGTGGTTTTCAAGCTCAATGGTGTCCCCCAAACGCAGCTGACACACATGGGCACAAATACAATTACAAAGTAAAAGACACCGAGTATAAGAACATAAAATATTTAGTAATATGTTGCTTTAATATTTGAGCCTTTTCTGAGAACTTGTGTATGCTGAGAGTAAATTGGGTGTAAAATATGATGGTTTTTTAATTATTTTTATTAGCTCTTGTAACATTTAGTAGCGAGGTAAGCTCAGGTAAATGAAACAGCAGGTTCTCTCATTGACTGAACGCTTGTGTAATTGAAGTGAGTTGAAGTTTTAGAAAACATAATGTGAGGCTATGGAAAAGCATTATGTAGGTTATCATTTTTATAATATTTATGTTGCCTGTGTTTTACTCATTTTACTATATTCAGTTTCGATATTTATCTACTCTTATATCCACTTTCCATCTTTTACTCATAATATTCTTTTCATATTTAATAATTGAATTGTTTTTGGCGCATCATTTACTCATTAATGTTACTTTACGCTCATTTACCTTTTAAGCTCTGACACATCCGTCTATGGAAAGGTCAATGTGACCTTCTGATGACTTTTACTGTCTGTGGCTTTGCTCAGACTCTTCAACGTTGCAGACATGTGTCGTTCTCTGTGCTGTATAGCAAAAAGCCATCGCATGAGATGCTCTTACAGGTTTGCAGGGTGCCCACATTCAGCGCTGCTAAGACAAACTGGTGAGTTAATTTCTGTTGCAGACAGAGTGAGTTGACCTGAATTTGTAAACTCATCCCACTCCTTGATAAAGTAAAAATCCTTGAAACAAACATTGTCCGTATCTGTCTCTGATTTGTTTCTGTCTTGACTTGTTCCTAATGCTTTTTTTGTTCTAACAGGAGTGTTAATAAAAACCAGCACGAACTAAATCCTACTCTCCATAATGTTGTTGATACTCAAATAAATAGATCATCCTTCATAAGCGCCGCTTTTCTATGAAGCAATATGAATTTTACTGCAAACAACAAAACACACATACAAACTAATTCACAATGAACAGAATGTGCATGCTGGTGGTGCAGCTCCACTTAGCAGCATGTATAATATGCTGTTTCCAGACATAACTGAGCAATATAAGGCACTTTGGAAATGTGTTCATAATCCTTGAACTGTTTCATATCTGACCTCATCGGAGATCCCATAAATTTGCTTTAGTCAGTCAAGTAAAATCAGAAAAAATACATATTTTGTGGTTGTAATGTGACAGAAGTTAAGTTCAAGTGGTATGATTGTTTTAACAAGATCCCTTATCTGCATAAGATAATTTGGCCCACGTTTTAGCCGCTATAAAAACAAAACATAGTTTCACCAACCGAGCAGAAGATGAAAGGATTCTAGAAATAAAATGAAGAGGAGTCAGCTATTTTAGTTAGATATTCACAAAAGTGTCTTTAAAGAAAACTGAGCTCAAAAACAGTGATGGTACAAGTTTGCGCGAAGGTGCCACACTTTGCAGGGGAGAAAGTTGTGCTTAATCTTTGATGCAAAGATTCCTCATGAAATATTTCTGTCGTTGCAGATCCCACAGTATTGAAGGGCCATTATGAAAATGGGAGAAATACAGGAAAACGACCATTAACACCAGTGAACCTGAGCAATCCTGCCCTGTGCTGCTGTGCTCACGTGCAAAGAAATGTCAAGTTGTACATTTCAAACGACTTAAATCATGTTTTACGCCATAAATTATGATTGATATGCCTCTAAACACCAACATGGTTTCAGAGGAATTTAAACAGAGATAGCCATTTGTTGAAGAGTTTCTTTTGGTAGGACAGAAAAGAAAAAAAAAACAAAAGAAAACACTCTGCTTGTTATGCTTTTTTCTCCAGCAGAGAGACCTCAGTGTAAATACCCGTGTTTATTTATGTGTTTATTAAAGGACTAAGATTAGTCATTAATTGTGAATTTGAGTCCCTGAGAACTGGAGCTGAATACCAAATAGGGCTTCAGAATGTTTGAAGTATTATAATACGGAGCCCTGACTAGCTAATGAAGTCCCTGTGGACTGGATCCCTCGCTATAATTCACCTTTTATTCTCACAATCCCTTCATCAGTTCCACTTTGACGGATTTCCAGCTTAAAATTGAGAGGAATAATAATAGAGACTTAGCGAGGTCCTTTAAAAAAAGTTGATGGAAAAACTTCCTATTGGCTCAAGCAGATTGATTGCGGTTTAACTGAATTTTAACCCCATGATTTAGCCTACAGACTTCAACAATTTCCTTTCAATGAGATTTTCCTTAAAGTGTCACTGAAGTGCAGCACAATGTACAAAAGAAAAAAAAAATATGCAGGAGAGTGGTTGGGTTGAATGGCACTTATTGCTATTTTTTTTATTGGAAAAATGTTCTAAAAAGTACAGATTAAAAATTTAAAAAATATAATTCAATCGTACCATTTCTGTGGTTTAAAAAGCATTAATGAGACTTTGGTGACATTTTATTGAGGTGACAGAGAGATATTTGTATTTGTTGTCTTACCTTTGTTAAAAAGTAAATAAATCAAAAAGACAAACGCAATAATTTGTCAAGAAAAACACAGGACCATCATGGTGTGGAAAACAAAACACCAATATCACCAACTTAAAGGAAACACACTCTGTTGTGTAGCATACACAAGCATGATTGACAGCACTAAGACCTTCCTCCTGGCTCTGATTGGTTGTTTCTGACAAACCATTATAATATCTAAAAATGGCAGATTTTCTTTTTTTTTATGTATAGCATAAAAAAGTGAAACTTAAATGTGAAACACTTCTGATTTATCTTTAACAAACATTTTAAAAGTCCTTAAAAACCCAAAATTATGAAAAAAACCAACAACAGGAAGAAAAAACAGTGGACAACCAGACAGATTGTTAATGTGTCCTGTCACACTTGCACAAAACTGTATTTGTTATTATCTCTTGTATAACCGCGTCTGGGCCTCGTGCTACCACAAACCCAAATTACATGTGCATTGAGGGAAGTCTGTCTGATGCTTGAGTGCTTTTAACCACTCTTGCTGGTATACGGTATACCCTCACTCAGGGAAATGCTGGGTGACAAACCGTAAACCCACTGACATCTACAAAGTGGCAGCATTTACTGTGTACCCATTACTTCAATAATAGATGTTCTTTCTCCTTTGGCTAACTTGCCTGAGTTAACATTTCTGCATACCTTTGACTGCAACAATTATCGCTCGGCGTTCCTCACTTTCAAATTAATGCTTAATATCAATCATCAATTCAATACCGGACATATAGCGTTCAAAAAAGACATGCCCTCTCATCAGAATGATAGAAATATTATTTCAGGATAAGATTATCAGATTTAGACTGTGTTAAAGGTTACTGCTTCAGGAATTACGTATTACAAATATTTTTTTGTTGTTGTTTTCCTAGGGAATAAATATAACGTGGAAGAGTAGACCATTTCTCATTATTACTCCTCAAAATGCAAAAAAAAACAAAAAAAAAAACAACAAAAAACATGACTTTCATGTATGGCAGGTGTGTGCTGATCTTCTAGGAAATCGCTAGAAGAAAATTAAACCAGACTTAAACTTGCTCATATCTAGAGTAATAATCATAGTTTAAGCCAACTGGAACTGAAACTGGAAGTTTAGCTTATTGCTGCATACAGTGAGAACCACAAGCAAAAAAAAAAACAAACAGAAATCTCCAAAGCCTACTGTTAGAGAGCTGGGTTTTTTTCAGTGTCATACTGCATTGAAAGATTATTTAAGGTTTCCAATTCACATTTTTCAGAGGTGCTGATGAATGTGAACAGTTGTACAGATGAGAGAAATGTTGGGTCAGAGCAAAAATAAAGCAGAGGAAATACTCCATAAAAGTACATTTTCCTACTTTCCGGTCCACACCAGCTCCAATTAGACCTTGATGGCTGTCGTTATAAACGTCGTTTCACCCACAAGTCAGTCACAGCAATCATTGAATGTATTTCTCCACGTTCACAAGTATAATTTTAAGTCTTGCATCCAAAACCCTGGCGTCTCCAGTTTTGTTTGCAGCTCATGTAGTAATTCAGTTGCTAAGGAACTGCCCGATACTTCTGATGTAATAATTATACTTTGGCTTTAACATCATTTCTGGTGTTCTCTTTTCAAATCAATTCATTTTGTTTAATCAAACCCCGCATACTTTCTGGGTCTGTACGTTCCCCTAGTGGCCTCATCACAGTTAGTATATCACATCGGTACAAAAAAAAGGAAAACTTCTTCAGCTACTTTTGTGATTGTTTTAAATCATCCCAAAATAGCTTCAGGGTGAGGGTGAGTTTCTGTGTACTTCTTTTTGATAAGGAAGTAACAGCAGGAGTAAGTTGGACATGTCACTAAGTCCAAACAAGCTCAGAGACAAGTGAAGTCTTTAACAACTGATTGCTTCCCATGCTCGTTTCCTTTTTTTAGGCACAGACAAATTTTGTGGGTGCTTTTTATACGAATGTGCAAATCCCAGCGATGGAATTAAAGCAATGTAAGGTTAAAGTCCAGACCATTTTCCTTCGTCCGCCGTAGCAAAATAGAAGTTGTATTGTTCGCTGAGTATTGTATTGTTTAGAGTTGCTTTAGCACTGAAGCTTCTTACAATTATCATCAGGCAAGAAAACGGTACCTCCAAAGCACATTACAAAGAAAGACCAGGCAGCAAAAGCATGCACGCATTTGCTTTTGCCTTCAGTCAATTTAGACTCACAAGCAAATCTAACATGTATCATTTTTGGACTTTGGAAGGACAATGAAGCAACATATAAAGACTTTTGACACGCAGTGAGAATACCAACTCAAACCGCTGATCTTCTAGATACAAAGAGACAACAACAAGATCCCTCTGTCGAAGTTCTAGCCCAGTTAATGAGACTTACAACAAAAATACACTCCAAGCACAACTCAAGACGCTGGTGTTTTATTTGATATTGTTAGTTATTTTAATAACTGAGCATAATTTACATGTAAACTGCAAGCAGAACATTCTTCCATTTATTTCAAAGGAGCTGATTTTTATGCCTAGACTCATTTTGTTTATTTAAAAGGAAGGTAACTTAGGGGTATGTTTAGCAAAGAACAATTGCAATTGTTAAAATAAAAAAAAAAGATTAACAATAGATGTATATTATAGAAAAGGGAGAAGTTTAATAAAAAAAAAAATATCTGTTTCTGTCATAAATCTTGATGTCAACCAAGTTATATTTGGGTTTATTTTAGGTGAGACGATTAGGGTTACAACCGAAAACATCGTTGCATAGTTGCAAATAACAAGATGCATCAGATAAAGTGTTGAAAAAAACGTAATAGGTTCACTGCTTTATTTTTCATTTTATAATTTTTGGCACACCTTCATGTTTCAAATCATCAAAGAAATTTAAGCATAAAAGATCATTTGAGTCGATAGAAAAAGCTCATTTAATCTGAAGATTTTCTTAATTAATGGGAAATGTTATCAAACCGACATGGGCTCTGTTTTTGACAGCGCAATTTAAAACATTGTGAACGTGAACATTAGGAAAATGCCCTGAAGGTACAGACAGCTGGCAGGGGGAGAGACGACAGTGTCATTTGTGAATACAAGAGGTTTCTTTCTCTTTTCTTTTTTCATGGGTAACTCACCAAACGCTGCCGGGAGGTGAAGAGTCTGGAGGTCACCTTTCAGCAGAGTGCTTTTCGGTGTCTATGCCATCAACTGGAGGTGCACGATCATCTTCTTTCGGTCGGATCATAGTGTCTTGGAGGCAGACATGGAGGGAGAAAGAAAAGAGACAAAAAAAAAAACAACGAATGTGTTAAAAAGAATATGTCCAAATTAGGAAGTGGAATACCTATAGCTTTGCTGCGTTTGAAAACGGAGGCAAACATGAACAGGAGGGAAGAACTGTGACACTCAGAACGTTTGCCTTGAGCCAAAATGGCTGCTCTCTCTAGCAAGGAGTTATACATTTTTCATCATAAAGCAAAGCAAAAAACCCAAAAAAACCTTCTATTTGCCATTCAAACATCATTTTTTTAGTATCTATGATGATCTTGCATGTGGTCCCTGCAATATACCTTTACATTGCAGCATTGCTGAAATTTTTATTCTTTGTTTGTCTAATGCGTTTTAATCAAAGATCTGCTTGAGGTATGTGTCTACCATTCCCCACTGGATAATATCTGTCAAAGGGAAGAATGGCATGTCTTCATGTCTAGGGAAGTGTTCATGCCTTATATAGTCTGGGTCTACTAGAGTTGCCTGCTGCACATAGCTGGATGTAGCCAAGGGCTAAGGAAGGAGACCTTTTGAGAGCTCATTAAAACAGTCTTCAAGTCTTGAGAGACAAATATGAATGCACTACAAAAGAATGAGCCTGCCATTAAAAATAATCAGAAGTAATGGAGCTGTTCCCAGACTGAAAGCACATTTAATAAAAAAATTTAAAAAAAAGTGGAAGCTGGTTTAAATTGAGAAGAAAAAAAAAGGCTATGAAGTGGAAGAGGAAGAGGGTTGGGGCTTGATACTAATTTACAAATAATGTAAACATCTTTGGAAACATTAAGCAAATGAACACTGGATGTTCTGTGTTGCAAATACAAATTATATCCTAAAGGTCAATGTGTAAAATATTTGTTCTAAAAGACATCCACATGGCATTTATTACAATTCTTTTTGCATCTTTTCTTTTTTTTTTCTCTCCACTACTGACATTTACACTAGCTGCACGCGGACAAATAAGAGACCATGTAGAATTTAAATATTTCCTCAGCTGCATCCTATTTTAAGGCATCCTAACAGGATGGAGTGCTTCATCTTAATGCTAACAACCTCGCTTGGCCTATCTGCTCTAAAGCTAAGCTGGGTCTGCAGGGGCGTTTTCGAGTGAGCCGTGAGGAGGACTGAGCGATACAATTACCGTTTTCAAGTTTCCACTTTAAATCTGCGCTGAGACTTGATCTGAGCCTCAAATGACACGGCATATCCACATAATGACGAAGACGTTCCCACAACGTTATGAGACGGTTATCACCAGGTTAAACACGGCAGTATTGTTGTCATACAGTCTATATGAAGAAGTCTTGTGTAAAGCAGAGAGATAAGATGTCAAAAAGTTTTAGTTCCCATTCTCATAATGAATCATTCTAAGGAAGAAAACCCCGAACCTCTCAATTTTATTCGTTTTTTTCAAAGATATTTTTGGCACTAGAGGCTCACAACGGCCATGTCGACGACTACGGCCTCTGTATTTTGGGCGCCCGCTCTATCCTAAAAACTAGGGTTGAAGCATGTCTGTGAAAAAAGCATCTAAAAGTTTAGTTAATGTATCAAACATAAGGATATATTTCTGTCAATTTTATTGCCCAGATTTACCCTCTAAGTTTTAATCGGAGGGCCGGCGATTCAGTCAAATTTGCAGAACCGTAATTCAGCCACACTTTGCCCCCTCAAATCCCAAAAGTTTCTGAAAAGGGAGACGTTGCGCTTTTCAGCCAATATCAAGTTATTACGGTAATTTCACCATAATAGCAGCGAGGGAAATGAATCTGAGGGGTATTCTTTTAATAGAAGCTAGATATTGAAAGTTCCAGTTGTTATGGATAAATGGGCAAATGTATTTACTCACAGGACATTTAGAGAAGTGCGTACAGTTAAAATAAGCAAAAAATATCCAGGTGCAGATTTTAAATTGAGGGTTAAATGGTTTTTGATTTTTCCTCCATTCAATCTATTTCGTGCCAAAGTGTCCAACCAAAATTCTTTGCTCTGCTACATTTAAGTATCACCTGGACTGATGTAGCCCACCATGTTCTATTACACAGAGCTAAAGCTCATGTCTGAAATGCGAAAAAATGAATCTTCTCTTCTTCTTCTTTTTCCTAAGTTATTGGAGAAGACTGGCAATTATGGCACATTGTAACATTAAAAGAAAACATGGTAGAATATATTGCAGCAACAACTCATATATGACAGGCTGGGCTGCTCATATTAAACATAAACAGCACAAAAGTCACGACAACTTCGAATCTCTCTACTTCCGAAATGGAGACTCTTATCTCGCCCAGCTTAAGTACAATATAAATCTACCAGGAAAGCTCTTGACATCCTCGTTTGCTCACCGTTTGACTTACTAAGAAGAACTGATTCTCGAAAAACTGCTTTTGATTCATGTGTGCTTGTGGTGTAAAAGAATAGAACAACAATTTCAGGCACAAAAGTAATTTTTTTATAACCAATAAAAATAGTTCCATAGTTGGAACAAAAAAAAAAAAATTGCAACTATTTTTTATAATCAACTCCATGTACAGGGAGAGTCTTTGCACCTCTTTTGTCTCTAGCAGTAGCAGTTCATGTAGGAACGTTTAGGAGCAAAGCAGTTTGCATGTGCATGTGTGTGTGTGAGTAAAGCAAAAACACTGACACAAACAGAAAGACAGAAGGAAAAGGACAGAAACAGAGTGTTTCTTACAGCTGAACTGTGGCTGAGACTCAGCCAAGGTCATCCTCTTACTTATGACATACATGGAGCCAGACTGAGCCTCTCACTTGGACGCTCTCCATCTGCTCCCGCTGATAAGACCGGCTACTCCACAAACAGCATGCAGACACCACAGCTCTGCATTGTGAATAACATACAGCAATTACGCAAAATCAATATCCTTTTTTTTCTCCCCCTTGCTAAATAGAAGGCAGACTTTCTGGAATGGTTTAGATCTAGATGATCGTGCGTTAAAAAAAAAAGTTTCTTAACGTTCTTTCTAATTGGTTTATGCATATCAACCAGAAAACTCAATTGCCTGCAGTCGGGGGGCCAGAACAGCTTAGCTTAAACTACAGGAACTCAACTAGGCAGCGTGGATTGTTGGGAGTCCAGAAGATTTTCCACAGCGTCTCTTCCAGCTTATATAAATTGGGAGAGGTTAATAATGTGTGCAGCTGGCCGACCAGCAGACCTGCTCCGACTCCTCCTGTTCAGTACTCCACTTTGTGAATCAAAGCACACGTTAAAATTCATGAGAGCAAAGAATACGGTTGGCTGTCACTCCTGCGAGGATTGTTCCGTAAACCCCTCTGCCTTGCTGCTCTTCAGAGTCGGACTTGAATAAGCACAGAAGCTCTGACAGCATGGGGAATGTGGACGACAAATACTCCGTGTGTATCGGATTGCTCTTTAAAGAAAACAGGAAGGCGCCGTGCTTGGGGTAGTTTTAAATAAATGTGAGATGATGATAAAATTTTACAGCGTTTAAGAGAGTGGCAATAAAACAATAAGGAGGAATGTTCGGAAGACTGGAAGGTTCGCCTGCTTTACGATGGCAGTCAAAGTGCACACGCCCCTGCAGGGAGGCCGGGTTTGTGTGACTGAAAAAAAAAAAGAAACTTCATAAATCATTTCACAAGTCTTTACATGTATGATGTGACGAATCTTGTACAATTCATGTGCTAAAGAAATGTCCAACAACCTTGCATTAATAAAGGACGTTAATCTACCATTTTTTTGTAAATAGTTTTTGATTTAGATTCAACTTTGAGTCTACACTGATCAGGGAGGTTGCTGAGAAGCCAACAAGTTTTTTTGCTGTCCAAATGTATAAATAGATTATCTGGGGTTTTATCTTTATGTTTCCATGCAAATTTTGACATTTCCATATGAATTTGTTTAATCTTGTGACATTTTGTCAAAACAACTGGCAGCATCCCATTATGGATTACTTTTCTCCAATAATAAACGTAACAATATGCTGTATGGTAAACAAGATTTACCGTGGTGTCAAGTATTTGATCTTTTAACAGAGCTGCATAAAGATTTAAGACGAGTCACTGTACATTTAATTTGGTGCAGTGTCTCTCGATGGTTTCTCCAGAATTTATGTGAATGAAAAAACATGGATAAAAAAAAAGAAACTACAGAAACTTTTAACAAAGGACTGACCTGCAGACTCCCTGTTTTTCCTCATTAACTTCCTTCTTTGTTAAATTGATCAGTTAGATGAGCCATCTGCTAAAGCCCACCGTTTCTTTAATGCAAGCACACATTTGAAAAATATCTCCATCCAAATTACCTCCAACACTGAAACCCAGACAAGCTTCTCAAACGCTAAAGAGGTTGGTGATCTCATCACCATAACTACAGCTGATGATCTCAACATGCAACGCTTCCTATTAAATGAGCCTTAACCCATGGAGGTGGACCAATTGGCAGGAAATGAGATCAAATTGATTGGGAAACAGATGGAAGCGAAGCAGCCCCGATAAAGCTCATGAGGCTTTAAGGATGGAGATGAAAACAAGACAGAGTCGGAGAGCAGACAGCATGAAATCAAGGACAGATTGGATGAACTATGGGGCTTAATTTTCCAAGGCTTAAAGGGAGATAAAGGATCTTTCAAAATCAGAATGGTTAAAACTGAGTCTGTTCTTGTGTTGGAATTACTTTAAGAGCAAGAGGAGAGAAGAAAAAAAAACTTTGAACAGTGTTTGACTGCCACAGAAAATATTCACAAAACTCAAAAAGGGTGAAAATAATCTCCCACTGTCAGTTGCTGAGTTTTCTTGTGTAATATTTCCAGGGAAAAAGACAAGGCAACACAACAGCCAGGCCTTGAACCTTTGCTAAAAGCAAACCACTTTCAGCTTAGCAATTATTGAAAGACATCTAATTCCACATGGAGACAATATCTCTGTCAATTTTAAAAGATGACAACAGCCAGCCTGCCTATGTTGTTAAATACATCAGCAATTATGTTTAAATCTTATCCAACATTTCCATGGGGATTAAGACTTGACAAAAACTTGATATTTGAAAAGCATAAACTTCAGATTGACTGATGATTATGACAAATATAAAAGGGAGTGCGGGCGTCTGGACTGGGTATCTGTTCCAGTTAAACCTTACGTCTTACCTGATGATAGCTCAGACAGACCTCACTCCCTAAAACTCCCTTTCATGACCCTGAAAGGGCATGAAAAATAAATGAGCTCTTCCAAAGAAGAACATATTTATTAGATTGTCTTATGAGGAAGAAAGACTAATGTCTAAATTTAACA
Source organism: Poecilia mexicana (assembly GCF_051168715.1). Taxonomy (NCBI): domain Eukaryota; kingdom Metazoa; phylum Chordata; class Actinopteri; order Cyprinodontiformes; family Poeciliidae; genus Poecilia; species Poecilia mexicana. Next base: position 12,282,417 of record NW_028263384.1, on the reverse strand, counting down.
AACGTGATTTTTATGTAGACTTTATATGGATTTTCTTTTATACAAATTAAAAAAGAAACATGGATATCTCAACCAGCTTACAGCAGTCTATTTGATTTGTAATACAAAAATATTTCACACTATTGAACACTGAATTACTGTAATGCCAAGCAAAGGAAATAAAAAATAAATTAAGGATGAAACCAAATGGAAGAAACACGGGGACCTAAAATATTCAATTAGGTGCGCAAAAAAAATGATTTACGATCTGCACACTCTCCCTGATTTCACCTTCGATGAGAAACAGCACAGTTCCACAAATTAGTTTGAGTTTTTACTGCATCGGGGTCAGCCCCGGTGGCAGCGAGACGAGTAATGGCTAAGAATGCAATAAAAAGCTCCCGAACGGCTCGGAAGACTTGCTGAGTTCATGAAACTTTTAAACTGAATGGAATGGGAGACGAGAGGCTTTTGAGATGTAAATGACTCATGACCATTTAAATAAAATAAATAAAATGCTCCTCCTAGCGTATAAATCCCCAACTTAATTTAGCTGCGTCAATAGATCGCCGGGTTATGACTGATCTGAAGTTCCTCGTAAAGCTGCAGCAGAGTAGCTTTACTCTAACCCTACCCTAACAGCGGCGCCACAAATACACACTTGACTGGATATTCTGAAATAAATCCATGTGTTGCACTGAGAGAAACACACAACTTTTTAAAATGAAATTGAGTTTTTGATGTTTGAGGGGAGACTTAATTGCACAAAACCTGACAGGATGCAACACATCTTAAAAGTGAAGCCTGCTGCTGAAGCCTAATGTTATTGAACAAGCTGTGTGAAATATTGGCTCTTCTGCGTTAAGACAAGTCAAATCCATGCCAAACACCCTCATGCAAGTGTTTCAAATACACAGGTTGTTGGGTAAATTGCATGAGTTACACTCAGAGGGGCAGAAGTCACACGTCGAGGGTAGTTGTGAGCCCAGGGGGTGAATAAACATATAAAAAATAAATAAATAAATCAGAGCATGGTCTCCAGATCATTAACCCTTCAGAGCTCCACTGACCTCAGATGCTCATTTGATCTCATCATGTTTTGGTGAGTGTGGAAGAGAAATAGTGTGAGGATGTGTGCGAGGGGGAAGGGCACCACTTTGATGTTGTAATGCAAAATTTCTTTTATCTCTCACGGAGCGTTTGAGGCTTGGCTGGCTGACCAAAACTCAATTAGAGACGGTCTGAGTGTGAATCAACTGCAGAAGAAGAGGTGTGAGGCACTGAGGTGTGAACTGGATGGATGGATGGATGGATGGATGGATGGATGGATGGATGGATGGATGGATGGATGGATGGATGGATGGATGGATGGATGGATGGATGGATGGATGGATGGATGGATGGATGGATGGATGGATGGATGGATGGATGGATGGATGGACAATGAGATGTGATTAACAACAATGTGAAAATGTAAATTATTTTGAACAGTCCACCCAAGTATCTACAAAAGCAATGCAGACTCATCCAGACAAGAGCCCAAAACAAAACCCACAACACTGTAGGCCTCAGTGGGACCAAAGAAGTTCAGTGTTCATGATGTAACAATAACAACTGCAAAAAAACACAAAATCTTACAAAGTACTTTTGGTCTAGTTTCTCGAGAAAATATCTTGGTGCTCTTGAAATAAGACAAAACCAACTTACAAGTAACTTTTCAACAAGATGTAGGAGCTTGTTTTAAGTGAATAAGTCATTAAAATTGATGGAAAAAGTACTAGCTCCATTGGCAGTTTGACATGGGAAAAATGCCAATTGAACTAGTACTTTTTCACTTAAAACAAGCTCCTATATCTTGCTAGAAGTTTACTTCTAAGTTATTTTTGTCTTATCTCAAGTGTACCTGCACTAGAAACTAGACCAAAAATACTTGGTAACATTTTGAGTTTCTGCACTGCTGACCATCCCACATTAGCCAGAAAACATCTTGATGATCACCAATACGTTTAGTAGAATAGAACTAATGTGTAACCTTTTTCAAGGGATATGTCCACTGACATCTGACTAGGAAATTCAGAAAAAGAACATCACAGTGACAGTCAAATATAGTGCTTGTAGTGTAATTGTCTGCGTCTGTTTCCTGCCTCAAAATCCGGATGACTTGCTGTAATTGACACTAATTTGTAATTCCATAATTTTCCATAATTTTAATAGTTTTACAGATATGTCATTCATGTTTTTATATGGGATTCTGAAGTGCAACGCAGTACTGGTGTAAAAATAAGTATTCATTTTCTTCTTATTAAACCACACTGATATTTGAGGATAGCTAAGAAATATCCCTAAGCTTATTTAGTCCAGCTGTAACTCAAGGTTTCATCGTCATAATAAAACCTAAAATAGTTCAGCAACAATAAAGCCCCCTTTTTTATATGCTCCCCTCAGCGAAGCCTGTCTTTGTTGTTGTTCTGCTGGTTCCCTTGGTAAAGTATCCCAGTGGAAAGAAAAGGTGAATTAGAGAAATGTACATAGACTGGAGAAAAGGAAGGTAGACGAGGCTGCATTTATTTGCTGTGACATAAACTGCACTGGGAGACCCCATCTCTTCCTCCCCTGCGTTCTTTGCTGACACTCAAAAGATGAACGGCGGCTAGGTGAGGAGGCAGAAAGGAGGAGAGGAGGAGAAGAAGGGAGGAAAGAAGGAGAGGTAAGGCTTTTTACATTGGGGTCTTTCATCTCTCTCCTACCATCGGTCATCAGAAATGGGAGAACACTGACTCCCAAACACAGCACCTCATTCCATTTCCATTTAGCTAGGAGAAACAGGGCTTTATTGCTGTGTCCCGACAGGCGCAAAAAGAGTTATCCATACGCAGAGGAATCCAGCTGCACTGTCAGAGTTCCCGTGCCAACTCGGAAATATTCTGTCTTCACATAAAGAAGGTCATCCATCAGGAAAAAGCAATTTCTAGCCTTTATTTTCCGGCCCCTAAAAGATTTTGTGACATTGACAAAATTTTCCCCAAAACATTGCAATTTTTAAACGTATCCCATGGTTATACATAATCAGAGAATACTATTGGATGTCGCAACAAAAACATACATTGACAAGACGTGTGGGGAACTTTTATAAGGGAAGAGTATTAAACATATAAATGATCCTAAAATGTTTGTCATTTTTAAGAATCTGCTTAGAAAAGAATAATACGTTTGCTAGTATAACCATGGGAACAACATTCTGGGCGATTTGTTTGGTTTTTGCCAAGTTATTTGTGTAGTTTGACCTTTTGATACGTCGCAAACAGTAGGATCTAAACACTTAAAGGCAAATCAAGGACTCCCCACCGGGGGAGTATATTGAGAAGTAAGCCACAACAGACAGAGGAGTCAAAGTGAGAAGAGAAAAACAACTTGATCAGATAAAAAAATTTGATCAGAAACACTTTGAACACAACTTCAATAATGCCAGAGCTTCAGGAGAGACACAGATACAATCAAAAAATAAATAAATAAATAAAATAGAAGTGATATACTGGCTCAAAGGAGTTGCTAATAAGCATGCAAGTACAAAAAATATTATTCATTGCACGTTCACAGTGAATATTTCAGGAGACAAAACTATTAGGTGGCTCAAAGATTGTAAGCAAACAAATCCCCCCCTTGATCTGCTGTGACTGGCGGGTGGCAGACAGAACATGAAAATAAATTAAATATTTTTATTATTATTTTTTTTCAAAGAGAGCAGAGAAACCAAGAGGTGCATGAACACATTAAACAGCAGAACCTAATGCAATTTTTTTTAACTACAACACAAAACAATTAGAGGTTTGGAGTAAATGTGCACAAATGGGAATAAACTTACAACTCGATATTCTGTTGTAAACTTCCTGTTTGCGCTATCAAACCAACATTATTCTTATTTATTTTTATGTGTTATAGTTATTTTATGTGTTAAATAATAAAAAAAAATTATATATATATATATATATATATATATATATATATATATATATATATATATATATATATATATATAAAAACAAGTACCACTGTAAAAGCCTACATGGTGCATCTCTAACAGGAATTGGTGAAGCTGTATTTATTCCCTTGAAAGACTCTTTCACAACTACTGTCACTGAGCCAATCAGAGCCAGGAGGAGCTCTTGGCACTGTCAATCATGCTCACACTGTCCTCTGCTGCGTCACAGTGGTGGTAAGCATAGCCACTGATAACGGAGGATAAACAGTTTCTCTATAGCCTTGGATTGTATCTCTGCAATTAGCACAGATGCAGCTTACCAGCAATCTTGAGCTTATGCATGCAGTGCGGTAGAGGCTGTGAGCAGCACATACACAAGCCTGTTTGACAGCTCTAAGACCATCCTCCAGGCTCTGATTGGTTGTTTCTGACCATGCATGATGCATTTCTGCAGATGGCAACAGGAACACAGGGAGATTATCTGTCTCATGTCTGTCATATGTAACTTTTTATAAGTTACTTTTTTATAAAAGTTACATATTGCAGCTTTAAGAACAAATGTGTTCATTTCATTCACACAGTCTGCAGACTGCTTTCTTTTAAAATCATCTACAGAAACTTTCTCAGTTTTAAAAACATGTCAGACAATGAAAGCAATATTAAATGCATAACCCTAAACTAAGGAGAGGATGGCACGAGGGTCTTCAAAACACAATATTTTTTTAAACCATTAGCAGCGAGCTGGAAGCATTCCTTTGGTGTTTAACAGGATTACAAGGAGTGTCTTTCAAGCAGAAATGTATTTCACTGCAAGTTTGTGCTGGATACTTTCTTCATGAAAATACAGAAAGCTACACGTAAATGTCTGCATCGTGGTTTTTAACTGGGTTTAAATAAGAAGTTAATAGAATTACTTGAGACTTCGAGTTGTTTCTTCGGTTCGAAAGTAATTCATGTAAATTACCAACTGGCTGCTTTTGAATATGTAACTGAATTACAAATATAACTTCAAAACACTCAGCATTTAGCAACAGTACTTCAACCGTACCATCGTCATGTTATTTTATTTTCTATGCAAATATAAATTAATTTAATCAGAATTTCCTCTTCGGCTAAAAAAGTATTTTCTTAAAGTACTGAAATTCAGTTTAAATGAATACTTGATCTAAAAAGCGCCTATAGGACAAAAAAGTAAACAAAATGAGCCGAAGGTTGCAGAATAATAAAAGACAATAGGATTACGAAAGTGTGAAGCACGATCCAAACAACTCGCAGCAGCCAGAGCTGCTGGTGTAACAGCTTCATCAATTCAGCTCATAAACAGATCCCTGGTTTCCAGTGCGGACCGAAACAAAATGCAAAAAAGGTTTGAGATCCTCCATATCTGCGATGCCTCCCCTCTCTGCTGAATCGAGAGGTAATTCTGCTCATAGCGACTGTGGGCTGCAAAGTGACAGCGGCGAATTAATGATTCATTACGCCTAGTGTAAGCAAACAGCGAGTCGGCGATGGAGCAAAATGGATTTATACACATATCCAGCGCCAAACCGTGGCATTTCTTTGTCCATTAAAGAATATTCAAACACCCAGGTGGAAAAAAAAAAAAAGTAAAAGAAGCAAAAACCGCAGGATTTCTAAAAAATGTTCTGGTTAGATTCATCCTCTGACAAGCCTGAAAACCAGAAAACTCCTCCTAATTATTCATTATAAATGAGATATATGGAACCCTAAGCTTGAGGCCAAAAGAATTTTCCATTTTCCTCTCATTAAGACGGGTCACTTGAGCCACTGCTGCAGTTCAACCTTGCCATGTGTTTGTAGGTACAAGATCAAGTAAAGCTGTAAAAAATAAAAAAAATTTAAAAAAAGCCTCAGCAGTCCTTGGGATGTTTGATGCTGAAAAGAGCTTCATAAAATTTTGAGTGAGCATGTCAAAAATAATTCTCCAGCTAATATGGAGAAAATTTCACAATTGCAGAGCGTGGTGTACATGCATATTCCATTAAGAGACGGGGAGGTTTTACTCGAAATGTGGCTTAGGAAGTGCTTATGTCTGATAGAGGAAATCCTCTGTAGTTCAGAACTCCATGCAAACAAAAAATACAACAGCTTTTCCACCTGTACAAGACAACAAACTCGTTATTCTCCTGTGTCAACGGATTCCCTAAAACACGAAATCCAGCCGAGCATAACAGATTCACAGATGAAAGTCTTGTATTTTTATTTTTTTTTGTGGTTTATTCATAGGACACTGCTGCTGAAGTTCACAAATCATCTGCTCCTCTCATGTTTCAAACCCCTTTAAGTCACAAATCAAAAGGCATGTGACAGTCCTTATATATAGAAGTTATTAAAGATGATGGGATCTTTTCTTAATATAAATATTTACTTAAAAAAAGCTTGGTGTCACTAGTGAATTGGAATCCAACAACATCCCCCCAGCATTAAAAATAGGATGGTGTTTTTTATTAAAGTGACTCAAAAGTCCTCCACCTGTTGCCAGCCTCAGATGCAATGAAATAAAAGCAATTTATTGCCATTCTATTACAATTAGCCCTCAGATTTGAAAATGTATGTGTTTTGTAAAGACTTACTTTCAAGTAAGAATAAAAATGAGTTCTTAGGTTGCCTTATTGTGTGGATAGAGTGCTTTCAGGCTGGCTAACACTACTCAGTTGTAAAAGCATTAGTGAAGACATCATCAGTCGTGTGGCTACATTTTGGGTAGGAAAAAGGAAAAATGTTTTTCTACCAAACTGATGCTAATGCAAATGTAAGTGTTGCATTTGTATCAAAACCATATTTCTGACATTATTTTCTAAGTGTTGGGATTTATCTTTTACTGGGTGGAAGCCAGGCCACCAATCAGAATTCATCCAGCTCTGTTGCTAGGTAGACAAAGAGATTCTATCAGGTCCCTCTGAAGACCATCACAACAGCGATCTATCACAAACTGCATCAGTGGGTATGTTTTGTAATCACAAGGTTTACAAAAAAGTTTATTGTGGGTACCGCCAACCACAGGTGATGCTATATGCTTTTCACTGTAGAGTTACAGTCCACAAAATAATAATCGTAATAGTAATAGCTTTTCTTTAACTCCTTAAACTTGGCTTCGATTTTAGCCATGTTTAAGATTTATGAATGTCTTGTGTTTTGGTAAGCAATTCCTATTCTGTTGGGGGTTTTTTTATTTATTATTATTATTTCACTTTTCTGCAAGTTTTTCTTTACAATTTGATTGACATTTAATCAAACCTTTGAATTAACTATTTAAAGGTTTGATTTGTAGTGACTTCAAATTCAACACCAAAAGAGAGAGAGAAAAAAATTAAACAACTCAAAGGCATGCCGATTAACATAAAGTCCCGCTCCTGCATTTATTTTCAGCAGAGTTGAGTAGAAGCACAGTTCACAGTGAAAAGTCTTTTTTTTTTTTTCAACTTTATGTTATGAGTTTCATCTGATATCAAATAGTAAGTTGGTGACTGTTTTGCTTTTACACCACTACTGCCCACATCTCCTGGAGCTAATTGTACCATTTGCTTCTGAAAGTTCACATCCTCTGACAACAAACAGTCTCCAGTAGATAGATGTTTAATCGATGTCCTGCACTTTAATGGCATAACCTGAGTGTATTTCATAAACAACTGTGGTTTGGGTTTGCTAGACTGTTGTTTTAACCGCTGAGCAATTTTCTCACAGTGTGAGCTTCCTCGTAAGTTTATATAATTTCTGTAAACTTCGTTTTATGCGTTTCCTTATTTTATTTATTTTGATCTCTTTCCTGAGTGTAATGCCTTGACGAGATGAGTTACTCCCAGCTGTGAATATTTATCATTTTCTCAGCCAATTGAAGTAGTCATCCCCCCCGTCCCCCCTTATGAATTATTGGAATCACATATAAGAAGACGGGTTTAGACTGCTTGGGTCACTGAACTACAGTTTCCGACTGCAAAATGCAAATTATTTGAAACTGGCAGTTAGTCCCTATTATGCTCATGCAAGCACTTTCTAAAAGAAAAAAAAAACATATTCAGCAATTTTTTCTTTCATGTAAACCCATAACGAGAGTATTTTAAATGCATAGAAATAGACAAGCATCAAAGCCGGATGGTTCTGCACTGATCACATATTCTTAGTCACATTTGAGTTTGTGATTTGCAAAAAAATTACTCTGTTAAAAATAACAATAAAATGATTTAAGGTATTCAAAAAGAAATAGCTAAAGTTTCGTTTCATTGCATCTCATCTTTTGAACATCATGCACCCGCTGGTGGAGCTAATGTATTGCTACACATTATAATTTTAAAAAGAATTCATAATTGCATTTTTTTCTTTTCAACCTTACAGTAACCTTGCAATTGCACGATATTGTTTTTTACAGCCAGTCTTGAGGCCGTCTGAATGCACAGCAAGCAGCATGCGTCTTACTGATGGATGAAACATAAGCAAAGATTGAATGACCTCAGTGTTTAGACAAGTGCTGTGTAAGGTTGAGCCACGTCCCGTCACTTCCACTGAGTGATTGCAGCGAATGTGAAAATGGCCCAGATAATCACGACGAGGCCCTGTTAATGGCAATGAGGGCCTAAGAGGGGTTGAGCAGGGAGCTAATCAATGCGCGGCCTGCCAGAAAGACAAATTAGAAGTGAAAAGAAATCTGAGCGTGTGTGCTGCTGAATTAAAAAAAAAACAAAACAAAACTGAGTTTTCTTTTGAGGATGAAGAAATCTAGTAAATCTTAATATATAAGTGATTTCTTTATTTGTCTGAAAGGGTTAAAATCATGGATTAGAATAGTTTTACCTCAGACATGTGAGCCTCTGAAGGATAAAATGTAATAAGAATAAGAGTGTAAAAAGAATAAATGTAAATAAAATAACCATGTTACCTATCTATTTAATGCATGCCCATATATTGACACTCAGGAAAAATGGGAAATAATTAACTTTTTTGTTTTCATTCTAGCCAGATACCAAGTCCACTGTATTGTGCTGAGGAAACTATTTAAAACAGAATATCTGCAGCGACATAAAAAGTAGCTTTTTTCTTCAAGGCGAGGAGTTATTGCAACTGGAATGGTGCAAAAAAAAATATTGTAAACAATGTGCTCTTTTTGGCAGCAGTTAAGTTTTAAACATAAGAGGGACGAATGCTCCAGAGAAATAATGCCTCCCCTGGACAAAAACTGAACAACATTCTTTCATTTTATTTTGTCCTTGGCTGTTCAAAGCATTTCACAAAGAAGGAAAAGTGATTCTGGAAAGCTCCCAGTCTGCAAAACACACGGTCAGCAGCTTTGTTTGCTTAGGTTCTTTTATAAAGCTATTGTAGTTTTATTACGTTCAGCAAACATACAGTTGAAAAAAAAAATAGGATGACTCTGTGCTGCTCCAGCACTCCCACAGGCTGGTCCTGTTTCACAGGGAAGTTAAAATGCATGATGTTCTCAGAACACTGAAGCACATAAAGCTGTAATTAAATTGTAACGCATTGAAACCCAATTCATTTGAAACATCGGTAAGAATCATCTTTCTTGACTTAAAACCTTCTCATTGACGTGGAATATTATCGAAATATCGTGTTAATAAGACCGATAAGAAAGATTTCCCATTTTATGGCCCATAAATTTTTGACACTCCGCAAAGAAGGTAAATTAAAACAGGTGAAAAGTTAATTTATTTCACTAATCCAGTTTAAAATGCCACACTCTCAGTGTTATGGCCCACAAGGTGATGTGGCACATTTCACATATTTCCAGGCTTATATCTAATGAAAACCTTAAGTGATGTTTTTCTGTTTTGTTTTTTTTTTTTTTAGAAAAATAAAATATGTTTAATAAGACCAGTAAAAATAAAACTGAAATTTCATTTCAAAGCCCACTCAATCAAGATGAAAACAGCTGACAAATGAAAAATAAATCACTTCAGTCAGTGCCCAATAAATATCATGACAAATGAGTTTTACTTTCAGAATGAAATTTCCTAAATAAAGTTATTGCTTAATACTTCTAATTTATGGAGCTGTACCTGTATTTGGAATTAACCACCCTTAAGCCTTTTGACAGATGTCTCATTTCCCCCCACAGCTGCTTTCAGACACATTCAGCAGAGGGAAAATTAAACACTGGCCTAAACACCAAAGACTGAATCAGACGATTACAAGCTGAAGAATTTAAACCGTCTGCAGTCTCCTCCTCTCCTTCGTCTGCTTGCCTTGTTAATGTTTCTGGTCACTGCTGAAGTATTTCGTAGCAACAGCCAAATGGTCTGAACCCTAACTCCGCCGAGCCACTGGCAATTAAAACACACGGACCTGGCACTAATGTGATTACGTTTCTCGGCATTAGCGTAAGATAGTCTTTGGGAACTAACCACCGAATTAAGAAGTCCAAACAGTGGATTGAGAACAGTATAAATAACCTCTGCCACATCCTGATTATGATATATGGAGAGTAAAGTGTTTTGCTTAAACCTGCTGCCAAACCCAAGACACAATAAAAGAGGTAATTACTGAACCAGGGAAATGACTCACACACTGTTGTTCTCAAAAGAGTAGTTGGTTGTTGTCAACTTGTTATATCACATTGAATCCTGGTTCTCGGTGTTCAAATAACAAACAGAGGTAGGTCACAAGGTCACTGCTCACCCCTGGTGGTTCTCACCAAGCTGAGGATTAAATGGGATCTGACTGCTGTAATAAAGGAGGCATCAGAAATATTAGGCGGTCAATTATAAACTCTGGTAAAAAAATGAAATGTAACAAGATTACATTAAAGAGCTTTACTGGGCTAATCTGGCTGAAACGGAGCAGTGAGAAAGGCCGGGACAACAAGGACAGAACACAAAAAGGTGGCGAGGAGAACTTTCAGAGGATTAAAAAGGGTTTACCAAGAAAATTGAGCAGTTTTATTGTGAACTGTAAGTAGTTTTATCCAACCAAAATACATGTCGACAAAAGAACAACATTTGGTAACACTTTATTTGAAGGGGTGTGCAAAAGACTGACATGACACTGTCATAAACATGACATAACTCCTGTCATGAACACAAAGAAGTTTATGACAGTTGTCATGAAGTGTCATTCGGTGAATAATGACACTTTCAATGCAAAGTTTCTCTAAAAGTTGCATTAAAAATGCCAACTTTGCATGATTTTGTAAATTATGATCATTTATTGCAAAGCTGGCATTTTTAATGGACTTTTAATGGACTTTTATGCACACCCCTTCAAATAAAGTGTTACCCATCGTTTACAATAAAAAAAAAATAATTAAAAAAAGTCAGTGGGTGTGAAGGCCTAAACAAGAAAACTGATCTGTTGTGTTTGATAAAATGTTCTGATGTCATTTGTTTGTCTACAAAATGATTAAACAAAAGTGTTTAAAACAAGTTTGGACATTGCACCATCCACTGATTGTACTCACTGTTCCTTGCAAGGTTGCCCTAAAGCCCAGTGGCACAAAATGCAGCGCATACCCCCCCCCCGCATTTATGTTTTCGCATCCACCTGAATAATGTGTAGTTGCGCCACTGCTAAAGCCTAATGCAACTTAGACAACAATACTTGTTTTCACACTCGGGGTCAAAGCCAGAGCACCGTGAATAACTCAAATACAAACAGGAAGAGAAGGCAAACCCCGTCCAGAAGACCCCAACCCAAGACTCAAACTCACTACCTTAGACATGCGCCTTGTTTCCACTGACAGCGCGGGCTGGTGAGGGTTTGTAGACTGAATTAATAATCAGGAGATTTTTGAAACTGTTAATTTTCCATACACCAACAAAACATTTAGTTGTTGCCAAAAAAGTGCTTGGACTGTTTCTAGAGGTAGTAAAGGCCCAAATGGAAGTACAAGAAGTACAAAAACGTGCAAAAGGAGAATATTACACAACAGGACAGCTTTAAAATTGATTTAAATGCTTCGTAGATGCTGAGAAAGAGCCTCACAGCGACTACAGAGAGATAAACAGCAATAACAAGGAGAGATATAAATGCAAACGTAAAATCCTCAAAAAGCAACTTAAGATTCCCAGAACATATCTGTTTGTAGCTTCCTCAGTTTTGTTTGTGACATCCCCCCCTCACCCATTGAATTCATCTTTAAACCAGCTTTGAAATGAAATGCAAAACAAATTTCATATGAAAATTTGTGCCCACTCCAGAAATATATGAAAGCAATCACCGGAATAATGATAAAGTAATTCAAAGATCATAAAAAGGTCTGAAAGTTTAATGGAGCAGTGGTGCTGACACAAGTTAATGGCAAGAAATGTTAACAAATCTGCTCTGTGCCTCCCCATTGACACAAACACAGATCCAAATCCAAATACACTCCTTCACAGTGAGCAGGTTTATTTGAAGCCGCAGAATCCCCAAACTACCAACTAAGATGGCACCTTGCTTTCTTTAGTCTCCTGCCAGTTCTGCCACAACAGAACAGCAGAAGCCCATCAAGTCCCACATCTCTCATTTTTGCCGTTTTCACTTGGACAGATCTACACTTTCATGCCAGGAATCTAAAGAAATAAACCAAGCAGATTTTACCATTGTATTTTTATGTTTACATCACAGTTTTAGTTGGTTAAATATTAATAAATAATAAGGCCCAGTGACCTCTTTGTGGTGCCTGTATGTGCAATTAATAAGCCTCGCTCGGCTTATGATTACATTTCATTGAAACACAGAGGGTATCAAGCCAATAAACAGTCTCTCTAACATTAGCCATGCCAAAAACCTGTGTGTGGAAAAATGCCAGGCATTTCTATCCATTCTCTCTCTCTCTCTCTCTCTCTCTCTCGCTTCTGGACTGCAGCTTATCCCAAAGACACCACTGTAGCTCATGTATTCATGGAAGACCTTTCAGTAACATTCTTGGGGATAGTTTTTAATTAAGTTTGGACAAACAGACAAATGAGGACCGGTTCTAAAAAGTAGCTCACCGACTCACATCATTGTAATTCTCCAACAAAAGCTTTCATATTGTGCCAAGTTACTCAAATTCCTGCAACGATCTTCAGTCTTATCTCTCGGTTAAGAGGAGGTAATCCTCGGAGATGTGTTAAAGGTTTGCACAAAAAAAAAACTTGAGAGGTTCGAAGATAGCAGGTGCATCAATCTGGCAGTCACTTAGTAAGCGAAGGGAATGTGACTCCAGAGACTGAATCAAAACAGTGGGTCTGAATGCAATTATTTAATTCCTCTTTTCCTAATTAAAGGTTTAAGAGTCGCTAATTACGCTGCACTGTGACTGCCTTTTTGTCGCTGTGGTTAAGAAGACTCGTTTTCTCCGTGGCAGCTTGTTGTCAAGCTGGCATGTAGAGTGCAAGGCAAATTAGCCACAATGTAGCTGTGTTGTTGGTTAGCCCATCTCTCCCCGAGAGTACTCCTCCTGAAAAACATCCTCAGGTTCAGCCAGTAACAGCTTCATAACTCTGAGACCAACCTGAATAGATTTATTTATGTTATGCAGAGAAAAAAACATAAAAAAAACCTTCTAAAACTGACCTTTTCATTCACAAGTCATGAGCCTGAAGTGAAAGTGAATAAACTTTCATTTGGCTGTCACTTTTTCTGACACCATTGAACATGGTGTTAATTTCCTTCATTGACATTTCTCCCATTATTCTGTCATCGGTCTAGTTAAATCATCTAAAAATAAGAGAATATTTTTGAAAGCTACAGGGCCTTGTGAAAGCATTCAAGTCTTCTAAGCTTTGTCAAATTTTCTCAAATTACAACCACAAACTTTCACGTTTATCATTCAGATTTAATGTCATAGAGCAATAAAAAAAAAAAGACAAACTAAACGCACCAGCAAGATCAGAGGTAATTTTGTGAAGAAGTTCAATCTAAAGCAGTAGCTGTTGACAACTGATCGGACACCTTTCAAACCAGGATCTGTAAATAAAAACAGCATGATACAACTGCAAGCCAACCTGGACTCCTAAATCGACAGGTCTGGCAAGGACGACATTAATGAGAGAAGAAGCCAGGAGGGTTATGCTAACTCTGAAGGAGCTGCAGCGATTCACAGCTGAGGTGGCAAAACCAGTTGGCATGGCAAATATTAACTATGCAATATATAAAGATGGCCTTTATGTGAGAGCTTGATAGAAAGTCAAGGGAAGTACTGTTGCTACATACAATTTCTTTTTGAGTACATTTTTGAAAAACATCCATTATTTTCATTTCTCTTCACAATTGTGCTACTTTGTTTTGGTATATTTCTTAACCCCCCGCGCCCCCATAAAAAAAAAACACAAAAAAAACACACACATTGAAGTCTAAGTTCAAATGCATACCCATTAGAATATACTGAGGTTATAATAATATAGCTGATTATTATCAATATCTGATCCAGTCCTTAGTTAAGTGCTGGAAGGAATAGCTAAACATACAGAATGTACAGAAGAAACACCAATATAACTTTCAAACGATTAAGGCAACAAACAATACTATTTTTTTTTTTTTTTTCCATTTAGGTTAACAAACCAAGACAGCATCTCTTCCTCCTCCAGATTGCGATCAGATGTTTTTCTTGTTGCACTTCCGAAAAAGACACTTTAAAACCCCCGAAGGAGCATCGTCCACATCTGTGTCCCTTTTGTATAATTTTGCTCTCCGTTTTCAACTCATCCAATACGAGTAACCAACCGTGCCGCTCAAGATAACAAAATATTGACCCAAACACCTCTTTAGGCACAGCCTGACAAAAAAAAAAAAGTGGAAAAAAATTATTTCCACTCCCTTGGGTTGCTTCAGACTCATGTAAGTGTCATGTTGCCTGAAGGCTGAGGCTCTAGCTGGCTTAGATTAATTTTTACTCCCCATAGTTCAGCCAGAGGGGTTGGCTCTAAAATCTTGCCCAAGTCTGGCATAAGTTACCAAACTCCCTGTTCCTTTTCTAAAATGTCAGTCAAACAAAGGAAAGACGAATACTTAAAGGCAGATGCTGAACCAGTTGCTCTTTAAGAACGCCACAAATTGCCTTGCTCCCGCCTGCTTCAGTGAGAAACATTAAGCAGCAAAGTGGCTTTTTTTCAGTTTGCGCCGCTCCAACTTTGTTGCCTGGTGGGAAGCTGATATTGCTGCGACAAGCACCAAGCTACACAAAAGGCAACCTTAAAGCCTCATCAAGCATGGGAGCAGAACAGCCCAACCTGAGATGAATTAATCAGCCGAATGGCTACAATAAAAAAAAAAAAACAGTTTATATGAAGTTTACATGTTAACTGTAGCATTAAAGACCAATAATCGATCCCCAAAGCATGAGTGAAACATCTGGTGCAGTGGTTAATTTTGCCGCTCGGGGACAAGGAAGAGCAGATGCTTTTCCTAAAAGGCACATAAGCACTAATGTGTGTGATTTCAGCTAAATATTTACGTCACAAGGCAGTAAAAGTTGCTATTAACCCCTTACCTGCCACCCTCAAAAAGCTTACACGCAAGACAATGGGGCAGTGTCATCATGACAGCTAAGAGGTAAATACCCTACATTCGTGTTAGAGACACAAATTAAGTCATAAAAAGAAAATCATAACAAACCAACCTTGAATGAAATGCTGCAGAGTAAGACTTTAAACCGCAGAACACAGTTTTGTCCACGTACTACGCTGAATTTCTGCAAAACGAATCACAGCCAAATCTTCTAAGACCTTATTAAGTGCAGCTGGCAACTGCTCCACATAGCTGAAACGAGTTGGCAGAGGCTCCTATCAGCAAGTTCAAATCCCTCTAAAAATGTTCCTGCTCATCCTTCGAAAACTGCATGGCATTGTGAGGGAGCTCTGCGAGCGTCCTTGCTCTCGATCCACAATTACGATCACGTCATTAGAGCATTCAGTCTCTGTTGTGCTACATACTGCTCCTCAAGGAGTTTTTAATTAGTTCTTCAGAATCGGATCGCTCACTTTGTTTAATGGCATAACAGGTGTCGGATAAAAACAAATTGTCTTTCACTGTGTAAAGCAAGCGTGACCACGAGATTAGACGGATGTATTCGACTTGTCAACAAGTTGGCCTTTGTACAGGCAGCATTAGGAAATATTGGGTTATGTTTGGGATTGAGACACAGTAACAAAAATGTGACTTCGGAAAAGACACATTCAGCTGGAAACAAAGTTATATTTAGAGAAAATGAAACGTTTAATAATACACAAGAATGCAGAACAGACACATCCCACTATTTTGAGATGTTGTTTCCTGTCACTGTTTTGTTCTTCCGTTTTGTAATAGTCAGATGCGTTATTGGCTTCGTTTTGTTTTTGTTTTTTTGACAAGTTAGAGGTTTTTTCAATTGGGGATGTCTGGATCAGTACTTATGTTAGACATACACAAAGAAAAAAAAAACAAGACGTCAAGAAAGGGATTTGCATTTGCATAGCCTTTATATTTAAGAGGGAAAAAAATATCAGGATATAATTTGTGATTTATCATAACAATAAACTCAGATTGACCACTTTTATAATCTATAAAAACTGACAGCAAGACTGAATTACTTTTGCTGTTAAGTTCTCACTGTCTGACAAAGAGAGCACAAATAAATATAAAATCATTTAAGTACCATTAAGTGACGACACTGCGTCCTGATTAGAAGCATAAATCTTCTACTGAACTAACTAGTTTACAGAGGAGATTATGCAATGATGAGTGAGTTTAATTTTTAGAGCCGTGTTTGTTTTAGGAGCTCTGATGTTCTTCCTCGACAGTTTTACTGCCAAAGATTTAAATAGGACTGCGCAGACACTAATGGATAAAAAAAAAAGAAAAAGGTTGGTATCACTTTTGAGTTAGACAATCCAGGGTATGAGATGTACTTGAATAGACCATAAAAACACATCTATTTGTTCTGGTCAGAGAGACCTGTCAAAACAATATGAGTGTATTGTCACGTCTCAAATGATGTGCATAGTTTTGAAGTGGTTGAATGCGGCAGCCAGCTGGATTTGGACATTTTGCTGAGTTTTCTCTCGTGCCGGTGACAATTCAGCTTGACCTTGTTTCAGGTGAGTACGTCAGTAAAGTGCAGAGCGAGCTGCGTACCTTTCGGCTGTCGAAAAATGTGTGTGCTGGCATAATGTTGTGGTTCAATCCACCTTTCTTTCTCCCCTGTACCTCCACAAACCTTTGACATTGTTGGCCATTTGGGTGACCAAAACACAAATGCTTTGTGGCGAAACATTTTTAAAATCAGCATAAAACAGCCTTTAAGCAGCTTTTGTAGAGTGGTGAGTTAAATATTAAAAAATAACTTGACAAATATGACTATCTTGAGAGACAGTTATACAATCGCCAGGTAATATTTTAGATCTAAAGACAAACAGTAGGTCTTAATAACTAACCCAAAGCAAATACAAGGTTACAGGTGATTGGAGTCATTAGAAACTTGAGGCTCGACTTGGATTTGCCCTTCAAAGACCTGACATGGACTTGGAAATAAAAATACTTTTAAACATCTCTTGTCGGGGGGTGCAGCAACACCAACAAAGAGCTGTCTAAAGATATGCTTGGTCTGATTAAGACCATTTACAAAGCACCTCAAGACATTGTTTTCAATGTGGATGTTGCTTCTTTCAAATCCATTTTAGGTTTACTTCTATAATTCTATGAATTAGTTTTGGCTTACAATAAATATACTTTTGCTTCTGAAAATGATTTTTTTAATGCTACTGCCTAATGAAATGTAGCATTTTCTGACGTGCCGAGGTGCTTCGGTTATTACCCACGCCATCGTCTTGCTTTTCTCCACTGCATCACAAGCATAAAAGGCGTATGAAACAAAGACAGATGAAATGATAAAATCATTTGTTAGATTTCCACAACACCTCTGTCTCTGCAACAACTTAAAATGTGATTTCGTGAGGCTATGCTTTCATGCCCAGCGCCCGCTGTGCAATTCGCCTTGGTTGAAACGCGCTTGATGAGCTGTATTACAAAAGCGAGTGGGAGTTTGACAGAAACAAACAAATGGAGGTAAAAAGGGGTGCAGCAGATATTTTTCCCATCTAACGTGGAAAACGTTTCATGGCAGAACCCTAAAAACCCGTACGCGATGATAACTGCAGAACAATTTGTGTTGACAGGAACCTAATGATATAGCAGGATGTAATCTTGTTTTATGCAGGAGAAATTTGACTTCAAACACTTTCAATTTTGTTTTAGATCAGACTCTTGTTTTGACATTAGTTGGGTTCATCTGCAATCATCTCATCCTGACAATGGAAAGATAGCCTTACAGTTCCAATGAATGTCAAATCAACACTTTTGATCATAGTGATTGGAGTTTTTTTGTTTTTAAATATTACAGAAGGATTAAAATTGATTCAGTGTCTGTATTTGAGTGATATATGAATTTATTGATGATATTTTGTGATTCACAGCATACGGGTAAAAGTCTTGAGGCAGATCATTTTGGGTAACAATGATCACTCAGTGCCACTCCATTGATTTGCACTGACCTTTCCTACTGTAAACACAATAAAGTCCAAATAGCCAAGAGACGAGACACCCCACAGAGTCACAGATTCCTCAAGTCCCTTTACTTGAGGCTTCGGGAACAATGACTCATGTGAATACTTCTCTTTTTTTTTTCTTCTCAAAATCAATGCATATTCGTGTCACTAAGATGTAGTAACAGCATCTTGCTAATCATTGTCATTTATTTATGCTGTCAATGGATTAAAAGTATCTCATGGGTCAAACTTTGTCTTCCCATGTTAACTGACAAAAGTCAAGTCTTTTTGACTTATTGTTTTTACGTTGTTTACATGTCTTCCGTTTTCCGTACCGACAAAAACACATTCACCTAAGCCAGCCAAAAGTTTAATACAAGCCACACAGAGAAGTCACGGATGGCTAATGCGTTATTCTTTTTCTTACTTTAGATGTCAAGTATGTGTCAAAAACGTACCATGGCGCTCACTGAGCAATACCTTTTAATAGAACAGAATGAAAGAAAGGAGTTTTAAACATTTGGGTAAATAAAATCCTACAATCAGGCATTTGGAAGCGACGACTTCCTTGGTCAGACACTCAGCTGGAAATGTGCTGCTGCTCCTTCATACATGATCTGCCTCACGCTCCACACAATGCAAACATCTTCTGTCAATGTGGACAGGAGGTCTATTTAAGATACAAACATCTTGGTCACAGGCTACTACTTCTCCTTGTGATGTCTACACCTTTTCAGCCCGTTCACAACCCACCCCTCGACCTGCTGTCTCTAAAGTATCTGTAATCCTCTCATCCGTGTCATAGAGGTTATTTAGGGTTCATGATCAGGGAAATATATGATGGAAGAGTAGATACCAAATGCATAACATTCAGTTAGGATTTACTTCACACTTATTGTTCTATTTTCTGTTCTTTAGAGTTTACCGTCGTCCCCAGCAGCCCCCCACCCACACTCTGAGTCCCTGCTCTTTAATTGTGTCATTTGCAAGTTTTCAAGGTTTGCAGAGAAATTTGAAAGTCAAACCAATAACACATTCAATCGCAATATGTAAAACTGCATCCGCCTTCTCTTTTATAAAAGACAAAAGTGATAGTTCCATCGCAGACTTTACTAAATATTTCCCACATCAGACAAAAAAAAAAAAACTCTGTTTGCACAGAACCTTAATACTCTTCAGAGCTGCGGCGAGACAAGCATACCAGAATTTACATTTCATAACAAAACATTCCTCATGAAATAGCAGTGATGGGTCGGCCCAAACTTCAGCATGCACAATTTGAACTTTAGTATACCAAGCTCAGTATGTTAGTGCACGCCTGCTAACTTTTTTTTTTTTTTTAAATCAGTGTCTCTTTGTCTCAATGGGCCTCCACTGGAAACAATGACAGGCAACTTGTTATCAATTTATTTTCTGAGAACAGATGAAGAGTAACACACCGTTAGCAGTCATTCATGGGGCATAAACGAGTTTGCTTTCATCGAAGGAGCAGCAGAGAGTGAGGCAGTGTGAGAAAACCAGTGGCACATAACGGAGGGGGGTTAGCAAAAGCAAAAAAAAAAAAAAAAAAAAGACTAACTACAGACTCAGAGGGAAGAAAGGGAATAAACACGGGCCAAGACTGACAACCCTGGAGGAGCCTAAAAAAAAAGGGGAAACATCAATCCAAGAAAGGATTGCAGTGGAGTGAACAAAGACTTTGTATACATAATCAAACTAAATGCAAATAGCGGTACCTGCTTCTGAAATGTGGTCTGTTTGTTAAGGCAACATTTATGGCCACAGTGGACAAATTCAAACATGCATGCTGTGAGATGTACTGTACACAAAGCTTCGTTTTCTGCTTCTTCATTTCTTCATTTCCTGCTCAGTGCACAACACTTGAACTGTAACCGACTCGCATTGTCTTAATCTGTGTGTAAATTGTTGTTTGCTCGACGTGCACAATTTCCGGAGGTCAACACAAACCACCTGCGCTATTAGCAGCTGCAAAGTTGCTACCTTATTGCTCCCAATAAGTGGCAGAAGTTAAGACAATCTGCAGAGGTCAGGGAGTGATAAATGTCACTTTAGAATGCATCTCGTGTTAGCGATGAAAGACTGAATTGCATCCTCAAGGCACAATATTCGCCAGTAATAAAACAATAAAAGCACGGGAAGAAAAAAAAAATCAAAGAAAAACATCATCTTCTTGTCAAGATATTATTTGCAGTTGGAGCCTGTAAAACCATGCCCAAACCTCTTCATCAACAGCCACATTAAATATGCAGCCTTTCTTCTGTCTAAGACATCTAAAACGTCAAGCTCAAGTCTGCTTCTGTCTTCCCAGCACTGCGTCTCTGAGGCAAAGCAGGCGCCATGAATGTGGGACAACAGTAGCTGCCCAGAAAGTGGAGACAAAGACATGGAGGCAAAGCACTCACCTCATAAGGCTTTACTGTAATCACACCCTCCGGCAGCACGTCTGCTCAGCACAGGAACAACAGGAGACGGGAGAGGGAGGCTGCATAAACACAGCTGTTTATGGGAAACTTAATTGAGCGGACGGTGATTGACAGCCTTCTATCCAAAGCTAAAAAAAACAACAACAAAACACACCTTATTCTGTCAGCTCTGTTGGAGATAACAAAAGAAAAAAATGAATAAATTAATAATAATAATAATAATAATAATAATAATAAAAAAATCCTCCCCAGCTGAGACATTTAAAGGCCAGCTGCTGGGATACTTTTTATGCAGTTGTTTTAATAATTGAGCTGAAGATGGAAAAGTCTGAGCCCGTGTGCCGTCTAAAGATAGACACTGCGCTTTGCTTTGTTGTCTTCTGCATGGCTGTGAAAGTGGATTAAACGGGCTTTAACATCAAGACGAGCTCTAATGAAACCCAATGGGGGAGTTAGCCTTTCTGTTTGGCCAGCTGACTCCTGTAAAATACCCATCACTGTCTCCTGCTGCATGCTCTTGAAGCAGGCTGCTGGTGCCAGAGAGCATCCAGCCTAATGACCGTGCTGCACAGATTTGTAAAAGTAATCAAACCTCCTGATTTCTAATGTTTCCATTGGTTTTAGTGGGATTCTAGGTAAATGTGTAGCATGCCTACTGGAAGTACTTTGCAAATTAACATGTTGCAAACATGTCTCTACAGCTTTGAACCTATAGACTGATTTATTTATTTTTTTGTTTTGTGCTTTTTTTTTTATGCCCATCCTTCTTTTCAAAACAGCTAAAGCTAAGTCAAATTGCATTCTGAGTATCTGTGAGCATTAATTTCCAAGTCTTGCCTCAGACTTCCAGTGGCTCAAGAGAGGCAGGGGTCCCTCATGTAACCGGTGGGTTGCCAGTTCAAAATGCTCATCTCAGTCGGTTTTATTGTCTCCTTGAGCAGGACACTTCACCCGCTTTGCCCTGCTGGCGGTGGACAGAGGGTCCGGTTGCGCCGATTAAATGGCAGTCTCGCTTCTGTCAGTCTGCCCAAGGCCGTCTGTGGCTACAACGTAGCTTACAGCCATCAGTGTGTGAATGTGTAGTTTAAATCCCTTTGGAGTCCCTGGTTTTAATAAAACACTGTACTTTTGACTGCATGTTTACGGTCACTGCCTTGCTGTAGGGGGAACTTTTAACCTTCTTAAGGTCTTTTGAACCTCAAGGCGATTTTCCTCCTGTCCACCCATCAATGCTGACTAGTTGACCTGCCACTAAATTAAAAAATGCCCTGAGATTGAACTTGCTGCCACCATGTTTTACCGTGGAGATGATACATTCGAACTGCTGTAGCCACATTTGCCATGGCCTCTAATTGGCTAATGGCAAACTTTGAGACTGTTGGGTTTTTTTCCCAACAACTTTTTTTCTTCTTGCCGTTCTTCGATAAAGGCCAGATTTTTAGACTCACCGTTGCTCTATTAAGAGATTCTATGGTCTGCTATATCTGCAGGTTGGCTCTCTTAATACTAAGCTACACCTGTGAGTGCAGGTGGACGACCATGGATTGTAGTACAATACTTTCTTTCCCTCATGACTGACTGGACAGTGTTTTGTGAGATGTTCAAAGCTTTGAATATTATTTTTATAACCTTAATACCTGGACACACTCTGCAAGAACAGAGAAGTCTCTCTTCTCTGCCAAAATAATATCACTCTGTTCTTGCAGCACTGCTTTTGAAGTTCTTGCAGCTTCTCCTGGACTCTCCGTCAAACAGAACAAATATTATATACACCATTTGCCGTAGGAGTGACCTGTGAGGACTACTCAAGAGTACCTAGCTTGAGTTCTTGTGAAGCATGGCCTGTTTGAACCTTGTTCTTGTTCTTGTCACCTTAAATAAAAGATAAAAGTTTTTTTCTCAATATGTATTGGCCTCAACACACTGCTTTAAACTTCTGCACAGACTCGTTCACTTACTTTCTCTCGCAGAACAGCTGCATTTATACTGAGATTCAATCGCACATGGTTGGGCTCTGTTTCTAATTAGGCACCTTCTGATTGTGGTAGGATATCCTGGATTTTATTAAGAGGTATCAAAGTAAAGGGAGCTGAACAAATGAACACGATTCATACCAGATGGTTGTTTTTATACAGATTTGGAAAAAAGAAATGTTTCGCTTTCCTTAAATACCAGCAGACATATACAGATACTCTTGACACTGGCTCCTGGTAGTTTTTAGAACACATTTTGAAGTATTCATACGACTACTGCGCAATACTGAATACTACAGTATTCACACTACACACTGCTACTGAGCATTAAGTAGCCAGCATCTGGTTATCTAAGGCAGCCTTTGATTCCAGACTAAAATCTTAAGGTGGGCAGAATATTTCAGCTTGAGGCTCCAAGGCTGCAGAAAAGTTTGCCTCCAAGACACTGCTTTGATTCTGCAGATGTGTTAATAAAGCAGCTGAAATCCATTCTGATTTGAGCTTGGTATACTGTTTGTTACTTCATTTTTCAGTAAGGCACGTTTCCTCGAAGGAAGCTCTTAAATGTGTTGTGCTTAATTTGTGGGATGTTGAATTTTATGGTTGTAACATGACAAAAGCTGATAAAGTCTAAAAGGACTGAATACTATCTTCTTTGCATATTTTTTTAAAATTAAGTTTACTATCTGAAGTGAAGCTTGGCGTTTTAAAAAAAAATATTGCCTCAGACTTTTGGTTTTGCTTTTCAAATATCAAAAAGATGACGATCTTGCTGGAACAGTGAGACACGTTAACACATTTTGTCTACTGAAGAGCCACAGCTGCAGACAACAAGCACAAGCCAACCTAAAATTCATTCTACAAATCCATCTGAATCCCATTTGTTTGTCCCACAAAATAGACAGCATCCAAAGAGCCTGCACTGAGCCATCCAGACCTCTGTCACAAGGGTCGGCGCTCTCACTGTCCTGCCCTCCACCCACAGCCCATTTGCGAAAGTCATCACCGTGATCAATACAATAACTTCGGCTCCCCTTCAAGCACAACAAAACTATCTATCAAAAGAAGAAAGCCTAAAAATATATATATTATTGACCACAGCTCAAACAATACATCACTCCTTGAAAGCTCTATTGTGTTTTCTCCTTCACATGTCTTTTTTTTTCGTTTTTTTGGAGGTGGAGGACTCTCCTCTGCTATGTTTCTCACCAGAAAATGCAGGCAAAGTCGTAATATCCCTCCCCCCCAGTTTACACCTTAACGGGCCTTACCTTACCTTCACTAAGGCACAAACTTCATTTCACAGCTCTGCAAGCAAGGATTTGTTGACTTCTGGAAAGGAATACACCTTGATTGTGTGTGTTTATGCAACACAATTCAACTCAGAGCCACAGAGGTTCACAGTCACGGTGTAATGCTTTGTGATTTATGCACAACTACTGGAAATGTCAAACTAGCACCCTGGCTTCTGTTGTGAAGAATAACTGCTGGCCAGAAGGAAAATATTTGTACCATGGCACAGATGCCATTCGCTCTGCTCTCGCTCGTTATGCAGCACAATGTCAAAGAACCCCCCGTCACATTCCTTCACATTGCCATCTACGGCCTTCATAAATAAGCAATAAGACTAATACATGAAAGCCATACACTTGCCATGTAAGGAGACCATTAATTTTCTGCACGGTCCGAAGCTAAGCAGAGAGAGAGAGAGAGAGAGAGAGAGAGAGAGAGAGAGAGAATACGCAACTTTTAATACCCCCCCCCTACTAATTATAACTTTCACTTTTATTTATTCAAAAGACTAACGCATTCATCTTCTTTTTTTGAGTGTTTCCAATTAACTTCACAAAATACTACTCTCTGCGTCGTATTTTGGGAGAAGCAACAGAGCGCTGAGGGATGGGCAGGGATGGATGCACCGGGGGGGATCATCAGCAGCAGCGGCGGCGGCACTTGTTTGTCAAACTTGCAGTCGAATAAAAACGGATTACATCGAGTTTGGTGTAAATAACCTGCGCGAAGCTCTATCACTTTAGACTCATCCACAAACAAAACAAAACAAAAAAAAATCAGAGAGTATGACACCTCTCAGCAAGTTTTAAGTGCGTCGAGGAAAATTTGGCACATTTACGCAGCTTCTGGAATCGATTCTGTTGTACAAACGAATCGTTTTCGCTCAGTAATTATAAACTTTCGTTACTTACCTCACATCAGTCATTAAAGTCAGCGGTCGCATTCAGCAGAAGCAGAAGATAAAATGACAATCCATTCAAACTCCTCAGTCCGTGTTTTTGGCTCCGGTGGCTTCGCCGGAATTCCAGTACCGTCCGGTCACACACGAAGCGCTAGCGGCATCTCGCTGGCCAGGTTCTCCACCTTCCACGCTTGCCGAGCCCGTGGCTTAGGCGGGGATGAGAGGAGAGGAGCACAGTGGGATCTCCAAGGGCGCACGGGAGAGTCACTGCGTCAGGATTGGCCAGGGGGAGCTGTGACGCACCGACAGGTGGCACACCAGTCGGATAAAAACAGTTCGGCTTCATTCATGCGCAATGGCTCTGGGGAGGCGAACCGAAAAACACATTCAGCCAGACAAGCACCGTCTTCCTTGTTTTAGCGCTTAAAAAAAAAAAAGGAAACGAAAACTACAATGAAGAGAGTTTTTAATTGAGGTCATATATCTTGACTGCGGTTTGGAGAAAATAAAACAAATGGCGTCATTTCAAACGATTGATCACGCACAAGACAACACGGAGAGTATGTAATAATTATAAAACAAAGCAAAAAATATATATATATTTAGCTATTAAAATGGCATAGCAATTTAACTACATTCCATTTTAGATTTTAGTAAATATTTATAAAATGAAATAAAGTATGTTGAACAGTTAAAAATGTAATTTGTTCAAATTAGTCATTTTGTTCAACACATTCATTCACCAAATTAGTTTAACAAGCTATTTATATGATTGTTGTACTCAAATTGTTCCAATTCAACTGAGCTGATTTTTCAGTTTATCTATATTAGTGGCTGTTCATAATAGGTCTCATTTTAAGGGCTTTAAAATAAACGGATCTGATTTAGTCAGTTCAATCCAGTCATATCGATCAATAGAAATTAATAAATATTAGATTTCATGATACAAAGCAGTCAAACTCAGTTACTTACTTGTGCAAAGAAGCCCAACCAGATGCATGGAATCGAGATTGTACAGCAGTTGTTCCTCTCAAGACAGTGAAAAAGTTTTTACATAACGTCTTTAAATTTTTCAGCAATCCTTCTTACCGAGCACTTTTGTGGGAACGTCGGAAAAGAGAATTCCCTTTTCACGCAAAGGACCTCCAGCATAACTTGGCTCAGCGTGAGCGGCCATCTGCTCCAACAGAAAGACAGAGCAGACACTCGAGCAACATGGAAGCACTGTTCCAGGAGTTCTCTCTTCCTTAAAGAAAAAGTCGAGGGTTGTCGGCAGAAGTGGCTCATTTATGTGGATAACTTGGTGGATGAATTATTGTAAAGTGTTTTGGAGTTGTTGGACTTGATAAAAGCAGGCCGTTTTCCATTTACACATTACATTTTACCCATTACACTGTTGCATGAGAACAACGTCCCATGTCTAGCATTATTGCAAATGATTTATATTCTAGATGGTCATTTTCTTGCTGGAAGGTGAACCTCTACCCTTCTGTCAAGTCCTTTCTCATCCTCTAACAAGTTTTCTTCAAAGAATGTTTTGTATTTTACCCAATCCATCCATCCAATGCTTTCCATAATCTGTGAGCAGCTTCCCTGTGCCTGCTAAAGGAAAGTCTAAGAATAATATAGTGCTAGTTTCATGCTGGGAATGGACAAAGTGCAATGTTTTGCACTGGTCAAAACAGAGCATCTTCTTTTTGCACCCCCTCCCCCCCCACCCAGGCAAATGGCCAGATTTCTGGAATACATAACTAATAGCGGTCCCAGCTATGTTTTCTATAACTATTATGTTTCTCCCCCTTTCCAATTAAGCACCACTTCACGATTTGCCTATCAGAAAAAAAAAAAAAAATCCCATGAAAGCATTTTCAAGATGGCAAAAGTTCTAAATGTATGAATATTGTTTTTGTTCAAGGCACTGTACATCTGGTGGCTGCAGGGATGTGGGAAATGAACCCTTCAAACAAAAGCTTCCTGCTCAGCGTCGTCACGGCAGCCCACTGGACTACATTTCCTGTCCCACTGCATGAAAATGCAGAATGGTGAGAGGTACCGAGCCAACTTCCACTAAAATATGCAATACTCCCGTCATCCTAACGCCGTGTAGACTGGTTGACACTCTACAAGCGCGTTTTCCCCCATCGGCAGTTGTTTTGCATCCTGTAAGAAAAGAGCCGCTTCTTTCCATCTGGATGGTCTGTGCATAAAACTGTCTGCTGTAAATAAATGGGGAGGATAGAAAGTTGGTTTTATACAGTTCAACTTGGGTTTGATGTAAACCAACGTAAATGTTTCTGTGACTGCAGGTGTGAAAATATATTTTTGTTGCAATATTGACATGAAAGGCAATTTATCCCCTTGTTGTGTAGCAGCAGCCAGACAGAAAACTCTGCAAGAAGACACATCTAAAATTATGGAGGAAAAGCTGCTGTTCATGAAGTTCAGCTTTTTTAATTTGCTATATTTTACCTTGCCAGTCAAGGTAAAATAAACCTTAAGTCATAAATAGTAAAAAAAAAAAAAAAAGAAAACTCAAGGCAACAACTTTCCATAGGTGCCTCCTGCAATTTCACACCGTCCGACTCCTGAAGAACTGCATGAACAGCCTGATAACAGAGTAACTGTCAACCACTGCACTGAGATATCGCTTTAATTCTAATATGATCCGTTCAATCGCCTCCTGAAAGGTGTAAGCAAAAGCCGAAAACAAGGAATTTTAAACATTTGAATAAATGTTTACTTGCTCGGCATCTGATCAAGTCGGCTGAAGCTTTTGAGATTCTGCAGGCAGTCGGAGCTCCAGACAGTTAAGCTAAAAAAGATAAATCCTTTCTCAGATACATGCTTGTCCAATTCTATTATAGCCCACAGGGAATCACAGTCAGTGAAAAAGAGTAAAGAGCTCAAGACTGCAAGGTAAAGATATGATCTGGGAAAAAAGAAATCACCACAAATGTTTGTTATACTAACTGCACAATAAAGCCATAAGGAATATGAGAAATGCCTAAAAAGGTCACCGCATTTCAGAGGCAGTTCAACTCACATTAGAACCAAAAACATGCATTTTACACACAGGTGATAAAATATATATATATATATATATATATATATATATATATATATATATATATATATATATATATATATATATATACACATTTTCACTACAGAGAAATTATTTGTGAGATTTTTTTTCCTCTTTCTTATAAAAAAAAGGGACACTCTCCTGAGAAGCATTTTCCTTCACAGGGAAGTTTCCTTTGTCAATACTAAGGACACACCATGAATGATAACTGAAAATATATTTAAAAAAAACACACAATTGAATTAGAACCCCCATGAATAGAAACTTTTAAGATTAGTTTATTAAGAAGACAAATAATTATTTCATAACTTTTTGCACTTATAATTTCCTCAGTGCCACATGTGGATATTTTAAGGGCTTCCAGGGCTTTCAGAGGACAATATTAGGAAACAAAGACAGACTCATTTTATTTTTATTGTGGTTTTCTAAAATGTAGGATACGGCACATTTACCACTGTGTTGCATCAGTTTATTTTCAGTAGACCATAAGAACTAATAAACAGAGGGGTGCAGTGGCTGTAAGTTAAAACGTGAAGGGTTTTCCTGTGGCGGCTTACGTAATATTTCATTTACTTATTTGTCGTTATCTTATTTTCCCTGTTCCATTTGTCTCATTTTGTGAGACACAAGTGTAGTGGTAAGACGGCGTCTACTGTGCTGCATTAATGCAGAGTTTATACATTGGTTGACTGAAGTAAGAGTGAATATTTGACGACAATGAAACATCAAATAGAAAAAAAAAACAATTTTATTTGCAATTTTGGAATAATAAAATCAACATGAAAACTTCTTGCGTCACTGCTTTAACCTTAAAGGATTTTCTTTTTGCTTAGAAATTATAGCCTCAAATACAGAGTGGTAGATGTGATTTCACAGTGTGAGTAATATCCAATCATTCTGCTCAAACCTTTGCACGGAGTGGCAAATTGAAACCACTAAAAGTAAAGAATCACATTTTTACTAGACCTTTAGTATTAACAGAAGCGGCATTCACAAAATGAAAAGTAAACGCTGCCATACATGTCTTGGTTTTGACCTCCAGCGGTGACGGCACAATAAAAAACAATCTCTCTTTGAATGTCTAGAGAGGAAGACAAATAAGTATCAAATGCACGTTTTCATAGAACCGCATTTGTGAATGTTTGTGCTGGAAAAATTAGAAGTCGTCATCCCAGGAGCAATTTCACCGCGTCTGTGTGTGTTGTTTTTGTCTGCATGCGACTCTTTTTGACAGAAGCAATATTTGCATATGAATACCAATAATGGGGAAAATTCTGAGGCAATCCCCACTCTGTTTTGCTGCTCCTCTATTATTCTCTAATTTTGTTTGGTTTTTAGACCCACGCTGCTTATATCATGTCCAATGTTTTTCTTCTCTTCTTTTACAAGCAACCTTTCAGCTTTCTCATACCATAAATAAGTAAATCCTGTGTCTATTCCCAAAGAGCTTCATATATATATATATATATATATATATATATATAATTATTTTTTTTTGACATTTCTTCACTGACATTGATCATAGCCTGATTTATCATTGCCACTGTCATCCCATTCCTTTTCGAAGTTGTTAAAAGAATATACAAGTGAGCCCAGTCTCCCTCGATTGCCTTGTAGAGCTTATTTGCCACACAGTCTGTCAGTCAGACTCTGGGCTTATCACCATAAAAGCTCTTCAAAGTGAATCTTGTTGCATGAAACATTTGGCAACATTTTTCTCAGAAATGTACAACGTATGACAGAGAATTGCTCACATGATGTGGAAATCTTGGCCAAACCGAACCACGGGATTGCACTGCATCCGAATGCTGTTGCTCGCCTGAGTCACAGCAGCTCATTTTATAAGGAAACCATGAGGAGGACAATCAGTCTGTCACACCTGAGAGGTCAACAGCCCGCTTTCAGACGTTGCGCCTCATCGTGACAAAGATTAATCACAATCAAACGGAGCTGAACACAGAGAAAGCGCTCCGTCGTCTCGAGAGGCGCAGCGTAATGGTTGAATTCAATAAGCTTTCAGCTCGGCCTCCATTCAGTGTTGTGTTTGTTTCAAGCGGAAAAGCAGAGCGAGAGACAAAATTTACAGTTTGTCTTCATCGATGCCTGTGCGGCAAAGATGGATGGAAGTGGCGAGGCTCAGTTGTCATTTATGCATAAAGATGTACAAGTCGAACGTATAAAGGCAACGTTGCACAACGTGATCAAATAGCAGTTACAGCAATACATCCGACTGCTGCCAACATCCTTATGCCTAATGCCACACAGTATATCTTAAAAAGTGAAGGAGCCTTGTTGATTTGGAGCATTATCTTTGTCCCAAAGTTTACTGGTGTAAGCAGTGGCTGTTTGCTGCATATTTGTTTGATATAAATGATGAGTAATGCAACTAAGTTGAATGCATTTCATTAAAATGTTCGTGTGATGGACAAACAATGTTCTTTTTCCACATTTTTGACAAATAAAAATCGAAAGGATGTTATACTCATTTGTATTCAGAACTCCTCTTAGAGCTTTACATAAAATCCTTTCATTCCAGTAACATCTGCCGTCTTTTGATGCATATTTATACGAGCTTTGCACATGCAGAAATTAAAATGTCATCTTCTGTGTAAACATCGCAGATTGGGATGAGAATGTCTGAACAATAGATTTTAAGTCTTACCAGTATTTCCCTTTAGATTTAGGTCTAAGCCACACTAACTTATACTTTGATTCAAACTATTATAACCGTGGCTATGTTTAGTGTCTTTGTGTTGCACAAAAGCGAAACCTTCAATTTTATTTCAGTTAACATGTCTTCCATCATACTGCGCTGTGTTTACCTCTGTCTCCCCATCCTGTAGACTCCGCTGAAGTTTTACATTTCGCCCATTCACTAAATCA
The DNA here is from genome assembly GCF_051168715.1 of Poecilia mexicana. Taxonomy (NCBI): domain Eukaryota; kingdom Metazoa; phylum Chordata; class Actinopteri; order Cyprinodontiformes; family Poeciliidae; genus Poecilia; species Poecilia mexicana. The sequence continues at coordinate 12,251,424 of NW_028263384.1, read as the reverse complement.
GCTTTAGTGAATGCACTAAAGCTGATTTAGCTTTAGTGCATTTAAAAACAGCACAGAAAACATTGTTGTTCACAACTCCTCGTCCTGTTTGCTGTCTGGCCCAGTTGACACTCAACTGGAGAAATCAGACTCAATGTGAGAAATCAAAGCTGCGACACAGAAGGAAGATGAGGACACTGGTGTCACTTTGACAGTTAAAGGGTTAAAGTAAAAGCCACCGTAGGGTTGTATTTGTTAAATAGAACATGATTCAGAGTTACCTCACACTTTAAGGCATGTTGCATAATGTGTCCTCCAGAAAACCCCAAGCTACTGTGAATACGGTCAGATAAAACTAAATGACTGTTAATATGAACTCTTGTTCTAAATGCACCAATGTAGCAGCTGATTGTGTAAGCAGCGTATCGCTCTGAATCATTTAAATCGGGTCAGTTCTTCTGTGTGTCATTCCTATAGAACAAAAGTCAGATTATCGTGGGTTTTAATTAAAGCCAGAGGAATAAGCTAATTATCACTATCAATGGTATGGAACATCCCCTTCAGATAGAGAACATGCATCTAATTATCTTTTGACCTCTCTCTCTTCCGTCAGTAAGCTCCTCAACAAGTCTGCTATCAACGCACATCATGCATGAGCTCGAAAGTCAATAATTAATCCGAAAATTTTTGCTGCCAGGATTCTTCACCAAATCACATCCACTGGCATTTCTCCACCTTACAAGCTCACATGGGGACGGACCGAGGCTTTTTCATACTTCGGATAACTTGGAAGCACGGCTCAGAGCGTTGACAGACTCGGATGAACCATGTCTGCCACGAGCCACAACAACCAGCAACACAAAGCCAAACTGTATAAATCACCTATTTATATCGGCGTGTCATAGAGCGACCACTTGCTCACCATATGTTGCTTTGTCTCTCTTCCCCAAGTCCCCCCTGCTCTATTCTTCACCAAATGATTTCCCAGTTGTACACCTGGCTACTCAAAAACTCTCCCCGCGAAACGCTCTCAAAACGAAACCGGCCTGATGATATTTTTAAAGAGCGCAACTCAAAAATGCTAACTTTTGAAGTGCGCGTGATAAAGAATAAGTGTGCGACGGTGAAAAGGAGAAAAAGAAAAAGAAGCGACGTCAGAACAAGAAGTGAATGGATGGAGTGAAACGGAGCCCACATTCTGCATCTTCAAACCTTATATGTGCTGGATAAAAGCTGAACTTTAAAGATCAAAATAAAGATATTTATCCCTTTTGCCTCCAGAACAGATTCTTGGCTTCAGCGCACAGAACGAGCACGTATGCATGTCCACCTCTGTGCACCTGCTTTTCCTCTGCTTATCTGGCTGCACTTCATCATATTAAGTGCTGGTAAATGTACCCTCCTCCTCTTCCTCCTCCTGCTCCTCGGCCATCTGAATAAAGCCCACATCTGGTCTGAATTGTTGGACTCATTTTATCTCCTCGTGTGGTGCTAATCATAGCTATCCCAGCTGGGCTTACGGGATAATATGGGATCGTAGCGCTTTGATGGACAGGGAGGCAAAGTTCTGCCACCAATTTATCGTGATGTTAAATTAAAGTTTGACATGATGGAGTGCGCGTCTCCTGATGTTGCTCAGAGCTAGATTAACACAGTGTCATACAAATAATGAATGGATTTCCTGCCTACTCAAGAACAAACGAAATATGTTAAACTTTATTGAAATAACAACATAGTGAGATGTTTACACAGAAGAGATATGTGAATCATTGTAAATCCAAAACATAAAAAATATATATCTTGCTTCCTTCCTTTTTAAAAGAAAAGGCTGAAAATATGCCACATTTTTGGTTCAATTTAATCACTTTTAGGACTTGTAAATTTGTCTATCCTGGAGGTCGCCCTTCTGACTAGAATTTTTTTGTAATTTATATTTTAAGAAGAGCTTAAAATGTTAATATTTTCCATTGAATTGGTGATTTTTTATTATTTTATTTTTTTTACCCTACCCAATGTTGGCAGCCAAATTTGCACCATTTTCAAATTGTAGACATGAGTCCCAGAAAATTGTTCCAAGGATTCACATGAGTCCTGGGTTTCACTTTGAATAACCCCGATTTAGATCAAAGAATAATCCTGTGCTGGAACGACCTGGTTAAAGTACAGGCCTAAATCCGGTAGAGAATCTGTGGCAAAACATAAAAATGCTTGAAAAGCTCTCTGTTGAATTTGATTTGGCTTGACCTACTTTTGCAGAGAAAAAAACTTTTCTATCTCTGGATGTGGGAAGCTGGTAGAGATATTCCTCAAAAGACTAGAATTTGAAATTGAAGCAATCAAGTTTATTTATGTGTGTGTGTCACATTTCAGCAACATGGCAGATAAAAGTCATATCGTGAAAACATTAAAAAAAACACAAGCACATCATATAGTCAACAGATGTAAAAACTATTAACAGACATTACATTTTGTCAAGTGTCATCATTAGAATCATCAATACATATTTAATATATTAACAAGTGAAAAGTACTTGTAATAAATATTGACAGTCATTTTCCTTTCACTTCCCAATTATTTACCACATATGAATACATCTGCAAGGTTTTGTTGTTGAGGCCTAATTCCATGTCGACAGATTAATTTACCAGGGGGATTTTCACTTGCCAACATCTTCCACAGTTAATGTCTAATCTGTCAAAAATCCACATAAAATGCAGCAACTGTTGCAACAAAAAAGCAACATTTATATGCTAAAGCTACTGTGCTGTATTTCATCAATAACACCAGGAGTTTTTTTGCTACGTCCTGTAAAAAGTGCCATGAAGCAATAAGACCAAACGTAAGCGAATTACTTCGGTCATCAGAAATGTGTGCTATTTGCAGTTTGTGGGATACATTTACATGCCTTAATTTACCACATTACTCCTCTATTGTAAGGGATAAATGGATGCTGTGCAGCTAAACCTGTAATACTGTAGCGTACAATGTTTTCTTCTCCCAAAGATCTTTGAAGATACTGTTTTGGCTCTACTGTATCTGGCAAGTATTTTGCAACAGGCTTCACAGAGCAGACTAGGGAGTCAAAGCTTATGGCGTTAGATAGGCTTGTGGATATCTGGAGCAACACTGTGCAATAAAAAGCTAAAACCTCACCAAGAACAACTTATCCCTTTCAAATTATTTTGGCAAATGTCTTGCTTCTCACACAAATTATTAGCTCCTCTCAGCGTAGTTATCTCAAATATGACGGCTTAACATAGCCAAGTGCTTTTTGATCCAGAAGAAAGGAGTCAACTCGGGGCACTATGCAAAAAATAAAATTAAAAAAATAAAATAAAGCAAGCCCTCCTCAAATTAGATCAAATTCACTGTGATCGATGATATCTTAACAATGGTCACAAATGAAAGATCCAAAGTCAGGCAGAAGAGAAAGTGGAAATTAAAAATGTATTTACTTCATGAACAATGAATGAGTTTCAGTCTTTTGGGAAACTTCCTAAATAAATAAGACCGGTAAAGTGGAGCCACAGTCTTGCGCGCGCACACACGCATACACGCACACACACAAACAACCCGCCAAGAGGAATATCTACTGGGTCTCTACCAAGACCTCCAACAGAACAAGGAGGCCATCTGCCTCAACTTGCAGGAAGAGGTTAGAAGTGTAAGAAAAGGGTATGAAAACACACATGAAGCAGGCAGCTTATTCTAGGAAGAAAAATAAATAAATAAGATGATAATATCAGAAGCAAACAACTCAAACCAGATATTTACATACACTGCATAAAAAGACTCAAACTTCTGTTCCCATCGTCTGGCATTAAATCAGAGAAAAATTTTCCTATTTAAGTGAGTCGGACTACAAGATTTTTTTTTATAGTTGCTAAATGCCAGATAAAGAAGGGAGAATTTCTTTAAAAGAAAAAAAAAAAGCATAATTTTCTTTGAAGATGATAACTCATGAAAAAGTCATGACATCTTGACATTATCACTCCTAAAAGTTATAGTGATCATAGTGTGCTTAAACCTCTGAGCCAGAAGTTATGGATAAAATCTGATTCAACTGTATTCATGTGAAGAGCACAGTGCGTAAAAGACAGCAAATTATGAAGGGATGCTGGCACCGCTTACTTTATTATTTATTAGGCCAAGATTTCCTAAATGAGTCTGACTTAAAGTAAGGCAGTGAGAAAAGAGGTTTGTTTTCTCATGCAGTGTATGAAAACGTAGCATTTCCACTAAAAATATGAGTAGATAGTTCCTGCCTTGTCTGCAAATAGCACATGCAGCATTTAGGCTATACAACATAGCTCCCCTGTTGAAATACTTCTAAAGTTTTACTAGAGTTCATAAAAAATAATGCACAACACATTGGTCGCTCTGCACAAACAGGATGATTTGTTGTTTTTACCTCTTTCACAATTTGCTTAAGACCGATAATAAGGGCGCGAAGCCTCTGAGGTCTCGCGCATGGACAAACAGGAAATCGTGAATCTGTACAATTTGAAATTCCACGCTTGATCCGTTTCATCAAGTTTCAACTGTTTGATAAATTGCCGAGTGCCACACGTTGATGCTCGCAGAATATATTTATCGTCTATGCACTGCGTTGGGTCTCTCTTAAAAGGCATCTTAGAGCTGTGCAGTCTGTTCACAGAAAATATAACAGAGCTATACTTAATGCATCTTTAAAAAGGTTAATACATCTTTAAAAAAAAAAAGAGCATCAATATTGCAATTGAGTTCATCTCATTACAGATGGGAAGAAACCTCAGCTTCAGCTGCCTCGACTTTCTGGGTGATTAATCAATCAAGTCACTTTCGGGCTTTCTTAGTAACAACCCGCATTTCCGTGTCTCCGTATTAGTATCACTTTTCATCTGTGGCACGATTCTGTTATCTGTTTAGGATCACTCTTCCTTGTTATCGGTTCAACCACTGAAGACTGCCAAGAGACCGCCACCAGCGGGAGGACGGACACAGCGTGTGCTGCAGGTGCAAATAACATCTGCGAAGAGAGTGCTCACAAAAACAGGCACAGACAAAAGCACAGAGATAGGGCCAGTCGCCCACTCTCAGGGATGAGCTCCCACTGGTCTTATCTTTCCCCCATGTAAGCTTATTGCTTAATACAATAAACATGAAGTACTTGGAAATGCAGTTGTGGATTTTTTTTTTTTTTTCTTTTTGGTGGGGCACAAACAAAGCATAAAGACAAAGAAAAAGCAACTGGTTAATGTATGTTGTTTCTGTAGGGCGTAAGTAGGAGTTGGGGGGGGGGTAAGGCTCTTGTAGAAAGAAATCATACTTTCTGTTCTTTTAAAGGGTTTTAAGCTACAACATAATTGCTTGTTTTCTTTTCTCAAATGCAGGGGAAGCCCACTGTGTAAAGGCAACCGCTATGGGCGCCATAAACGAAGCAAGAAAAAGAATTAAATAACTATTCTATGTGAAACTTAAAGATGATAATTTCCTAATCTGACAGACTCTACAGTAATTTAGCTGCACATCAAAGAGTAACATTTATGATGCTTTCATTGTGTTTTAGTCTGCATAACCCCGAGATCCAGACTTCTATTCAGTCATTCAACTTAAAGAAATCAGGAGATTATTAGAAAACAGAAAAAGAAAAGAATAGAAAAAAGAAGGGTGCACAGAATAGAAACACAGCAAGGACACATAATGATACAACCATAACACAACCCATCCCTCCCTCTCTCTATCCATCCATCCAAACCACTTATCCAAGCGAGGTTTGGCTCTACCCTGGGTTTCCCCCAGTCAAACAAACAAAAATAATCTCCTAAGGGAAACATCCATTGGTTGAACATCTTGAACCGACCTGAACCCTCCTCCTCAATCCTTACTGCATAAGTTTCATCTCCTTGTTCCCAGCATCTCATTCTTTTGATTGGGACTGTTCACATATTTGACAATGGGTTGATATTAACCCTCAGTATCAACCGGGTATGTTGATTTGAGCGTCAGCGATATGGCACGATGTCTGATGAAAAATTGGCCACATGGCAAAATGTAGACAAGGTGCAATTACAGGACATAGTAGGCAGCCACCTGCCCTGGATCAGGTAGACAGACGATAATTTTATTTAACCCACGATTTCTGCATCGTCGTGCTGCATCAGAAATATTCATTTACTTGTCTATGCAGTGTTGCCAGGAGCCTGATGTGTATCCCTGATTCATCATTGGCTGAAACAACGATACACTTTAACAATCACTAACAGGGTTCTAATTTGGACAGACAAAATTATGGGAAATCCATGTTTTTGGACTGTGGAAGGAAGCTGGATTACTTGGAATGAGCTAGTAAACTCCCTGCAGGAAGATCGAATGTCAGGATTTGAATCAGGACCTTCTTGTTGTTGGGTAACTGTGATGAACAACTTTACTACATGCAGCCTCATTTATTCATGTTTTTATTTTGGGGTTTTGACTAGGCGTCTTCTTCAGCCTTGTGTATACTGCTGGGTTTCCACATCTTTCAGTACATCTGGATTGCATATTGATTACACTTTAGTTCTTTTCACGTCTTTCACCTCCATTTCCAATTTCCCTGCATGAAATCCCATGAAGCTCACAACTAAAGCCAAGAAAACAAAAAAAACACACACACACACATCTATTCAAGACTTAAATTCCCTCTCTATTTCCACAACACAAACTGAGCCAAGTTTTAAAAACAATTAAGGAGTTGCTTAATTAAAGGACTCCTAAATAGCTGCGTGAATGTGTCTTGCTGCGTGTTTGTGTCGTTTCCTTAAGTAAACAAAATGCCATAAGGCGGCGTGATGTGTTTGTCTTCCCTATTAGAGTAACAATGAAGGGTTGTGACATGCTGGTTGCTTTCTCTAAATTAGACTGTAAGGAAGCAATTAGTGCTGCGTAGAACAGTTAAAATTCCCATCTCCTCCTGTGCCAATCATCATAACACAATTTCAGCTTGTAAATTAAGTCTAATTTGTTGAGAGAGTAATATGGCTGAGATCTAAAACTGGGTTAAAGTCACTTCTTTTCTTAATCCCGCATTAAGTGATTTCCAGTCATTCCCTTGAAAAAGAAATGAATTAACAAAACATTTATCTCTACCACTTATTGATGGGAGTCCTCATTCCACTCACTTATGCAAACCGTGGCGTAAACCGAGCAATGAAGACGGAGACGCGGCTGAGAAAAAACACAATTGAATCCAGAGTGATTACTTTTGAGATGAGCATTCGCAGGTTAGAGCAGCTGAGCAAAGTCTCCAGATAAGACGCGTAGAGAAGTGTATAGGTAGGGAGAGCTTATAGAGGCGATAAAGGCAGGGAGCAACGAGAGCACAGATCTTATTAGCTGCAAAAGTTGACAATGAAAGGCGAGCACTCAGGACGGATAATGAGAGCGATCGATGGATGTCTGAATGTTGGAGAAGACGAACCACGGAGAGGTTAAAAATCATTATCTGAAAGGCCAGCGCAGCCAGCTGACCAACCGACTGCTGCTCCGATTCAAACATCAACTCCACTTTGTCTGCATTAGATAATTACAAAAACACAGGTGCTAATGAGATTTTTTTTTTTTTTTACAGGACTTAGAAAGTCTTCATCCCAAAGGTACTTTTAGTCACCTTTGGAACGCGGCAGCAACCCTGATGAGATCTCAGCAGGCTATTCCAATGAAAAAAAAAAAAGTAAGGAAGTGTTAATTATGCTGCTGTTTACAAGAACAGCATTTTAATTTGGATGTGTGTAAATTGGCAAAAACTGACCCATGTCAACATTAACACTAATGACACTCATCCATCAACAAAATGGTAACATGCAGTAATAATGCGGGCTTTGTAAAAACTAAACCATAGAATAAGGGTTTCTCCATGTGTTTCATTTAAAAATAAAAAAGTACAATAATAACAGTATAATGCAATAGAATAGAATATAACGTGCTGGTGTTATGAGGTGCAGCAGTTTTGCTTCAACATTAAATGCTGCTTCTTAATCTTTTAGACAGTTGTTGCGTTTCTTTTTAGATTCTTGCCAGATTAGATATTAGGTGTGGAAGGTTTCAGTAAGAGAAAACCCCCCAATGAATAGTCTGTAGGCCTAAACACCAAAACCTGAATAAAAACAATTCTTACTGCTTGAAATCGTTTATATTTTGTCATATCACAACAACCAGCCTTAATGTATTTTATTGGAGTTTTGTGTGGAAGATCAACGGAAGGAAGCAAATAATTATGAAGTGAAAAGGAAAATGAGACATGACTGTCAACATTTTTTACTCTTTACTGAAGTCGAGCACGACTTTTCATGCACTACATCAAATCACTCTTGGATGAATACGTTTATTTTAATTGCACGGCTGTAGCTGCGTTGTGAAGCTCAAGGACAAGTCGGTTCAAAGTCCCCAAGTCGGGAGAAATGCTGCATCGCGTGTAAATCGTTTGTGCAATCCTCCTCAAGAGGAACTCTTCTTTCGAGACAAAAACGCTCCTACTGAAAGGATAAAGGCAGCTGCTTTGCATTTGTTTGTCTCAAATAGAGGAGCTGCCATACCGAGTTAAGCATCGGCCACATTGTTTGAGAAACAAGGATTCAGCTTGAAAAAAAACAACAATTGATTATTACTATATATTAATATAATTATTCAGTTCAAAACTGAAATAACAGCCTGATAACTGGAAGTATTTGATTTTAATTAGCTGGCTCCAACTTTCACATTTATTTTAACTTATTTAGTCTGTTATGAATCAAATAATAAGCCTGCATGTTTTACTGTCTGCTGCTGCTTTGTGAAAAATGTAAGGAAACAATGGGAAATAATATAAAGGGCTTAAAGGGCCCCTGTGTCACACTGAGAGTAAAACTGGAATCTGTATTCAGGGACAGCAGTCCTCAGTCTGTATCTGTTTGAAACACTCTTTCCCCCTTCGCTGACTGAAGGCAACACCTTGCTCTGTGGAGACCGAGTGATGGACCGAGCTCGCTGCTACATTATGTAGGGACACTGTGTCCAATGACGACAAAACATTCTTATCATAGCCATGCGATGTTCTCCAAGTTGCACATCACCTAATATCCCTGAAAAGAATTCACTTGGAAAAAAAATATTGAAACTTTTTTCTTCCCCCCCAGCCTCTTTCAAGCTGTATTAGTATTACAGAGCTGCAGTCTTACCCTTCATAACCATAAATCCCTCAAGAGGTACAAATATTGAAAAAGACGAGGCTCTGGGATATTGAGTTAAGCACTCATATGTCTGAGGGGTTGCTTTTTTTAAAACACAAAAAATACGTCTGTCAAAGCGTATTCTTCCAACGTGGGATGTACTGGAATAAAAAGAAGGAAATGTGCTCAGCTTGTTGCAAGTCTTTTGCAGATCCGTTTTGTGCAGATCTGATAAATGTCGTTTATCAGTTAGAGTCAACCGCCTGCAGGCGTATTTTGCATGTCAGTTTAAGGTGCACCTTAATGCATTTATCTTTAAGTAAGGATAAAAACACAGATGTGACACGAGAATGCATTATTTATCTTTTCTCTGTCTGAAACAATTTATTGTCACGGTGAAAAAGAAAAGACGCTACATGTAGAATAAGAAGGTCTTTGCTTTCTGATTAATTTCAAAGTAAATTAAAAAAAAAAAAAAAAAAAAAAAAAAGCTGAGCAGCAAGCTTTGGAGGCGTGGGGAGTGTATGTGCAATTAGAGAGCGGGAAGTCAGCCTGAAAACTGGAAAGTGAGCAAACAATTTGGCCTGGCTCGCTGACACGTTGAAGAGACAATTTGGTTTGTCTAGGCATAAAGACAACATGGGAATTAACTACTTAATTTGTCAGCTAAAGAAAACACCTGCTACCAAACAGTGGGACAATCAAACCGAGGATGAGAAACACTGCCGAGTCTGGACTGACTGATTGACCTACTGTACGTTTCTCTCAGCCGACGGACTGTGAACAGGCAAGACCCCACGGTCACCTCAAATACGATACCGAAAGGGTCAAATGGGTCAGAAGAAGAAAATGAACTAATAACATTTAAGTGAAATTCTGGAGCTCACTTTTCAAGGCATAATTAAAACCTTTAACCGATTGAGGACTGATTAGGATCAGAGGATGAACGTTGTACCTACTAACCAAGTGTGTACCTGACAGAAGCTGCTGTATAATTGGGTCATTAGGTGATCGTGACTGTCCATAATGGGTGAAAATATTCCTTCAAGAATGTGCAGTCAGACAGTTCTTTAGTAAAAAAAAAAAAAAAAAAGTGTTTCCCTGTGACCCTCCCAGCAGTGCAGACACATTTCTCTTTCTCCCTGCATGCGAAGGCTTTAAGACTGTTGCTTTTCTGATTTGAAGCAATCAGCCACAGCTGGTTTTTTCCAGCCAAAAGCTACACGATGAAAGAAACCCAAACGGAAAAACACTACGCTGGCTTGGGCGAGTCAATATTGACTGGTACTTGCAAAGCTAATTTTTGAGCACTTATGGATTACCTGGCCTTTGCTTTGAGCCCCATCTATGGCGACCGCTATAAAAAAAAAGGGGTTAATATTTTTTTATATGATCAAATCTGTTCCTTGTAAGTGTCTAATTGGCTCTTCTCTGGATAAGAAAAGCCCCGTGTGTTATTAGTACGACTGTGTGTTATTGTAACACTAAGCCTAATTATGACTGGGTGCACATGTGGCTCCCCCTTGGCAATATCCAGGTCACTTTACAAGACAGTGAGGCCTTTCACACTCAACACACTTACTCTCATTTAAGTGTGTGCCATCAAAGGCTGTCAAAGCCATCTGCCACCCTGCTTTGTGTCCTGGCCAGGTAGCGCTGGTGGTGGTCCAGGCTTATCTTTTATTTCCACACCAGAAGATTTTTTTTTTTAAATTTCCTTCTTGCTAACTTTTTTTTTTGGAAAGTATGGAGCATAGTGTGTAATATTTATGCTGTTTACGACATTCTAGCAAAAAGCTAATTTATTGAGACACAGCGGTGCAAGGGAGGGTTGGATGTGAGGATTCACATTACTATGCAGAACTGATGCTCTGGACATAATGAACAGGATGACTTCTGCAACCATGTGTGTTATCAGGCAGCAGCTGCTGCCTCGCATTTAAAGGACTTCTGGCATTACACTGGCTACAAAATGTAGCGGTGCCACAGCGTGTCTGCGCCCTCCATCACTGTCAGCATCATTTAAAGGACCTGCTTAGTGTCCAGAAACATTGAAACTTTATCATGTTTTGGCAACTGGATTGTGATCAGTTTCATGTCGCCAGCTAGCTTTTTTTTTTGTTTTGTTTTTTTGTATTTTAGTGTTTATGGAGTCAAACTATGACCAAGAATTGAGAATGAAGAATATGTTAAGACTGATTTAAGATTCATAACATATAGAACTAGCAGTTTATTGAAATATTACATGAAAAAGTAAATGTGCGCTTCTCAAAAGAGATTCACTAAGGAAATGACAAAAATCTTATGAAAAGAAAAAAAGTATGTATTACAGCATGATGCTGTTTATATAACTTATGTTATAGAAACATAACATAAGTTAACATAACACTCCACCTTCAGCACATCGTCTCGAATGCAGACATCGCAACAGACTGAGAAGTGGTTTGTATGATAAGCTCAGCAGAGGTTTCTGCTGCCACTAGTCTGAAGGAGCCGTGTGGAGGAGGAGCAGGGAGCCTGCAGCTCTAAGGAGGAGCTTTGTGGAAATAGGAGGCACTTTGTGAGAGTAAATGTTGCGGCGCCTCCAAATGGTTGCCATGGGAGATTCAAGGATTCTTCAAACATGCAAGGAAAAAAAAAATCAAAGTTGCACTCATATGTTTTTGATGAGGGAATAACAAAGTGACATAAAGCTCAAAAAGTAATTTTACCTAATACCCCCCAACTCTTTAGGTTGTTTTCAGATTTGTGCATGAAAGCTACTTTTCAAAACAAAAGACATATTTACAAGGAAAATTCAAAATATGGGATGGCCCAACATTCAGGTTGAGTTCAAAACTTAACCTGATAGAAAATTTATGGGGCAACCAAAGAGGGGGGTGGACTGAAGAATTCCTTGCAATCCAAAGGATCTGGTGAGGTTTTTGCAAGGGAGAGTAGTTAGATATTTCAATATCAAAACGTTTCTGATAAAATCCTTACAAAGACGGTTAAATGATGAAATTAAGTTTAAAAAAAAGCTGCTTTTAGCAAAGTAAAGGCTAAAGGGTGAGCACAAATATGCAACAGGGTTAATGCGCCTTTTTTCCCCTCTAATGGATTCTAGATTCTACAAGAATCTGAACTTTAAAAGAGAAAAAACAAGATTATCTTTAAAAGGAATGCAAGGATGGATGGCTTTGAGTTCAAAAGGAAATTAAAACCAGTGAAGAAAAACAAATCGCAATAAAGTACAAGAAAAAAAAAATCAACAGATCTCAAAGAAACACAGTTGGGGAATTGAAATCTAGATACACAAACAGATAAAAAAAACATTTTTAAAACTTATTCTCAATTAATATGAAAAGCTTTTTGCAATGCATTATTTGTGAGAATTTTAAAAAAAATATATATATAATTACCATATCTAATTTCAGGAGGAAATATTTGCTGAAATGCTAAAAGATTGCCTAATTGTACAGCATATTTACAATAAGTCTGGAAAGAACTAGAAATACAGATTTTTCTGAATACTCATTTTAATGAACATGAAACAAAATACGATTTATTTTACCGATGTCGTGAGGGTGAAATTCACCCAACCCTTTAAAACCCGACCTCAACCCAAACTTCTGTAATCCACCCACATGGGCTGCTGGGTAACAGCTGAGCATGCAGGTGTCCAGACATCTGTCGATTCACATCACACCTTCAGCCACGCTTTCTTTTGAACCGCGTGGGCTCAAAAGCCAGATATCCTTCTTTTAAGCCGAGTCTGATAGTCAGGACTGCAATCTTTCAAAATTAGACATAATAATAAGTAATGAAAATATTTATTTTCCGTATTTGGACTCAGATTTAACATTTAACGTCCGGTGTTTGTAGCAGCAGCAACTGAACGTGTGTAAGATTTCTACTAAGCCACGCCAATAAACCAGGACTTCTCAACGTGGGAGTTTTTGAAAAGCACATAATTCCATTTGGCCAGAAAATGGGTCATTCCCCTTCAGCTCGATCCTACCTTTGAACGAGCCAATTTGCCGATTTCAATTATTAAAGGCAGCACCTGTCTCTTTTCAGATTTTAGCGTCTCGGATAAGCGTGCGAACAGCCCCGCAGAGGCAAAAAAAAAAAAAAAAAAAAAAAGAAGCCGCTTCATCTGCAGATCTAAAAAGTTAAGCCACGGATATGAAACGAGAGGTTTGTGAGGTACGGCGCTCAAAGAGGAGTGATGCAAGCAGACCTCCACCGGGACGTGCACTCATCTGCGGCCTTCTTCCATCCTTCTTCCCCACCAAAAGTGTCATTGAGTAATTGGCTTTCTCTTGGCATGGAGTTGTCCAATCTAAATGGTAATGTAGAATGCTCAGTGGCGCCCGTTTACTGGAAGGAGGTTCCTCGATATGAAAATAAGGCTTGCAATAAGAAGGCAGGAGTCTGTCAAATTGTCATAAGACAATGCATGTAAATATCCGGTCTGGGGCACTCCGTTTGATAAGGAACATATTGAACAGATTTCAAACAGGGAGGATGAAGTAGGAATCAGGAGATATGTTTTCATCTGTGACTGAAGCCCCTGTTCTGCTGTTTTTTCTCCGTTTGTTTAGGGTTTTCAAAGTGTTCCTGCTTTCCGTTTACGTTGCAAACGCATGGAAGGCAGGTGTTTTGTCCTGGGCTATACGTTTTCATTCTCTTTGTATTCAGCTGACGGATGTGACCTGTCCAAGGTGTCTGGCTGCCCTTCACTAAGCAGATGTTGGAAGAAGGAATAGTCCTTTCACAATGCTAACAATGACAAACTGAAGCCACGCACACACAAAAAAATAAACTTAATTTCTTCAATCTCCAATCTGATAAGTCACTCCATAGATTTAAGAACAGTTTAATGGTTGAAGCATGATGCCAAAGACACACATGCCTGAGTATATTTTTGATTCTCTGCCTAATTCGTTTCTTTCTATGACTTTGCTGGTAATCCTTGCTTCAGGACAGAGTCATAGCATAGAATAGACGAGGTGTCCAAATGGAAAACAGTTCTGCGTAGAAGTTTAGTCCTTTGATTTTAATTATTCTCCCCCCCAAACCCCCCCAAGTGGAATAATTGTAACTTTTGAAACAATAATTATATGCACAAGTTTTAGTTTTTTCTAATCTATGCAGGCCACTTTACTTAATCTATATATTGGAGCCACTGTGTGGAAAAATAAGTAAAAAAAAAAAAAAAAAAATCATGATAACTTCAAAAATGCATTCAGGATTTGCTTCTGAAAATTATTGTGGCTGTATGGAAATTAGAGCAGCTATTTAATGGCTTAAAATTAATATGTCCTTTATTATGAAATGTATATAAATAGACTAGCACTGTATTACATATTTTTTTACACTGATTTATTGTTTCAATGCTCAATTTCTAGATTTATCATGCAGGTAAATGGATGTTGGGTGAAACCTCAAACTGCTAAAGTAAGTCGCCTTTAAGAGCCAAAGTAAATTATTTGTAATCACACAAAAAAATGGCTACTCAAAATAGTTAATCTCCTTCAATCACAACAGGATTTTTCAGCCGTCTTCTCATCACTGACTTTAACTTGCGAGTTATTGCAGTTCCATTCAATTGCACCTGCGTGTCCCGTAAAAGCTGCGTTTAAAACCACTTTGGTAACATAAGCTGAGATACACCAGAATAATATCAGAGGGATAAAATAAATGAGGGTCTTCATAATCTTTTCTTTGCAGAATGGGACATTAACGAATCATTCTGCAGCACTGCAACACTTCAAAGCCATCCTAATAATTTTTTATAAGGCTTTAAATATTTAATGAACTGTGGGATAATTACTTCTTTTAAGCAGAATGAGAGTGATTCACTGCTGTAACAATAACACAAGGGTCCAAACAGCTCAGTGGCATCAGGGTGAAATATATTTTAAAAAACCCTGAGGTTTGTGAAGTGAGTTAGTGGATGCATTTACTAGGATTGAGCTTCTGAGAATTCCCATCCGTAAAACAACGTCTGGCTTCAAAAAAAGAAAAAAAAAAAAAGAACTTGCCTTATTTTCAATGCATGAACAAGATTTAACTTTCCTTAAGCCCAGATACAACAGAGGCTGGTAGACAGGGATCAAGTTCTCTCTGACAAGTCAGAAAAAAGGGACTGAAATAACTTTTGAATTACTTTATGGTGAAGGCAATGTGAATACAAAAATGCTACAAATGCTGTGCTACAAAATATGCAAAGATAATTAGAATCTTGATCATGTTTGTTTTATGTTGTCGCATGCCTGTGATGAAACCAAAGTTGCACATTTCCGTACATCTTTATGTCATTACAAAAAATAATAATTAAAAAAAAAAAAATCTCATCAATTACCAGCTATACAATTATAAATCCAGTGTGCAAAAACGGGTGTCAAGTTTGTGGCAGACAAAAGCTCCTTCATAGCTGCGATCCGCCCAACACACATTCGTTTGCCTTTCCCGTCTCATTGATTTATGACTCAGATTTTATCTCCATGAAATACTGTATTTGGAAACAAAGCAAGGAAGGATCTAAGGCAGCGTTCAAAAATATTGCAGCCATGGCCACCCAGTTATTTCACAGTGCCATACATTCATAACTGTTGACGTGCACACCTCATGGGTTACTCAATGTTGAGTGAGACAACGGTGTGCCTCCCATTATTATAACACTTGATGCAATGATGTCAAAGGTTTCTCAGAAGAGCATGAAACATGACTTCATGAGTAAATGTTGCATAACATTTTATCACGAGTTATAGACGCCATTGTGTGTGTTGCTTTAATTATTGATGGAGTTTTTCACTCTGCATCAGATATCAGCTCTCTCACATGCACACATGTATAAAATTAAGTGACATCTAATTCTTAATAGACAGGGAGTGATATGTCAGCTCACCCTTCACACCTATAACAGTTCCAACACTTCTGGCAAAGCTTTTCACAAAACTTGGCAGTGTGTTTATGGGAATTTCTCGACCCTTTCTGTAAAATCACATTGGCGAGGTCAGACACTGGTGTTTGCTGAGAATGCCCGACTTTAGAGGTTAAGACAGGCCAGTCATGTTGTTCCACACCAAACTCCATCATTTGATGAAGGTAAAGGATCCAGCCGCGGCGATCTTCATGAAGGAGAAGAGTTTATTTCAGCCCAGAGAACAGGGAAGTTTAAACTCACAGGTGAGGTAAAAAAAGAGACAAGGGACAGCTGGAGGTAATAAAGGGGAAGCTGAACGCTAATTAAAACAAGTAGACAAACCCCCCCCCCCAAAAAAAAACTCAAACACCAAAGAAATGTGACATAATCAATATCTCGACATACTTTCCTGTGTAATCTTGAGTTTCACTCATCTAAATCCCTTTGAAAACATTCAGAGATTGAATCAAGTGAGGTTTAGACGACAGATGTCAGCTCTAGATTTTGGATGGTCCTATATGAGACGATGTTTAGGACATGGAGCAACTTCAGCATTCAGCTTCTATGCACCAGAAATCTGGAACAAACTTCCAGAAAACTGCAAAACTGCTGAACCACTGAGTGCCTTTAAATCTAGACTAAAAATTCACCTGTTTAGAGTTGCCTTTGAAGCATAATCGATTAAGATTTTAACCATGGCACTTGGCTGAATGTAATGTTTCGACTGTGACGTAAAGCACTTTGAAATGCCTTGCTGCTGAAATGTGCTATACAAATAAAATTTGACTGATTCTCCAAGACTAGTGGAAATACTCACTACTCAGGCATTTTTCACTTAGGATTTTGGTCAGATATCAGCCACATGTTTATTTCTTCTGCACCATTTTGATATGTTTCATTCAACATTAATGAGTTAATCAAAACCTCGTGCCATCTACAGCTGAACCACACTAAGGGAGGTTAACTCAAAATAAAAAAAATGTAATCCTCAACTTTATTAAATTGCAATATATAAACATTTCTACTATAAAGCTGGTATTTTCAATGGCTTGAAATGGAAAGATGAAACACTATTGTCCCCATTTGATGTTGCAAACTCCACTGTTGTTTTTGAAATTCTTGTGAATTTTGAAGGCTTTTAGGTCTAAACAGTGTCAGTAGCAGAGAAAATGGTAAATATGGATTATCCTGACATACATAAGGCGTTGTGGGTGGTACAGCTCAGAAAAAGAAAAAAAAATCACGTGTTCCAAGTACTTTGATATGGCGAAGCCCAATAGATCAAAAGAGAATAATTAAAAAATAATTTCAGAAAATTACTGAAGGCAGATAAAAAGTATGATCAAACAAATTCATCAAATCCAATTATCCAGCAAAAATTATTAGTTTCTCCAGGTGGTCAAAACACTTAAAACATGAAGTTTGGTAAACTGTATTGATATTGTTTAATGTCAAATACCCATCAATTTCCCATTTACTGATTAATTGAAGTAAAAAAAAAAATCAATTTGTCTTTTCGAATGTGGTATTTAAACTTAATGCAATTTTTATTTATTTTTTACTAATCAGAGTAGTTCTGCATTAGATAAACATAGAAAGGGTAAAATGTGTGTTTCATTAGTGCTGGGAGGTAAGAAAATAAACCTCAAAGTGTGGTTTGATCGGGACCATGAAAGCAGAATAAAACTGATAACACAGGAAACAGCTTTGTCCATCCCTCCACTTCAAACACATTTCCTGAGTTAATTATAGATGCCATCATACTACGGGTAAAGATTGACTGAAAGATTTCAATGGTGTAAATGTTTAACTTAAGATTAATACATAAACGTTACAAGCCTCAAGGATTTTTTTTTTTTTACAGACACCAAACCAATTTTATTATCAGCTTCTTGCATCTAAGTGCTTTAACTGCTGTATAAACCAGTTAGACTTTCCATGTTTTCATTTTTAATGAACGGAACTTAAATTAAACATTTTGTGTAACTAACCATGACACAAAACAAAGCTACATGCCATCAGTACAGTCCCTGCCGTTGCACTCCACATAAAATTGCCTTGGGAAGATATAAACTCCGTCATGCATAGTGCAACCCCATTTAAGGCAAAGTCTGACTTTGTTGTTAAAGTAATTAGATAGTACCTAAAATTCATGCCCGATCGTCCTTTTATAGATATGTACAAAATCCTTTACATAAGCATGTAATAGAGTGGATTTTTCTTTATGTTGCACTTTATTTTCTATATATTTTTATTATCCGGTTCTTACATGAGCAGAAAACACACACACACAAAAAAAAAAAAAAACAGACTGTCCTGCATGAAAAAGTGAAGCATTTGGGGCCTTGAGTTTGCTTTGCATATCCCGGTGAACGTACAAATTGAGTGCGCCATGCAATACCAGATAAGTCTCTTGACGCGCCGTTCTGAAAGTATACTAGTAGTTATAAATAGGCCCACCATGTGGGACGCCTTGGCATTATTCAACTGCAGAAAGAAAAGATCAGGAAGGAGATAGAAGAGGAAGTCTGGCAGGAACAAAAGGACATCCATCTTGTCCACAATATCGTTTGATCCGCCAAATGTGGCAATTAAAGTTTGAGCACTCGGTATATTTTATTTGGGTTTGTTTCGGGAGACGTGAGGTCCCCCTGCTTCAAAAGCAGACGTCTGAGAAAGTCGACTTGGTGGTAAAGCTACGTCCAAAACTGTGTCCCGTTTCACCAGGGGGACTGGAAAAAGGGGTCTGATTTCTGTGGGTTCGATGTTATGACGGCATGATTGATTTTTATGTTCATAAGAACAGGCTACATTTCAGTCCATAGTAAAAGCTTGTGATTAGAGGTTGCCTCCTATTCCTCACCCTCCAGTCTAAAGGTTGATTAGGCTGTAAATCAATGCTGTAGACTGTGAAGAATGCCCTGGTAGCTTTTGTCTTCACAAGTGTATCAGCATGAATTATTTGAAAACTCCACTGACTCCTAAACACTTCGCAACAGCACACATCCTTCGCGCCATTTATTTTTATCCTACGTTTTATATATCGTTATATTTATTACTCTATTTTAGATGTTTGCACTGAAAATGGAGTTTTGAATCTCATTGTACATGTATACTGTATAGTGACAATAAAAACATTGTATTCCACTGAAAAAAAAAATATAAATATAAAAATCTGGAGAGTCTTCATAAAACACTGTAGATAAAAACAGGTAAATCACAACTTGTTCTTGCATCTCCTATTTTAAAATTCATTCTAAACAATCTTAATTGGGTCTATTTTGATCTTTAGATGTGAAGGTGAAGGAAAACTCATTTGTGTAATTGCTGCAGTCGCAAGTTGATTACAAAGGGTTCTGGTTGTAAATTATGTAGCTGAAAAATGAAAAAAGCTTCTTTTCTTTTTTTCTCAGCTCATTTCCTGGTCAATCTTTGAATGATTATTGCAGGTATACACTTAAAAGCGTCAGATATCAGTATGCATAATATTGTAAGCTCAGTGTTTGACATTTGCATAATGAGGACAGAGTCTGTGGGTGTCCCTCCTGCGGCTGTCTTCCTGCTGTTGAACTCTATGCGTTTCAGATATTTAACAAAACCTGTAAGACTATTTTAGTCAATGGGTTACACCCAAGAAATACACAAACCTTTTTTTTTGTTTGTTTGTTTTTTCCTGGTCATTATAGAAGTCCATCCAAGCCTGATAATCTATTTCCACGACAGAGCTTTGACCTCAGCCATGAGACATCTGACAGCAACCGACAAAGTGGCTGGTAATAAGATGGGAAAATAGGTGAATCTGAAGGATGAAGAGAGCGCAGGAGGAAGGGAAAGGCAGAAAGGATTAGAAGTGATCACAGGAGGAGCGGAGTGATCCTGAAGAGACAGGAGAGGGACTTTCACAACAGCATAGGGTTAAAAACAGCAAAAGCCAGAAGGGGAATTGTTTATCTGTGGGGTGCCCCACAGAGGGAATGGTTATCAAACCATGATAAGACAAAACAATTTATTCAGAAAACAAGATATGTTTAAAGCCATGAAAAATCGCCCTGGCCATGAATTTGGAATGCCAGTCTCGACTGTGTGAAATAACGAGTCCAGTCACATCACTCTGAACACATCTGGAGACATAAACATCCGAAATGAGGAGGCTCTGACCCACAAGACTCGCCAAACGAAAATCACATTATTTTAGATCAGAACACAAACAAGCGGTTGTCATTCTTTTGATTCCGAGTCATTTATTCAATGTCAGATCAGAGTACAGTCTGTTTGGGGAAAAATAAATCACTCCACAAGCTAATATCAGATTAACATAAACACGCAAATTTAAGGTAATTCACTGAGTCAAAAGGCAACAAGCAACGTGGCTCCCGTGCGATAACACTATGTTGGGAGGCTTTTGACCTCTTGGATGTTCTGTCAGCCGAGTTGATCCTCATGCTGCTTACGGAAACAGTCTCCCACAGGAAAGAATTCCCAGCAACGCTCCTGGTACATTTTCCACACATAGGATTCCTGAAAAGTCAACACAGTCGTCGTTTATCAAAAAGCTCCATCTTTGTGAGATAAGTTCGTTGGATCGAGAACACATTCGGATCAAGACGAGTTTACACGGTGTACAAAACGAGCGGAGCTGGGATTTTCCTTTTTTATGCTGAGTGAAGAATCATTTATAAGAGCATATATGCAATTTTAGAGCTAATAAAAACACAACACATTTTGAAATGACCGAGGTGATTGCAGCTTGCGGTTTGTGAGCATGATGTTTGGATGCGAGAAGAGGCTTACGGTGGAGTGGTTTTTACTTTTTTAATCCGTCTACAAGCTAAATCTATAACCGCTGTCTGAAAATGCTGCTGCTGCACATTTTGCTAAGATAATCATTTTCAACTGCAGCTCTTTTTGTTTCCTCCGTGCCTGAGGCAAATGAAAGTATTAATTCTATATTAATATTTCAACTTTCTTTTCATCTATCAATCGTAGCATCTGTCCAAATTGAGCATTTAGGGTCAAACATAATCTTGTGAGGAAACCATCTCACTGATGGTGTTTAGGTGACATGACAGAATAAATTCTTGCTAGTTTCATAGCTGCATTTCAGTTAAATACGTAGGGGAAAAAAGTGACATACACAACCACTGAATGAGACACAAAAAGAAATACGTTTTTTTTCTGGCGACAAAGTTGTTGGGAGGACTGTGCCGATATACTCAAGTCAGAGTGACAACGCAGGTCAAATATGGAGCAGAAATTACATTCATCTCAAGGCTGCCAGGATTTTGTTGATCACAGATAAAAGTTACAGTTGATAACATAAGCAGTCATTTGCCACTGCAGTGCTTTTAAATCCCTCTACAGGGTGTCAGTATGCTATGTTTTCAAGCTGCTGCTTAGACATTTCCCTTGGCTTTTTTCTTTGTACCGGATAAATCAACGTTGTCACTACTTGTGGCTAGAATGAACATTTTTTTGTACAATGAGGTCTAAAATCAGCATTTCAAATGCAATGTCAACACTATGATAAATTTAAGATATTTTCAAATATATTTCTTGTTTTACAATGTGCTAGACACCTGAACACAACTGGAAAGCTAAAGCTACACAAATGATAATGCATGGCCTTTAAATATACCACCAGAGAAGATTAAACCCCTGAATGAAAAATAAAATAAAATCTAGAAATAAGTGTCAACCCTCATTTCGATTTGGAAATATCACCCAAATGTTAAACTGTTTCACAATGCAAAAAAAAAAAAAAAAAATAGAAATTGTTTTGATTGATTGCACAGCAGAATATTGGAGGAGCACTGCGTCAAAATCTAAATTATAAAGTGAGAAAAAAAAATTGTGGAATGATTTAATACTCTGCCTGAGAAGATTAGAAAGTTTTTATCTCTTGTGATGCACAATCTTTTCATAGATAAAGACACAACCAGTGACAGAAATATTAAAGCTCTTTACAAGGAAGTGGAAGAAAAATGAAGCATGTTTTGTTGCTCTGTGCAACAGGCCATTTATACGCTACAAAAACGAAAAAATACATCTTCGGTAAAATAATAACGGGCTTAAAACCCAACATGCCTCCTTTGCAGTAGAAATTGAATGCAAAAATGATATCAGTCAGAAGATAAAGAAGCTGTAAATCATGGGAAACTCGCCCGGCGTGGAATGGATTATCACTATGAACTGTGCACACCTAGGGTGATACACACAGTGGCTTTAGAGAGATTGCATGAATGCAAATTCATCCTTACTGGAAAAGGTTACACTACAGATTGTCATTATCGTAGCAAATGTTGGAATTAATAGGCTACCGAGACATGGGGGCGGAGTGTTGGCGATGAATAAATTAAAAGAGACGTGATCTTTCAATGGCAGTTAAACTGCCTGGGTGCCAATAAAGTGGCCACCTAATTCCACCTTCGGTTGCACTATAAAACAGGAAATAATTATCATACCTGTCCCGTGTGCTCAGTTTCATCCTTGTTAATGAGATACATCAGGAAAAATCTGCAAATGATGGGAAAAGTGTTAGAGTGTTCTAAAGTTTTATGCAGAGAAGGAAATACTTGTGTAGAGATCTATTTTGTCGGGCTGTCTCGATTATGAATATCATTTGAATCCATTTTCAAGTACAACAAAAAGAAAACAACTGAAAGGGTAAATATTTGTATTAATGCTTGCAGATATTAAATTAGTAACTTAGTTAGTGCATCAATGGATCATTCAGTTTATCCAAGTTGGGTTTTTTTTTTTCCCCAAGTGGGACAAAATGTCACGGGAAGAACTGAGACATATCTACATAATGATGAGTAGGAAAAGTCACTCAGTCGACGGCTGCAGCAGCATTTCAGGGATTCCACCATAATTGGGCAGTGGCAATTAAAGGAGAAGCAACTTTGCAACATGCAAAATAACCACAGCCTCCCCCCGATCTGTGGCAGAGGCACGTCCCCCCCCACCCACCACCCTTTTTTTTTTAAATTCGTTTCAACTGGGATGTTCCTGCATTTACCGGAAGATACTATTTAGAGGTCTAAAGGCCCAACTACAACTATGAAAACATTCTTTTAAAATATTTAGTGACCAAGTCCCTAACTAAACTCTATTCTAAACACCCGGTTTTGTATAGTGTGTGTGTGACTATGTCACGTCTGAAAAAGCTAATGATGCATGAGAACAACTTTTTCTGTAGGTTTTGTCCCCATATGTCTGGGACCACAATGAAATAGTGCTGAAATAAACAGCTCAGCATAGAAACACCAGAAGGAAGACAACGTTTTTCTCGTGTCGAGGCTGTTCTGCAGAAGTTCTTGTTGGGACAAAATACATTTTGCTTTTACAGAAAGTATCGTGCCTTGAGGGTCACTGGAAAATAAGTTGGAAACAATCACAATACTAATCTACATTTTCCCCTCTGCAATTTAGGTTTAATGGGCAACTTTAGATTTAAAAGTAGATTTGAGACTCGCTGTTAATGTGTCATTTTTGTTTGCTTTGAAAAAAAAAAAAAAGACTTGTAACGTAGCTGAGAGCTACATCATAAAACAAAGAGAAGCAGAATCTGTTGTTTTATTGAATAAGCTCAATGTCGAAGCTCGTCTCAGAAATACAGTGCATTAAAAAATTTAAACCTAAAGTCTTATAAAACCAAGTAGAAGTCAACGATAGATTTCTTCCAGCAACTCTGCACATTACTGAATCTAGCTCTTTATCCCCACACATTTTCTTACTATGCTGTATTATGACATATTTAAATATAGGATTTATTTTCCCATTAATCCTGTGTATTCATCATAAGCAGCTACATTTTTATGACAATGCATTTATCTGTTTCCATTCAGTGTCGTTCTTGCACTGCATTTTTACATAGTACCTGAAATATAGTGAAGGATTTAAATAAAAAACCTCTATTGGCGTTATGTTGACCATACTTGTAATCATTCATGTTCTTAATCAGCAGGTCCAGATCGATCCATTAGGAAATTTAAATACAGAAAAGCTCTAAATTAAAATGACATGAGTAATAAATAAAACAATGTCAATTTTAATTTTCTTCTTAGTTCAACTAAT
The DNA here is from genome assembly GCF_051168715.1 of Poecilia mexicana. Lineage (NCBI taxonomy): Eukaryota > Metazoa > Chordata > Actinopteri > Cyprinodontiformes > Poeciliidae > Poecilia > Poecilia mexicana. Next base: position 12,227,292 of record NW_028263384.1, on the reverse strand, counting down.
TTCTTTGAAAGGCACTCACAATTTAGTCAACTAAAACGTGTGATTTTTGATCAAAACCTTTAAGGCTCTGTATCTGATTTATACATTTTAGGATTTAGCAAGCCTACACGCTGCAGTAGCCAGCGGAAAACTCACAGATAGTTGGCCAAGTTGTGCTCCTGCAGAGTGTGAGTCTCGAAGCCGTGAGGAATCTTGTCAAAGTACTCGCTTCCTATTCCACATATGAAACATTTGGTCTGCGGAGGGAAGAAGTAAGAACTCATTCAACACATAAAAAAAAAAAAGAATAAAATAAAGAACATCAAAAATAATTCTTACATCTAAACCCTAAGACCAGAGACATTGTGCTCCTCTGTGACAAAAAATGCCAGATTTAGTTTTCCAGCAATAACCATTTAATGTTGTAATTTATTCTTCCTGTCCCCACAGAGGATTTTTTTTTTTTTTTTTTTTTGGCTGAAACATGGTGACAGAAAAACAACGATGGTAAAATGTTTGTTTTGGGGGCTTAATGCAATATGTGTGTTGGGTCAGTCATACTAACAACAAATAATTATGCGAGGCTGAAAGTAGCAGCTGAACCACATTTATTATTACCGAGTGCTGCAGAAATGTAGCAACTGGGAAAAAGGTGTAAAACCATAATAACTGCCAAAGAGACTGAGAACTGGGAGTACATGACAAAACAAATTAATTATTTATGCCATAAAAACATTGACAACACTGAGCCATATGTTAACATAATTTAGTCATACTTGTGACATTTCAAAGCCTCTGCTTGGTTTTGTTCGCTTCAGCACTCGGCGGTCCACAAGACATCTTTCTGCTGCTTGAATTCCTCTTGAATCGTTTTTTCAGTGCGCTGGACCATGCCCCTCCACCATTTCTCCTTCATTTTTGTTTTCTTTTTTGTGAATACCGCATTGCATATGATGACTGGAGTGAGACCACCGAGTATCAGTGGCCAGAACTGTTCATTGACATGAAACGATTCTTTATGCTTGGTTTTTCAGTACATATCTGCAACTTGTTTCCTGGGTGTAGTAATCAAAGCTGCGTTCAGTGACTTGCTTCTCGTTTTTGTTGGACCGTTTCCACCACAAACCGCAGCTGCTGTCGCCGAGAGTCGGCCTGCCTCCCCCTTTCAACTATGCCGGTCTTCTTTGCAGCACCTAGCTGAGGACGGCTGTCTCTTGTGGCAATTTAGTCCAAAGACTCCTTTGGAATAGTTTTCGCATGCAAATGTTGGCTCAACAACTGCAAGTAATGAGATTTTTTTTAGGCGGAACTTGACAATAGTTGAGAACATATTGTTACCAGAATGCTCAGGCCTTTTTATGTTAAAATAGAAATGTTCACAGGGGATTTAAGACGAGCATGAGTGCAGTGCAACCTGGAAGAACCACAGAATGATAGAAATGAAGGACAAGCAGACAGACGAATGGATGGATGTGAACTCTATCAGATAGATGGATGAACCGATGGACAATAAGCTACTTTCTCCTTTTTACATTTATTCCAAAACCTGGATTTCAAACATCAAGTTTCACACTTTCCAGTCTGCACAGCAGCTATGCTGGTATATTTAGAACAACCGTCAGCGCAACTTGTAATTTTATTTATAAACATTTGTGCACAGTGTCAGCTCTAACTTCAACAGAACTTATCAAATGAAGCTGATGTCAAAGGTCATGTCAGGAGATAAGACGGATCAGCCGAATGTTGACGTCATTCTGCAAGACATCCGAGGACTGCATGGTTGAAGGAACATCTCCTTTAATAATTCATAACCTGGACTTAGGTTGACTTAGGTTTTTGTTTCGTGTAGATATTAAAAATGATATCTTGATATTTTTATCGACCCTCACCTCCATGTCCTCCTTCACCTGCTCCTGCTGGTCTCGAAGCTCACCAAAGGCATCAATTATTAAGCCTAAGAGAGGGACAAAACTGTGTAACTGTGCACCGAAAGCTGTCATTTCATGTGAATAACACCTGGCACTGAGGGATGAAGAGATACACGGCCGACTTTTCACTCCCACATGAAAAATTCATGACACGATTCACTCTAAAAAGCAGTTTGAATAAAAGCCATTTCTGTGAGTCGCGGGCATGCGGGCAACAACCTGCAAACTGCGGCGGTTTGTTTGCACACACGCGGGAACGATATTTCCTACGTGGGACTCACCCTGGATAATGGCGAGCAGGATGACGATGACGAAAAAGAAAAAAGTAATATCAAAGACGATCCGTTCGACTTCGAACTCGTCTCCAGCAGGATCCTCGATCTCGTCGCCAATCCCGCCACCTGCTCGCACTCCCACGTACATGTGGAACATGTAACACTGAGGAGAAGATAAAAGAAAAGCACATTGTCGGTCATGGTATGGTTTGCATACTATTCAAGAAAAGCGCGCTTTTATTTTTTTTTGTCAAATATTACCACCAAACGTGTTTATTTTTTGTATTGAGATTTTTTACTCCATTTGTTTCTTGAAAGTGGTGTGATGTAACAAGAGGTTATTTTCAGCAAAGATAACACTGCATGGTGAAAATTCATGCTGCTTAGGACAATAAAACATCGAAGGCACTTTCATGTCTGCCTCCATGCTGGCTGCTTTCTGAAAACAGGCAGGATTTCTTGCAAAAATTCAAAATGCGAACATTTTGTAATTAATATTCTTCGCCTCTGACAGCATAATGGGAAGAATGAACCTTTCACGTTGTCTGGAAAGGTCTCTTATGTGTTGAAGTCCAGATCATCAAAAAGATTTGCAGCGAAAAAAAAGAAGTAAAAAGAACTTGTACAAAATCCTCACAGCCTTAAAAATGTTGTGGCATTCATTTGTTTTAGTTGCAAAATGATTTCAGATTACTGTTATTAAAGCGCAAGACAAACTGAGACACAGTGGATGTGGCTGATGATTCAGTGTAATATCCCCTGCCTGCCTTAATAGCAGGGTTCATTCAAATGCTATCGCTAGCCATCCGCCTGCATATGTGACTGACAGTGGAGTCCACATTAGAATAGATCAGGGGTTTGGGCGTTAACGTCGTCAGCGGGCAAACAAAGAGGAAATCCAAGGCCTTCAGACTGCTTTTGTGCCTATCATATTTTGGAGGCGAGAGCACAAAAGGCTTGTTTTTTGCTTCAGAAATGGAGATCACTGTCAGCCGACTTAAGTCAGGGGCCATTTGCTGGAAAGAAATAGAGGTTTTGATAATACATGTGCATCTCAATACAGTAGGATCTATTCATCCATCCATCCATAATCTAACACACTTCTCCTTGGCAGGGTGGTGAAGGGGCTGGCGCCCGCCTCCAGTAGTCAGCATACAAGAGGCTTGGTCAGTAGGATCTATTACAAATTCAATTATTTAATTGATTAAATACAGAGTTCCGTATCTAAATTGTTTTTTTATTGTTAATTTTGATGACAAATTCTGGAAGCTAAGAAAACCCACAATCCAAGTTTATAAAAAATGATTTTGCAAGACCAATAAAAAGGGATTCTTAATAAAAAGAAACATCACCTTACCTACTGAAATAAGTAGCCAACCCCTTGGATGATTTAACTTATTATTTCTTGTACAAATAAGTCATGATTAACAAAATTTAGCTTTTTTTTTTTTTTTTTTTACATATGAATCTGAACTTATAAAAAGCCCTTTTCAAGTCACACTGATCAATCAAAGCACTTTCGCACCAGAGCCACATTCACAAACGCAAACGCATTCAGATAGACTGACACGTGAGAGGAAGCTGAAATTAAAACTACTGAAATTAAAACTACAATCTTCTGATTCCACTATGACTTCTCTACCCACTGAGCCACAGTCGCCCCCTTTAAGTGATAGACACCAAAATTTGCAGAAATAATGGATTAATATGAATCGTGTGTGTAGAAACTCACAGTAAGCATATCATTGCACTTCATATCTTCAGTTTCCTTGCCACGGCTGTGGTTGTAAAACTTTCTGAAGAAATTGAAGGCTATGACGGTGTAGAGATACACCACGACCGCCAACAGACCCACAGTCAGCACCAGCTGAAGAGGCAAACATATTTGCAAGAGGAGAGAGAGAGAGAGAGATCGGGGCAGATAATGTCATCTTGAAAATGCTCCAATTTAAGTGCTCCACTTTGAAGGAATACATCACATACAGAGCATCACATCCTGGAAACGCACACACCTGTTTTCCATTGTGTGTGACAGAGGAAAGGATGGTACGGAGTGTCTTAAAGCCCATGGCGATGTCCAAAAGGTGGGCAGCAAAGAAGAAGTTGTTATAATGACCCAAAACTGACATGGTCATGTACCACGCCAAGTACAAGAAGGACTAAAGCACAAAAACACACACAAGTTGACATAAAAACATAAATTATTAGATTACAAGAACAGGAAGACAAATATGTTTTAGATAAGTGGGATGACAGGATATTGCCATCACATTTGAAACATGTATCAGACTAAATCTTGATTTAATCATCAAATATTAAATACTTTTACACATAACGTTGAGTCATTGCTTATTATTAGGTTGCATAGATGTAACAAAGTGACACAGTTATCTTTGTTGAGAATCCAAAAAAACAAATCCAGCGGGAGCCACAAGTCACCGGATGCAACCCAACTTACGTTGTCAGTGAACACGACTCCTAGCTTCCAGACCTGGTACTTTGCGTCGAGGGAGTTGAATCTGGAACAAACAGCAGAACTGCAACAACACACGAAAAACACAAGTAACAAGGAAATGGAGTCAAAATGTCCAGGGCTAAAATCATCCCCTCGGAGCTACATTGTGTCCTTTCCGAGAGTGCTTGTTATGCGACAACTACTCGGGATGTCCTGTTCTTTCTCAAGTACAAGATAATGCTACGGATTAGGCAATGTGCAGACATCCTCACAGATATGTTTTTTTTTTTTTTTGAAACAGTCATTAATGAAAATATGAGTACTGACAGCAAGTGGTTTAGAGGTGGAGCTGCTGCCCCACACAGGATCATCAGGGCTCGACGCAGCTGTCCAGGGTTTGATTCCCAGACTCTGGGACTTTGCTGCATGTCTTATCTCCTTCTCTTTCTACCCGTTTCCTGCCTGATGTGCTGCAAATAAAAGCCACTAGTGCAAGAAAAAAAATTAAAGACTAAAACAAATGAGCTAAAAATATTCATTGGTGTGAAATGGTAATTGATGTTACTAAACAGCAAACAAAGGAGCTGAATAAAAGCGTAAAGAAGACCAAAGTGCTCATGCATAATAAAATAAGGCCATTTAGTTCTACAGAAGAATGTGCAGCAGAAAGGGCAGTATTGATTTCATTATTTGGATTTTTTTTTTTTATATCAATACCATGCATCTGGATGCTAGCTCATTGTGCCAACACTATTGTAAGCTAGAAAACCACATTTTTTCCCTCCATTTTTCGCTTAGGACAAATGTGAATATGCTATCCTGACATATGATTCCTGATTAGATGGAAAAGTCTGTGCTTTGCTCTTCAGTATGTGAAAACCTCTGTCGTTTCGCCTGAAACCATAAACGCTGCAAAATGAATGCTAGGCCAAGATGACTGCAGTTTGATCTGTATCTTTCTTAGAAGACAGAACTGCAAAGACCTGGACATTTTTAATATTTTCTCTCTACTCACAGGACACTCCAGGCACTGTCTCTTCTGAGCTTCTTCTTTTCTTTCCGCTCGGTGCTGAAGTCTAAAGCAGCTTGGTCCAGGCCTAGCAGTTCACTGATCTTCTTGCGGCCATAAAACTCTCCATACTTATCCATCACCTGACAAGAAGATGGGGGGAAAAAAGACGGGTTGAAACAAAAGCTTCTTTAGTGTATCTTGGTTTGAATACGGCATGACAAGAGACAGTGGAGGATAATTAGCCACATTGTCTCCACTGTCTGAATCATAATGAGATGGCAGCTTAGTTCTGCTGACAAGTTGATGGTGCCGCTCCTGCAGAAGCGATGAGCGAACATAAAGGGTTTTTGACATCCGCCCTGAAAATGCACCAAGATGGTACAGCTGAGTAAGATACATGTAGATGTGGTGTTGCAGTACAGGGCTTGTAAAACTATTTATACCCCCCTCAAGCATTTTTTTTTGTTTGCATTTTGTCATCATGCAACTACAAAATCCTGTCTTTCATTCAAGTTAAAGAGGGTAAATTGTGAAGTGGAAGTAACATGATGCATTTTTTTGGGGACTAATAAAAAGATGATTCTATTCAGATCAATTCACTCTGATACCATTAAATACAATTGTCATCAGAAGCACCCTAATTAGTGAATAGAGCTGTTCTATGAAGGCCTCAGGGTTTGTCGAGGAATATTAGCAAGCAAACAGCATCAGGAAGACTTGCTGCTGTAATTACAGCAAAAGAAGCTGCAACAAAGCACTGACTCATGATGGCTCAATACAAATATCTTCCATAATTGCAAGATTTTTAGTCAAATAATTTTGATAGCCTATTGTCACTTTTTTTTTTACCACATCACAATTATGTACCATTTAGTTTTGGTTACTTACATAAAATTTATATAAAATACATTATAACATGGAAAAACAAAACAAAACAAAACAAAAAAACAAAACAGGAAAATCTTTAATAAGTGCAAAAGCCTTTACAAAGCTATTTTCTTTTTCTGTTATCCAACGTGATTTTATAATGTAGATATCCAGAAACAATTTTCCTACTTTTACCTGCAGACAGATGCATAGAGTTTTATTGAGCGGTTGCAGCTCTGTGAAACTGGAAAGTAAAAAATGCGAAACCAGCCAAAATTCTACTTTGATGTGTTACTTCACACCAGAACCACAGCAAATGCAAAATGTAGGACAATATTGATTAAAAGCAGAGATAAATCATTAAAAAAAAGAGATAAAATATGAAGATATCTAACTTATACAGCACTCTTACAGAGATGCGGCAGAAGGTATAAATGTGGGAATGAGTGATAACCATATTTCGTGTCCTAACTGTTAAAGATGGAGGCAAAAATCCAAATAGTTTTAACATCAATTTAATTAAAAATGAACGCCCAAGTACCATTTTCAGAGGAGATCATTTGCCAACTATTTGCCTCAACTCCATGGAATACGGCTATTTGCATAATGAAAAAAAAATGTCCGATAAAACAAATTACGCCTTACAGGATTACAGCCTCAGGCCTTGTTAACCAGCTCCGGAGTCCCTCCACAGTCAGCTGTCTTTTGTCTAAATTTACACTACCAAGAAATTCCACAGCGTAATTCTGTGCAATAAATGCAAAACGGTATTGGTCCATAAGCTGTGAAATACAGGGGTGGTGGGGGGGGGGGGACTTACTTGGCAATGTTTAGACAGATTTTAGAAAATATCTTATATGTAATCTCATCAAAAACGTTAACAGTGGTACAGAACAACATTCAGGAATTATAACTCAGTGTAAAGTAGATGACAAAAGCCATATTTTTGTAACTCAGAAAAAAATAAAGTTTTGTTCCTGGCAGTCTTGTATGGATATTCTGCAAACCATGTTTTACAAATGCATAAACACCAATTTAGTGCAAGAAGTACAGTAAAAATAAAAAACACACGCTTTTTTTCACACTGACCTGAAATCAGGCCAAACATTTCATATTTTAGGTGAGCAAGGATAATTAAAATTCTTTCCATTTTCTAAACCAAATTTTTCAGATTCATAAGTTTATACATTTCTTTAATGTAAAAGCTTCTTTGTCCCACTCCTGCTTGCAGGACTACCATACCCGAGTCAGGTACGGAGTCAGGTAAATGCCAATATTTGGTTTGACTAACAGTTGAAGGTAAAATTTCAAATCTTTATTCTGCTTTTAAAAGGTTGAGATCAATGATCTTTAAAATGAACTAGGATTGCTAAGCATCCATTATCGCAAATAACGTTTTTTAAATCTTATTATGTGTTGCATGGTGAACTTTTAAAAGAATTTAGGTATGGCCACAGACGGCTGCCACTTTGGGATATCAAAAACATATTTGGGATTTTAAAAGCTATCGCAGATTGCTTTCTGATTTATTTCAAGAAATCCAATTTTCTGTTTTCCTACATTAAATTACAGAGGATTAAAATGTATATTAATGAAGTCAGTTTACAAGACAAAAGAGCAAAAAATACTTTTATAGAAAAAGCTGAAAACAGTGGAACAGTTCTCTCTACAGCACAAGTAGTAATCTAAAATGGGAGGTTCAAAGTATTTAACTGTCTCTGAAGATGATAAAATTATATGTATTTGACAGTGGAATAATTACAGCTGCCATTAAATTTTTCATCACAGATCAGTTGATGCCTTAGTGCACCATCACTGCATGAAATCTGCATATAATTACACACATGCTCGGACACTTTTAGATTAAAATTCTGATTTGATTGTCGGTACTGAAGGAATCCACTTGGAAGATCTTACCTTCCTTTTCACAAATTTATCCCAGTAATTACTTGGAAATGATCTGAAAAGAAACAGAAATAGTTTTGCCATATCAAGATGTTGCATGATGAATTATTGATTATTTTATTAGACAATATCAGATGTTAATCTGCCATTATTAAATAAAGACATGAACTTGCAGAGTGTTGATGACCAGGCGGTCCCATTGCCCTTTAACGTCTTCCTCAGGAGGCTGCCGAGTCACGTACAGTCCGTCAAACTCCAGTTTTCTGGCCACCTCCTTTTCACGTTTGAAGATCACCAACGGCACCTTTCAACCAAATCAACTGCTTTGAGTTCGTTTGAAATACTCACATTTTAGTCTGCATGAAACAGATTTTCTGCAAATAATTCATCAAAACTACAAATGATGTAAAGACGAAACAAACTAAGGTGGGCTTCTATTTACAACACAGGAGAAAAAAAAGAAACAATAAATAATATTCTTGGAGGACAGATTGACAAATAGCTACAGGTCTTACATTCTCAAATAAATAAATATTAATTTGCTATATTGACGCTTGGATATTGGGTCATTCCACTTTGAACTATTTTCTCACGCTATCTTTTTTATATAGCTGCCACAAGCAAATAAAATATTTTTCTTTATTATATTTGCACTTCCCAGTTTTATAAGTATTGGATCACGCATCTCAATGGTGGAATTTAGGTGTGTGTATAACATTCAGCACCTAGGCATGCAAGCTGCTTCTAGGAAAGCTTGTTAAAAATGAGTCACAGTCAGAACATCTGGGATTTCCAGCATGGTATCGTGAGAAGAGGTGACCTGTGCAGCAAGTTGTGAAATATCCTCCCTGCAAAAAATAAAGTCAACAAAGTTTGATGCACCGATTCTAAATCCAACTGTGAGATCTAATTTTGCAGAGTAGCGCTTTATTTTCAAGAGTTTTGCTTAACCAAGGTAATAAGTCCAACCTTATAGAGCACCTTTGAGATGAGTTAGAACAGAGAAAATGAGCCGAGCTGTCGCATCGCAACAGCATATTAAAGTATTTTCCTTAAAAATGAAAAGACGTCATTAAAGGTCATGTGTGTGCAAAAGCAAGTGGCCAAATATGTTTTGCAGAATATGTTGTGGTTATTGTCATTGTAAAAAATTAAAAAAAAAAAAAAAATCAGCAACTTTGTCATCAGTTCTCAAATGAAATCAATTTTCAGGAGATAACGGTAAAACAATACTTCCAATTTCCTACTTTTATTTGTGAACAGAAAGAAAGTCGTGCTGGTTTATTTTTCACACAAGATCTGGCATTTTTCCTCCATGACAGAATGTTTCAATCTCGAGACGGTCTACAATTTTAAAATGCACCAAATGTCCACTCATATATGCCGAAAGGAAGACACCTTTAAAAAGTGAAAACAGTTCATTAAGCAGCAGCAGGAGAACGTTATTGAACAGGTGTACCTTGAGGCAGTAGTAACCAATAATGCAGCAGAATGAGATGATTGTGTGTGCGATGGAAAGGAAATGGAGACACAGCTCCATGTAACCACTGCTTTCTTCAAGCACAAAATAAACTCTGCCATTGCTGGCGTTTGTCGTGGCAGAGAGCTGTTCTTTTCCATATGCCGATGTAGTCGCCTGTTCTTCTTTGGATGCAGGCAAAAATGCTACCTGGAAAATTAAATTATAAAAATAAATGAAACTCATCTACAGTTATGTCATGCACTGTAAAATTATCTCTGACGTGCAATATCTGAGAAAGAAATAGCCTCCCCTAGGGTTGCACCTCACCTTATAGAACAGGAGGATGAAGTTGATTGCAAAAGCAACAAACAACGCCAGCAAACGCATGTTATAAAAATTTCTTGCAAAGTAGTTCTAGAGGAAAAGGATAGAGAAAAAAAATGTATTCTGCCTTAATATACGTTTGCTGTTCTTGAGAAACTGGACTGGATGTTGATGGCTAAATTTGTAAGCATGTGTTGCTGTACTTGCACATTACCAGAAGACTCTTGCTATGTGAGCTCATCGTTTCCCAGAGAGCAGAATGTTGTCTCTGTGGTTCCTTTGACCCATTACAGCCTCTCTTGGCTCCGTGTTTTGTCTCTTCTTTTGCATTCCTACGCTCCTTTTCAGTTTTCTTCCATCTGAAAACATTCCAAACATAAAGGACACGTCCAAAAGTATATTATTTTATTAGTTTTCTTTTTTTTTCATTATGGAATTAGGATAGGAAGAAAATAGGTATTTCCGCCAACCATTTATTTTTCTTTTATGAGGTAATATGCCATCACTTTTAGCCTAATTCTGCAAGCTCATCAAGCATCATTACTAACCTGTTTGAGGACTTATTACTTCAAAGCAGTTACAATGTAATACATTTTTAAAATGGCATATTGATTGTTCAGGCTAAAAGAAGCACATATTTATTCACATTTAACCTATGCACTTTACCAAGGGTTATTGGAATTTTACAGAAATAGTAGTGATACATAAAAATTAGCAATTTTTTTTGTCATGTCTCAAATCTAGAGACCAACATTTATTTTTCTTCTTGAGAAATAACTTCTCCCTCCTTTCAGTCAGAAAGGAGGGAGAGTGTCTCTGAACCACATCTGGAAAGTCTTGCCACGGATTCTTCATTGGATTCAGGATTGGACTTTGATTGGGGCTCCTGAAGAGATCCAAATTATTATTTATAGTTTGTTTATAGTGTGAGCAGACTATGAGAGTCTTAGTTACTTTGCCATTTCACTTCTTTTAGCTGTTCTTTTTAAATAGAAATGGTGCTACTTGAATAAATAGACAGTATTTGCCTTTGTGAAAATGATTATCTTTTACGTTTCACAAAATAATCTGATTGTCACATTCTTAGTGACAACAGAACAATGCAACAAAGCTTTGAATGAAGCAGTCAAGGATATTATTTTTTCACCTTTTAAGATGACTTCAGAAATTAGTTGGCAGATTATCTGTTGACTAAATGTAAATGTTTCCCCTGTGCAAATGTAGGGAAAACAGACTTCAAGTATGAATAGTTTCTTTGAATATTTCATTAAATAACTAGTCGACATTGGGAAACCTTAACTCTCCTGCAGTTTTAATAGATGGGGTCATTTAGATGCCACAAGATTTTTACTCTGTGTGCTGTCTGGCGGGGTCACATTCACCCTGTGTGCACTTTTACAAGATTTTTTTTGTCTGTGGTTTCGGGAATTGACGGTCTGACGATCCCCCTCCCCAACTTCCTCGCTGTCTGACCATGACAATTGTTGCGCTCCTCCTGAGTGTCATGCTGAGACTGCAGGAGTGTTAAACACCTGCATGATTCCATCACTTAGCTGCTCTGAAAATTTGTAACACTGAGTAATTTATGGGTGTCAGAGTAAAGAAGCCTTTCACATAAAATCCCCAAATAATATCTCAACTTTTGAACATAAAAATGTGTAATAAGCTTCTGGAATGACCATTTCTGAAAGCTGCTGTATTTTTTGATGGGGAGGAGAGATACTCACTCTTTTTCCTGCAAGTTCTCCTTTTTCTTATCTTGTGTTTTCTCTTTGTCCAAGTAGTCTGTAAACTGCTGTCAGGGAAATTTACACTTGAATAAAACATATATCCTAATTACCAAAATCCCAAAGCAGTAAGGGTAATTAGGCTAAAAACATTTCCAGAAAACCAAAGTGATCCTGCGAGAGCTCAATATGAATGAAAATGAGCAAATAATTCCTACCAACGTGTGGTGCTCCTCACAAACATCCGTGTCGATTATTGTTCTGGAAGTTGAACTGAACAGATCAGTCAGACTGTCAGAGAGATCTTGCGTTACAAGTCTGTACTGATCTCCCTCCTTCTTCAGCTTGAGACCAAATATGTCTGACAATATGTCCACCTCCTTGGGAAAAGTCAATGAAGCCATCTGCCCGATCTCCCTCAATTCTTTCTGGGAAGAGAAACTAGCAGAGTACTTTCTCAGTTGATCCACATTGCTCGACACCTCCGTGACCTCATCAAGAGTTGGCTCAAGTATACCCCCGAGCAAGTCTGACACCTTCATTCTTTTTGCTGCCTCTATGAGACCACTGTTGACAAATGTGATGTACAGCAAATACATGATGCGGCAGATGACGGCAGAAATGCAGCGGATCTGAAGCGCGCAAATGAATCTGATGAATCGAACTGCTGCCAAGAGGAAATCCTTTGGCGTCGTCTTCATCAGTGTTTTCAGGTTTTTCACAGAGAGGGCACAAGTCAACATCAGCCACCAATAGTAGATCAAAGTCCACCTCTTGTAATCTGGGGGCGAATATTCTTCAAGCTCTCTCGTCTCCACCTCTGTTTTCCCGTTGCACTTCTCTCCAGAGTTGGATCCGGATATCTGGGCTGCAAGTTGCATCTCAAATATGGTGTCCTCACAGAAGTTGATGAACATCTCCATTTTCTCTTTGTCTCCTCCCTTATTGACCACATCAAAGATGAACTGCCTCTTGGATTCCTTCACCTGTGGCTTCTCCCACTGCGTGCGACTGTATTCACTGATCTCAAAGTAGACCCGTTCAAAGCGCTTCCCGCTGCCAAGAATCTCAATGCGTCCAAGACTGGGCTGAAAGTAGGTCAGGGCGCATTCTGCGAGCTCCGTGAATGTCTTCAGTCTGGACTCTTTGGGCATGTGCTCCGACAAATTGGTGAGGAGAACAGCGATGCTGAAGCCGATGTCTTTCGCCGGATCGTGGAAGCGATCCACAAACGTTTGGTATTCCAAGATTTCGCCGTCATTTGTTTCAATGCAAGAGAGCAGGAAGTGGATCTCGGCTTGTGAGAAGTATTTGCAGTTTTCCATGGCTTTCTGGAAGTCCTTCCTGCATATACTGCCCTTATAGTCAGAGTCGTACTCTCTGAAGCCCTCAGATGAAGTCAGGTCTTTTAGTTTGAGGAACATATCGAAAAACTTGAGGACCATTTCCACATTGCTTGATGATTCCACCAACATATCCACCATCTGCTTCCCAATTGTTCCATTGATAACATTGCCTGCAACAAAGAAAAATGCATGTAGATGATCTGATGATGGGTGCAGAGTCTAAGACCTACTGCAAATGTTTGTTGTCTTTTTTCCAACTTCCTTTTTTCCAGCCATCTTCCATTCAGAACTGTTTCATTGTTTTGATATGAAAGGCTGCACATCCCTGTGCTACATCAACATAAAGTAGTACAACTGTAGTATAGCTGTGAACTGCAAGGACAAATACAAACAGCTTATTTTTAAACTGTGACATGTGTTCATCTGTATTTACTCTGATGCTCCCAAATAGCAATACCTATTAAGAGTGTATTATATATATTTTCACGATAAATAGTTGTTCTATGAAGGGCTGATGGAGAACATTGTTGAACAAAAAAGAAAAGAAAAAGTCACTCTTGCAAGCTTATCCACACTTGACTGTCCACCTAAATGGACAGGCCAGGCAAAGAGAGTGTTAATCAGATGAGTAAGTATCCAATGGTAACTCTGAAGCAGCTGCAGAGATCCCCATCTCATGTGGGAGGATATATCAATATGATATCTATTAGTCATGCATTCCACAAATCTGGCCTTTATGGAAGAGAGGCAACAAGAAAGCCAGAAGGATTTGTTTGCCACAAGCCATATAGATGACACACACAGTATGTCACCTGTATTGGACTTTTTCAACTGCATACAAAATGTGACCTATGGTGTAAAACACTACAAATTGTCCTAAACGCAGCATCCGCACAGTGAAATTAAAAGTTGCGGCAGCTTCATGCCATGGGAATTATTTTATTCAACAGGAACAAGAAATCTGGTCGGAGTTAAAGGGAAGATGGAGTTACAGTTCTCTCTACATCCAGTTTGACTGAGCTTGAGATATTGTGCAGTACAAACCAGTCAAACATGTTCATGTGTAGATGTGCAATGTTGTTACAGACGCAAAATGCAAATGCTTTGTGTTGGTCTATCAGACAAAATGAAATAATGTTAAGTTTGGGGTTACAATGTGACAAAATGTTAAAAAGAAAGTTTAATTCAAAAGGGTTTTTTTTAAGAATAAGTTCTTCTCATTCATAAAAAAACGTGAAAGCCTCATTACACAAAGACTCTTACATCGGTATGACAAAAAACAAAACTCAATTATTCAAAGAATCACTTTTTACATGAATTTTGTGTAATTATTCATTGGTTGCTATTAACTGCAAAGCCTTGCCAATTATTTACCTTCTAACATGGAAAGGAGGAACACAACCATGTCCTTCAGTAAGTCCATGAGTTCCTTTAGGAGTTTTATCTGCCTTGAATCCTGCACAGAGACAAAATAAGTTTACAAGACATTTGCATAATATCTTCTAAAAGTTGGTAGAAGTGTTGACCCGACATGTAGCCGAGTTAGCCTAATTTGAAAATTATATTTTAGTTTTACAGAATCTAAGAAGTATTCAATCTAATACGTTTTTCCCAAGATACAATAACTACTGAAATGAAACTGTAACGCTGCCATACCTGAGAGAGCTTCATCTGCATGTGAGCAAAGACATGGAGGAATCCCACGACAGCATCCCACAGACGACTGTGAGCCAGACTCTGCTGGTTCCCAATACACGGACCCTGGATGGACACAAAAAATGCACAGGCAGTACAAATACTGCAGAAGGCAGAAATTATGGCATAAAGTTGCAAAACTAAAAATAGCATCTCTCAAATTTTACTTTCACTTGCATTCTTATTTATAGTTCATCCCAAACTGAGTTAATAAATCGCAACTATATCAATTCAAGACTTACATGAGACAAAGAGCGTAGATGGTGAAAAACATTAGGCGCCCCTTAATAACTAATTCCTCACATTACAGAGTCCATCAGGCATTAAGGATTTCCAAGTGTTTCTTTCAAACACACTTGTTCAAACATAACTGAGAAACAAATAAACGCCATCTCTAAATAATTCATCAGCTACATTGTGGAACATGTTGTGCAGTTGTTTTGCCACAAAGCTGAAGTAATTGTTTAGGCAAGTTAATTTAACACATTCACAATCGAAAGCAGGCTGAGAGGACCAACCTGTATATACTCGGTGAGTGTGTTGAAGACCTGTTTGGCAACTTCAATGGCCTTGGAGAAGTTGTGTTGACCCAGAGGATCAATGACGTCTTTCCCTGAGTAGTACCAGTAGAAATCACTGATCGATTCCTGTGAAAATATGTTTTTTAAAAGATAAGAATCAGCTGTAATTAAAGAGGGGTTAAAGGACACACAGTCTGTTGATATGTACTTTTGATTTAAGACTATAATAGACTCATACTGCAGTTGAATAGCAAAGAGGCCAAATGATTACCAATACAAAATTGCAACACCTGCATTCGACGATTTGGACTGAAGCTTTTTTGACAACATTGTGCATCGACTTCTATAGGTTCCTGAAGTGGTTGGATCTAATCAATCAGAATTACATGAGAGAAGTCGTGACAGTGGACTCACCTGTACCCTTAGTAAATAGTCAACCGTTGATATAACAATGTTGACGGTGGTGTTGTTCCCAGTTTGAGTTCTTAAATAGTTCTGGAAATCTAAGGCATACAAAAAGTATCATAATAATTAGCTTTATGGTCCTCGGTTTGCATTATTGACAAGCATACATGAGAATTTGACAGTGTTTGATTGTATAATGATTAAGAAGGAACAACCTGAATTGTGTCCTTCGCAGAGCAGCTGCAGGAAACGGAGGAGGTCACAAGTCAGGTCCTTGTCGGGCATTACCTTCTCTCCTTTGAAAGAAAAGATAGCAGCAAAATCTGAAATACTGAACCGTTGGAAGAGGAAGGTAAAAAATAGCAAATCGGAAAATCATGCCAGCGTTGCCTTTTCGAAAAATAGATGTTGATAACACTGAAAAGTGAAAAAAATATTTTAAAAAATTGGACACTGTGACATATTTCAGCTGACCCCTCCACCATGACATGGATTAACAGTAATGGATGTATTATTTATTTTTTTTTGTATTCCCATTTAAATACAGTACCCGAGCTCTCATCCGTGGCCATGCCTAATCCTTCTGCTTTGTTCTGCCTCTCAAATGCATTCAAATCCAGAACGCTGGGTAGAAGAAAATCAAACGCAAAAGAAGGGGGTCAGGTAAAGCCTTTCAACTTTAACCGTTTTATCAAACTGTTAATCTATCACCACTTTCTGATTTTAAACACTTCTCTCTTCTGTCACTCACCTACATGACCGCATGAGTCCAGCCATGCTCTGAAAAAAGCCAACATTGCGCTTCTCTCTCAGATAATCCAGCATTTTCTGTAAAGCATAACCAACAAAGACGGGATCTAATTAAGCAGAAGTAATTAGAGTAATATTAGGCTCATCAGTGATCAAGTAGGGCTACACTGAGATCCTGTGACAGATCATCCTTTCTCATGAAAATGAGATTTGTTGCCGTCGGCGTGTGAACGACAGGTGCACTAAATCAAACGTTTATTTTGAACTCTGGGTGTGAAACGGAAGGCTTTAAAAATATATAATCATCCAACAGGCAGTAAGCAAACATATTCTAAGTAAATCTCAAGACTGAAGATTAAAAAAAGAATATTTACCAAACAAGCATTTCATTTACCTGCTGAACTGTTGCATTCCCTCCATTAAGAAGAGCAATACCTAATTTCAGAGTAGGACCAATCATGAATCCCATGGTGCCTAAAGTGACCCAAAAACAGAATATGCATCCGCAGTTTCACATATTTTATACCATCTAATCAACTTATCTCAAGGAGGAAATACTTGAACAATTCAATAAGCTAAATATTTACAGTTGATTTTATTTTGTTGCTCATAATGCCCTACCATTGCTGGCGCTAATGGCTTGCAGGACCATTTCAGAGGCTCCACGACAATGCAGCCTGGCCTGTTGGTACAACAGCTTTTGCTTTTCCATCTCCTTCTCCTGTAATGTTCACATTGTTATTAAGAAAAAAAAATGCATCATATTTTTCTCATATAAGATTTCATTCTTTCCAGCTTTGATACATCAAACTATTGCAAATATTTGCTTTAAAAGTGAGATCCAGTTTACTCACTTCAAAGCTTTCTACTTCCTGCTCCGCATCATCATGGCTCTCTCTGCGGCAGCTCTGGGAAAAACCAAACCGACGAAGTGGACGATGATGTAAGACCAGATCGAAAAGACAATACGTCAACAATAAATTATTTACCAAGCCATTGCACCTCTTCTCTGACAGGTGTTTTTGCTG
Source organism: Poecilia mexicana (assembly GCF_051168715.1). NCBI lineage: Eukaryota > Metazoa > Chordata > Actinopteri > Cyprinodontiformes > Poeciliidae > Poecilia > Poecilia mexicana. The sequence goes on along the minus strand of NW_028263384.1, from coordinate 12,209,613 downwards.
CACACTTCACGGGACATCCACAAAGACATCAAAGTCCAACTTAAAGCCCATTAAAAACATGATGCAACAGTTGGATGCATCTGTGCCTGTGCTTAGAGAACCCACCAGTCTAAATGAATTAAAGAAATAATAATATATGGTTTCTGTCCTTATTAGGCAATCTAGCACACCAATTACAGGAAAGAAACTAGCCTTTAGAGAAATGCATGCACATCTTTATTTTATTTCTATTATGTTTAATGTCATATTGTTGTATGTTGAGAATTTAAATTATAAGACTTTTGTAATATTTTAAGAGTTAAGTGACGTAGTTAATTCACATGTGTCAAACACTTAAAACATGTTTGGCTGTTACCTTGGCCATAATAGCAGCATAATCTTTGTAGAGGTTGTCATTATCAAGGTTGCTGAAAAAAGAGGAGGAAAAACTGTTTATGTCAGATTGAGGTAAAATGTAGGAATTTTGAATGTCAAGTCATATTACATATCAGAATCAGAAACATTATTTTCAAAAGTCACAAATATTACAGGACTTTAAGAAAAAGTGTGTGCAGAGCTATGGAAGCATCAGCACTTAAACAATAATCCCACTTCAGTATTCACATTCCATAAGATGTTATTAAGCAGAAAAAAAAATAAAGAGGCAGCTTGTACCGCATCTGATCTTTTGCAACGACACACCTGCTTTCCGTCAACGCACTTCGACTGAAGAGCATAATGAGCTGGAGGAGAGGATCAATTGCCTTTGCGCCTTCTTCCACCTCCTTTACTTCCCCTTTCTCACCTTCCCACGGTTTCGTCACTCGCCCCTTCTGCAGTCCAAGGAGGGAGGGCAAAGTAATTAGGGTGTGCTCTTAAATTATATCACACTGCTCAACGCAGCAAACTAGAAAATAAACACACCAGGTTTCTTCCTTTTCAGATATGCACAGTAGTGAATTGTATTGTTCGTTTGCACAGTAAATGCAAATTATAAATGTAGAATGTCAGCTTATTTCAAACCTGACGCTCAAATCACATGGCTCACGCGATCCGAAGCAAAGTGCCAAGTTAATGAAGCAGGAGAGCAATAGCAACAGCTGAATTATCAATTTAAATCAAAGCAGAGATGGAAAACTGCTAGAATAAACCAGAAACGGTGCTATAAATGAAAACATTTCAGCAGGAACAAGACAGGAGAAGAAACAAGACATTTACAGTACTTGTGTAAAACTCAAAACCATTTCTAACTGGATGAAATTAAATGAGACTAAACTTTTCATATTTTATGTCACTTAGGACTGTCATACAAAATTATATCTATTTGCCAAAAACTTCCTTTTTTCTTTTTTTTAAACTGCTGGCTGAATATGGTGCAAAGAGCAGTTATTCATTACTACCAAAGCAACATCCAAAGCCAGATGAGATTACATCTTGCAATATCATCTCTCTCTCTTGTTAAATTGAGTGAATAAACTGAATAAATCTGAAAATGCACTCAGGGTGTAATATCTTAATTAATATGGTGTAGCGTGATATTTTACTGCATACGGCCAGCGTCTTGGATGAAATATCAGGTTGGGGATCAGCATCAGCTAATGTCTTTTCTAAGGTTGCTCAGATCAGTATCATGGACCAGAAAAATCCAGATGAAGATATTCCTGGTGCTGATCTTGTTTAAAAACACAATTGTTTAATTAAAACAATTTTTTTAAAAGTTTGCACAGCTTCTCTTGTACTCACAGCTAAATCCTCCACAAGCATTTCTACTAAGTCATTTCCCTCGGTTGATATCCAAGATCTGTTGTAGCCTTGCAGGAAAAGGTTGACAGCTCGGTGCCTGAAGGAAAAAAAAAAAAAAAGAGTGGAAAAACATTGGTAGAAAGAGAAAAAAGGCATTGGTTGTCGAGTTTTTGTTTCTATCTGTGCTTGTTTATTATCTTGTCTTTATTTGTTCATAAAAGACAATAAATCTGTGCACATGTTTTAGGAAATAACTATACATTTTTAATCAAACTGCTTATTTGGCCTCGGTCTTACCGTGGGAGATTGTAGAGGGGAGTCATCCTCAGGCAAGCCACCACCGCACGTTTCCTCCGTTTGGATAAAACATTTTTCCAAGCAGGTTTTTTGCTCCTCTGTGGATGCTCTACCTAGAAAGAGAACGAACAACAAAAAAAGGCATCTTAATTACAAATAAGCGTGATTTGTAAAATAGAAAAATACTCCCCTGGCTCCCTTACAGACTTTTTATGCATTTGCTTTATTGTCCCGCTGTAAACACTTTGTACCATTTAAAATCATTAAACACATTTTTGTTATCAGAAAAAGTCAGCCTGAGTAAAAACACAAAATGCTGTTTTTATGCAGGGTTGGTTTTGTGAAATTCTTCTCAAAAGTGAAAACTGGTTGTGCCTCCCTTGGCAGCAGCAGCCGACATCAAACATTTGTTAGAACTGAAAATAAGGTGTTTTAAATCACTATAAAGGAAATTTGGCACGACTTTTATTCATAGAATTGTTTTACGTTTTTCCCCACTGCAGGATTGGAAGCCAAGTGTGGAGAATTTTCTGCCAGAGACAAAAATTCACAGCCACAAACACAACACTACTCCTGCCATATTTGACAGTTTTATTGTCTTGTATTGTTCTACTGTTTTCAGCATTATGCTCTTTTTCTGAAATAAAGTTGGTGTTTGTCGCATATCCCACAGGATCCACTCCTTTCAAAAACGCTTCGTTCCATTTTTGGGTATTATCAAAATTAATTTTACCAAATGATAGAGGGGTCTTTCTGTTCCTTTTGGTCAGCAGTGGACCAGGTCATGGCGTTCTCATAAGGCTGCCATTTTTTTTTATTTTTTATTTTTTTATTATTGTTGAATCATAGTGAGGTAGAATAATGATGCCCACCGTGTTCATTTATTACCTGATGGACGCTGGGTACTTCTGTTAAGTCGGTTGTTCATGTTTTTGGATAATGGCGTTAACGGTGGTTCACCAGAGTCTCAAAACCTTGAGAATGGCTTTGTAAGCAAATGTATCTTAATTACTCTTTAATTTTTTGTTTTGTTCATGTGTTGCTTTGCCAAAAAATATCGCTGACTACAGTTAATTACTAATACGAGTTGCAACTAGATTTTAGAGGGTCAAGCTGGTTTGCATAGCATTTAGTCTAAAGGAAATCATTTGAAAACTGTTCTGGCAAAAGTGTAAATGTTTAAGAGGACAAAGATGTCTTTCATGAGTAAATAAAGACTTGACTGCTAGAAGAACAGCTAAAGTTGCCCAAACTTAAAGCAACAATGTAAGCTGGTAAGAAGAAAAAAAAAAATCTACTGGAATCCTCATGTTGGCAACTTACAGAAATGCAGCCAATTAAAAAGTGTAAACTTCCAGAATTTCAAGCATTTAACGCATGAGCAAATAAAAAGCGGAGGAAGACAGGCCTAGTGGGAAAAAACATCCTAGTAGCTTTTTTTTTTTGCTTCAACTCACTGCAAAACCCTGTTCAGGTCAGAGCCATTTTGCTGTGAATTAGTAGCTAGAAAAGACCTCTGTTAACTTTAAAATGTGTGCAGTTTAAAAACTATTTCAAGCTGAGAAAAGTATACAATATTTAAAAGTTTAAACAAAGTAAAATCTGGTAATCATCCATGCGCTTTGTCAAGTGTAATAATCTGGAAAAATTAGGGTTTATAAGAATATTTAGAGGTCTGTCATTGAAGTCAGAATATTTATTAGGCATTATTTGGCTGTTTTAAACAGCAACAAAGCTTTTAAAAAAAAACTATTTAAAATTTTTTTTTTACTTTGAGAGAATGCAGTTAAAAAGGCAAAACACTGCAAATCTAAAATACAATCATCTTGTCTGAGTCGAACGACGAGGTAAACAACATTTTCACCTACCTTCATCTCACCTTACTCCACTTCACTGAACACACACAATTGTCTGTGCAGAGTTTAATGATTGAGAAGAGTGGATGCATTCAATGTCACTGTATTTACAGAGGCCAAGGAGGCAAAGGAAGAAAGCTCCGCTCAGAGTCTTAATCATTTTTTCTTTTTCTTTTTTTTTTGTAGAATCTAAAAGCTCACCTGATCCAGGTAATAAAGCACCCGAGCTATTTGTAGAACCCTGTCCACCGTCCTTTGTGTGTCAGCTGGGGCCTCAAGCTGTGCTGGGAGATCAGCAGACAGAATCCCACGGCTGACGCTGTTTGATGCCTGTGAAGCGAAACAAGATTGATTCATTTAAGTCTTTTGTTCCGAACAGAAGGCTTCTGTTTATGGATTTATTCAAATTTAATATTGAATTAGCATGCACTTTTTTTTTCCTAAGAAACAACAACCACAAAAAAGAAAACAAATGAGATGTTTGGTGGACTAAAAACAAAAGGCAGAACACGATTCAGAACAGCAGCCTGATTTATGGAGTGAAAATGTGCAATTCTCAATATTCCCGGCAGAACAGATGTGTTCACTCAACCAACAAACTTTATAAACCAAGAAAAATACAAAAAAAATATTCGCTACGTTTCCGCTCAAAAGAGTTTGGGAGCCAAAATTAGAAGGCATATTTTTCCCATCGCTGGTTTATGAATAAACATGTTTATTACTGACTCATAGATGTGGAAACAATGTCTTGTATATTGTACAGAGTAGTGAGCTCATCATGTTCATGTCTCTGCCACACAATGATTCACTGGTAGAGATTATTAAAATGATGACTTTGGATATTAAAACTTATGAGAGAGGTTTTCTGTTTCATATGTCACAAACTTGTTGCAAAAATTAAGTGCTAAATTTTGTAACATACTGCTTTACTAATGCTGTGTAAACATTACACATTGTGCTAAAGGGCATAGAGAGTTATATCGTAATACATACAAATGTGTTAATTATTCTGAAACGGAATAGAAATTGGATCTACAGGAAAAAATGACATTGAAACTTCAGCTATTTATAACTTTGCCAGGATAAATGTTTAACTGATTTATTTAATTCCTTATCTGGAATAATAAGTATCTATTTGGACTAGATAGTCCCTTGAGATTGAAATCTCTTTTTAAGAGACTTATGGTCAAGAAAGCAAATTGTTAGGTAATGTATGGCATTTAATGTACACAAATAGTTACAGAAAGTCAATACCTGACCAAAAAAATGCTTGAGGTATCTCAAAATTTGCTCCCGAATCTCATCTTCCAGGTTATTCTGTAAAGAAAAAGGTTAAACATCTCATGCAAAGAATTACATCTGAACACAAAACATTTCTAACACATGAAAACTTGCTGAAACTGTCCGTATTTATAATTTACCTGAGAATAGCAGTTCTTCACCAACATGATAAGGTTCTGGTCACATGGAAAACAAACTCTGAGTCCCACAGGCACCATCTTCTTTATGGCAGCCACTATGAGAGAAGTGTGTGCAGAGTAACGATCCCCCTTCCTCTTCATCCCTTTGTTTTTATGGTCAAACTGAACGTCATGCAAAGAGAACACATACGTTTCAGTTTTGCACTAAAGGCACTCAACTGGTATAAGACAGGTGGACAAATTCTGGTGTTGCATAAAAGCACATGCATAACCAAACAGTCTTATCGTAAACATAGCTGACCTCCAGCAGGTTGTTACTGGAGAGCAAAAAAGCCAAATTGTTGATTCGATTCTGGACCACGTAACTCTGCTCTTCCCATTTGAAATGCTGTTGCAGAAAAAACATAAGATGATGACGGATGAGCACTATTTATGAGGTACAGGATTTACACGCACATTTCTGACATGGCAGAATCCTAAAAAGAAAAAAAAAAAAGATGCTGTGTGTCTTTCCTACATGAGATTTGGCCCAGAATACAAAGACCTCTGCCACCATGCTGAACAGCTGCTCAGCCTCGGGGATCGTCTCTTTCAGCCATCTGGCTCTGGAACAAGACCGACCAAAACGCATTAACATCACAGAAGTTATTCCTGTAAAGCTGAACATGGCCTGAAATAACAATTTGTACTGTGGTTTAAGGCATTATGTCTCTTTATATATTCAACATAAGCAATAAATCAATGGCTAGTCAAGTAAAAATTCAGCCTTTTACTCAAAAGGAAAAGCATATAACCCAGTTGGAACTAAATTTGGAAGAGTTTTTTTTACCAAATGTATGAAAATAACACCACATAAATAATTATCATTAAACTGTCTTTTTTTTTTTTTTAAACAAATCAGTCTTTCAAGATTTGATTCCAAAAAGTTTCCTGTAGTTTATCCCTTACCGATTAAAATCAACAAACTGGATGAGAAGAGGATAAAAGGCGTAGAGATCCTGGACCAGAACTCTGTACTTCTCCTGTATCTGCAGCTCTGCTTCAGAAGTACAGCAGTCTTCCGCTTTCATCACTTCCTCTTCTGACTGGACACACTCTGCCCGTTTCTTCAGCTTCTCCATCAGGGGGAGAAAGTGACTTCTCAGCAGCTCGCTGTCGGCTTTGCATACGATCGGCTGCGAAAAAACTAAAACATGAGACAGCTGTCAACAGCAGGAGCTGGTGATTTGGAAACGGTTATCACACGGTGTCAATATACCTGCAAGCTGCTTCATCCAGTCACCCTGGCTAGCGCCCACATGGTTGTGGATGATGCGAAGGATGTGGCCAATCAGGTCGCTCGCATGCTGAGCAACAACAGAGCTGAGGACAGGGCCCTCTGGGTGGCCCTCAGGGCCCCAGCGACACCAGTGTGAAATATAGCTGCACAACATGGGCAAAGTGACCTCTGCCACATGAATGTACTGCATCTGATGAGCTACAGAACCAGCACCAGCCAGCTCCTCCACTTTCTCCAGCGCCTCTCCCAGTGAAGGAAGAGGGCGACACGCGTTCTCCATCCGGTCCGGCAGTCCCTGATCTGATGGGAGGAGTGGGGCTCTTAATGGAGCTGAAGATTAAACAAAGAGCTCTGAAGAAAAAGGATCACAGTTTACCTTTAATCTCAGTGGGACTCATGACATTGTAGATAGAATGTGGATTGCTGTGGTCTAGAGTTGGCTCCAGGAAGCATACAGGAAAAGCTCCGGTCAGAGCTGCTACACAGGCGCCTGCGGCTGACCGCTGCCTACACGGCAAAGGCAACATAAGGGAAATGTTAATTACATTCCTACAAACTACAAAAGCTTTTTATGGCCCCCTTTTTAAAAAAAAAAAAAAAATAGTCAGATTGACAGATTGAATGAATGGCCATTTTAAAATTTGCCACCTTGGTAGGCAGCTGGTTGCACACGGGATTATTTTTAGAGTAAAGTGAGCAGAAAACAAATGACAATTTTCTAAATTTTACTTCTAAAAATCATTTTAAAACATGTAGACTTCACAAGATGCAAAACTTTTGTGTTTCACAATCACATTAAATCCCCCAAGCAATACATTAGAGTTTGTGGACGCAAAAAGTTCAAGATATGCGAATGTATTCACAAAGGCACTTTATGTGGAAAATAATAACACAGAATAGATAAACAAAATAAATATTACCCCTCCATGTAGAAGCTTTTACTGGTCCCCAGAGAGTAGAGGCTGTTTAAAATCTTGTAACACGACACCTGGATACCACCAACTGGGAAGACAACGTGATGCTGAGATCTGAGAAGCTTCTTCTCAAAAACAACCAGGAACGGTGAACTAGTCATGATTCAGGTGATGAATGATTTGTGAGTGTGAAGTGTTATAGAGATGAGAAAATATGTTCCCAATACTCTGTGAACACAACTACAAACTTGAAAACGTAAAAAAAAAAGATACATAGACTACTGATGTTATTCAGCTGAGAAACAGAACAGGGTTAAGACATAAGGACCACTAATGTGTGTTTAAACTAGATTTGGCAGTGATTGTTTTTGACTAAACATTTTATTTAATAATGATATATATATATATATATATATATATATATATATATATATATATATATATATATATATATAACACTTTATCATCAAGACTAATTCTTACCCAGAACATCCACTCCATAGTTTTGATTGGCAAGATGATGGAAGAGGGAGGTAAGTGTTGGTATTAGGATGGACGTTGTGTAGTTAAGAGTGTTGACAACTCCTTTAGACAGCTGACCTCTACTGTGAGGCAAGGTCTCCGATATTTTCCCCACAGTCATCTCCAAATCTGCTGCGGCTGCTTCGAAAAATGAATGCAGAGACGTCTGTAGGGACTCCGAAGCTGCTGCCGTCAATATTCTAGAAAAGAAAAAAAAAAAAAAGACCAGCAGACATATTAATACGGTACATTTTGTTTGTTGGGTTTTTTAATCTCTAGACAAATACTGCTGCAGATCACTTCATTAAAATTCCTTTGGAAAGGCACTTTATTCAAGTAAGAGAGTGAACTCTTAATATATTGACTCAATTCATGCAGAAATGTATCTTAGGCTTTTACATTGAAATATTTTTTTTATCATTGTGGTTTAGAGCTCACGACAAACCAAAATGTGTGTGCTTTTACATGGTATTACATTTCAGCAGACCACAATTTCTGTGCTAAAGAAGTTTTTTATTGGTCTTACATAATATTGTGATTTTTCTAAAAACGTTTAATTATCCTTCCCTGTTAATGGAAATACACACCTAAAATGCATCACACCGTGCAACGACTATGTAATGTGACTTTCACCTTTGAAAGTATGAATGTGTAAACATAACAGTTACAGGTGATTAGCATCTTAATCTGAGACTCCACACACTTGCGAAGTAAAAATACTAAAAGAGCTGCAAATCTATTCATCAGCATTAATGATAACAATCTGAGACGAGCAAAAATTGTTCCAACATCATGCTCCAGACTCTTTTTCTGCAGACAATAAAAGTGATATATACCACAATTAGATAGCATCAGTGTATCTCTGGCTCAATTACGCCAGACATCCTATCCTCAGACATGGCGGTGCAACACTAATAAAGACTGAAGGCGGAACGAGAAGATCAATTTAAGGCAGTGTGACAGTAGTGCCATCTAGCTACCTTGCATCAAGCGCCTGAGCCAGAATGCGGAGGCAGCTTGTAACAGCAGAGGCTTCGTCTCCTGGTAGGACATTCAAATCATGTCACAATAAGGCAGTTTATGGACGTAAAAGCAGAAACAAAAACAGATACAGCTACAGAACTCATACAAAAGTCCAATGGCTCTACGCGATCCAAGCGTCAGGAAGGCAGAGCATATCAAGCACACAAAAACAGACGACATGTAACAAGCGAGTGTCTCAACAACTGTTGCTTCTTACCAATTAGTGAGATTCTGTGTCTTACCAAAGCAGCAATCTTACAGAAGAGACTGGATGTGAGAAACATACAGAAAAAAATTGATATGGTACAAGACATTAAATAAGTTGGGCAAATTGTAGGTGTAAATAGTGTTCTATAAAAGATGTTCACAGAATAAATGAACAAATGATTTTGTTTTTAGATGCCAGTTCTGCATACCACAGAACCATCTCCTTTTCCCTTTTGGAGGCATGACTTCTGTTTTCACTTGACTTCAGAGAAGAGGACAAAAAATACAGACGGTGGCTTTTTACATACTGCTCCAATAGTGGAAGAACGACCTGTGGAAATGCAGAGTAACAACAAATACTTACTTCATTATTCACTATATGTCATATAAACAGAAATATATATATTTCTTTGGTTAGTTGTGCACTGGAAAACAATCAAGAAATACAACATAGTACAATTGAGACATTTTCAGCAATTTTTTAACTCAAAACCAGGGTCCATAAGCTCTTTATAGAATTTTTGTAATTAAAACAGGGTCTAAAAATACAAACAGGCCCCAAGCAAGCTGGAAAAAAAAATAACACATGCGTTTTGTTGCAATAAAAATCCTCAATCACAACTGACCACTTGTCTTGGCAAAATTTGTGATGTTCTGATATAAACCCAACCGTGAGATATAATTCACAAATGTCCAATTGGAATAAGAATTCAAAATACTAACAATTAACCTATAAGACCAGCAAGGAAATACATAAAGTAGTGATTTATTTAATACATGTGGATTCATAAAGTGACTCCCACTTCATCGTCCCCCTTTATGCAGTAATATGCTTGAAGTGCTTAACATTTCTCCACAGACAACCTGCTAGCATTAGGCTTTCCTGCTGACTGGACTGCATGCGTGTGACAGGTTGGTATGGCTGGAGGACCGGCGTAAATATGAGAAGCGTGACCGTTCACAGTCTTGGCTGACTGGGTCTGACTCAGGGGGTCCCAACAATGAAAAACAAACCCGTTTTACTGCTGCCTCCTTGGAGGCAGAGCAGTGTGGGAGGCTTTAATCTATGTCCTGATGGCAATCAGAACGCCCACATGGATTTCCAAAATGGTTAAATAAATTGCACAGCCACTAAGGGTTTGACTTACAGGGGTTGCCCATGGCGACCATCTAACAAAACTAATTAGATGTCATAAGTGAAATGAGAAAAAAAAAAAAAAAAAAAAGGCTAATAAGGACAAACAAAAGGCCGGTGGAAAAATTAAATTGGAAGTGGGCTAATTCAACATCAGAGGCTTCCTATCGTGCGGTAAAAATCAGCAGTGTTGAGATATGTAATTGAGATAAAGCAAACCTTCTGAAAAAAAATAATTGGCTGCTGATCTTGAGCCCTTTCTCCTTTAGGCATCTGTCCTCTGGCTTGAATCACCTCTGGAAATAAACATTAGGATAAATTAGTCCACAATCAGACTAAAATAGATTGATTGTGGGAATATATACAGCTTAGTACAGAACATTTGAGTCATTCCTAACTTATATACACTTTAATTTGCTTTCCAGAATTCCAGATCTTTTCATAATCATTTCAAATGGTTTTGATCAATACCTCTCTCCAGGTAAGCAGCATCACACCTCTGCTATTGGATCGGTTTATTTCATAAATTAATAACCACTCTTCAAACATTCCTCCTACATGTAACTCCCATTTGAGTTGGAGTTGCATGAATAAAAGAGCACTTCACTGTCGCTGTGTATGTTTTGTTTGTCAGTATTTTAAATTTCTTCCAATTCACCACTTACGTTGCATAAACGTGATAATACCTTTTTAGAGTGAAGTTCTGTGTTTGTATGAAAACTAACTCCAGAAGGACTTTTAGCTTGGATGATGCGAGACTGTGATTGTGACAATGTATTGCTACTGTATTTCATTTAAATACTTGCAAGTATAAGATGTGGAGAATAGTGAGACTTTTAACTACTTCCCTTCACTGTTGTTGTGTTTTACATAACTAAAACATGACTTGCCAATAGATTCTCCTTTCACAATCATTTGGAGAAAAAACAAAACAATTATAATGCTTAAGTATTTTTTTTTGTTCTAATTGATTGTTAACCAGTGTGTAGAATTTAGTTTGTTTGTTTTCCTTAATTCCCAGATATAGTGCAAGAATACATATGTACGATGTAACAAACATAATCTGACAAATCAGGAATAGCCTGAAGCAAATGTGCCTGGTATGTGGTCAGGGGACTATTCCCTGAGTGTTCATAAATGATTTAGGGTTTACCTAAAGGATGCAGCAATACAGCTTACTCAAAATTACATACAATCAAACAGGATGGCCACTTAAAAACCTTTATTTCTGTCTTCTAACTTGTTAGGTTTTAAAATCAATTTTTAGTCTTTATGAAAATATGAAATATCATATTACCAAGCTTTAGCATGTTCTCCTGAGTCTCCTCGGTGTAATACAGCATGCGTTGGAGAAAAATGTGTCCAAAGCAGTTTGCAGTAGCAGGGAAGTCAATTTCCATGGATTTTCGATCCCTGTAGGGGATTTGCCATGTAACAATATTATAATTAATATAATTCACTTCATACTTGGTAATTTTGATTCTTTGTTCATTGCTTAATTTTTATACAGCAGGGTTTCACTGGGAGAAGAAAGAGTTGAGACATTTGTGACCTATGCAAGCTATTACAGCAGCTACATAAAAGAGCAATCACACAGTTCAGGAGGTTCAGGTCACATAAATCACACTCTTCCTCATCATAGCTGATCAAGCTGGTACCTACCTCCACACAGTGTAGCCATGGAGCAAAAGGAACTTCAGTATCTCCTGAGCTTTTTCTCTGAACTTGGTCTTCTCCTTGGCAGTCAGAGCATCGTATGGAACCAGCATCGAATGGCCTCCCCCTTTTGAGAATGGAAATGTAATCAAAGAACTGAAACTTTGAAAGAGATGGAGACGATTTACACCTATGGTTCCTTACCTCTGCTCTCAAGTTCCAACTTCTTAGTCTTGGCCCAGACATTATGATAGTTTTCAGCCAACTGTTCGGCCATTGCCTAAAGGCAGTAAGATTTTTGTGGTTTATCAGAAAGGCTGTTTCTTGCAAAGTCATTCAAATCTGATGTACTTTTTAAATTTTGGTGGTCCTACAGGGCAAATAATATCATCAGGACTTACACACTGTTCCCATGATAAGGTGATGCTGCTCATGTCCAAAGGTTTAGGGCTAAAGGTGGATGCTCCTTCAAATGAGAGCTAAGAAAAACAAGAAATGATTGGCTGATGCTCACTGCAGGGAGCTTTAAAGCTAATAAATCAGTATCTGGTGAGGAGACGTACCTGACCGGCCTGAGAGACCCTGCGGGCACAGGCGAGAATGCCAAATGCATCTCCTTCTTTGGTACGTTCTATGGTCCATCCAAAGGCCAACATGCTCTTTATTGTCTCTTTGATGGCCCAGCGATATGAATCCTTCTCCTGTTTACGAAAAGACAAATGAAGAATTCAGAAACCCTTTTGTTAGTGTTCACAACCCCACAAAACACGATTATTTTAACATTTAAGTACATAAACTGAAGCAACCCTGGCTCCTCAAATGGCATCTTTTGTGGTAACTGCAGTTGTAATTTGAATAGTGAAGCAGATCAGTTTAATATTTTATATTGTCCATAAACCTATGGACAAGGGACCTGCACATTCTATGCCGGTCCCTTTCGGATGGTTCAGTTCACTGCTTTCAATGTAGACGTACACTAAAAGCTGACTTTAATCTACCTTCTCAGCCAGAGCCCTGTATGGCTTCAGGAGAGGGTGGACCTTGGCGTTTTCACACAGCTGATCACCGTGCACCCAGCCACTGGCAAACTGTTGGGAATAAAACACATGTAATAATAGTCCTTGCAGCACTAAACGGCAGGCTAATTGCCTCATCAGCACCCTAACTTTTATTATTATTATTATTTCACCAAGTTATGCAGATCTAAGCATCAGTTATTGGGATATTACCTTTTCTAGAGACCACTTCTCATGAGTGTGCTCTGCGTACTTGTTAACTACAAAGTCCAGTCGCTCAGGCACAGAAACACTGGTGCAAGGAGAGAAATAGCACACAATCTAATCAGGTTGGCTTTTCCTCAAAGCAAATGAAAATCGGCTGGATGATTGTTGTCACTGAAGGATGACTACGTCTGCGAAGTTTCATACTTTGATGTATCTACAGGATGCGGCTCAAAATATCCGTCCGTGTCCACCGAGGTTATTCTGTCCACTTGAGACAAACAGCCAGGCTCCACATAGTCAGGAGGCAAGGCTTTGGCAACTGCAACAAGACACTGCACACACAAACTAAGCAGCTGAGGAATGAAGGACTTCGGAGTTGAAAAAGACAAGGGGGAGAGGGGTGGAGGCGAGGGAAATGAGACACAGCATATGTCACAAATTAGAGTAGTTAACTGAACACAAACATTTCATTTGCAGTTATTACAAAAATATTTTCTTCACAAGCCTTGTTCCAAAATGAGACATGGCTACTTTAAAAGTAAGTTATCAGTGAGAAGATCAGGCTAATTTATCAAGGCTGCAGTAGCCTAGTTACAAAACAGTACACAACACAAGACAGTCATCGGATTTCTTTCAACAATTAAAGTCTCTGATCAAAGTTTGGTGTTTTATTGCGATATTAACCCAAATTAAAGGGAAAGCACTTCTGCTGCAAATTAAACATTTTTTTTTTGTTTTTACTGTGGTGCCATTTGTCAGTCCAGATTTTGTGGCTTTCCAAGGAAACCTGTTTATTTGACTCATATTAAGTAACTCACTAATTTTAGAAACTTTCATAGAATTATTTTTTTTGTTCTATTTTCTACAATCCAACCTCTCAAACAGTATAAATGGAGCTACATTATATGTGGTCAGAATCCATTTTTAAAACCTACAACTGAGTGATTGAGGGATGACTTTACAAAAGCTCATCACCCTTTAAAAAACTTAGTATTACCTGAAAGATGTTTAAAACCCTTAAACACACTTGTTAGAGCAGCAGGATTTTAAGCCTTTAATTTGAAAACATTTATTCAGTGAGGGCATAAAACTACAAAAAGAAAATTGCCTATTTCACAATTTGTAACATTCCTAAAAGTTTCAGTAAAATAAATGATGCAAAAGCAGGTATTACTTTACACTTTCTGACTGATGTTTAATTAATGATCCAAAACGTCTCGTTTCTCTGAGATTAAAACATGATAGAACATAGATAGGTCTGTTACTTTCTTAAAGCAAGTATAACTAATAATGCAAATATATATGCACCCATATATTCACATCTGCGTAAAGCTACACTCAGCATTACCCAGATGTTTAACATGCAATACAAAAACCCAGGGGAGCCAAAATGCATAGTACCTAACCTACAAAAGACAGCGTTACACAGGAAAATGCTTTCTTCATTTAATTATTCCTCTGATATTTTTCGGGCTCAGAATGACTAAGAAAAATAGTTCAGCACGAGCTTACAGCAGACTGAGAGATTAGCTATTTGTTTCATTTACGGGTTGCGTCTCTTTCAAGTCTCCAGGAAGTCTGCACAAGTTTTGGGAGGTTTCATACCAGGATATGAATAATTAACAATTAATCTCCGGCGTGCTCCTTCTGCTTTCCCTAAAATTCTCTGACTATGCACCAAAGGAAGACATCCGAAGTGCATTTCGCCGTTTCTCCTAAAATAGACCGAGGATTGTCGAAGGACAGGGCTGGAAAGATAAAAAATTGAAAGACAACACCATGACGCCCTTCCTGCAGCTGGTCGGTGATTTGTGAAAACAATTTTTTTTTTATTTGTCTTTAACGTTTTGTATTTAGATTAAGGGAAATTTATTACTCACTGCTTACCTTTTTCGTCAAGGCCTTAAACACACCCCAGAATAACTTCCTAGACAGCTGGAGCTCCCCTTCAGAGGCTAACTTTTGTTTATCCTGACTTCCAGAGTAGGAGTAATACTTCCACATCTGCTCATAATGACTGGTCAACATCTGCGAATGATAAATGAAATAAAAAATTAATACACGTCTTTTCACATTATGTGTGGTTGGCATTAATTTATGTACTTACTTTCAGGGGTAATTTGCTGTGATGTGAGAGATGGAGAACATCAAACACAAGCCTTTGAAGGAGAGGCTGCATCGTAGATGGCTGGAGTTTACTGAGAAGAGCAACGTGGGAACAGCTAATTCATATGCATATTCACAAACTGGCCACACGCACATGGATCTTTTGTCTCAGAGGAGCGACTAATGTAATTTAAATGGCTAAAAAGTTAATTAATTTTTACAAGTCGCTTTAATTTGTTAAACTGAGAACGAAGTGGGGAAAAAACAGACTTCATAGTCGCTAATTAAAAATAATGGGTAATTTTATGGTTGGGTGGGTGAGCGGATACGGGGAATCTTTAGAAGGCTTGAGCTAATGACACAAATCCAGAAAGATTCCTTGAAATTTCTAATATCCAACGTACACAAGGGTACTGACATGAAATACACTTTTACTGTTGTGTCTGATTTTGTTAATGTAATGCCGCATCACGATGAAAGGGCAGGGCACGCCGCGTTATCAAGGACTCCACCCATCCTGCACACAGACTGTTGCAGCCCCTTCCTTCAGGCAGGAAGCTGAGGAGCATCCAGAGCAAGAACTTTGTACCACAAACAAGCAAAGGCAATAAAAGAAACCCTTCAATCCTGGCATGTCATGTTTCAGACATACTTTGGAATTCATTTAGTGAGAATATGTTGGTTTCAAAAGCACTCATACCTTTACTTTTGATTTCCATGAACCATGAACCTTAATTGGGATGTTTTGGAGTCGAAATACAAATAGGGGAAAAGTGGAAGCCAAGTACTTTCAGATTTTTCAGTGCAAAAATATAAAGTCCAATTAAAACAAATTCAGCGGTTGCAACACAACAAAATGGAAAATAAAAAAGGATTTTCTTGCACAGCTGTCAAAAATTAAACTGTAAGTGGCTTAAAAGAAAATGAAAAAATGTGGAATTTTTTGGCAATAATGACTCAATTGTGAGAAAAAACAGTCTTCAAAATAACTTCTTGTTCCATTGATTGAACATATTTTTTTCTTTTCTAAAAGAAAAAAATGTTGAAAGAACTTCAATAGGAACAAAATGTACAATTTGCACAAACCTCCAGAAGCGGATTAAAACCTTCTTTTTCATGCATTTGCTTTCAAAAACAACCATATTTTAGTCTCTTGTGCCACTCAACTGTAACACTGTTTTCATCTGCCAGCAAGCTTTAGACCTTACCTGCACAAAGCCAGCAAACAATCCTCCGTAGTGTCTCTCTGAGCCCTGGTCAAGCTTAGAGCCCTTGAGAGCCGGTAGATTGCCTGGATGAGAGAATCTACCAGCAAGGCATGATCCTCTAAATCGTGAAAGAGGGCTGAACATTTGGTGAGCAGGGGAAGGACAGCTGTGCACAAGTATCTATTGAGGGCAAGAGCCATGTCAGTAGATCCCAGGTCAGTCTGCAGTGAAAAATAGAGGCTGTTTTCTGATTGAGTCCAGTGAAAAACAGAATCAACTTAATAATAATTGAATATCAATTCATATGCATTTTAAATACACAAAAACTTTAGAAACTGCATAGTAACTATACAATTAAAAGTTTCAAGCCATACTGAGTTTGTTTGTAATTCACCAGTCACTTCCAAAATATCTTAAATTCAATATGTCAATTGGGTCAGAACAGGAAGAAAATACTCACAGTGTCCAGAGAAACAGCTGCGTGAAGGTCGGGCAGAAAGCCAACTTCCAGAAGGTGCAGCAGAAAACGTTGACTCTCCACCCCATAAACACGATCCAGGAATAAAACCATGGCTGCCTTGTGGTCAGGACAGAAAGCTGTGGACAGGTCAGGCTCCACCAACACACCATCTAGACCATAAAAACTATTACTCAGTTCAGCTCAATACTCAATTCAAAGTTACCATTAAATCCAAAAGGAAAATTAAATTCAAGATAACAAATGAAGCATAAGTGAAAAGGGCAACTCCAAAAAAAAAAAAAAAAAAAAATCAGGCAGCTCAGCATTCAAATCAGCATCAAATGCAATATTTCCAGCTTAAAAATGAGTAAAACAAATGTTAAAAAGATCAAGTCACTTCTTCAGATATTGTCAATAATTCTTTGTGGCGCAGTGTTGCACACTTGACTAAGACTTATGTCATTTATGTTTGACCCAAGATGAAAATTTTTAATATTTTATCCTGAAGCTTTAATCTCCTAAAACAGTAAAGCAAGGCAACGCTGCCAAAAGTGGTCACACAAACTCGTAATGCATGTCAAGATGGTCTAATTGAGCGTGTTTAACCTTCTGACACAGATGGGAGTTGAAAGCAGATGCTGATGACTCCTTCAAGATCCTGAACTGGGATGAGAGATCTCAGGATGGCCCTGATGCGAATGGCTTCTCC
The DNA here is from genome assembly GCF_051168715.1 of Poecilia mexicana. Classification (NCBI taxonomy): domain Eukaryota; kingdom Metazoa; phylum Chordata; class Actinopteri; order Cyprinodontiformes; family Poeciliidae; genus Poecilia; species Poecilia mexicana. The sequence continues at coordinate 12,191,875 of NW_028263384.1, read as the reverse complement.
TTTGCCGCCCTGAATTAACTGATCAACAGTTCAAAAAGGAGAACATCTGGTAAGTCAAGACATTCACCAACACTAAATCAAATATACTCGCATATTCTGCTGTACATATCCTGTACACTACATGCATTAAATTATTAGTGCATGTTTATTTTTTTAAATGTATGTCTAATAATAATTGTAATCATTGTTTTGTAAGATTTCAAATTAATTCAATCTCACGAAAGTCTAAAAGCAATTCATGATCATCCTTAAATTACTATTATTTAATTATTTTAATGCTAATTTCTGGGTGGTGTCCTGCTACTACAAGAAATTATTAAGAAGAAATATATTGTTGAGTATACAGGAAAAAAATTTTTCCAGCCACTACCCATCATCCAAATATGCACATCAGACAGGCTGTAGCCGGACAAAAGCAAATGAAGTCTCACCTAGTTTTACAAAACCTTTCACAATTTATTGGCAAATCAGACAAAAGCACATTGTCACATTCCTACAATAATGGCCCAAGTCATTTTTTGCCAAAAGTAATTTTGTTAAAAGAAAAAAAAAAAAACCTCTCTCACATCCAAAAGATGTTTTAGGCAAATAAATAAATAAATAAATAAAATCACTTTAGTCAGAAATACTAATTATGCCATTAAAATTATTTTTTAAGTTTATCTTTTAACCATCAGCAGGGCAGGTTTTTTTTTGCTATATGTCTTTAAGTGTATATCATGTGCTGTGTGGTATAAGAATAGGCATTATCCCCAAAAAAAAAAAGATAATTTTTCAGTTTTTTTCTGTGCTATGGCAGAAAAACCAAAACTACTTACATGCATCTCTGGAGCACAGCGTCCCAGTAAGTCAATAAGTGCCGAGTAGAAGGTCATGATGGCGTGCCCCATGTGAATAAGGTCATCCTCGTTGCTATGGACTCCATCCCTATAGCAGGAATCAATCACTCACAAAAGCCTCAATGTCAAACACTCAGACATCACTGAAAAAAAACAAAAGCTTTCAGTTTTTTAGACAGACTTTTTTTCTGTGGTGCCGTTAAATGAATGACACATTATTTGAATTTTAGATTATCCGTCACGTGTCTGCATATGTGTGATACAGACGTTGTTTTGCTGGGGTGCTGAGCGGGGAACGGTCCGTCCATAGATGGGTCCTGAGAGATGCTGATGGCTTCCTTCATGGCGGCTAGCAGCCCGTCTCCCCCGTCTCCTCTGAGCGCAGGGCCGAAGCACTCAGGCCGACGGATCAGCAACCTCAAAACCACATATGCATTCTCCTCTACACTCTCGCCTGTGGGGAGAAAAGCACAGAAGGTGAAGGAAAAAAGTAAACAATAATGATATTTTGAATTGCTGTAAAACACTTTAGCCTCTCTCTGTGGTTAATGCTTATTCTCCAGCATCTAGTTCTACTATAAAAATGTGTTCATTATATTTATTGGACAGAAAACTGGTAAACAGAAGCAGAAAGACAATCACAACATAATCATATTCTATTAATAGAGTACAAAGTGAAGACTTTAGATAAGAGGTGAAACCTTAAATTACAGAGAGACGAGCCAAACAGAAAGCCATTTGGCTGAATGGTAAACAACCTCAAGGGCAATTTGTAGAGATGACTTTTAGGCACTGGTTCAGAAAAAGATAATCAATAGCAGAATGAATTACCTCTGTTCCAAATGTCGAAGATAATGGGGAACATGAAATGAAGCGGCTATTTGTGGCTTTCAGGCTTTGTGTTTTGCTCTTTGCACAGAAGCGAAATTCTTCAGGTTCTACAAGCAATTATTATCCCGTGCATTGTATGCAGTAAAAGCATTAATGAATGCTTCAACAAACACAAGTACATTTATTTCATAAGTAAAGCTGCTGTTTGTAATAAAACCAGTATGTATTACTTTCATTATCCATTTTCATGTTTTATTTTCTTCATTCAGATTCTGATGGCTGATGTTTATTTTTTTTATTACTTTTTAGTTATTTCTTTCCTTCCAAAAGCTGGGTTTATGCTGTTGGGAGGAAGGTGTGTAGTTTTACCACTCAAGAAGCAATTTTACTGCCTCTCGAGTGGTAATATTACTGTTTGTATATCACAACAGTAAGCAAAAGTTCACAAACCGTTCACAAAGTGAACACAGATTTTTATTTTATTTTTTTGCAGTTATACATATTGAGGAGCGGCACAGGGAAGTCTTGAGCCACAAGATCTCAGGATATCAAAATGGCGAAACATTTCTTATCAACCTTATCCCTCTCATAAAACACTCACTAGTTGCTGTTTCAGTTTATTCTATTATTTTGAGCCTTAGACATGAAGCCAATTGTTTTATCTTAATTCCATGTGCAAATTTTTGCGACTCTTATTTTTAAGTGAGACAGTGACCCAAGCAGTTTTAAAATATGGGAACACAAGTTGCTCATCTTTGGGAGTGCGGTAATTACCATATAATTACATGGTAATTACCGTTCATTCAGTTGGTATGAAAGATGGATGAATTTCTCATTTATTTTATCCAACCCAACTATTAGGTATCAATTAGAACCATGTTTTTGAATGAAAATTAAGACCAGTTGTCTTCTGGGTCAAACCTGGTTCTGTTGAATCAATCCGGTTTGGTTCAGACTGTATTTGACCCATGAGCGGTTTTGGCATAATTACCCGAATTGGATTGCTTTTAAACAAGCAATTCTTTGTGTACTGCGACTGTCTCCTCCAATATTCCTTGATCACCATCCATGACGAATAATAAATATTACAGATTACAACTGAGAGAACCTTTTTTTTTCACCCTCTAATTGTGCAAACGTACCATTGCAGAACACAGCAAACCGTAAAAAATCCACATAGCGTTCTCCCTCCACAGGGTTCCATCCAATATCAGTGTAGCCTTTTGCCAGTAGCAGCGAACAGCTCTGGAGACCACACCCAGCAAGGTACTGAACAACCTGGACAGCAGGTCAGATTATAGCATTAAAAGTTGTTTGTGAATTGTTGATTCAATTGACTAACACATCTTTAAGATTCCTACTAAATTGTAGTTTTGCACCTTCTCTAGGTCAGCTTCCTTCAGCGATAAAGCCAGCTCGTTGTTATCCATAACAGAGGCTGCTGCCACATCAAGAGGAGTGGAGCCACGCATGGACGGTGAAGCTGAGGAGACAAAATGTTTGAACAATTTAAACTGAAATCGTAGCCCGTCAAGGTGGTCAAGTCTGCCTGGCAACATACCTAGCCCAACTCTGCTGTTTTCCAGTAAGTATGAGAGCCGGTCGAACAGCGCTCCCTGATTGTGACGACTGATACGACAAAAGTAACAGAGGAATCGACAGCAACTGGCTACCATCTTGGGGAAGGTAATCTCCTGAAACGGAGAAATTTAGGAAGTGTAAAGAGGATCGATTTACCTTTTTCTTCAAAATATGTAAAAAAGAGAAAGTGTTAACAGCTGCTTTTTGCTGTTGATCTCACCTTAGACTCCCCTTCTCCCAGAACATGAACCATCACCTCCATCACCGTCTCATGCATGCCCAAAGATCTCATTAAATTGGGATGTTGGTAGAAAACTTTATTATTCATAATATCTCTGCAACATATACAAAAAAAAGTCATTACAGAACACACGGTAAGGATTATGGCTCACTAGAGACAACAATACCATACCCTAGTTTTCTAATCATCAGCTTCTCTTCTTCTTTCCCCATGCGGACACTCAGGAGAGAACGAATTTGGCCCAGAGAGGACAGGAGTGCCATGGTGTCCTCCACGGACGACTGGCTGATAGCATATGCCTTTGAGAGCGACCCTTCCATTTGGCCCTCGAGGCCCTGATACTGGCGGTATAGCAAGGTGAAGATAGCCCTGACCAGTTCAGGGTCTTCTATCTCTCTCTCCTGAGCCCAGCACACCGTCATATCAGAAATTAGCCTTCTGAGGGACTCTGCAGACATGTCAGGAAATGAGGAGTGTTGATAAAAGCTGGGGATGTGGAACCTTAAGGCATTTAAAAAGAAAATGCTAATAGCTAGTACTTTAGAATCGTTCAGTTTCCCAAAACACTACACTTTTTTTTTTTTTTTTGCCTGATAAACACGACGACTGATCTTCTGGAACACAGAAGATCAAGTGTTTGATTTCGTAAAAAAAAAAAAAAAAGGAAAGTCTTTCATACTTTAAAATGTTTAAAAATAAGGCACACTTACTGAGTTTGGGTGATTTATATTTCTCCACTTCAGCGGGTTTCTTTTTAAGTCCAACTGCTTTCGCTGCTCGACTGAATAGTCGATCTTTCAAAGACATCTTGGTATCATCTTCCTCCTCAGAGTCTGGGACCGTTTTAGTGCCTGGATAAGACAGCAAATAAAAGGAAATTGGTGGGATTTGTGAGGCAATCAGAGTAAGTGTCCTCTACGAGGATTTCATTGTCTCATGACTTAATATGTGAAAGATAAGCAATGTTAGTACCACAGTGTGTGTTGAGGAGGTGATGAAAGTCGCGCAGGAGCTGCTGGAGTTCGACCGGACACGGACAGTTCTCCTGTTGCTCATCTTCTCTGAAGCTCAGCAGCAAATTGATCTTTTCACGGTGAGAAATTTTGTGAAAAATATCAACAACAATTCTGTGAACTACAAGGATTCAGCGTGTGTTGTTTAAAGGGATAGTTCAGAAATCTTGAAGTGACAGTAAATATCTTTCTTCACATCTTCATTTAGTATAAATCCAACTTGAAGCTGATGGCTTTTCTGGTAGATGGAGCGAGAGTAAACGTCTAGCATCTCATAATAGTCAGAGTCACTCAGGCAGGTAGGAATGGTGACGATGACTGCAATCACAAATCTTTACAGAGTCAAATCTTAGGAATCTTAGGACTTTGTGTATGTGGATTTTTTTATGAACTTTTAATCCATATTATAATTTTGACTGGAAGGTAATTAAATGATTTCATAAACAAGAAACAGAGGCAGCAAGTGCCTTTTATCTTTATGTCTAGAAACTGAAAATGGAAAGCATTCCTGGTCAGAGTCAACAGAAAAGTAAGGAGAAAAGTCAATAAAATATTGATAGCTTGGATCACCGCAATACGTTTTCTTTGTACCCTACCTTTACATCTATCTGACAGTTTGCAAAGACTAGAAATGCTCTATGTGTTTTTCGTGGTTTGAGTTGTTTTAAGGTGATTGAAGTTCATACTGGCCCCTGTCAGATCAGCTGCTATCTCCAGAACTAACCGGTTTGGATTTATGCTAAATGAAGACCCCAGAATTCGACTGCTGATAATAACCACTTATCTTCTAACAAGACCTCATTTTAAAAAAATTCTGAAAAAAAATAAATAAATAAAAAATGTTGATTATTTCTTTGCAGTCCAGTAATACATCTATAACTGTGTAGGTCTATTTAACCTGCTCTTGCGGAGGAAGTCGGAACTCCTTGGTTTTGCGAGCGGTCAGTGCTGCAGACATGTTGAGTGCCTGCATGACCTGAGTGTAGCGAAATCGCTGGTTCTCCTGCAGCTGACGCACAAAGTTTCCTGAGAATGCAGTCACTGCTTCGACCCTGTGTCGCACCTGGCAGTCACACAGGTAGGACAGCAGATGACAGAGCTAAAAAGAGAAAATGTGGGAATGTTTCTTCAGAGTTATAGTACTTTCAGAAGTTATTGTACCTATTTAACTTTTTTTTTTATTTTTTACATTGTGTAATGTTAAAGGCACAAACTTCAATATGTTGTCTTGGTATTTTATGTTATAGACCAACACAATTTACATAACGGTGAATATTGTGGATAGTAAAATTCTAAAAATACGGCCTTGTAATTACCTTTGTTTACTCTAATACTCCTAAATAAAATTCAAACCACTAACTGACTTCAAAAGTCACCTAATAAGTTAAGAGCATCTGCACATAATTTAATGTACAATTTTTGTGGTCAAATTGTCAAAGTATTACTGTACCTGGTACTTGCTACGGGAAATTTAAAAAGCACTGGTTCAGTTCCATGTGTTAAAATGGCCCAGTCAAGTGAAATGATGTGTTATTTTCTTTAAACTTTACACATTTTTTATTTATCCATTTTCTGGTTTGGTCTGAAACATAAAATCTTAATAAAATGCGTCATAATTTTTAGTTGTAAGGTCACAAAATGTGAAAGTTTTTAAGTGGGATGACTACTTGCATGTCAATGAAAGGTTTATCTGCTCAAAGCAACTTAGTATCACAATTTGCTCAAACAGAATTATATTTATTAGAAAGAAAAAGGGGAATATTTAACCACCTCTAGTTGGACAGGCTCTGGAAGCTCCATTTGAAGAAGTCCTTGTTTAATGGCATCATCTTTTATGTTGATGCTTTCTCCTCTTTGTTTTCCATCCTTGGCTTCCTCAACGGTTTTGACATTTTTGGAGAAGACATTCGGTTCAATTAGCCTGAGCACCCTCACAAGGTCTTCGTCCTCAAACACCCCCATGACCAGAAGGTTGTAGAGCAATCTTAAAAGGGGTACGAGCAACAGTTCAACACTGCCTCCCGCAGGATCCCTCACTGCTTGACCGACAGCCACAACCCCGGCAGTCAGCATGTCCGCTGTCAAATTCCTCAGAGTGTCCAGAGGGATTTCTGGGCTGTCTGGGCAGGCTATTTCAACCGCACCTTCTGCTTCCATCCCATCACCCCTGACAAAACAAGGAGATGAAAAACGCATCTGTGGTTTAAGGCATGTGCTTCTACAAGTGCCCTCTGGTGTTTGACCATTCCCTCCGTCTGAAACGCCAACGACAGGGTCGAGATAAAATGAGGCTTCTGCGGTCTGGTCCGTCATTGGGATGATGTATTCATGGTTCATCGTGAGGCATGCTGTGGTGTGACTGCTTAGATAGACCTGGAGGAACGAAGTGTAAAAGCTAATGAATACATTGGTTTTGGTTCCGCCATTTGTTTTTAATCCACACGGCCGGTACCTGAATAAACAGCTGATAATATGCCAAGCGGAGCGGCCCTGCGAGGTGAGGATTCTGAATAGCATAAAGGATCTGCGACTGGTCAACGTGACTGCAGAGAGCGTGGCAAACTCTGGTGTTACCCAGGGCACAGAGCGAGCAGTAGAGCAGGAGGACATTTTGATGAAAAGAGAGGAGGTCGTCGAGCTCGGACAGCTCCAAAATGTCAACACATCTGCACGAATGCATTGAAAAAAAATTAAAGGCAACTTCACAGGTTCTGCTTTCTTAAAATCTAATTAAAACTAGAGGATGAGTGATTTTAGAATATTTAATGCAATGAAGCAACACTAATAAAATAGAAAATGTATACATAAAATCTGAGATCATAGAAATGTTTATCTGTAAACACGAGTATAAAGTGTTTTTTTTTTTGTTTTTTTTTACCTGTTTTCATCAGGAATCTGAAGGGTCATCACTTGTTGGGGGTCAAAGCACTGGACTCTCCAGCCATGGTGTTCATCAAGCCAATCAACAAACACCTTTAATCCACCGTCTGGTACTCTTGTCCAGGTCACTGGTTTCAAATACTGAACCTGAAACCTTGGAGGGCACTGAGGACTCGGATTCCTTCTCTGACCGCGAAGGAAAGCTGATGACAAGGGCATGGCATTCTAGAAGAAGACAAAAAATGCATCACTAAATTTAATTTTACCATTTCAAGTTTTACATGAACAACCATCAAAAACTTTACATTTATGATTGATAAAAGCTTCGTCACCTGGATGCTTTCCAGTTCGAACTGGAACATGTTGGTGGTGGTGGGCTTGACAAAAACAGCCGGAAACAGCTTGGTACCAGCCTCCAGCTGATTAGAGGGGAACAATGTGTTCTTTGTGTAAATAATGTAAACCGTGAACATTTGGGGAAAACAGTTTGAATTTTCTGATTTCCAATGCTTATGTTTGCCCATTAAAATACTGAGTATATTAACAACAAAACATATATAGTTTCTTGGAAAATTATCCATATTAACAAAAATCCTGTGCAACTCCATGTTGCACAATAATACTGGGATTATTAGTTAATACTGTAATAATCTCAACATTAGCAGAGCTGTTCAATGAAGACATCAAAAGTTTCTTTGAGGACAATTGTGAGTAGAAACTAATGCTGCAGACACAAAGATGGAACAACCCTAAGCAAATACCAGTTCACCATCCAGTAAGCCCACAACTAGAAACTTAGTATTAGATTATATGCTTTGATCTAATAGTTTTAGGTCAAAGCATAATAAATTGATAGAATGGCCTAGTCAAAGTACACACTTGTATCCAATTAATAAAATGCGTCAAGGTGCTCCCTGTTGCTGCGAAAGGCAGCTTTGCAAAGTATTGACACCAGGGCTGAATACATACACAGTAGGTTCACCACAGTTTAACTCAACTTTATTGGACATACTTGGAAGAAAGTCGACATCTCAATGCCGTTAGAAGTGAAAGTGAGAAGTCCGGTCGCTGTGTCAATCAAGCAGCCAATTTCCAACCCCGCACTCCGACGGCTCTGAGACAAGCCTGTAGCTTCTCCAGCACAAACCACGAAACAGTTGCTTCGCTTCACACTGCAAGGATTCAACAACATTCAATTAGCAGCCTGGCTGCAACATGTCTAATTCAGATAGAACATTAAAATTATTGCAGCCAAGCGGGATTTTAACCTGACAAGAACAAGTAGACACAAAAATATGTTAACTGTCTTTGTGCACATTAACCTTTCTTGAACTTTGCCACTGTCATCGCCAAGGGTGACAGTTACTGTGCCAACGCTGTCCGTGTCAAACGTTGAGCCGTGCTGATGAAAGTCAGAGGTCACCCAGCCTATCCACACACTGAACGGCTCCTGGCCAGGAAGAATCCTCACTGCATAATAATACTGTAACAAAGAGGTCATTGAGTGTCTCGGTTTGACATTTAAATCATGTTTTTGGATGTTTCGAATTATTGTGGCTGATAATTAGAGAAGGACCACGGCGCACTGCAAGTGCACAAGCTTTGTGTAACAAATTATTCGATTTTTTTCCCCCACTCTAGGATAGAAGATTGACAATGCAATCCTTTCAGAAATTGCAGAAATAAATAAAAAAACAACAACACACATTTAATTAGCACCAGCCATGTGTAGTGCAATGAAGTGGTTGTGATGAAATGAGATAATGAGAAAATCTTACTCTGGAGCTCTGGATAAGGTGATCGTAGTTATCCTTTTCAACAATAACGTCTTCTAGAAGCCGTGCAGAGGAGTTGCTGCTGACTAAGCCTGGTTTAGTCCTTTTCATCATGAACCTTTCAGATAACAGAACGTGAACAGGGTTATGAAGTGTCTGTTTCCCACCATTGTTTCTTCGAATGCATTACATTTTTCTAATTTTCCCCTCCTATTCAATCTGAAGATGTATTATACCGGGTGGCTATTATTATTGTAATCACACAGCAGACACAGAAATGGTTTGAAAGCATAAGAACATTATTATTTTGCATAAACAAACATTTATGCCATACATATTGAGTACATGGATGCCTATACATTTATAGACTACAGGTAGAGTGATTTTGGTTTTATTGAGCCATTTCACTTAGTTATGATAGGTGACTTTTCTTTTTCTACCATTATCTTTCATATAGAAAGTTGTCCTGGTCAAGAGGCTCTTTTGTTTAGCTGTGTTTCATTCTTGAGCGAAGCTACTCACTGGGGTATTGCTCTTAATATCCCTGCATATTCCTTGTTTTTCTTTCCCACAGAATTTAAATTGACAGTTTTGATTTTTTTTTTTTTCAAAAATTTCACAATGAGTTCCTTTTTTATTGTTGTTGTTTTTTTACTCTCCATCACCTACCGCTGTTTCAGTTTAGATGTTTTGTCATGACTGTGATCCTTGTGGTCCAGTTCATCTCTTGAGCCGGCGAAGCTGCGTGCTGACTTCATCAGAACTTCAAAGTCAGAGTCTGTGTCCTCCAGCTCCTTCCTCACTGAAAGACAACAGGCGTTAATTACAGCGTGGCCCCGGGGAGCTTAACCAGAACAATCCATGAAGGTCATGATAGCAGAATATCGCCGATCTGGACAGGGGGGGACAAATCTGGATAATTGCGGCTGAATCCCATTCACAATTTGCAGTATTTCACTCAATGGGTCACTGGTTTTCATGTGTTGCACTAGACACAATGTTATCTGTGGGAGTCCTCTCTGCGGGCAATGCCTCCAAACCTGAAGTTGGAGTTAGAGAGCTGGAGGGGACTTGAAGGCCCCCCTCTGCAGGGCTTCTGAGTGTGGCAGCACATTGGATGGGCATGCTGAGCCGGTAAAAGCCCATCTCACTTCCTCCACCATGTTGCACAAACGCCCGCTGAGAGACCCTCAGGCTGGATAAGGAATCCATTGAGCCCCTACGTCGAGTAACCTTGAATGAGATTTGCACATTGTTTTCGGGATCAAGGTTGTGCATCAAAACATCAACAGAACTACATATAATGCTAGGTCCCACAGACGACCATGTATTAACAATCCATGATGTTGGGTCCTTGCTGCTGTGAATAAAAGTGCCCCGACTATTGCACTGACCTGTAAGCTGTGATCATCAGGCAGAACTGAAGTAAACAGGGGCAGTTTCCAACTCATCCACAGAGACGGGTCTCTGGTCATGTTAAAGGCAAAGGGTTTGTAACCTTCTTGCTGCCCACACACGTTAAAGTACTGCAGAGACTCCACCTGGCGGCCCAGATTCATCCTCCCCACCTGGTTAACCCCAACACTGACCACAGGCAACAGGCCTAAAAGAAAAACAGGAAAAAAGACTAAAAAGCATTCACCAGGTTATTTTAAAGATAAAGCAAAAAAAATAATAAAAAATTAAAAAAAACATTTATAATTCTGTGAGAGTGTTTACCGTCTTATAGATTTCTTCTATTTTTTGTCACAAGTGAATTCAGTTTTTGGAAATCTTCATCTACCAGTGGAAAAGGTTATCCAAAGAACCCATCCCTGTAAAACAAATTACTTCCCCTGTGTTAAACTCTGAATTATCTGTGAGAAACAACTTTGGGTTCAGCTCAACTGGATAAACCCAAGTCTGAACACTGCCAGAATTGCAAAATTAAGAACTCACTGGGAGCAAAAAAAGAAAAAAACAATGATGAAAACTATTGTTGACCAAAAAAAAAGCACATAACCTAAGCCTCACATTTGAAAAAGCTCAACAATCTATGAAGATTTTCTGTGAAACAACTCTCCATAAGAGAGTTCCTACCATCTCTGTGCCCTCAGCCTGCCCGCTCTCCAATATACCACCTGGATTCCCATAAATGATGGAAGGCTGAGTTCTGCTCTCTACCACAAAAACCTGAAGGAGAATTTCAGGCAGCCTTATGCGGTTATGCAGCTCCACAACGGCTGAAAACAAACCCACCAACAATTTCACCTCTGAAAGACTCAAAAGCCCTCTTTAGGAAGATGTTGGCGAAATGAGATGCTTCTTTTTCCCTTAAAATTTCTGGAAGTGTTTGATGATGAGAAATACTGAAGGGTATCAAAAAAGCAAAAAAGGAGAAATATGTAACAGGTCAAATACTTTTGACCAACAACGTATAGTGATGTGTTTTTTTCCCTCAAAGTTTCATACATAGGATCAGTGTATGTAGATGTCAGTGTATGTAGATCGGCATGCAAATTTCAGCAAAAGGATTTTTCCCACACCATCTCCGACATCCAAATCCTTGGCAGCCAGCTCTGATCCTCTGTCATTAAACAGCAGCTCTCCATTGAGCGTGACCATCATGGTGCCTTCGAACATGTCCACCAAGCAACCCACCACATCGCCTCTGAGCCAGCGCCGTCCCAGGGGCTCGCCACCCTGATGGCACCACTGAGCCTGAAACCAACAGCATCTTTTTACTTGAGCGGTGATGGACATTCAGAAAAACAACATCAAAGCACCAGAAATGGCTTACGAGAATGTACATACACAGACTCGGTATTGAATTAATGAAAACCTTACGTGGTATAAACACTTAGAAATCTGTTATTTTGTTCGTTTCTGAAATGCTGTCATGGAAAGAGGTTGTTTTTGACCCAAATTCAGAGGTAAGGACAGGAGGAGCATAAGTAAAGATACTAACGATGATGACACAACTCAGAAAAACATGACCAAATGGAGAAAAGAGGAACAGAGGATCTGAATACATAATAATTGAATCAATTATTATGCATTGATTCATAGTAATTGAATCAATACATTCAATTACTGTTCAATTACCTGTGTGTCAGTTTATCTACTGATACACAAGTAAATCAGTGAATAGATACTTGCCACGGAGAGTAAAATTATTAAACAAAGAGTCCAAAACATAATTCAAAACATGTGGATTAAGCATTAGTTTAAAATAACAAAAATGAAGACCAGTAACTAGAAAGCCATCAATTAGAATAATTGCTGTTGAAAAGGTAACTTGATAGTTTTTGTTTTGAGCTCATTTTGTCTTCACACCAGGCAACCATTTTCCACTTGTGCACACCTAAACCTGATCTGACGTTCACACTTTATATTAGAAACTTTGATTTCCCCTGATTGCAATAAATCTATTTATCTTTTCGAAGATTTATGTGTGGCCTCCTTCATAACTTTAACAAAACCCTGTTTATCTCTGATTTTGCATAAGCAGCATATTAATGATGGGCTGTGTATAAATGTTGACAAAAATTAACCCTTGACTAGTAAAAGAATCTAAGCATTGCATCTTGAATGTTAGGTTTGTAAAAAACAAAGGCAGGGAAGGTCACTGACACCCATTTATAACCTAATTACCAAACTGAATTCAACACCCACATTCATTTTTGCTTTGTGTAGAATAAAGCTCACTTGGTTATGAAATGTCTGGGTCAAAATAAATAGAGTCCCACTTTAAAGGAGGCTTGAATGCATTTAGCACAAACAGCCTAGAGTTACAAAAGTAAATTATGCTGTCAAATTGGTTTGTAAGCAGTTCAAATTATTGATGTTTGAATAAATCAAAAACAAATGTTTAGCAAGGATCATGTAAATTGCTTGTTGATGCAAGTCGTTAAAAAACTGAGAGAAAAGATAAACCTGGTCCATTTGCATGAAATTTTATTTGAATTAAAAAAAACGACAATGTGTGATGTTTTTTTGCATTTTATTTTTCTGAATGGTATGGGCTATTTTTTGTCTTGAAATAAAAACTTTCTAACATCACAGTCTAGAGTATGTCTTTTTTTTTTTTTAAAGTAGAACTGACTGAGATTTTGGTTTCCACAGCAGTGAGAATCTTTGGAAATATCAGAAGTTGTAAAATTGGAATGCCTCACCTCAAACCCATCAAAGACATAGGCCTGGTCATCTGAGCCGAGCTCTTTATCTGGAGCACAGCCCGGTCGGGCCCAGCCCACTCTCATATTCCCGGCTGTCAGTACTTCAAATTCAAAATACCACTTCCCCATGGTCACCGCGTAGGATTTATCTGGTCTGAACACTCTGCTCTTCTCCACAGAAAAGAGGCATGTCTTTGATAAAGGAGCTGTCAGTCAAAGAAATAGTGCAAATACGGTTATCTTGGAAAATAAAAATTTCATTTGCACCCGAAACATGTAAACTGTTCATCTTTGCAATGTGGACAGATGTCACAGCAGTGAACCGTAATTTAAAAATAGCAACTTGGGAGTTTTCATTTAGTTTTATAAGTTGGCCATTTCTTGACATCACCTACGGTGCTTATGAGGTTTATAATAGGTAAGAGTGTGATGCATTTAATTTGGGTTTTGGTTCATACTCTGTTCCTGGCTTAGGGACTCCAGGCTGTAGCCAAATGCCAGCAGGAGACGGACGGCCTCTCTCACGCTCTCCATGCCTGCTTTCCTCATCCTTTCATCAACAAGGCTGTAAGGCACGAGATGAGGACTCCGTTTACCCTTTATATCCTTAAAAAAAAATTAAAATACAGGATTAGAAAGAGCAAAACAGGAAACAAAGTATGCCTGAAAAACTTTCAACAATGTTAGCCTTGAGAAAACGGATCACTTTCTTTGCACAAACTTGGTGGAATTATTTTTAATTGAGCCATTCTGAATTTAATTAAAACATGTTAAACTTTAAATTGTACTTGTGTTGCTGCAGGACAGTTGGGTGTAAAATGGAAATATCATTGAAAATACATTTATTTTAGTAATTCAATTCAAAAACTAACATCAACACACAGGATCATGTGTTCCAAGAGTTTGTGTCGATTCACTTCAATGGTTAAAGCTGATGAAAACGCAGAATTGTCTCTCAGAAAAAGTATTAAATAAGTAATGGTCCGAGGAGTTTGATTGACTTTAGGTTAGTTGTTAGGATGTGTATGCCTGTAGATATTTATTGGTACCATTTATTGTTTTGGTGATAGGTTTGTATAAATACTGTTTATTTATTGTTGCTTTTTAAAATATTTTCTTGTTAACCCTTTTTTTTGGTATGAAACTGCTCAGGGTATAAAAGCCAGCTGCTTTCTGTCCCTGTGTAACGGCATTTGGTGCAAATCTGACCGGCAGTTCTTCAGTAAATCCACCTCAGCTTCTGTTTGTTGTCATGCCTCCTTTTAAACACCAAGCCTCCGCCGGTCAAAGTGACAACATTTTGAGGTGTGGAGGATGACAAGAGCGGCACCGAATCCAAGTTCAATGAGGTTCAGTGTGACATTTCTACAGTCGGCGAATGATTTGAAGAGCCTCATTGTCTCCTGATGTTGGTACCCTCTCCATCATAAGCTACAAGTTTTATAAAAGATAATTTCATTTTTCAGCAGCTCTTGGTACCTGAACAAACTGGGAAAATGATCAATACCTGATTTAATATCAGTGCTTGATCGACAAATCTAAACCAATAGAATATCCTCAGTCAAATGTGACTCCAACTCGTGTGTGGTTTGAAGCACCTGAGTTGTGTCCAAAGTATTCAGCACCTTTGGATGTTATATAAATCATCTAATTGGTTCAAAAGCATTACATTGTTAGCCAGGTGAATCATTTAACATGAATGAATGAGTGTGTCAGAGTAGAAAATCCCTTCCTCTACCCATGCTCGTGACATTTCTCTGTCAATATCCTTTTCATTGGTGTTATGTAATGTAATTTATTAAGAAAATAAATTCTGGTTTTCATTAGCTGTAAGTGTTAATCATTGAAATTAGCTGAAATAAATACCCAACGATTTCACTCTTGTCGTAATGATTACATTTGCTTTGAGTTTGACCATTTGCATAGAATTAGTGAAATAAATCAACTTTAATGGCATCCTAATTTGCACCTGTATACAACCACTACAAAAAGATCACAAACAAATAGCACCTGCTCAGGTCCATAGGTCCATCCCTGTTTGATGCGCTCTCTGGCCCAGATATTATGATGGTTCTCGGCCAAGAGGGTAACCACATCCTGGTCAGCTGAACTCAGAGTAATTTGTCTTAAATCTATTGGTGCAGGCCTGTAGCCGCAGGGCAACTCATACCTGAAACGGATGACGGAGGAAAAATCTAATCTGAACATTTAGCATCAAGCGTTTAACTCCATCAAAAATCTAACTTGATTGTTATGACAGCAGGATATTGCATTCTGAATACAAACTTAAATTGATTACTTTGTGTGTAGTCTCGCGTATTTGACGCGTTCTTCAGCGTGGTCATCTGCCAAACCAATGTGGAAACCAAGGGCAAGCACCGTCCTCCAATGGAAGTAACAGAGAAGGCAGTTCTTAAGATTTAAACTGTCTTGAAGTGCAACAAAGTTTTGATCTGAATTAGTTTTTAATTTTATGTTTTGAAGTGTTGGAGCTCACTTAAGTATGTCCTCAGCCATGTGAAGGTTCTGGTTTCTCTCCTGCTCTGGAAGCTTGGAGAACTCCACGAGACAAGGGTCGTGTTGTTTACCTTCATCTTTCACCTGTTTGACAAAAAACGTTTGCCATTTCATACCAAAAGCAGAACAGGAGTTAGTTCAACTTTAAAAAAAAACAAAAAAACTTTTCTTACTGGTCCATTTGTCCATCCGAGGTCAATTCTGTCCTTTACCCAGAGTTCATGAAAATTTTCTGCCATTTTTTCTCGGATGTCTTCAAGTTGTGGAGGTAACACAACCTAAGCAGGTCAACCTCTGTTAATGCACTACTGCAACTTCATTCAGGCCAGAGCACAGGTGTCAAACTCCCGTCCTGCAGGGCCACTGCCCTGCAACTTTTAAATGTGCCTCTGCTGCACCACACCTGAGTAGATTAATTAGGTCATTGGCAAGCCTCTGGATAACTTATCTACACAAGAAGGGGGTAATTAAGCCATTTCATTCCAGTGTTTTGTACCTGTGGCACATCTAAAAACTGCAGGACACCGGCCCGTGAGGACTGGAGTTTGACACCCCTGATCTACAGCTTATCAAGCTAGCAGATGCTGGGAGACTGAAGTCACTCCACAGTGAATTGCCAGTTTAACATAAAAACAGATTAAGAGGCACTTGCTTCAAAATCCACACTTACAAGCTTGACTGGAACTTATACCATCCTACAGACATAACCCGCATGATTTGTGGAGAAGCGTGCCCGAGTCAGAGTACAGTGCCCAGTGAACCGCATAGTAACTTCAAACTGGGTGGGAATATGACATTTTTACTAAATTTGGCTTTCTTTAGATGAAAAATATGCTTGTGTGTGCATATGTTACCTTGCTGATGTCTACTGGAGTGGGGGTGAAGGTAAGTGGAGTGACTGGCACCGAGGGGCCAATGAGCTCTTTTTTTCCCTCTTCACAGTCCGAAATGTATTTCTGACACGGCTCCACCCTCAGTTTGACTTTGGGGAGCAAAGCCTCAGAGCATGAAGCGTAGCCTGGTGGGGGCAGGAAGCGAAACTCTCCATGTCCCCCGCCAAACAGAAAACGAACCCTGATGTTCAGGAAAAGGACAAAAAAAAGGCAGTAATGGTTTTCGATTATTATTACAGTACATTTACTTGTCATTAATATAAAATAAATTTAAAAAACATGGAACATTAATGAGAGAGAGAGAGAGGGAGAGAGAGAGAGAGATCAGTTTAAGGATTTTACCACTGCTGACCTGACTCCAGCTGAGAAGCTGACCACAGGATACAGAAGTCCATTAGCATTGAAGTTCTCCAGCATGCCCTGCACTGGCAGACCGTTGACCCGGAAGGAGATGCATGGAACCGTGAGGTCGAGACAGCAGCTAACCACATCATTATCTTTCAGCAGATGCGAGAAGGGGGAACTGACTTTACGGCCCACACAACCTGAAATTCAGGTCAGGCAGGATCAGGTCACTGGAAAGTGATTACTGGACGAAAAATGTAATCTGTAGTAAGATGCTCTCACACTGACTAAAAAGACAAGAAAGGTTAATACAAATATGTATATTAAAAATGTTTTGTATTTAATGTGCCATTTTCCTTCATAGGAATTTGCAATGATCATGTGCTCCATAGACTGATGTCATTTCTTAATAAACCTTGCACTTCCACTAAGAATCCAAATTTACTCCAAACACTTCTGATTTCTCAGTGATGCATTGGCTTTTTAAAATTCATATCATTGCGCAGTGTTGTGTTTCACCTTTTTATTTAGGTTATGTTGGTTTCCAAGTAAAAAAAAAATATGAAAATTTGAGCATTGCATAGGTTGAATAAAAACGGATTTTTATCAGAGAAATTTTATGTCACAACTCTGTTTAGTGAACAAACAAGAAAATATCCCTCCCTGTGTAATGAAGCTCTACACAGGTTTCACTTTTTAATCTTTATTAATCATGCAAAGCTTCTTTCAATAGAGGTACAAATCTACTCTGATGTGAACGTAATAAATTGATATGAATATATATTCTGAAAGTGATACTAACGACAATGAACTGGGATTACAAAACCACACCGAAGTTATGCAGTTCCCCAAAAAGTACATCATAAGGACTTTGTCTTACCCACCTGACCACAGGTGTAGCCCATCGAAGCCAAACGAATAGAGGTCGTCTCCAACTCCATTGCCCCCCCATCGCTCTCCTCCTGTGGGCCTGGGCAGGTAGCCTTTGGTGAAGGCCCAGCCAACACGCAGGTGTGTCGGTTCAGCTGTGAGAAACGGGTCAGCATGATCAACGACCAACTCGTAGTACCACCTCCGATGCTGAGCCGAGGCCTCTCCCATGGCCAGGAAGATGTTTGCTCTCATGCTGCAGTGGGGGTGTTGAAGAAGGAAAGAAAGGGCAAAGAAAACAAAAGATTAGGGAACAGTATAATTTCAAAATTTAGCAGTGTAGAGCCATTTGTCCAAATGTGACAGTATTCAATAGTTAGACCTTGTTCAGTGAAAGCATGTTGAAAGAATAGGGGAAACTAATAGTGACACAGAGCATTTGGGAAACGCATTTCTGATCACTGTATCAAACCAAAGTCCCGATCAAGGCGGTACTTGCTCTTTAAGAATAAGTAGAACCGTATCAAAAAAATTGTTCAGCCTCAAATTTCATCAATGAATGTCCATTCTTGAATAAATTCAATCACATCTGTGGAAAAAATCCCAATGAGTGTATGCTGACACTTTGTTACATCAGTGAGTGATACTATCAGATATCTAAATAATTTTTCAAGAGGTTTTCTTTAATGTGTCTTTTTCTAAGTGGTAGGTTTCTCACACAAAGCGTAGATATTTTATGCCATCTAAAACAACTCAAGTAAATGTCATTTTGTTTTTTTTACTAATAAAAAAAAAAACACTTATGTGAAGCTACTGTCTGCTACTGTGTAGATACATGTTCTGCAGGCTGCTACACTCTGGTTCCCATTTGTTCCTTTTTTCCACCCGTCTAAATAAATGTCCTAAAATCATTTTCTGAGACGTTACTTCTGCTCTGCAAACTGGGATAAACTGGCACATCCATTTTGGAAAACAGAGCATCGTTTTAACTAAAAAATTATGAGAATTTAGTAAAAAAAATTAAATTAAAAGATAACACATAAGCAGAGGATTGAGCAGTTTAAATTAATTTGACTGAGAGTCCCAGAGAAAAAAATTTGAATTTTAGAAAACGTGATTTTTTCTTCTCTGTTGACATTTTTTTTAAGTCAACAATGTCATCTTCTTCACAGAATTATCAGCACAAAAACAAATCCATCTTTCATACAAAGTTGACGTGTTTTTGCCAGTCACACAGAGATACTGATGCTCTCCAATACACTCCTAACTTAAAAATAGCAAGTATTGAAAATTCAACTATACTACAAAGAAAAACTTCACTCCTGTCAACTTTATGTGCTCTGTAAGCAAATATGGATTCATTCATTAGCATGAAATGGCTGTGTGC
Organism: Poecilia mexicana; assembly: GCF_051168715.1. Taxonomy (NCBI): domain Eukaryota; kingdom Metazoa; phylum Chordata; class Actinopteri; order Cyprinodontiformes; family Poeciliidae; genus Poecilia; species Poecilia mexicana. The sequence continues at coordinate 12,172,546 of NW_028263384.1, read as the reverse complement.
TCTCACTTGATTGCTTAAGAAATGTAGACTATTTTAACCAGTTAAAAGGTTTTTCTTTACACTCCATTAATCAAGCGGAATATTAAGTTTGACTTGGAAAAATTGCATGAGTCAAAACATGATAAAAAAGAAAGAGGTTCTTATACCTGAGTGAAAATGTGGAGGGCAAGGAGGATGATAAACTATGATAGCAGGAGAAGAAAGGCAGGGGAAGGGACTTCTGCGGTGCGTGCATGATTAAACAGAGATAGATGTACACTCGGAGAGAAAAAAAACATAAAAAAGAAGCAATTCTGCTAGTTTTCAAGAAAGTGCAGATTGAAAAGCTAAAACATCATAAAACCCCAAAGGAAAACAGGCAAAAAGGAAACTGCCTTTTAAGATCAGATTGGCACAGTGGGGCAAAAATTCAAAGGAAGAAGAAGAAGAACATGAAAGATGATGAAACTGATTAAAGTGTGTTCACAGATTAACTGAGATGGCTCATATCACCTCAGGCAACAAATATCTACACCAATGTCCCACCGGAAAGGTTAGGATTTACACCTGTAACACCAACGATATGGAGCTATTTGATTATAAAGCAAAAATCACTACAGTCACAATTGTTGAACGCAATTATTCAATGAACTTGGATTAATACATACTACAATAATAACAAAATAATAGTATGCTTTCAGAACAGGATGTTACTGGACCTAGTTTCTGTAATGAGTTGGAGCCAAAACTTAAACTAAACTAATATTTTAATAAATGCCTGAGTGTGATCTGGTCAGAAAAAAGGAGTGGAAAATAAACCCCCAAAAAAACAAACAATTAACTGAAATGAAAAGACATTTTCAACAAAGGCCAAGAGGTACAAAAAACAATAAATTAACATTTCACAGAGAGAAAAACCAGGAACGATTGAAGACTACAAAGTATTAGCATGTTTCTTAAACCCTACTTTTATCTGACAAATTACAGCAAGCCGCCTTTGTTTTGTGACTTTTATGAGTTGTGAATGACAAACTGACAAAACTCCAAACACGTCTGCATGCAGTGAAACTCAGAGTAAATGAAAAAGGACACGTTGACAGAAGGAGGACTCGGAGACAAATAACACTCTTAAATAAATTAATAAATCAAGTCTCATTTGAAGGAAAACCTTATGGAGTACCTGGTGACCTGATTAGTCAGTCGCGTCTGAAGTAGCAAATCTCTGTCTGGCAGCAAGCTGTCGCAGATGAGGTTCTGATTGGAGCGCACCGCCACACCATGGCACACACACAGCGAGCACAGAACCTCCAGCACCTGCAACACAACCAGTCAGCAACAACACCTCAATGAGTTCCAGTGATTCAGGCTAAAGATCACCAATTTCTCTACTTTCTCTTATGTCATTTGGTAAACTTTTAGAAATGCATTCAACAAATAAAAACCAACCGTTCTTTTCATTGTATGCCTCATTGTTTACCTGTCAATACACATAGTGCTCTCTACAGTTATTGGCCTGTTAAAGACTTATATGTCTCAAGATGAATTTAAAAAAAATACATATTTTAGGCTAGCAGGACTATGCCATAGAAACATTTTAGAAAGCTTTAATTTCAGAATATTTACTTAAGGCATAAAAACATTATTTTACATTAATAGAGAATGGCTTTGCTAATGTCAAAAGGTTTGTTGGGCGTGCTTTTGCAAAACATTTTTTTTCCCCTAAAAGAACAGCTTTCCAATAGCAATTTACAGAGTTGGACCGCACAGAGAGGAGGCTCTCTGCTTTTTCCTCTTTACTCATTCTCTGTAGATCATCCCGACTCCTCTCTTACATCACAGCTTCTCTTTGGGATTTAGGTTTGAGGACTGAGATTGCCCTGGAAGAGGGTTGATTTTGTTCCTCTTTAACAATTACTGGGTAGATTTGTTTTTGATTGTTATCCTGCTAAAAGATCCAATGATTATCTATTTTCAGTTTTTAGGTAGAGGTCAGCTTTATTTCAAATCTCCGAGTTCTCGTGGCTTTTGCAAGAGAGACAAGGCAACAGTACACCATTACTACCACACATGACAGCATGCTGTACTTAACAGACGCATGAGATGCTTTTTACATGTCCTTTACTTTTACACCAAACCCACCCTGATATGACGGCTTACAAAAAGCTCCTCTGTGTGGTAAAAGAACAGAAAATGATTATTTTCTGGCATCACTTCCACACTGTGGAATGACCACTCTTTGTTACAGATCTATAACAATATGTTTGGGGTTTTTTAACCACTATCCCCTTTCTCCACTAGTAGCCATTTTCCATTCCAGTAGCCAGACACTTAGAGAAATAGTCCTCCATTTTAAGCCACATTTCAAGAAACAGAAAAGTATGGAATCCCATTTCTTTAAGTCTGACTGACTGAAAGTGTTATTTTTAAAATGTCTTAAAGTATTTCATTTATAGCACTTCATTTTTCAAAGACTATTAGAAAACATTCATGGTTGCTCAAGATTTAAATCCAAACCAATTAAAAAAAACTTTTCTACCTTGTTGTCGTGTCCATGCTTTTCCAGAAAAGAGATAATAGATTGAATGTGTCCATCTTTTATGACATTAATTGCCTCAGGACTCTCTACAAGAACACAGTGCAGAACCTCCAAGACTCCTGGGAATGGTAAGAAACATTACAATATAACAGAAATGCTGTTTTAACGACTATATTTTTAAGGAAAAAAATGCATAGAATACAAGTGTAGCAACTGGGTAGAAAAAAAATAAAAAATGTCAGAATCAAGCCAACCAGAAGATGCTTCTAGATGGTCCAGCCTGCCTATGAGCCAGTCCACGGAGCTTGAGAAATGAGCACAGTTTACACGGTTCCCACGGATCAAAGCAGCTAAAAAAGAAAAAGACAGTCAGGCAACCTGAATGTCTGTGTACTTAGTCACAGATAAGTACACAGAAAGCGAAAGAAATGAGAGCCAGGTGGCTGACTTTAAAAAGTTAACATTGGACCAGTTTGTTTTTAAAATTCTTACCAAGTAACTCATAGAACAAATGGACGACGGCCTCCCACTGAGCAGGATCGGTTATAGAAGAATCACTGCTGTAGTGGTGCAGATGATCAATGCAATCTAAGACCAGATCTATTACACCCTAAGAAGAACAAAGATAGTGTGTTTGGTTACTCTGAGAAAAATAAATAAAACAGAAAAAACTATATCTACATTCTATTTCTACCTCTTCTTTAAACATATTCTGGCGTTTCCTAAGGGCAGCCATCTTTTTCTGTTTATCTTCATGGCTTTGCCCATCAAGTGGAGACTGGAAGTACTTGATGAGATCCTGGAGGCTGCAGGTTACCGTCTTCATTGGCAGACAGAGTGAGGAGAGGCATCCTTCATGACTAAAACAGTCGAGTTTCCTAAAGGAGAGGCAATTTTTTGCTGTGTTGTCACACATTTAAATGTTTCAGATCAAACAAACAAATCTGAGGCCTATATGAAAAGCTAATTTGCCAATTTTCTCAGCGCGTGTCTACCAAACACTTTCAGAACTGAAACTGTAAACCACAACGTAAACTCTGACTCTTTAAGCACAGGTCTGTCTCTCCTCTGTTCTCAAACTACAGAATGACCGTGAATCAAGAACCTTATAAAGCGAGTAAACAAAGAGACAGTGTTTCGGATGAGTCCGGCGGTGTGAGATTCTTCTCTCTGAGAGCGAGATAACGTCAGTCCATCGTCCATGTGACCCTCGCTGTGCAAAATGGCCTGAAAAAAAATAAAAAAATCCAGATCCATTCAAATGCTGTAGTTAAAAAGCACCGTCTTCACCAGAAGTAAAAGGACAGGAAATTAAGAAACATAAAGTTGTACCTTGCGCACATTTCCACCCAGGCGGCATTTGGCATCTGTAGCTTGATAGGTTAGCCACAGTCCTGAGTACAGATGCTGAAGGTAACACATCGAGTCTCCATATTTGATTTCTGGGATTCCCATGCAATCACTATTTGTGTTTTTGCCAGCATCGAGTTTCTCCTGCCAGAAAATATTTTAATTAAAAAAAAAAAATTTAAAAAAAATTCATAACATGTAAACTCTTCTTCTTCAATATAATTTTTAATCATACACTGCACTGCACCATTTCGGAAGACAGTTTGCATCTAATTAAAAAAAGTCTTAAAAACATCCAATGTGTTTCTAATTATTTAATTGACCTTTGATGATCGGAAGCAGAAGGAGGTCGTGTTGATGTCGGCCTTGTCCCGATCGACTAGGTGCAATCCGTTTTCCTCCGTCAGACCCAGGTACCTCCCCGTTGTTACATGGCACAGGCGAAAAGGCTCACCCCAACATGTGTGCCTCCCACTCCACCTAGGAAATATTAATACAGAAATATAACAATTTCCTCATGGCATATCCAAAAGAAGCAAAATGTATATTTCAAGAGTGACAGAATTATTCTAAAATCTTCAATTCACTTACGCGACATGCAGAATTTCCAGCCTCCAGAGGGACCGTCCATGACCAGACACGGATCCAATCTCATAATGCATCACTCTAGATTAGAAAAGCAGCTGCAGTCAGAGAGGCGAGCAATGTTTTTCATATTTATTTATTCTCAAGCTAATATGAGAAGAAGTGTGTTTTAAAGGACCTTTGAAGCTCCTCTCCCTGCTCTGAACAAGGAATAGTCAGACAAGCATCACTATGGCTGTGGAGCAGACGCAACGTTTCTCCCCCCTTTAGATAGCCTGGAAAAAGAAAAACAATATTTTACATCATCAGGTTATTGGGAATTGCTGTCTATGCCAAAAGAAATTGTAAATACAGTTCTGACTGAACACAAGCCATTCTTTCATCATTTTCAGTTTAGACTTTGAGTTCATAAGAACATCCCATGGTAGAAATAAGACAGATGACACACATCTGGAAAGTTTATTTGTGCTTAGCAAGTTGGAGAAAGTCATCATATTTTTATTTTATTTTATTGAGAAAAAATATGATGCTAATTCTTGAGCAAGTGAGATAAAAATAAAAGTTAAAATTGAAGGATTTTGCAGGGGGGGGGAGGGTTATTTCTTTTTTTTAAAATAACTTTTAGGGGGAAAAAAAATATGTTTTTGCCTTTTTATTAAAGCAGACATGTCCTAAAATTATAGCATGAGTAGTCAGTGTTTATAAAACAAACAAACAAGAAAATCTAGCTCCTCTGCCTCTTCCCAAATCAATTACAATGTTTTTAGTAATAAAAAGTATACAATCACATAATGCAGCTCCTGGAAACTTCAGAGGGATTTATCCAATTTAATATTCTTAATTTAGTCCTTTTGTAGCTTATCTAAAGAGTCCACATGAGAATCATATTTATGACTTCTCTCTTGATTTTCAAATTGGAGTTATACATTTATAGAAGAAAACCCCTAAAGGCAAATTTAGCAGTCTCAGTGTTTGTACACAATGATTATGATCATATGAGAGATTTCAGATCAACAATGCAAAAAAAAAAAAAAAAAAAAAAAAAACTGGCTTAATCACAACAGCCACATTTTTGTTAGAAATCCTTCTATGTTTATATTAAATTTAGGATTTAGAGTTTTGCTCAGGAGATCAGCATGCAAGGAACCTGTGGACAGTTATGGACTCAAAGTAGAGCTGGCAAAAATATCAAACCACAATTCTCATCTCAACGTCAATGTATGCAACACTGCAATGAGAAAGGACAGCTTAGATGCAGTATTTGGTAGGTCATCATTTCAAATGATTATGCATTAATGATTTGCATATAAATTGCTTATTTGACCAGTTAGACTCACTCAAGCCAACACAAAACAGGAAAATGGGCAAGCTGAAAATTCTGTTATCACAACGTTAAACAAGATTATACCATTAACAGATTTCCCTAATATGGTGCAGCTCTAACTAAGATTTAATAAACGCTGCATTCCTAAATTAGCCAACGCCTATGTTAAAATAGATAGACAGAATAAATCATTCCAGATCACGTAAAATTGACACGCGGTTTTTATTTCAAAAAGATCACATTGCTGTAATGCTGTCTTTATTGTCGGGGTAAAAAAAAACCAACAACAAAAATCAATCAGGCAGCTGCAACTCATTCAAAATCTGGATGCCAGACGTCTGACCAATACCCCGGAAATGAATCATGTTACACCAGTCATTAAATTGCTTCACTGTGAGTAACAGGGAGAGATTTAAAAATCCTGTTAACGGTCTATAAAACACTAAATTATCATCAGCCTGAACACAATTGCAGCATCTAAACCATTAGGCCATAAGAGAAGCATTCCCTCAGTGTTTACAAAACCTGGTATAAACAAGGGGAGACATTTAGTCTCTCTGCTCCTCAGCTCTGGAGCAAATGCCCTAGAAACTTAAGATATTCTGAGTATGTTGGCTGGTTTAATTGCAGTGAAGAAAATAATGTTTTCCAATAGAAGAAAAATTATCTATTTTCATTCTGTCTTAACTACGTTGCAGTTTTTATTGAGTACACTAACATGTATTTTATGTAGAGTTTACAGGTTAATTCAATTTTTAATAATTATTTCTTCACTTGCTATTGTAGTTTTTTTTTATTTTCTATGCGTATGAATGCTGCACAGAGACTCGCCTTGCAAAAAGGCAAAGCACTTGAGCTTGTTCAAAAAAAACAACTGAACACACCAGACTCAGCTAATTTTTTTTTCCACATAAAAAAAAGAATAAATGTTTTGTTTATCAACATGCTTAGAGAACAAATGGAAAAGAAAACTTGCCTTGAGCAATGGCACCTCCAGAGCAGATGGGAGCAACACTCCAAAGAGTCTGCTGGAAGGAGGCACTGACAATCAGACTGTCGCTCAGGCTTTTGTTGTCAGATACAGGGGCAAAGGACAGATGCTGGGGGAAAAAAAAAAAAGAAAATATGAGAAATGGGCTCATCAGAAGTAAACAACTTCTGATTTTTCTGCCACAATAACTGTTATCATAAGCAATTATGCAAAACACCTCATCATCTTCTGATTGAAATCAATGGAAATTTAGTAGATTATAGTTTCTGATAGTGAAAGACGATGAGTGAGGGGGAAAAAAAAGCACAAGGAAAAAAGAATTGACAAAACACTAAATTTTTAATTGTATTATTTCCTTAACTGGGTTACACTTCTATAACCAACATTTTTTTTCCCATTCCCATTGGTATGACTTTGGTCTACTTTAAGATAAAAAGCACTTTTTTCCTTCCTTTACTCACCAGATATCTCTCAGAGGAGACACTGACCAGTATGAGGTCATCTCCGACACGCACCTTCTCGCCCTCTGACCTCTGCCTGGAAGCCGGATGGACAGTCCACCAACATGCCTCTCCTGAGCCAGGGGCAGAATTTAGATGAGAGGAAGGTTGCAGGCTAAAACTCGAAGCGAAGAGCCACAAAAAGGACTACAATACATTCAATAAAAACATTATGAGGACAGGTAAAATCTAAATTATACCTGCTTTATCCTCTTGCAGACCCACGTCAAACGCCAACTTGTCAGGTGAAGTCTGAGACGAAGACAAGCAACTAAGATACTGGAAGGGAAATGAAAATGAATAAATCAGTATTTTTAAGACGTATAAAAAGAACATTTTAAAGTGTGAGGTATTTTTGAAAATAGAAAAAACTTTGCAATCCTTACTGACCTAAAGTAAGAAAACTTCAGTCTAAAGTCAGAATGGTGGTGTCTCTTTCTAGAGTATGTAAATATCTGGGTTGTGACAGAATCATCTTGAACTCACCAAGCCGCTGAAGGAGTGTGTGAACATCACTGCCTGGCCGTACAGCAGAGTGCGATGAGCAACTCCAGCTTTTGCCTGTAAATCACCATCAGTCAGCTTAAAATCATTAAAAACATATATATTTGTTTAATTTCAAAACACTGAGAACTAGAGAATATATATATATATATATATATATATATATAAAATAAATTAGCCCACAATGTCTTTCAAAACATGCTGTGCTCGTTATTTTAACTTTACTCCCCTAAAATAAAACCATGTACAGTGTCACTATAAAATCAGCCTCCGCTGACAATTTTGAAGCTTTGGCTCTTTTGGTTTTCCATATTTTGTCTATTGGGAATTGAAGCTGCCATGTCTTAAAAAGAATGAGAAGTTTGAGATGCTTTTGCAAGAAATCTAGACACCTGCATGTGTAAAAAGGACTAATGGAGGGATGTGAGGATGGGAGTATGCATTTTCCATTGTACAACACAATCAAGTAACTATGTCATCTTCAATTGTTAGAAAAATTATGTATATATCAAACATTTCTTTTTTTTTTTCTTTCCTACTATGCCTTTCAGTGTTTTATAAGCCTGGCGGGCCACCAGGCTCGACTTGTGCCCCGACCAGGCTAAGCACTTCTTATTTACTTAAATATTTTTAAAATGGTTGCATTTTTTTAAGACTTTATAGTTAGTGTTCAGGCATTAATCTTCCAATATTTCAATAACACATAATTATTAAGTGATATTTTCAAATTTCCTGTCGATTTTAAACTTTTTTTAACTGAGAAAATGTTAAAAAATGTTTACTTTTTGTTTGTTCTTTATGCTTCTTGTTTACAGCTGCACTAGCTGTACTAGTGGATGAGAATAAGACAAGTAAAACCTGATGAAAAAATATGTCCAAGATGGAACCACCAACTGGACTTGATTAGCGCATTTACAGTGTTTTGACGTTCTGTCTTGTTGATTTTTATTTTTGTTGCTTTTGTTTACTTTTTGTTGTTTTTTCTTTATGTTTCTTCTTCTATCTTGGCTGTTTAACCTTGAAAAATCATAAATAAATAAATAAATAAATATATATATATATATATATATATATATATATATATATATATATATATATATATATATATAAAATGAATGGTAGCACCCAACCAGTGGGCTTTGCAAGTTTTCTGGGGGAAAGCGCTTGCCTTGCTATATTATGCTGTTTGCAAACATTCTTAGGAGCATTAGACCTAGAAGTAGTTCGTATAACCTCAGAAATTTCATTATATGTTTGCTAACTGCTGCTGCCTCTAGTCTGAAGGAGCTGAGTGGGTGACATGGGGGACGTGGGAACTCTTAAGAAGCGTCTTAAATATTTTAACAAGTAATCTGTGACTTCCTGTTTTGGCAGTGAGTAAATATGCTGTGACACAAAAGTCGGTTTCCACTGACAGATCTTCAAGATCTTTCCCATTTTTCTTCAAGATGGGAAAGACAATAGTATGTGAAGTTACATACTTATCTTCACAGCTTCAGAAGAAGATACAAGAAGAAACTCTACATGTCAAAACTTTCCCAAAATGACAAGAAACAATAACTAAACAGTCCAAAACAATTAGAAATGTGACAAATTATTTCTAAGAAAAACATTGGCTTAACTCTATTTTATAATAAACATTCGCCGGATAATCTTAAACTAAGGTAAATCATGCCCCAAAATTATGCAGCAATAACATAAGCCAGCAAATTCGTTCATTAAGGTTCACTGAGAGCGAAAGGAAGAGAACAGATTCTCACCTCTGCTGCCAGTTGTTCGCTGTGGGCCAGCATCTCCTGCAGGGCTCGAACAGAGAGACACTGAGCCAGGATGAAGCCACACACAGACAAGTCTGGAGGAACATTCTGGCAGGAAATAAAAGAGCACAAAAACTTGCTAAACTACTTTCATGTGAGCCTGTTTCCTCTCCAGACCAATGATATAATTGGTAACAACAAATCAAATACAAATTGACATATACAAACCAAGGGATTGATCAATCTATATGCTTGGTTTACCTGCAAATTATCACATAGAAAAACCTTTCCACATCTTGCCATGTTACACACATTTTGAAAGCATTTTCATTAGATGTTATGCAATTGAACAGCACTAAATATTCTAAATATACAGATTCTAAATGAATTAATTTTGGCCATTTTAGCAAATTAAAATGTTTTGATCAAGATTATTATATACTGTGCTTCTTTTGTTCTTTTGTTGCTATTTTTTTAAAGCTACTACACCTAATTAATTAGCAAAAATGAAAGTATAAGAAACAATCAGTTGTAAAGCAAAATAATGTTTCAAATAAATGACATTTATATTTCATAGAAAATTCAACAGCTCAATAAATAATTTTAAAAAATGACACTATCTGAGTCATCGCTGCCACTGGTGGCACAAAGATCAGCGCCTCGGCGGTGAGGAGGAACAGTGAAATCACCAAGGTGGAGCTTTGTACCTTGCAGTTTGAAGTGGGCTCAAGCCTGCAAAGCCTGCTGCCAAATCCTTCAGCAGCAAGACAGAGCTTCAAATGTTCATTATGGGAGGTAAAGGTGCTCTGCAAAACCACCTCGTCTCCCTAAGGAAGGGAAAGAAAGACCACAAACACACAGAGAGATGACAACAACAAGATATTGTGTGCAAAACAGATTTACATTCTGAAAGAAAATATTTCAGAAAAGAGCACCGATACGGGTGATGCATTTTACTTCTATTGAAACTGTAGATCTGGACCACACCCCTTCTATCTTATCTCCATTCAAAAGACACATGCACCACGTCAACCCAGTTAGACATCTCCATCTATTTAAAGAAGTGCAAGAAAAGCATCACAGATGACCAGGAATGCCAACACCTCTCTGTGCTCACGGTCCACACTGCCATATCTGGAAGGTACTGCTCTGTCTGACCCCCCCCCCAATTCGACCGTCTTTCCACTCCTCATATCAGCAGGAGCATGCAATCAGTCAAACACACTGCCCAGAGCTGAGGTTGCGAGGGGCATTCTGATGGGCTTGAGGATTCAGCTCAGCTGTACATCCAGCATGTCAAAATTCACAATGGAGCAATGGAACAGCGAATGGAAAAGGTTTTTGAAAGTGTACGTTTTTTTTTTTTTTCCCCAAATTTTGGTACAGGAAAGAAATTACACAGTTCGGTTTGCATATCTTAGGAAAGGTTACTGTAAAGGCACCCTGTATTTAAAGCAATTTCATTCTGATAAAAATATATATGAGGCAGGAAAAAAATATATATATATTTCTTATGAACAGCAAAATTCCTGTTTCACAAACGTAACTTGATCAAACAATGTATTTCATAAATTGGGGTGTTAGCATAGATTTCTATTGCCATCTACCAACTAAACACGAGATTTGTCAAGAATAAAAGACACCTTGTATAGCAGCAAAACTATGGATCAATTAAACACAATTACTCAAAGTTATCTGCATGTGGTTTTATCTTACCCCCACTGTGACATGCTACTATCAGTAGGTAAAGATTAAAGTCTGAGAAGACAACCAAGAAGAATAACATCCCATAGTGAGAATGAGAACAAAAACAGCTTGAATTTTGTTTCGTTTTTACTCACAGTAACTGCAAAAAATATATATATATATAAGAGAGCCAACAGGAAGTGTAAATTAATTTGGGATTTATTTTTTTTTACATGTGATGTAAAAAACATTGCCAATTTAATACAAAAAGAAAATGAAGAGTTTCAACTGATATCCTTAGAAATAAAATAAAATACTATATCTTGAGGCTAATATATAAAAAACATACTAGTTTTTTTTTCTATTAGAAGGTCTTTACAAATAATTTGACTTTATTTAGTATTAACAGTTAGCATCTACTAAGTTTGACATGGTTTGTGACTCACCGTTCGTAAAAACTGTCCCTCATCTTCAGCCTCTTTTGTGGCGGTCATTTTTTAATCAAAAGTAGGTCACATCTGAGGAAACTCAATGTAAGCGAGACCCCAGGAGGCTCAGGAAGTTTGGAGTAGATAGAAAAAAAGAAAAAAGAAAACAGGGAGCAGGGCCTTCAGCTTGTGGGCGGTGTCACTGTTAACGACCAATTATCTCACGACGCCATTTTTGCCAGCTGCTGCTTCCGGGGGAAAGTGAAGAAACCATAGACATAATATAAGAGTAGACCCCGCATTGGCCGCTCCGGCGCAGGAAATACGGCGGCCATCTTGCAGCGGTATTCCCTCCTACTTTGCTCAATCAAAACAGCAGAAGATGCCTCAGCACTGAGGGATATTGTTGTTCTGATCGAAGGATTATTGATGTGAGGGCTCCACAGACAACATTTCACAAGTAAGATGGACATATTGTTGTGTATATATTGTGATTAGAATATTACTTTACAGCATTTATGTCCACCGGCGAGATACCAGCTAATATTAGCTACAGTGCTTGGTGTAATACGGGTTCAGCCCCGCTATGAAGGCTAACTGAGATTCCGTAAATCTAAAAAAAAATAATTATTCTCTAACATTGACTTAGATTATCTGACACAAGAGCCTATATTAGAAATGAAACAATATATTATAAAACTTATATTGTGTTATAACATTCACCAGCAAAGTTTACACAGGTGGTAAAGACTATTATTTATATGTAATTCTTTCACTAGTAAGATACATCCCAAATCTTCCGTTTTTGTTTTGAAAGTTTCCTAAAGACACGATGTGAGGAAGAAGAGGGAGATCTCTATAAAGAGAGAAAGATTCACTGCAGCACGGATGAATCTCTCATGGGATTTTGGACTCAATCTCAGCTACAAAGCTGAAGTTGGTTCCAATTCCAGCTTCCAATAGCTAAAGTTTTCACTACTTTCCGCATTTTTAATCAACTCTAGTTTAAAAACTACTACATCTAGACACTTGAAACTTGGACAGGATTATTCTCTTCTTCAAGCTGAATATTTAAAACCTTGTTTGTGATTTGTGAAACCTTTTCCTGATTTGTGAAAACTCAATAAAGTTAGATTTTCAAAATTTTTGGCACCTCTTTCATTACTAGAACTGCTCTAATTAAAAAAACTACAACTCCTAGACACTTCAAACCTGGACTAGATTATTCTGCTATAATAGCAGAATATTTAAAACTGTGTTTGGGATTTGTGAAACCTTTTTCTGATTTGTGAAAACTCAATAAAGTTAGATTTTCAAAAATGTTGGCATCTCTTTCATACTAGAACTGCTCTAATTAAAAAAGCACAACTCCTAGACTCTCCAAACCTGGACTAGATTATTCTGCTCTAATAGCAGAATATTTAAAACCATGTTTGGGATTTGTGAAACCTTTTTCTGATTTGTGAAAACTCAATAAAGTTCGATTTTCACTATTTTTTGGAATCTCTTTCAAACTAGAACTGATCTGATTTAAAAAATACAACTCCTAGACACTTCAAACCTGTACCAGATTATTCTGCTCTAATAGCAGAATATTTATAACCATGTTTTTGATTTGTGAAACTTTTTCTGATTTGTGAAACTTTAAAAAAGGGTGATTTCACCACTTTTTTCTTATCTTGGTCACACGAAAACTGCTCTATTTCCAAAACTACGACAGCTAGACTCTCCAAACTTCAACTGGATTATTCTCAACTAAGAACAGAATATTTAGAACCATGTTTGGGAGTTGTGAAACTTTTATCAGATTTGTGAAAACTCAATGAAGTTCAATTTTCACAATTTTTTGGCATCTGGATCACCATAGATCTGCTCTAATTAAAAAAACAAAAACTCCTAGACACTTCAAACCTGCACTGGATTTTTCTGCTCTAATAGAAGAATATTTGAAACCATGACTGTGATTTGTGAAACCTTTTTCTGATTTGTGAAACTTCAATAAAGGTAGATTTTCACCATTTTTTGCATCTGGATCACACTAGAACTGCCCCAGTTCCTAAAATACAGCTCATAGACTCTTAAAACTTGGACTAGATTATTGTGCTCTAACAGCAGAATATTTAAAACCATGTTTGGGATTTGTGAAGCTCTTTTCTGATTTGTGAAACTTCACTTCACTTAACAGACCCCTGCAAAGGTTCTTTCCTTCCAGCCAGCATGATCGACAATAACTTGTTGAAGAATTAATGAGTTACAACAACATTTAATTTCCCATTGGTTAAAGTGGTTCATTAAAGTGGTTTTGAATTATAATTGAATTTGGAAAAAAAAAAAAAAACGCATGGAACATGTATGAATAGTAATCTGATCTTTAGTGAAGTTTCACAAATCACATAAAGGTTTCACAAATTCCAAACCTGGATTAAAATATTCTACTATTGGAGTAGAATAATATAGTCCAGGTTTGAAGACACTAAGTGTTGTAGTTTTAGAGCTGGAGTAGCTCTCATGTGACCAAGATTCAGAAAACGTCTGAAATCAACATAATTTATTGAAGTTTCACAAATCAGAAAAAAGCTTCACAAATCACAAACATGGTTTCAATTATTCTGCTATCTCAGGTCAGTTGCTGTCTCGTTCAGCTTTGATAGTTTGTTCATTACTGGGGCTGCATACCCAGTCTCGGGGTGGGGAGTTGTAGTTAACTCCCCCCTGACCTTACATCCGGGCTCCTCCCGGATGTAAGGTAGCATTTGTGTTGTACCTCGTCAATCTCAAGTTGTGATAGCAGTTGCCGTTTGCGGATGTTGGAACACTGAGCTACTAGTTGTTTGGCAGTCATTGTAGACTGTGGGTGTCGAAGTAACCATTCCACCCTCAGTCTTTGCATGTAGCCCCTCTGACTAGGGTTACTTGAGTAGTAGCATTCCAACAGATCCATGTTTTCGTCTCTCGCCCATTTCCGTCTTGTTCCAGTAGCTATATCATCGTTTTTCACCCGACGAGTTCTAGCTTCAGAGTGATTATATATATATATATATATATATATATATATATATATATATATATATATATATATACACACATATAAACATGTATCCAATATATATTATTCAGTATTAGTCATTATTTATTTATTTGTGTTTGTATAGTTATATAAATATGTATTGATATTACAAATTATGAACGGCTGTGTGCTTTGTAATATGCTCTTCATACATCGATATCAGAATATTCCATCCCATTCTATTGTTATAGCCACTAAGCATATTTAAATATGCTGAACTATGTATTGAAAACATACTTAAAAAATACAATTGTTTATAAATGTAGCTTTGATAGATGTCTGGTTTCCAGTAACAAAAAAGCGTCTTATGATCGATTAAATGCGCTGATACGTCATTGTGCCTGCTAAACACATAACGCTGAGTGGAGTGGAGTACCGCTCCAAGATGGCCGCCCTAAATCTCGTCAGCGACAATAGGGGAGAGCGGTGCATGAGGCGTCTATCCTTATATTATGTCTATGGAAGAAACAATCAACTGGTCTCTGGTGAGCCATTGTGGTAAATGTGTGCCAAATTATAATGACTTATGGCAGGTAGAGACTAGTACTGACGTTAAAGCTGTCACTTTTTGGAAAGCATATTTTTTACACATTTGTAAACCACGTCACCATGTCTTCACAAAATGTTGTGAGACAGATAATCTGTGAAAAGATCCTTTTCATCCACCTCAATGATATTACTGCCATCTGAAGAAATGCAGCGCTCTAATCAGAGCCAGGAGGAAGTTTTTGATGCTGTTACCAACTTACCATTACAGGAAAACATTTTATCCGTCGTCATCGGTGGCTATTCTAACTAACAAACCCAATACCTCCTTCCTAGCTAGCCATGTCGTTAAGGAGAGGAGGAGAATGATTGTGACTGACAGCTCTAAGACCCGCCTCCGGGCTCTGATTGGATGTTTCTAGTTAACGCTGGGAGAAGGCAGAAGAGCTCGTTGTTTGTTTTTTCCAGATTGTGTCTCATAATTATGGAGAGCCATTTCAGCCAAAATTAAAAATAGATTAATGAAAAATGGGTAAATGAAAATTAGATAAATGGAAAAGGGAAATTGAGAAATTGATCATATGAAAAATAAATAAATGAAAAATTGGGTTAATGAAAAAGCTAAATTATTTAACTATTTTTTTATTTGTTTTACTAATTTTCTTCATTTATTTAGTTATTTTACTTTTTTTTATTTCACCCATTTATTTATTTATTCATTTAATTTTGGCTGAAATGGCTCTCCATACTCATACCATATTGTCACGACCTGTGATGTCGCGTTAATATAGAAAATGCAGAAAGTATTAGTTCAATGGTTACTATGCCATTTAATTTAACCAATGATTCACTTAAATCCAAAAAGCAGCAAGGTTATTGGCAAAGTTTCCTTTTTTTTTCCTCATTAGAAGAGAAGCTTTACATTCAGAGACCTATTTACTTTCTAAGCAGAAAACTCGATGAAAGTGAAGAAGAGAGAGAAGAGTGAATACGATTGTGTTTCTTTCTGTTCACATAAATAATGACACTACAAAACTAGAAACCTTCCTCCACAAAATGAGGTTGCATAGCAGCACCTGGCAAAAACTGCTCAACAACAATCTTCAGTTTGCTTTCACATTTACTTTCTGAACATGTCAAAATCAAGCAATGCCTTTCAGGGACTGAAGAGCCAACACAATCAACTGATTTACTGAATATTTTTCCAGAAATCTATTAATTCAAGCCTGACTCTGTAACTTTATAAATGATATTGCAATTTCAGAAATATAAGTATCATCAGGTGCATCAAACCATGTTATTTGAAAGAAATATTAATTGCCTAAGATGTTTACCCACTTGTAACAAACTGAGTTGATTCATGTACATCCTTGCAAAAAAAAAAAAAAACCTTCAACTATACATGTTCTATTTTAATTTGACAGGAGCTTTCATTCATTGACATATTTACATCTTATATAAACACTAACAAGTTGAATTGTAAAGACATAGTTCAAGCAATAATCCACCAGACTCAAAGAAAAGATTAATTTGGCAACAATGCTTTATTGATGTTATTCATTAATTGATGTACAACTTGAAAAAGGTTCATGGTCACAGAGCCAAATGATTTTCATTTCATGTGAATCTACAATTTTCAACATGAATGTAGAATTTAATGCAATTTTGATTACATTTACTTATTACTTACAGTATTAAAATAGTAATAAAGCCAAATGAAAGACATATCATACTGTAATTCGGCATTACTTTTAGTCAACAGCTAAAATGAAGAAAAATACTTCCTGGGAACCATGTTAAACTTGTGCAAAACAAATGCTGCAAACCCACGTAGGCTTATTCTGTAAATGTAATCAAATATGAAAACTACATAAAACATACAAGAGGATACGTATTTTTGTCTCGTCTTTCAGGGTGAAGGGAGTTCCACTAATGTATGCTAAAAAAAAAAAAAGGAAAAGACAAAATTCTCATTATGTATGTTTTCCAAATGTAGAAAAGTGTACTCGTCTTTGCTTTATGCTTTGCTGCTCAGCAGGTATTTTGTATTTCTATGTGAAAGAATTAGTGTGTTGCTGCCAAATAATATTTCACCTTGCATCACTGCCAAAATGAATACTGCATATTTAATATTCTGTGTTTTCCAGCTTAAGAAGCATTAAAATCATTGTAAATATTTACTTTTGCATTCATGTGGTTTCTCTTTTTTTTTCCTGTTATGCATATTTCTGGCCCACTGGGAACCCACTGTTTATTGATGGATGGCAGAGGGTTCATTCTAAACACTTAAAAGTGGCATATCAGAAAGGGGCATTATCAAAACAAAGCCACTGTGAGGAACCATGAAAACATTACATGGCGTTCCAAACAGATCGGGGCCAAACCATGCCATTGATTTTCTGCTAAACACCATGAACTTGGCTTTGTAATTTTGGTGTGTCCTCTAAAGGATTCTCATAATGTATTTTAAAATGCCACAAATTTTCTCTACTTAAATTCCCAGGTTTATCTGATAAGGTTTGGGCTAAATCTGATATCACAGAACAAGCTTTTTTTCTTTTTCTTTTCTTTTTTTTTTTTTTGATTATCTAATAGATAAGAAGCTGCCATGTTTTAATTTAATTATTGCTTCTGATCTCAAGTTTCAGGCCTTCTTCAATATAGCCTGGTGTTTATTTTAACTCCCAAAAATCCAAGTCATCTATAAAATTGTGAGCTTCAGAGCTGATCTATCTTGTGATTTTCATTTTTCATTTAACCTTTATTTTACCAGGATAAAAACCCACTGAGATTTAAAACCTCTTCTTCAAGGGGTTAAAGGGAGGCATACAGAATGTGCAAACAATGTGAACCTATGGTATATTAAACATTGCAAGGATGAGAAGGCGTTTAGCAACGTGTGCTAAATCTCTCTCTCTCTTTGCATGTATTTTTTTTTATAAATAGCATACTAAGGCATTTAGTTTACTTCCAGCACTAAAACTAAGCTCAAGAAGAATGCTGAATTATTTTTTCCCTTAATTATTTGTATTTTTTCCATAGTAATTTGTAATGTGATTTTTTTTTTTTTTTGGTGCTTTGAAGCTTCGAAGAAAGCATTGTACTCATTCAATGTGCGTGGAGTCACTATGCAGTATGAATTTTAGTTATTTTAATTAAAAGATACGGAGTGGGAAAAGTGAGAATGATTGAAAATGGCCCAACGAAAGGTCTTCTTCACAAGTTAAAGGTCACTCTCTCCGTAGAGGGCGGTGGAGAAGGCGGTGTAGTCCAGCGCTCCCGGTGGAGCTCCAGGCCCTTTGTAAGGAGGCATCCTCATGATGCAATACTCTGCCTGTTCAGGAGGAAGCTCCCGCCTGAGTTCATCCACAAGGATGTAAGGCTACAGGGGGAGAAAACAAAATTGAGTTTAGGAGAGACGCTGTTGGCCACATTTGTCTCCAATCCTGCTAACGGTATGTGAAAACCTTTGAAACAAATTCACCATTTACTGTGGTTGCAAGTTTTTATTTGAGCATATTTGTTTTATGGAGGGTGTGGATTGTTGAAACATGGTAAGGGCAGATATTTTTCTTTCAACAAACTCACCAGGGGGGAGCAGTGAGAGACTGCCGGCATCAATATGAAAAATTGGCTATTTTTCTTTTTCTATTAAAACTGGTTCTGTCTGCACACGCTTTCATTCTTCATATTGGGGTGAACAGGCAAAGGCAGTAAAAACATGTATAGATCGGCAACAACATGTGGAAGGAAATTAAGTCCATTTGTAAAATCTGACTCCTGAAGAGAGCTATGAAAGGGTAATGTTTAAAATAAAAATAGAACACATGGTGAATGAAATGAAGTTTCAGGATTTCTGGATTGCGAATGAGCAAGTAATGCAGGAAGACTGAATTTGTACCACCTGGACTGTTTGTACAGATTTGGCTACATTTACTCAACATTATCTTAGTGGAAGACCCAGCGACAACCTACTGTAATTTCCCTAAGAGGTTGTTATTAAAATCTCGTAGCATTCAAAAGCTTTATGATGTCATGAACGCTCATGAGGTTCCCAGAGCCTTCGGCAGAAAACCAGGCCCCCAGCATCAAAAATTCTTCACCTTAATAGTTTCCAAGCAGTGCTTTTGAAAATATTCATACTTTGTTCTCACTATATCCACATGACATGCTTGTGGCTGAAAAACTCAGGTTCAGGTTGAAGGTGTGGTAGCATTTAACAAGCTTTACATATTTACGTTTGTGATTTTAGGACAGATAAGCCTTCAGAGGTGTAGATGGTGACCTCAAGTTGCCGCTCTTTGCTGCTGTTCTTCCTACTGAGCTTTGGAGATACATTTTACTTCCCTTAGTATTTTGCCATTGTCAGAGGAGAAAGATAAATATGGGTTCTTGTCTGGTCTGAAAGGACTGGGCCTCTGTTTCATTTGTACCTCAGAAAACATAAAGTCAGAATTAGAGATTTAAAAAAAAAAACTCCAATGAAGTTAAAAATAAAAATATAACTGAAAATGCTTCAGTTACATTTACTTTAAATGGATTAAGCCACATGTAATTGTATTTAAAACAAATATTTTTCAACTTGAAATCTCTTTAAAAAAATAAATAAAGGTTGGATTTCTCTGAATTGTTTTGTGTGATAAGAAAAGACAAATTCACATTAAAACTTTTTACATTTTCTGAAGAGGAGTACGACAAATTTGTGAGGGTGGACAAATGTGACTCTGGTACTGCATGTTGACTCCATGTTGAGATCATGAACACAATATTAGATGGTAAGCAAGGCGACGGCATGGAAACGGTGACTGGAAAAGAAAAGCTTAAAATATCTGTTCCCGTGCCAAGCCAGCCAGCCACTGCGGCTCAAACCCACACACCTTATCAGCTGCCAAGATCCGGAAGGATGCCACAACCTGGTCGGCAGTGTCCGTATCAGCCGTCTCTCTGGTCATGAAGTCGATAAAAGACTGGAAAGAGACGATCCCGGTGGCATTCGGATCCACCAGCATCATGATGCGCGCAAACTCCACCTCTCCCTGAAGCAGATATGATTTCAGAGTGAGCATTCGCGTACAGTGGACAGAAGGGAAACGGCTGATAACAGGAGACGCGCAATACCAAGTCGTAACCCATTGAGATGAGGCAAGCTCGGAAGTCATCCGTTTCCATCGCTCCGTTCTTCTTCTACAGTCAGATGAGTCAAATGTAAAGGGAACAAAGAAGTCAGATAATATTAAAGAACTTCATGTGCTATGTTGAATGGAACATCCAGTCTGTGGCTGCAACACAATGAAGCAGAGCCTGTGTGTCCAAAAAAAAAAATCTTGCAGCGTCAACTGTTGTAATGTCAGTGAATTTGGCTTTATAGCACAGAACGGTTGTAGCTAGAGTGTTAAAATCAGTTAACTGAAACAGAATGTCATGCCAATGTGAAAAATGTTGAAACCTTATTGATTACCTATATCAGAAATTAATAGTGGGATGGTGCAGAACATGACTAAGAGCTAGAAATAGATGGGAAATCCAAGTCACAGCTGCATGCCAAGATAAACATATTCCCTGAAGCTGCTTAAGATTTTAAGAAAAATAAAAAAACTCAAGAGGAATATCTTGGGTGGTGTTGCCCTCAGGTACAAGGATTCCTCTGGAAACTGGAGTAAGTCGCTACCTGCTCCTGCATTGTTGCCGCTGCTTTTCATCATCAACTCAGACAGCCAGAAAATGACCCCTGGAGTGTGAATGGTATAAGGTTGTACCCTGTCAAAGTGATTGAAAGAAGATCTGAACTCATTCATCTGCTGCTGGCTGATGCCCTTGGCATCCCGGGTCAGGATCTGCGTCTCAATCTCATTAATGGTTCGGGCGATGGTGGTGAGGAGCAGCTCCCATCCCACACGGATGTGCTGTGGATGTGGTGGCAGAGCAGACGTGTTAACAGGAGGAGGGCATATCTGAAAATACTAGACAGTTGTGTTTTTCAAACACTGCAGTGCCTAAGAAAAGTGTCACATAGCTTACGCTTTTTAAGATATTTCTAATGTTACAACCACAAACATATTTTAATGGAATTTTATGTTATCAACACAACCCAGAATAGTTTTTTTCTAAGCTTTTCATGTAGTATTACAGATAAACATCTACAAAATAAGATGGTTATCATTGATATACAAGTAATTCCAGTGGTTGCAGGGCATTGGGCAGGTTGCCAATCCATCACAGGCCAAAATAGAGATAAATGCAATGCACAAACATGCACACAACTAATCATACCAAAGGGTAATTTGGAGTAACCAATTAACCTAACACTTATATTGATGGGATGTGCTAGGAAGCCAGAGCACTTGAAAAGAGCCCACAAATAAATAGGACAACTCAATTCAGAAAGACCCAATGGCAGGATTCAAAAACTAGAGGCCAAACAAGAGTCCCACAGTAATGATGATGGAGCTGCAGAGATCCACAGCTCACATGAGAGAATATGTTGACAGGACATTTATAAGTCCTGTACTCCACATATTGTGGCAAGTAGAAAGTCACTGCGCCAGGAAATCTAGTTTTCCACCAAACATGTGGAAGCAGTTGATTAAAGTTGGTCAAGAGAAAGGGAAATCGACAGTCCCAGAAACATCACGAGCAAAGACAGCACCATGCTGTTCTTCTGCAGAGACATAGAAACTGCTCAGAGGTGATGGAAGAATCCAAAAGGGTTGGAAAAAATATTTAGCAATAGGCCAGAAATGCAACTTCCTGTAGGACAGCAAACCTAAACATACAGCCAGGTCAGCAACAGAATGGTTTGGATTAAAGCATGTCCATGTGTTGGAACATGCACAGTTTTGAAAGCTCGTGTTCGGATACTTTTAATCAAAGCAATATGACTGAGCTTGAGCTCTTTAGCAAGGAATAAAGAGAGGAAAAAAAGTTTGTCTAGATGTGCAAAACTGGTTAAACATACCCCAAATCAGAACTGATTAATAGAAACGTATGCCACATTTTTCAGATTTCAAACAAATTTTGAAAACCTTGTATAATTTTTCTTCTACTTCACAATTACTATAAGTATTAATTTGAATCGGCCAACCCTAAAAAAAAAAAAAAAAGCCTTATAAAAATAGTGAGGTTTGTGGTTGTAAAAAATTATGAAAAGCTTTCAACAGTAATGACACGTTTAACAAAGCACCTAGACGCACACATATCTGTACATATGTTCAAAAATAAATTTTAGCATATCCAATAAAGCATCCTACTCATGTTTATACATATATTCAGAACTAATCCGCCCCGTCCTGTACCTCCATGGTGTAATTGGTGTGTTTGTTGTCAAAAACGAGCGACTCTTGGATTAGCTGGTGGTCTCCTTCCAACTTGTCAATGTTGGGCTTGTATGCAATGATCACGTGCTCCATTTGCTTCAGCTGGGTCATCTGGTCCTCCAGGGTGCCTCCAATCTCCAGAGAGCAGCGCCCAATTTCCTGTCCAGAAAAATAAAAATCACAAAAGAAAACACGGGGTGCAACAGGGGCAATTTAATTTTAAATTCAGGCAGTTTTCTCAAAGATGCCACAAGCCACTAACAGAAAAATCTGTCAGCGTATGAAGGAACTGATACATTTTTGTAGGCATCATGTTAAAAAAAAAAAGCGGTTAATTAAATTATTTAATTATCAGCTAAAATCCTAGAAGAACTTTCCATCTGAATGGTATGGCATTTTAAAAAAAAGACGAAAAAAAAGAATATTTTATATTAAAACTTTGGTAACCTCCATCCTGGCCTGAATCCAGGGTCCAATCAGGTTGGCCTGGGCAGCAAATTGACGTCTCAGCCTTTCGTGGGCATGCTGGCGTGCCATCTCTTCCTGGAGGGAACCATCTCTCTGAGGAACCAGCTTCTTTACCTATGAAACATACAGAGGCTATTTACTAATGGTAAACGCTGAGAAATTTCCCCCTAAAAAGAGATTAATATGAATCTATATGAATTTACACATTATACCCTTACAAATGGATTTCATCACCTAATTACTGCATTTAAGCACCGATAGTATGCACCTCTTCTCATAATCAATCCTTTCAAACAGGGAAATAGCCACCAGCTGAATGCCAACAATTGAAGATAATGCATGCATGTGCGGGTTTTAAAACTGAACTTACCTTCTCCCACTTATTAAGAAGCTCCTCCGTCGTTATGGTGCTGTAAGGGTTGATAATATTGGCCTTAATCCCGTAGCTTTGGGAAATTTTTTGCACCTCATTGTGGATTCCTAAAATGGCTTGTCTCTCTGCGTCTGCCTCGGGCATAGTGGCTTTGAACTGCTCATGAGCAGCAATTAGACTCTGGAGAAGATATACTCATGTTGGTCTCGCTTGGTACTTTATCAATGAGAGCGCCACACAAACGTGGGGAGTGCCGTAGTCCTACCTGGACCTCCTCAATGGTGTGAACTATGAACATGTCCTGCAGATCCTCCATGGCTCCTTCCATCCAGTTGTTGAAGGGAGCTGACCTCTTTGCAAACTCCAGGAACAACTGGTCAATAGTTTCCAGCAACTTCTCTGCACGCTGAGAGAGGATTACAAGACATACATTTTTAGAATCAAAACATGGCATATGGAATGCTACACAGGTCAAAAATACATATACAACTGGGATTTCTTGCTATATTTTTCACATTAAAACAACTATGACACATTTTAGGGGGGTCTATGTTGTAGACACAAGGATCTGTATGGTTTTAAAGTACAAGAACTTTACTATGTAGTGTAGATATTTAAAATAAAAGTTGACCAGGCATTTTTTATTTAGCCATCTGTACTCATATCTCTAAATAAGACGACTACAGTTACATTAATTACAATGAAGCAGCTAAAGATGAGATCCAACTCCAGTTGAGAATCTGTAGCAGGACTTTAAACTTGGTATTCACTGATGATCTCTAGCCAAACTACCCTAAACTATTTTACATTTTGTAAATAACTTTCAATATATATATATATATATATATATATATATATATATATGGAATGGAAAATTCTCAATAAACGTAGCACTATTTTATAGTTGATGCGCCAAGTAGAGCCCAATGACTTACACAAGTTTGTATTTGTAATGTGACAATTTGAGCAAGCTCACAGAGGAAGGCACCTCCTCTGTGAGCCTCCAAACATCCTCTCACCGGTTTTGCTCAAAGCAGAAGGTGGGAGGAGAGGGCGAGTGAGTCTTGTGCCATTTTGGCCACGCTAATCCCCACCACCCACTAAACTCTGGCTCGGTCGTTAGTGACGAAGCCTCTTCCCCACAGGCATGAATATGATGTGGAGCAGGGGCTTGGACAGATAAACGACCCCTGTCACTGTCATTCAGATCTAATCCTTGGCACTTCTCCCGGGCCTTCACACATTTGCAGGTCTGGAATGACCAGCTTGGATCGGAGGAAGTGACTAGAGAGACATGAGCCACATTTTCAGTAGAAATACATTTGTCCTCATTTTTTAATCTACTTTATAGCTGAAATTTTGACGTCACACTCTTCAGGTCATTAGAACCCTGAGCAGGTTCTACATAGAAGTGCAAGTGTGTTTCTTAAGCATCAGCACCCTCTGGTGGAGAGTTGGCATGTTCTCAGGAATGATGAGCCTTAAATTACATCTCACCACCACAAGTAAGGATCGGTTTTGTCTCACCTCAAGTGCTTCTCTCCTCTTCTGAGTCAGGGTTCCCAGTTTATCCCACAAGTCACAGATGCTTTGGCAACGGAGGTTTACAGAGGCAATGTCATGGTAATCCAGCTCACTAAAATGCATTAAGAAAAAAAAAAAAAAGTTTCATGGCCAGAATCACTTAGAAGTACCCAAAACAAGTTGGACTTAATGTCACATGAAATGTCCAGATATTCTCTCTTAACAGGAGCCATTATAAATATTGGATCCAAATGTACAGTTCTTAAGTGGACTTAAACTCTTTTAGGCAACATTGAAGCACTTAAAGAATCACACAAACATTCAAAAGTTGCTTTTTTTTTACCCTTTATTACAAGTTTTAAACCACATCAAGTCAAGACCATGGGTGTAAACTGCAGAAATTCCTGTAGCTGCCTTTAACCCTCAATCGTCTAATTCTGGACTAGATAGTCAGCTTTTCTGTAAGCCTACAACTGCTAGCTAGAAACCTTAGCTTGGCTGTCGATACCAGGACCCTGCAGGGAAGGGGTATTTTTCATAGCCAACTTGAGTTGCATAGTCTCCGCCAGCCTCATAGTTTGTCTGCATGTGTGACACAGTACCATGAGGAAGCTGCTCCGTCAAGCACAAGTAAAACATATTCGGAACAACCTGGCTCAGGTATAGCGGTGGTGGCATAACTCCAATTGGCATCCATCCTGCACCGTAAGGGTACACTGGAACGACGTAGTCTTCCGTTTCATGCTCCGAGTCCCCATGTTCATAGAGGGAGGCATAGTGGCTTAATTCGCCACCCTGATAAGAGGATTCTTGATATGCAAGGGGCTCGGTTTCACCATCCAATACTTCTTGTTCTGGGCCTCCTATCAAAGGAGAAGGGTCTTCTGAGGCAACAGGTGGAAGGTTGAGGTCAGGTGCAAGAGGAAGATAAGAGGCAAAGCGTTCAAGAGGCAGTTCACCGAGTTGCGCAACAGCAGCCCTGAATGGGTCGCTTTCATGCTCATCAGTGGTCAACCTCGAAGGATCAGCACTTTCTGGAATTGGAAGCAGCAAGTTCCTTTTGGGTGGCTGAACCACCCATCTTGCAGCAGCACCCTCCACGGTTGGTGGATGAGCAACTACTTTTGTTGGAGTATCAGAGCCTTTGGTATTAGGGAGGGTTTGAGCCTTTATCACACGGTCAGCCAACCAGTTAGCTGTAGACCCCTTTAGAACTGGAGGGGGGACATTTTTAGGATGGCCAACTTTCCAGGGGATCAGAGGCATTTCAGGATTGGAAGGAAAAGGAAGTTCCTTTGCAGGGTCAACCAGCCATGAGATGTCAGGACCTTCTGGATTTGAAGGTGGCAAAGGAAGACTTTCAGGAGGGTCAACAATTGAGACTGCAGACTCTTTAGGGTTTTGAGGGGGCAAAGGAGTGAGTTCTAGAGTATCAAAAGGATTTTGTAGTTTTGGATGTTGCGAAAGCTCTGTCAGAGATGCAGCTGGCAGCAATGCCACAGGCCCTTCAGGATCAGAAGCAGGGAGGGGAAGCTCCTTCGGTGCTTCAGTTGACCACATACTAGCAGGTCCTTCTGGCTTCAGAGGAAGAAGGAGTTTGGGAGGGTTAGACACTAGAGAGGCCGCAGGTCGTATTTGATTGGAGGGTCGCACAAATGAGCTTTTGCGTTGGGGTCTAGCAACCACCCAGGATACAGAAGTACCAGCTGGATTAGAAGACATCGGATGGGATCCTTCAGTCTTAGCATTTTGGAGTCCAGGATTCACCTTCCCAGTTCTCCCAGGAGACTGTCCCCAGTCTGTTCAGAGAAAATAAGTTAGTATACAATAAAAGGAAAAGAAATTGTGGAGAGAAATAAGTTACAAAACCCACCATTTTGAACAGGAACAGTGTTGACACTCCAGCTGAACAGAACAACCAGGAACAACTGGCTAGAAAAAGAAAAATGCACTGTCAAAATCTTAAAAGAACATAGAAACTATGACTTGAAGAAAAAGAAAAATTGCCATCAAACCAGTCCACATACCTTGTACAAACCCAGGAGGCCATTTAGCTTGTCAGCTGAACCTTCTCTTGCCTTTGTCTGAACGCCACTTAAATAATCACCAGAAACACTCGGTAGCCAACTTCAGACTGAGAGCTTAACCACACACAGGTGCCTGCCATTCACTGCTGATTGAAATCCCGACAGGCTCTAAGAAAAGCCTTTCCTTCCTGCTGCTCGTTTAAAATTCAGTGACAAAATATGTTCTAGGAACAGCATCAATAATAATTAGTTTAAAATTTAAAAGGTGGTGAAAGAATCTGTTGTAAGTTTATTGTCTGACAAGTTAGAG
The DNA here is from genome assembly GCF_051168715.1 of Poecilia mexicana. Taxonomy (NCBI): domain Eukaryota; kingdom Metazoa; phylum Chordata; class Actinopteri; order Cyprinodontiformes; family Poeciliidae; genus Poecilia; species Poecilia mexicana. Next base: position 12,145,338 of record NW_028263384.1, on the reverse strand, counting down.
TTAAAACTGAAGCACAAAATACAACGATCGCTTTCATAGCAGTTTTCATGTGGGTGGCTCAAAATGTAGATTTTTCAAAAAGCAAATGAATTTAATTTTAGTCTTACTTTTACTTAAAATTAACTAATTGTGTTGTATAAACCTGTTTAACTATTTGTACATTTGAAATGATACTTCAGATTTTTTTGCATATTCTTTTCTTGATTGAATGTTTCATTGTGCTTATTGATGATTGTTTTCATGTTTGCTTTTTTTATCATTATTATTATTATTTTTAAATTCCAAGCTCATTTTGATTTTGATGGATTTTTTCTTTAAATCTTGTCACTTGATTTTTTTTATAATGTTGCTGAGCTTAAAAAATGAACATGGCTCGCGATTTAAAAATGATTAACCAACAAACATTTTAAATGTAGAGTTGCAGAGGGACTTTAGAATAATCAGTTAATTGTTATTCCTCATTTGAACCCTACAGGCTAAATGTAGACTGTTGTCAAATTGTAATTTATATAATATTTACACGGCAGAACCTTCATCCGTTTGCTAGCATTTTCCTCTCTCTGATTCAGAGTGACAGATGAGTGCAAGCATCTGGTGCGAGGACCACATACTTCAGTTCCTGTGCAATGGCAGCAATCTGCTCCACTCTGTCCTGGTGGGCTGCCAGATCGCTCTCGAAGGCCTCATGTTTTCGAAGCAACGCTCGAACTTCTGTCAAGGTGGCTGTCTCGTAGTCCTTCTGGATGAGGATCAGCTCTTTACCTGAGGAAGCCGATAAGTGAAGGTGTTTGACATAAACAGAAGCCTAAAACATCTAAAATGAGAGCGTGATCTGAACCTTGTTCTCTGCTGTTCAGGTGTTAATGGCTTACCTTTTTTTTGTACGTAAATCCAGTTTCCTTCAGTTCTCTTACAAACATTTATGTGTTCACTGTTTGTTTTCTTTTTCTTTTCTTTTTTTTTTGCAGTGCATGATGTTTGAAGGTTTTATTCATTTTTCTGCCTGGATGTTTCTTTTTAGCAGTTTCCCAGGTTTGCATGTACCTGCTCCAAATTCACCTGGGCAAATCGTAAAGCTTTGCAGGGGGATCTTTCAAATGTAGACCGATTTCCATAATTAGTTTTAATGGTTTTAAAGAGAGAAAATCTTCTGTTGGTAAATTGAACAGTTTTGTGCTACATTTGTAAAAATTAGTCTTAAAGCAACATAACTTTGACTCAATATTACATGTTTTTTTTTTTTTTTTCAAGTGTTGCATGAACATTTCAAAGAAATATCAAACACCAAGCTGAAACCCAGTTTGGAAAAAAAGCTAAGTAGAACTAACCACTGGCCCAGTTCTCGTGGTTGGTGGCTTTTTGACGAAATTTCTCAGCCAGGTGATCCAGCCTCTCGAGTCTGCGGATTTCAGTCAGAAGCCACTCCTCGAAGCCTTTCTCCGCCTGCTCCAGGCCCTGCCAGGCACTGGTTATATCCTGAGGACACATTAAAAGTGTATCATAGATTTTTTTTTTTCTTTTTATAATTGTTATAGACAAGTGTTCAAATCACTCTTGCTTGGTACTTTGCATACTTCATTTCCCAAATACAAAAAAAACCAAAAAACTTATTTTCCAATAATAATGAGGAGAAAAGAAGCTTACGACTTACAGAAACCATCTTCCCTTCAGAGGGCATAAAAGCAGGACGGTTGCTGATGCGTAGCTTGGTCTGTAGGGTGTTAAAGTTAATCTCCAGCTGGCATTTCTCCTGAACTTTCGGGGGTTTGTGTTGGCGTCTGTAGTCCCGGAAGTCCTCCAGCTTCCGCTGCATCTCTGCCATGGTTTTTTCCGGGGTCCGGTTCTCCAGCCAGGGAGTGGTGCGACGGATCCACTCCAGCAGCTGGGGCATGCAGAGACAAAATGTAGCTAGCTTGGAGGCCAGAAAAGCTTCTTGTTCAGAAAAACTCTGATGAATAATTTATTTCTTCTCCAGGGGGCCTCAGTATGATGGAAGAGAATTTAGAAAGAACTGAGATGTCTTTTTTTTTTTCTTTCCAGCTACTTTTATGGATCCCCCCCCCCAAAAAAACCAAGAAACTTTACCTCACTGGCCAGTCTCTCATACTCCTCCATCAGTTTCTCGTTCTCTTGGTTAACACCGAGCACCTTGCAGATCCTGTTGGCCGCCGTCTCCGCCTGCGGGAGCAGAGCATGACAATAACGTATTTAAATCTGCAGAGTGAAGCAGCAGGACTTGTCCCCCATCGATATATCATTATAAATACATAAAAAAACCATTTTGCTCATGGCCTTTTGGCTGATCAGCAACCCACGTCCAAATCTAACAGCTTATTTCTGCACCCGGCCGTGTGCTTGGAAAGCCTTTGCGGGGATGAAATAAAAAAGTTTGGTAACGGGACGGATTCCCAAACGATACCTGCTCGGCTCCAGCAAAAGCGTGGTAAAAGCAGGACACGTAGGTCATGATGGCTCTCTCATCTGGCTTGGGGGTGTTGATGATGTCTGAGGCATACAAGCGGAGCGGAAAGAGAGAAACAAACAGAAAATACAACAATAAAAAGAAGACATATGTAGAAATTGCATAAATAAAACAATAAGAGAGTGAATGAAGACTCAAAATATTAGAATCACCTATTTTAAATGGGAAACTATTTAAAATTAACATTTGTTGTCAGCCAAGACATGCAGGCTGCTACAGAATGATACCCTTTATCAGATGACAACATCATCTGATCAATGCTTGAGAGCAACATTCTTAAGTTTCACTTTTGTAATTATTCAACTTCTATATCTGTAATGGATTATGTTTGATTTAGAAATACTGATGGCTTAGTGGAAATGCCAGGGTTAATAAAGTATTCCAGAAAAATGGGCAAAAGTACATTATTACAGGATGTTTTTGTAGCGTTTCTATACGTAAAATAAGCAAAAACGTCCTGGAGGCTCAGGTTGAATAACTAAATTTATCCAAGCTTGTGCCACTCTACCTACAGACATTCAGACATTTCAGAGTCAGTTGTGGTTGTGGGTTTATGATGAACAAACCATTGTTTGGCTGCTACAGCTGGCTAACTCTATATCACAATTAATTCATCCAAATTCACTTTATAAATTTAAAGCAATCCCACTAAAGGCAACTTAAGTACACAAGTGGTGCTTGTGTCACAGTTTGAGAACCAAGAATGTTTAAAGTTTAAAGTTATCGCTATTTTCCCCACAACCATTTTGCCTTTGTTTCTGCTCTCTCACACTGCGTAATATTGTTTCTGAAACCAAATGCACGTAAATAATTAATGGTCGTTCACACTGTAGTTCTTAGAGACAAAATTTAAATGGGGTAAAATTAAAATTAAAATTAGCAGGTCAAAACATTGTGAATACCGATGGTCAAGAAATTAGCCTCAAAACCTTGATCGTTCCATCTCTCGTAAAAATGGGTGGTAGGGTTTTATTTTTGGCACTTCCAGAGAACAATACCTTCCGCGTCCAGCATTTTAGGAATGTCCAGGTGTTTTTCGGCTATGTCGAAAGCCAGGTTCAGGTTCCCCAGAGGATCATCCTAAAAATAGCAAGCAAATTTCTGCGTAGTTACACACCAGGATAAGGGTTAAGGACACACAGTGAGCAATGCTGGCTGATTTAATGCCTCTCATGCAGCTTTAAAGATTAACTCAGGCTTTTTAAAGAAGAAAACTTTGAAATGTCGGAGCGCAGAGATGTGAGATGTAGAAGTTGTCTGACATCTAATTTCTACAGGTTTTTTTTTCTGCTGTCGAAGACACACCTGGTATTGTTAATGGTTTTAGTATGTGATGTCGCAAGAGATTATTACGGACAAGTTCGGAGAACCTTAAGACTCGGAACTCTTTAAAGTATTAATAGAAATGCTGCTGCTGCTTTGAATGCAAATATGCATAGAAGCTAAAAGCTGGTTTAAAGTTTAGCACAGTCCACTGCATGTGTCTGAATTAACTCTTCATAGCATGTAGCTTTACCATATAAAAAGCCAACCTTTTATTCCTCACTGCTTCTATTTTAAGTCAGTGGGGATTGCCAAAATTATTTCTGCTAATTAAATGCCAGAATCATGAGAAAGATTTATTTCTCAAATTGAAACTCAAATTCTACTCTGTAGAATTGCCTGTTTAAACCGTATGACTTGGATTAAGCATTTAGGGAATCCTTCCACAAGTTTCTCACAATATTTAATCGTTTTGGTCCATTCCTCATGACTGAACTGCTGCAACAGGGTTAAGTTTGTAGACCTCATTACTGACTCAATAAACTTTGGGAATATAAACGTCTAAAGCTGAAGAGCGTTATGAAAAAAAAATACAAATTTTAAAAAAATCTTATATTCCGCTATTTAGCAAGTAAAAATTATTTTCGTGAACATTTAGTCTGAGTTGATATCAATAAGGGAAAAAAAAGGTTATTTGTCTTTTTTCATTGTCTTTGTAAATAAATATTTGCTTTATTAATATTTGACCACCATGATTTATGTTCTGTTTGTACCTACAGCTCTGGAAAAAAAAAAAAAACATTAGAGAAAAATAAATTCTAAATTTTTGCTTGGAATTTCGGAGACATGTTGTCAATAGTTTATAGAAATAAAAGATCAATGTTCATCTTACTCAAATATGTACCTATATAAAGTCAAATCAGAGAAACTGATCATTTAAAATTAATTTTTTTAAATTATATATATATATATATATATATATATATATATATATATATATATATATATATATATATATATATATATATATATATATATATATATATGTATATAAATAAATATATTTACTTATTTTCCAGAGCTGTATATTTTACTCCTAATCAGCGCTTGGGCTAAACAGTTTTCGGGTAAATCAATCGTAAAACTAAGCTTGTAGCTGACATCAAACCCTTTTGCTGGTAAGTGGGCCATCAGGGAGAGAGGAGAGCGGTAAAGAGATCATGCCATCATCCCACTGCTATTGTCCCTGTGAGAGTGTTTTATAAAGGTAACAGGTGGCCTGCGCTACATTACATGACAGGGCCAGCTGCTCGCACATCCAAGTGTGGACCAGATAGATGCATGGAAGGATGAGTGGCAGACTGGTGGGATGGAGGGATGGACAGACAGATGAAGGGACAAAAGGCTATACCCTGAGCTTGTTGTTTGTGTGCGAGTGTCTGACAGGGGTTGTATCAGTAAGCTGAAGCGAGCTTAATGAACATGTTTCTGCAGAGCCAGACTCAACAGCTGCACGGCTCACAATGTAACTGTCTCCTGGCAGCGTGGGCTCAACTGACAGGCGGAAATGTGACAGAGCGCATTAAAATGCACGATAAACGGCAGGAACAAAATTATATCGACACCGTTTTTGCGGAATTGCCTGCGATTTCACTAACGATTACCAAGACGATTATTCGGCAAACGTCTTACTGACGTTTGTGGACTGGCACCCTGGAACAAGAGTGCATGGCATGACGACATGGGCAATACCAAAGGTAAGTCTCGGTTTGATCTCTCCACATACCGAGGCTCATGTTTCTGGGAACGCTTAGGGTCGACTCCGTGTCACGCCACTGAGCCGTGTGCTGAAAACCGAGTGCGTCCGTTTCCAAAACAAATGAAAATGTCACTCTTCGTTTCCAGGCCTGGTGTTCCCCTGCTCGACGTTTGCAGCATGAGGATCCTCTCAGTCCGGGTAAAGTGAATGTTGCTATTTGGGGTTGGGTATGCAAGCTTTCCTTAGCCACAAGATCTAATGCGTTTTCAGACCTTGAGAATTTAATCACGGGTGCTTGAATGGGAGGCAACTGGACTTTTGTACTTGTTGAAGCTGTTTCACCTGTCATCCAGAAAGTTTCTCCAGTGTTCAAAATTGTATAAAACATCATAAAAAAAACCCCGGGAAATCCATTTTTGTGTTCTCATATGACACACATAAAGAACATAATTAAAAGACTGAACATTTACTCTGGTTTAATCAATCTAACATTCAATAATCTTACAAGGTGCAACGGCATTTGTTGTAGCCTTTGCACTTTTTCGCTTCATAACTACAAACATTATGATTTTGCTTCCATTTCATAATTTGTGTTACTTTGCATTAAATTGCTTAAAATCCCAAATCTTTTGAATTTTTTGGTTAGAACATACAGAATTGGGAATAGTTTAAAGGGCATGAATACTTTCACCTAGTAGTGTAAATTTATATGAGCTTTAAAGAAAGCCATTGTATTATGAGAGACTTGAAGTAGAATACTGCCATCCAAACATAATGCTAATGCAAGCATCTCCTCTTAGCCTGGTGAAAACATTAAAGTTTCTTCTGAGCGTAGATATAATTTCTCGATGGACCGGTCAAGACCCTTTCTAGTGAATGCTCAGCCGCTCAGGGGTTCATGGCCATTAAATCTCGTCTTGAGGTGAATACAACCGGCTGCACAGAGACAAACAGTTTTCTTGATGCTACTCGGGGAGGATGCGTGTGGTAACAAAACAGCTTTGGCTGAGGCTAATGAAGCATGAGGTGAAACTCAACGAATGCACTTAGGATAAAAACGTTCTACGTTAGGCTGAAACAGCCACTGAATTAGGATATCAATAAAAGCATTAGCCAAACAACATGCATAATGTGCAAATGACTTAAACAGTAGCAAATAAACTTGCTTTAAGTTTAAACCGCATGTTATTACCTGCAATTACCTGTGAAACTAAACTTTAAATAGCACAGTAATAACACAATCCAGCAGGCGGGAAGGTGAACACTCCATGTGAAGTATTAAAGAAAAAAAAAAGGATTGCACAACTCAAATCCTAGTCATTACAAGAAAAGAAATAAATCTCATTGGGGTTTGTTTTCATCAGCTCACACAATGTCAAACGTGTTAATATTACGGAAATCTGCGTGTTAGTGGGAATGAACCAAACACGCAAAACCTTGTTGAGCTTAGAGAAGTCGAGGAGGTCGGGTCTGTGTCTGTGTATCAGGGCGCAGAAGGCCAGGCCGTCCTTCCAGCTTCAGCAGCCGACAGGCAGAGGAAAAACCAACAAGTCAGGTCAGACGTGAGATCTCTGCAGCTGAGTTCCAGCAGTAAGCAGGAACAACGAGAGCTCTGATGATGCAGCAGCTCCACTCGGCTACTTTTCATCGATGCTAAGCTCAAGTTTTTAAGTTCTTGAGAACTTCAACTTTATGGTAAATTTCGTGCAGATTCAACAATGTTTTTGCTTGAGCCGCTGAAGTGAGACTATAGCGCTTGAGTACGAGCGAGGACATACACAAGCTGTGAATAACATAAACTAACACTGCAACCAAAGAATAAAGAAGACTCAATGGTCAGATTTCATTGCTGAAACTCACCTGACATGAAAGTTTTGGACATTAACATTCCTGTAGGGAGCTGTCTTTCTTTGACACCACAGGAGAAGTCCTTCCTTGGCAGATGTTTCTAACAAGACAAACAACTTAAAAATTGAAAAGGAAATTTCTGTTTTTCTTCACCTACAGTACTAATCAATTGTTTATATGAGTGCATTGAGGTACAAAAGTCTTAGACATATAGATCTGCTGCCGTCTACATGTGCACACATACAGTTTTTCGCATTTGTAAAAATCAAATCTGAATTAGTAATAATTCTGAAACTTTTATGGCTCCTATTTAATGCATAAAATGCTATGCAAAGTTTTATTTAAAAAAAAAAATAAAAATGCTGTTTTTACACTCATAACAAGACTCAACTGGGCCATTAAAGCTTCTGATTTACATAATAACAGAGACTACAAACAAATGTCACTGTTAAGACATTTATGGAAGAATTAATTGCACAATTGTGGGGAAATTCACCAATAATTATTTTTTATAATCGTTTTTGAAAACCCATCCCTGAATTCAGTGAAAAGATTTCTCAAACAGCTGAACCCATTAACTGATAAGTTTTACAACTTATTTTTTCTAAGTAGCTCCATCAGTAAATATAGGTAGTTATTATAACCAGTTACCAATACTTGGACGTTGTCAACGTGAACAAAAAAAAAAAAAAAATCAATTAAAGTCTCACTACAGACATTTAAACAAAGCCTAAGAACAAACACTGTATGTCAGGATCCGTGTTTTTGTGTTTATTTTTGAGTTTTCTGTGTTCAGTCCTGTTTCCCTGTGAGTCTCTGTCCTGTCCTCCCCGTTGATTGCTCCCCAGGTGTGTCTCATTCCCTTAATTACCCCGTGTGTATTTAAACCCACCTGTTGTCTGTGTTCCTTGTCGGATCCTCGTCGTATGCGTCGTAGTCTGTTGTCATTGTCTAACGTCTTGTGTTCGCGCCAGTTGAACTGATAAGTCCTGGTTTACGTTAGCGCTCGTCTCTAAGTCCTGTTTACCAGTTGCTACCGGTATTTGGCTATGTGCCTGTCTCTCTGCCGTGCTGCCTGTGTTGGACTATTTGAGCATCTTCATCATTAAAACCTTCATCATCACTATAACCTGGGTCTCAGCGTCTCTCCTCACCACCCACCAACAACATCTTATGACAGAAGGATCCGACCACAAAAGAGGTGAGAGACGCATGATGCGAGATCGACGGTGGGACCCCTGGCGGGTGTTTGGAGCGGTCTCCCTGGACGAGTTTTGTGGAGGGGCGCTTGTACACCTGAGACCGTTCTGGAGATCGCAGCTGGCGATCCGCCCGCCGGAGGAGGGACCCCGCTGTCGTCGCAGCCCTGAGCCACCGGAGGTCCCGGCCCCTGGGCAAAGCCGTCGTCGCAGCCCTGAGCCGCCGGAGGTCCCGGCCCCTGGGCTCCGCCTGCAGCTGCCTCCGGTCCCCGCACCGAGGCAGCGTCTGTCCCCGCTGCCTCCGGTTCCCGCGCCGAGGCGGCGTTTGCTTGAGTCCCCCGAGCTTCCTGAGTTCCCTGTGGCTCCGCCCCCCGAGTTTCCAGAGTCTGCTCCCCCCGAGTTTCCAGAGTCTGCTCCCCCCGAGTTTCCAGAGTCTGCTCCCCCCGAGTTTCCAGAGTCTGCTCCCCCCGAGTTTCCAGAGTCTGCTCCCCCCGAGTTTCCAGAGTCTGCTCCCCCCGAGTTTCCAGAGTCTGCTCCCCCCGAGTTTCCAGAGTCTGCTCCCCCCGAGTTTCCAGAGTCTGCTCCCCCCGAGTTTCCAGAGTCTGCTCCCCCCGAGTTTCCAGAGTCTGCTCCCCCCGAGTTTCCAGAGTCTGCTCCCCCCGAGTTTCCAGAGTCTGCTCCCCCCGAGTTTCCAGAGTCTGCTCCCCCCGAGTTTCCAGAGTCTGCTCCCCCCGAGTTCCCAGCCGGCCTTCCCGCCGGCCCGCCGGACCCGCCTCTACGTCTCGGCTTTCTGCGCCGGAGACGCCGCCCGCCGGACCCGCCTCTACGTCTCGGCTTTCTGCGCCGGAGACGCCGCCCGCCGGACCCGCCTCTACGTCTCGGCTTTCTGCGCCGGAGACGCCGCCCGCCGGACCCGCCTCTACGTCTCGGCTTTCTGCGCCGGAGACGCCGCCCGCCGGACCCGCCTCTACGTCTCGGCTTTCTGCGCCGGAGACGCCGCCCGCCGGACCCGCCTCTACGTCTCGGCTTTCTGCGCCGGAGACGCCGCCCGCCGGACCCGCCTCTACGTCTCGGCTTTCTGCGCCGGAGACGCCGCCCGCCGGACCCGCCTCTACGTCTCGGCTTTCTGCGCCGGAGACGCCGCCCGCCGGACCCGCCTCTACGTCTCGGCTTTCTGCGCCGGAGACGCCGCCCGCCGGACCCGCCTCTACGTCTCGGCTTCCTGCGCCGGCGGAAGAGACCGCCGGACCCGCCTCTACGTCTCGGCTTCCTGCGCCGGCGGAAGAGACCGCCGGACCCGCCTCTACGTCTCGGCTTCCTGCGCCGGCGGAAGAGACCGCCGGACCCGTCTCCTCGCTTCCTGCGCCGGCGGAAGAGACCGCCGGACCCGTCTCCTCGCTTCCTGCGCCGGCGGAAGAGACCGCCGGACCCGTCTCCTCGCTTCCTGCGCCGGCGGAAGAGACCGCCGGACCCGTCTCCTCGCTTCCTGCGCCGGCGGAAGAGACCGCCGGACCCGTCTCCTCGCTTCCTGCGCCGGCGGAAGAGACCGCCGGACCCGTCTCCTCGCTTCCTGCGCCGGCGGAAGAGACCGCCGGACCCGTCTCCTCGCTTCCTGCGCCGGCGGAAGAGACCGCCGGACCCGTCTCCTCGCTTCCTGCGCCGGCGGAAGAGACCGCCGGACCCGTCTCCTCGCTTCCTGCGCCGGCAACGTCCGCCGGATTAGCCTCCTGGTTCTCCGCCCACTCTGATGGGCGTCTGGTATCCGCCCTTGAGGGAGGGGTACTGTCAGGATCCGTGTTTTTGTGTTTATTTTTGAGTTTTCTGTGTTCAGTCCTGTTTCCCTGTGAGTCTCTGTCCTGTCCTCCCCGTTGATTGCTCCCCAGGTGTGTCTCATTCCCTTAATTACCCCGTGTGTATTTAAACCCACCTGTTGTCTGTGTTCCTTGTCGGATCCTCGTCGTATGCGTCGTAGTCTGTTGTCATTGTCTAACGTCTTGTGTTCGCGCCAGTTGAACTGATAAGTCCTGGTTTACGTTAGCGCTCGTCTCTAAGTCCTGTTTACCAGTTGCTACCGGTATTTGGCTATGTGCCTGTCTCTCTGCCGTGCTGCCTGTGTTGGACTATTTGAGCATCTTCATCATTAAAACCTTCATCATCACTATAACCTGGGTCTCAGCGTCTCTCCTCACCACCCACCAACAACATCTTATGACACTGTAAAAGTATTTTCCGCCTTTTGGATTGTTTTTTAGTTGCTGTTTTTGTCACGGTTGAATAGTCATAATATCAAACAATAACATCCTGAGCAAATACAAAAAGCAGTTATCAAATGAACATTATTACTAGTAACAATAATTAATCACTTACAGGAAACAATAAGGGACTAATAATGGACAGAAACCTGTCCAAAACAATGTCCGGTCAGACCAATACACAAAGACACAAGAAATCTTTAAGGTGGTAGATTATTTACTCTCATTTTAAAAACTGGAACATCTCAACAATGTATTTAAAACAAATTATAGGACCCTTAAATAACAAAAGTGTGGCATTCTAGTCCCAGGTATTTCTTAGCTGTGACTTCTGATGTTCAAACTGATCTTAGTGAACAAGATCAGGGCAAGATCTTGTTCAATAAATCTGTACTTTTTTATTGTCAGTTTTCACTGTGTTAAGATCAGTTTTGCCTCAAATATCCTTATTGTCCAAATATTCATAATCGTACCTTCCACAGATATGTCCTGAATGGCAAAGCGGAGGATGATGGTCCAGATCATTCCAAGAGTCATCTTGACGTTCCCATCCACAATCTCTGCAATCCAATAGCAAAACAGTTACAATCCTTTTATGAGAGAGACAGATACACAAGACTTCATAAACAATAGTTTAATATGCTTTGTTTTTGTGTGACTTTTAAGAAAGCAATGCTCCATTCTCTTCCATATGATCCCATATCCTACGTAGTTTTATCTCCGTCAGTCAGGCTGCTCACTTTTCGAATGTGATTGGCACTATATCAGCTCTACAATTTAGAAATGTAATATGTAGGGCTCAGAGGTGGCACTGCTTCTCCCATTCTATGCTTTGCAGACACTGACTGAATTCACTCACTTCAGTATGCTAAGTGCTTGATGTGGCTGCAATAGGAAGCCAGTTGAACCAGTTTCATTTTATTATTATTATTATTATTATTATTTCATTTAATAGTTGTTTAACCACTTGGGGGCACTCATGGGATTGGATTAAACATCAAACTTACAACCCAACATGGTCAGGAGATTATTAAGTTTAAAAAAAAAACTGAAAAAAAGATGACAATCTAAAAAGTATTCAGCCATAATACATGATGTACTTTTTACACCCTTCTTCCTACTATACATGCACTATATAAAACAGGGTCCATCATAGTCTACACACACACACTTTATAGTAAAGACAGAACCTAATATAAACTGAACTTCATTTCTTCACATTTGGACCAGCACTAATATCATGTATATGGTAACATAGGAAGCTGCATGACAGTAGTAGCTTTAGCAGTGCAGAGATGTACGATGATTTGTGTGAAGGTACCTTCTGCTCCGATGGAGACCAGTTTGACCCCTTTACTTGTGATGAAGTCCAGTGCTTTGTTGACATTAGCGATCTTATGAAACCGCATCTTCCCTCTGTCGGGTTTAGGTAACCTCTCTCCTACAGGCAGAATGTGATAAAGCAAAAATGTCTGATTGGGAAAAATCACTTGCACTTACAGGAAAAGGATGTTTTCCCGAAGGAGCTCGAACCTGAGATGACTTCCAGGAGCAGCATGAGCTTTAATCCATTTCTGAAGTCTTCCTCGATGTTTTCAATCTGCGTCCCAGCCTTCCTCAGGTGAGAATTGCACCATGCTGTGAAGGTCTATTAAGAAAGGGTTGCCCAAGTCAGCTAAAACAAGTTTCTGAATGAATTTCATTTAATAGTAAGCTTTTTCTCACCTAAGTTAGACCTAGTTTGCAAGATGAACTCCCCAAATAAATGAAGCTCAAGAAGTCCAATCATAAGTTTTATGCTCTAGGCATATTGAACACAAACAGTGCGAGCACCTTAACAAGATTTCACATCAACACTCTATAATCAGGCCATCCTTCAGTGACACAGTAATGTCCAGTTTGAACTTTCCCTACAATAGCTCCTCTGTAAAGACCGTTCAAACTACATGTGCTGTATCCAGAGGCCTAAAATACTGTAAATCATTCTAAGACAAGATCATTGTCTTTCTCCTATTTCTCTCCATGAATAGGCAGCAGGGTTCTCAGCACTGTGAAGATGAAAGCCAGGGAATCGGCCAGAGCGCATTCCAGTTGATATAAGGCGTTAAATTTAGACCTCTCTGCTGTAGCTCATGATAAGAGACGGAAAAGGGAAAAAATAAGCTCTAACTATCTCTATCAACATCAAGGACTTGACTTTTTGTTGCTATTTTACCACTAATGATACAACATGTGAACATATCTGCAGATAGCGCCTATGAAAGAAGGCTATTAATGTAGGTCAAATTCCAGCGAGTAGAAGAAGAAGAAGGAGGAAACTTTAAAAAATGTTACTTAAAATCAAATCTTGAAATTGATTCAGCGTTGTGGAATAATGTAGAATAAATGAAAATGTTGGTGTCTTCCAAATACCAACAAACGCTATTGCTTTTTGACAACAAAAAGCATAAAATAGCATAAAATATTTCAGATCATTAAACAAATTTTAATATCACATAAGTGCAAAAAATAATTTACAATAATTTACAGAGAAAAAAAAAATCAAACATACTTGATCCTATGGGAAAACATAGTGGACACATTAAATCACAAATGACCAGGATTCACCACATTTGACAGTGTCACTAGTCATTTTTACTGCCAGTCCTGTAGAATAAAAAATCACTTTTACAGAAACAGTGTGTCTGCACAAAGAATGCAAAAAAAAACATCTTAAAAGGTAACACATTATGCACCAGTATAAAGAAATTCAGTATGGTGAGAAACAAGGTCACATCCATTAACTACAAACGGGTTTAAACGGCATTTTTAAAGTTCTGCAAGTCCCACAATGACACAGTCAGAACCATTATACACAAAGAAAGAATCATGCAACAGCAGTGAACTTTACCAGAAGTAGCAGGCCTGCTAAAATTACTGGAAGTGTGCATGAATGACTCATTTAAGAAAAGCCTCACTGCCACAGTCAAGTTCCTAATAAAGTAATAAGCAAAAAATAAAAAAGAATAAAAAACAGCAAATGTTCACAACCATTTCTGACCAGCCTGACCAAAAAGAGCAAAAAGTCATCAAACATCTTGAAGAGATCTACAAATTTTGGAAAAATACTCTGCAGAATGATAAGACAAAAGAGAAACTCTGCAGTCATGAAGGAACATATACCTTGCCATAATTTCTTGAAACTTAAGCTCAAGTTCACTTGGGTTACGCAGTAGGAAACCAACATGTCCGCCTCACAAAAAAAAAAATAAAATAAAATAAAATAAATAAAATAAAGGATTTGGGGTGACTTAGTCAAAGTCTGGAGTGAAAATCTGACAAACACGCCGTGGCATGACCTGAGAGACCCAAAGCGTGCTTGAAAGTACTTTAGTGTGCCTGAATTTTTTTTTTTTTTTTTTTGCAAAGAATAGTGGGTTAGAACTCCTCCACAGTTATATCAAAGATCAATTTATTATAGGGAAAGTTTGGTTTGGAGAGCTTATTTTCCTTTGATAAATTAAATAATTTGAACATTCTCTGGCGTAAGTTATCTGATTAAATTTGATTGATTGAAACAATTAAGTGACAAAAAACAAAAAGGAAATCTGTAAGGGAGCAAATATTTTCCACAGCATTTAATGTGTGGTTTTAGGTCCTTTTGGTTTAACAGCTGGTGTGATTCTTGTATATATTGCCTTTGGGTTATGCCTCCAGGGAGATTGCTTTCATTGCAGCCTATCTGTTGGACCAGAAATCAAGACCCAGATGAAGTTAAACTTTGTGAATCTTAATGAAAACAGATAAAAGGTTATTTAGTTTGGAGGGTGAAAATCCCTTATAAGTCCAGTTTATGTGTCTGGTATCTTATCTCTTTACAGTTACTTTGTTGTGAAGAACTTGAGTGTACTTAGAAGCTTTTCTAGCAGAGAATGAAGAGATCCCTACTGTTATGAAAACCAGCATTTAAATAACTAAGCAATAACTTAGAGTTATTGCCTTAGTGGAGCTTTACCTTCCTTTCAAAGAGACAATCCTTCATCCTTTTAGATGAAACATTCCTACATGTCCTGCCTGTCAGGAATGTCTTTAAACGGGTAATGAAAAGAATTAACACATAGCTGTGATCCTGAATCTTTTGTGTTCCTGTACTTTTTTGCATTGCTTTTGCAGTCTTAATACTTTACTGTTCATACTCCCTAGACCACAAACATATTTAAATGCCTTTTACAGAGTCATATTTTTTAGTAGTAAAGGATCAATCAATGATCTGCGATGGAAATCAACCAGTTTTCCCTTAAGCTGTTCTAAGAGATGGCCAGCAGGTCAAAAGTACGTAAATAAAATAAATTGGAAACCGCATTTTATATTTGCTTTACTCATTTACAAATCAAACATATTGCAAATAAAACTACATCCATTTTGAGCCTAATGATTAAGGGCATATGCATAAATATGGGAGGTTTTGTGGTCTACTGGATTAAAAACTACTTGTCTTCTTAAATAACCTGCGACAATCTGGTTTATGCATTTTGATTTATTGAAAAATAGATCTGAATCAGCAGGTCTAACCTCAAGGAAATACAAACATTAGCATGTGAAGTGTCAGCAGTGAAACGTCATTCAGGAAAGACTCAAAGTTCACACTTGTTTCACTTTTACTCATTTAGCTTGAATTGACCAATCTTTTTTTATTATTATTATTTACATGTTGCAGAAATACTTAGCAATTAAGCAGTTAAAATTATATTTTTAACTTTAATTTACTTCAAACAAGTTTTATGTAATTTGTCTTTCAGCTGAGTCTAGTTTTCTTTTCTCTTTTTCCACACAAAATACTTTAAATAAAATTGAAATCAGACAATTTTTCACTATTAAAGTAGTGTAATTTGCCACCAGCATCTTCACCAACAGCAAAGTTGCATTGAATGAGAATATGTGAACACTTTTTGCATGCCTGGTCCCAGCAGGACCGCATTTGCATCTCCGACCAAGTCACTCAAGCTTCTCCCTTGGGTGCCGGTGCAAAAACAGAATATTACAGGCTTACGGAGTGAAGGGCATCACATTCCACACTGAGTGAACCCTCCCCTGGGTGTATGTGACATTGGACGGCTGTCCTACTTGTTTAGAAAAAAAAAAAAAAACGTTGCCTGCTAGTCCTCCAAATTGAACGCAGCCGCAGTTGCAGAACACCGGTGCCCACTTTCCGAGCCGCCCTCCTGATCCTCTCCCAAACCATTGCCTAGTGACGATTGGAGCTAAAAATACTGGTGAGGTACATCCAATGAGTGACTAGTGCCTCTGTGAACGCATGGGGTCAGAGGGGCTAGAAAAAAAAATGTCCTCACTCATATTTTTCCTGATTTATTACATCATTACTTAAATCCACAAGGCAATTTCCCTTTCATGCTGCGTATTGACGAGCCAGGCGCCCCATGAAGGAAGTTCCCCGTTAATGGGTGAAACCTTCAGTGATGCTGTGTCCATTCTGTTTATTTTGTACACATGTGCACCAGCACAAATCACTTTCAAGTAAGCATGGGTCTGTAACGGTACATTTCAAAAATGCTAACATTTTCCGTAATACTGCTCCTGCAGTTTGACGACGTTTCTGTGTTCCGCCAGAGGAAGTGCAAGAATAACTCGAGTGTTTTTCAGCTGTATGGATGAAACAGAATAACTCGGTCTTGTTCAGGTCTACTGCTGCGTAAATATCAACTGGACTTTTCTCAGACGTTTCCATCTGATAATAATTGCTTTGTTGTTTTGAATGAACCTGACTTCTGTGAAAAAAAACTGTTGCTCAGTCATCAATTTCTCCTGTTTTTGCCTCAATTAATGATTTAAGTCAAACAAACAAATGTTAATCTCAGAAAAAATAAATAAATAAAAATCTTAAGAAACACAAAAAGCAGTTTTTAAACTTGGTTAATTTTTTTAATTAACCTGGTCTCTTTCAAAAAAATATAATGTCCACCAAAACCTAATACCTGCTTATTTTAGCCTTGTTGGCAAAAAAAAAATACACTGGAGCTCTCGTGATAACCTGTAATCAGTCTCTTTTTGTTACTTGTGGTGAAATTTGGGGAAAAACTGCCTCAATTCAACCTTGTTAGAGGATATTCAAGCAGAATAGTATGTTCAAAGTAGACTACTGTCAATAAATCAGATTTTAATCCAGACTTTTACTAGGCCATTTCAAAAGGTTTATTTACTTTTCTTTTTTTGGTTGCTGATGCTCTTTGTTTTTTTTTTAGGAATTCAGAGTTGGACTTGTTGGTGTTCTTTAGGCTATTGCTCTGCTCCATGACCCAAGTTCACTTGAGCTCAAGTTCACAAACTGATGGTCGGACATCCTCCTTAGAAGGGTCATATTGTGGTTCTATTAATTATGGCAAGTAGTTAAGGTCCTGAAATACCGTAGCTGGCCCATACCATCACAATGCTACAACGTTCTTCTTCTGAAGTGCTGTATTAGTAGTTTGACTGTATTAGTAGTTTGACTGGTCACCTTTTGTAAAGGTGACCAGAAATTATACATTGCTATAATTTCCACAGAATATTTTGATAAAAGTCTTGGGGATCCTAGCTACACAGGCCTTTCTGTTCTCTATTAGTCAGATCAGGAAGGAAAATGAGGCCCACTATGTTTTAAAAGTTGTTCTGAGCTCTTTTGTGACCTCCAGGATGCCGAGTGATTGCGCTCTTGGAGTAATTCTGGTAGCCTGCCCAATCATGGGGAAGATTCCTTGTTTTCTTCATCTTAATTCATGTTGTCAGATAGGTGCTGTTTACATTATTTCTTGATTCCGTAGGCCTGGCAGAAATCAGACCTGGTTGTGTCTAGAAAAAAATAGACTCGGCTGTCCTAAAAATGTGGTTAGTTACTGTTTACCCCCTGTGTGACACCAAAACAATCACTTCTGCATATTGTCAAGATCTCATCAGAAAGAAGTATGTGTCACAAAAAAAACCCAAAAACTTCTGCCAAAGACCTGGAAGAAGGTGAATCCTTTTTCACAGCTGTGTATAATTTTAGATGTTTTTTTGTTTTGTTTTTTGTTTTAGCTGAAATGCAGTGATGCTGCTGTATAGTCACAGTTATCACGCAATGCGAATTTCACGCTTACTGAGGTGAGCACAAGGCAAAAAAAACAAAAAACTTAACTATCATTTAGCTTATTCCTAAAAATACACATTTTGTCAGTGAGGGCGTGAGCGGGGTTATAAAGGACATGGCCGTGTTGGAGATGCAGTTTTAAGGCCCAAGCCACCTCTTAAAGCTCAGGAAAAACCTCCGTTGGCATTGTGGGAGGCCGAGGCTATATTGGGTTGAGCTGGTGCTGGTAAACTCCAATACATCTCTGCGCGGTCTCTATAAACAAAAGAATTCCCCAACCCAAGGACGCTGGATTAACCCCACTATAATGCCTTTTGGTCCCCAGTTTAAAATTAGATGCAGAGTCCATTCTGATCCGGAGAGCGTCATCATGTGCTGGAAGCATCTGTTGACAGCTCGCATTCCGGGCGTATCAGTGGAGAGGCGGCGGTCCGCGGAGCCGCTGGAGCGGCTATTGTTAGACAGTTTGGTACCCGCCGCATCCGTCCGTCAAAGCCGAACCTCGCTGGACTCCGGCAGGCTGACGTCACTTAAGAAGAACGGCGCCGGAAATTGTGAGAGCCGCCCTTCAAAATAAACCCAATAACGAACGCGTTCTGCTTTAATAAATTCCATTTCTGAAAACTACCACGTGTCACTTCTACATTTTTATGTGAAATGTTGTTTCAGTTGTTGTCTAATGCATATTATATCTAATTAGTTGTGTTCATTTGGCATTATTTATAATTGCTGAAGTTCATCATAGGTCCTTTGTGTGCACTATTGTAATTACAGTCACCTTTCTACCTCACATTGATTATGGTTAAGTTATATACTCTTAGCTCTTCACAGAAGTCGAGC
The DNA here is from genome assembly GCF_051168715.1 of Poecilia mexicana. Taxonomy (NCBI): domain Eukaryota; kingdom Metazoa; phylum Chordata; class Actinopteri; order Cyprinodontiformes; family Poeciliidae; genus Poecilia; species Poecilia mexicana. The sequence continues at coordinate 12,126,593 of NW_028263384.1, read as the reverse complement.
TTGTTTGTTTATTCATCACAGAATTAAAACCTCTTCGGTTCCCTGGCCTTAATTGTCCCCTCAGACTGTTACATTGGTATAATTTCATTACAATGAATAACTGGCATTTTATTAGTTCATCAAACTTCCTAAGTTGCCTAAACAGAGCACTGCACTCTAATGTTTTTTCTATATTCCCTTTCAGTGTGTACTGAATTTTGGCTAAAAAATAAAATAATAATAATAATAATAATAATAATAATAATAATAATAATAATAATAATAATAATAAATAAAAAAAATAAAAAATAGGAGTCTTCTTACAACTTCTAATCAGAGAAAAAAGCGAAAATTTAAGTAATCAGAAGTGTTTTAGACATTTAGGAATAAATAAGAAAACATCACTAGATTTGTGTTGCTGTTCTTTATGGTTAGTTCCTGTTGTCTTTTTAAATTTATATATATATATATATATATATATATATATATATATATATACATTGCTGGTATTTTTCAGTAATTTGGATGAATTTAACTGATTATGGGTTATTTTAACACATTATATATCTGTTTAAAACTGGCTACTCTTGAGAATAAGAGCTCATGTCTCAGTGACATTGACCTGTGTAAATAAAGGTGAAATCCTTTGCAGCAGGAAATACTTCAAACTGTCACTGTATCTTATCAAATAGACTGGCTAACATCCCAGTAAGTCCACTTAAGGAAATTTATCTGGAGGAGAGCAGTGACTTTGGAGGTTGAGGCTGTTAGTCAGTCTCAAACTCAAACAATATGAAACCATGAAACAATGAAATGTAGAGTGGAACAGTTTTATTTTTGTATAGCATATATTTATCACCATATTAATTGAATTAGTCAACTGTTAATATGATTTCTCCATTTTAAATGAGTATTGACAAATTTATATAAATATATGGCTTTCGTATTATTATTCTTATAATTTTTGACACTTCTGGAACACCTTAGTATGGATTATTCCATCGGTTGTTTTATTTTGAAAAGATGTTAACCGGAAAAATCTATTACTATTGATCTTTTTCCAAAGTTAAACAGTCAAGTTGACCGCTTGATGTTTGGCAATGGTTTATTCATTTATTTTTATTTTTATTTTATTTTTTAAGAAAAACTAAAATTTATTCAGATTTTTAAAAACTAAAACCATAATACTGACGATGACAAAACCACTGGTCGCTTTTTATTTATTTATCTGTTTTTCTTAAAGAATAATCAAAGTAAGCTAAACCAGTTTCATAATTAACGAAACAGACATACTTTCCTCTGCTGTTGCTCCCAGGCGGGGTCCAGCAGCATGTCCCTGTCCCATTCTTCTTCCTGTAGCATATACTCATCCTCGTACCCGTTATCATAGTGCACCGTTGTCTCTATTTGGGTCATCATCTTGCCCCGGTGTTTTCTCTTTTCTCGAAGCCTTTATGTGAATTTATCCTGTAAATCGATGCTGATTTAAGGTAAATCTCTCTCTTCTAAGACCCGCTGTTGCCCCTCTTTCTCTGTGGCTCCCGCTCGGCCTTGTTCTTCCGACCTCACAGAAGGCTGGATGAGCCAATGACTCTGTGATTAGTCCTAAACCAGTGGCGGTTCTTGAATGAATGACACCACGGGCGAGCCCCTCCTTCTGAGGCCCCATGCACACTCAGACAGACCCTGTCGGGAATAATAAAAAGTATTTTTATTTTTTTTAATAATGTTGCTTATCAGAAGAGGCTGACCTAATAATTAAACTAGGTGTTTGTTTTTCTTCTCAAAATAGATTCTCAATTTTAATAGAAGCCTCTGTCATTTCGTGTCAGAATAAAATAAAATAAATCTAAATATACCAGCAATTATTTTTTTTTAGCTTAGATGTATTTGTGGTTCTATTTTTAATTGAAATGTTGATTGTTTTATATATACTGCTCAAAAAAATAAAGGGAACATTTCACTTTAATTTTGTGTGTGGCTCCAAATCCAGGCCTCCATTGGTTAATAAGTGTGATTTCCATTGATGATTTTTGTGTGATTTTGTTGTCAGCACATTCAACTTTGTACAGAACAAAGTATTCAATGAGAATATTTCATTCATTCAGATCTAGGATGTGTTATTTGAGTGTTCCTTTTATTTTTTTGAGCAGTGTATATTTGTACATTTTGATTTACCAACTTACTAAATAGAATGTGCCATATTAAACTGTGTTCACTACACAGAGGAACGACCATTCCCCATTGGCTAGATATGCAAAAAACAAAATACCTTGTTCACACTTCAACTGATTTTTTTTTTGTTCGTTGTGCCCTCAAGGCCCAAGGAAAAATATAAAGATATCAGAAACTGCAGTTATGCTGAATGTTATGTCATGTCACTCTACCTTCACTTAAACGTAAGGGAAAGTAGACCCAACCCTCAATTCCTGAAACAAAAGACAGAATTTATTTTTCTGTCAGTAAAAGGTGTTTATTATAGAAAAGACATTTAAAGATGGCTTGGGACATATAAATAAAAAGCATCTCTGGAAAATCCAAATATTTTCACACTTACAGACATACCACAATCAGTAAAAAAAAAAAAAAAACCAGATTTTATGACTGTGACGATTGGTGTTTGTTGCCTTGCTCTTATTTACTTAATAACAGCTGATAATTATTGATTTTGCATCAAACTTTATACAGGGTGACTAAACACCAACTTGAACTCATGAAACAGTACAACAGACCACAATGGAGTGTATGCAGATGGGATTTTGCATGACTTTATAAACACGCCTCGTTTATGCACAACCTCATTTATAACTTTTAGAGTGAAGTCACAGTGTAAACACTGGGGGAAAAGCTCGGCAAATAGCATAATGTGCGACATGCGATAAAGTACTGCATAGATTTAGCAAAAGATGAAAACTTTGCTCTGAATACCCCTTCTACCAGTGACACAGGGGAATTTTTGTTTGCTCGTGCACCATCTAAGGTTTTTCATTAAACACTGTATGAAGTTTAAAAATGTTCTAGATTTAAAAATGAAAATTCAGTGAACCTACAAAAGTATGACACTTTACAACTGCTACGTTTTTTTTTTCTGTTTTTTTTTTTTTACTGAACTGATTAAAACGTTACAGTTTCCAAAAACTCTAAGGGCCTAGGGTCACATCAGTCAAACAAAATAATTCAAACAGTCCACATAAAAATGTGAAAAAGGAAAAAAAAAAAAAAAAATCCTTTACCATTCAATTTAAAGAGAGGGAAACTGGCCCCTGCAGTCACAAACTGAAGGATAACCTCACCACAGAGAGCTGGAGTTCACTCAGAGTGCAAAGAAAGACTCATGGGAGTGAACAGAACTCGAGTGTTTCTCAAAACCAATCCGACGACCCTAAGAACATGTTATCTGTCACGGCGACGCGGACGCTGTCCAGGGGGCTCGATGTTATCAAAACAATCTCCGGGCTCGCAGACAGAAAACAGGTGAGAAGCAGAACCGACTGTTTGCCGACAGACAGACAGACAGGGAGGGAGGAAGGGATCCATTTGGACCCCATGGATCATCTGTGACGTGTTTGCAGTGTTCTCTGGTCCTCGGTGGTTTACAAGAATGAGGCGAGGGGTAAGGGATTCGATAGGAAGGGTTGTTTTTTTTTCTTTAAAAAAAAAAACATTATTCAGTTTCATTCAGGCCGCAGGGTCGCCGCCACTCCTGACCTCGTTCGTGGATCCACTTGTTCGATACTGGAAGACAGAAAAATAGAATCTTGAGAATATTCTAGTTAGTTAGTTGCTTTGTTCTCGCAAATGTTTACATACTCTTTGGTGTTTTTCTCATTAGCTAATGTACTACAAAAATGTTTCAACCCATTTTTGGGGGATTTTATGTGAAAGAGGGTGCAAAACAGTAGGTGAAGTGAAAAGCTAGCACTGAAATTCAACCTGAACACATCATTCCCACTGTGAAACATAGTGGTGGCAGCATCATGCTATGAGGAAACAGGACTCTCCTGGACGAAAACCACTTCTAGAAGGACAGCAATCTTAAATATAACGCCAGAACTTCAATGAAATAGTTTAGGAAAAAATATATATTCATATGGTAGAATGGCCTAGTCAAAGCTCAGACCTAAATCCAACTGACAGTCTCATGCAAAACTAAAATTGCTGTTTACAGATTCTAATTATCCAACTGGACTGAATTTGAAGTATTTAACAAAAACAAAGAGGCATTCCCCAAAATGATTGCATCCTTTACTGTCGCGCACCTGGCAAGATTTTTAGTTGTAACACAAATTCTTTCGGGTTCATTATTATCCACCAGCTTTTTTCGATCAGTCTCATAAATTCCCGACAAAACACATTAAGTTTAAAGTGATAAAATCCGGGAAGGTGCAGAAAAGTTAAAGCAGTGTAACTATTTCAGCAAAGCAGCACCCCATATGTACATTTACAATTCAGACATGTGCAATTAATACAATGCTAAGGACCCAAATGAAGAAGCAGAAAATCCAAGCCTGATGTCTGAAGGCTAATCCTGTGTGTCATAATGTAGAGCCAAGGCTGAACTCTGGAAGAGGAACTCACCCCACTTGTTGCCCACTAACACCGGACAGGCTGCATGCCTGGTGCTATAGTCTCCTTCCCCGCTGGCAAAAAGATTGTACCAGAACACAGCGGTACCCTGCAATCAATGGTAGATGTTAGCAGCAACTCTCCATCTGTACGAATCTGACTTAGCATGGTTTCATCTCACACATCCACTCTCAATTTTAAAAAAAAAACAGCTATTATTATCTACATAATTTAGAAAGAACTGTGCATGCTACAAATCTCAAAGCCATTTAGTGTTTATTACATCTGAATGTCTAAAATTGCTTTGACAAACATATGTGGTATTTTATAATCCAGCTAAATCGATTATGTGACAAGTAAATAAAGTGTTAGTGTGCCGTTACCTTTTTAGGCCAAACAGCTGCACCTACATCTGGGAATACTGTGGCGCCCCCTGCAGTCACATCGCTCATCTGCAACAGATAAAGTAAAGAAAAAAATTAGCTGCTGACAGGTTTGTTGGCCCAACATCGTTCTCCAGTCCCACTGGGTGATCCGGAGGTGCTCCTGCATCAGAGCGGTCAGAGCAATGTTTATTTATGAGTTACATATGTGGACATAAGGTCAGTACTATTATTATTTTATCTATTTGATATTTGAGAAATTATTTCTAAGCTACAGTCAACTACTAATGCTAGTGATTAAGTTTTGCTGTTTCATCAAGATTGTTTTCAGATATTTGCCACTAAAATGTGAACAAATAAAATACCGTAAAATAAGTCACTTTGTTACTTACTAAAAGTTTTTCAGACATGTGATATGTAAATATATTGTTAGGCTCATTAGGCTTTGCAAACTTTGAGAGACAAATGTTTTGTTCCAATCAGAAATTAATTTAAGTCCCATACTTTTTATTTTTTTACATATTTATAGACTTATTCAGAAAATCTATTAAATTTCATGCACATTTTATGAGTTAATTGAAAGAACACTGCCAATATTTCAACAGTGAACTATCAATTTAATATTTGGAAATGTTTCTCTAATGCATATCTGCACTGCACCAATGAATATTATCACATACTTTATTTTATTGTCTATTAATTAATTATTTCAGTCACTTAAACATTAATAGGCGATTGCCAACCTACTAAAGGTGCATGCTTGCACTTTTTATGCTATCGAGAACAAATAAGACTTCTAACAAGCATCATAATAATCAAAAACAGACATACACCACATTGCTGGCACATTATACATAGAAGTGAAAAAAACAACAACACATGTCTATATGACAACCGGAGTTTTTAACAAAAGCCACTGGTTAACTTGAAGCCAGCCCTGGACTTTGTATGCGTTTACTTACATAAAAAAGCCACGTTGCAATACGATTTCCAGTTCCCAGTTCTTTAAACGCATCTGGCTCGTCTTTCTGTGGAATTGTCGCACACCAGATGTAATGTCATGTCATGTCAATGCAACTGCTCGAAAACAGAAAATCAACTCTCAACAATTAAAAAGCTTACCCTTCCAAAGTCAAAGTGAGGTTCATACTGCCCTCCAACACCGTAATTTGCAACCTATGAAATCAAAGAAAAACAACAAGTCGCTTAAATTGTACACATGCAGGAATAAGCCAATAATCATGTGGGGGGGGAAAAAAAATAAAAAATGAAAAAAATCAGGAAGCCTTTATAAATATTCACTTTTTTATTATTATTATTTTGGGTTTTACCTGGAGTTCTTCTGCTGTGTCCATTTCCAGACCTGTAATGGCTTCAATCCTCTCATTGATCCTTTCAATCACAGGATCCTCGTAGCTGGTGAGCCAAGCACTGCAACAATGGAGGCAGAGCAATTTAGATTGAGGACGTTTTTTGTTTGTCGTGGGATACACATTTGTCCACTAGATGGCAGTAGAAACTTTTTCAGTAAAAGCAACAAATTCATGCCATGCTTGAAAACATGCATGGGAAAAAACATTTTAAAAAAAGCATGTGTGAATAAATTAGAAACATGGAAAGAGCCCAAGGATCTCCAGTCAGCTCAGGGTGCAGGTTTGTGCACTTTTGTGGTGTGGTTGAGCACCACAGAGAACAGATTTTTTTTTAGGATTACGCTATTAGTAGGTAGATATATATATATATATATATATATATATATATATATATATATATATATATATATATATACATATATATATATATATATATATATATATATATATATATATATATATATACATATATATATATACATATATGTATATATATATATATATACTAATGTTAAGTTCAGCGTCTTAAATGAAAATTTTAAATTGACGTTTTTATGGAAGAAGCAGTAAAATCCCATAATGTCCACATCAAACCAGCCATGCTACTAACAATGGAGTTTCCACAACAATAAATTCCAGCTCCAAAAATAAAGATTTGCTTTCAGACATGAAAAACGGCATTCCCGTTTGGAAGGGATGGATTTAAGCAAGTCACGTCTGACAAAAAAAAAAAGAAAAAGAAAAAGCCTTCCATCCGCTCCTCCGGCTCATCGCCAACCGAATCTACGATGGTGTGCTGACTCACACGTAATGCGCAGAAAAACCATCAAAGTGACGCCACACCCTCACATCCATGTGTGCTGACATTAACTACCAGGAGCAGTAAAACCAAAGTGATGTGGGGGTTCGAGTTGGCTGCTGGGCCTGCTATATTTAGGTCTGGATACAAATTTCAGAAAACATCGCTAAAATAGTTTAGATGAGATAACTAGCATTTAGATTTGCAAATGAGCATTTCATGTAATCCAATCCATGGCCTTGAAAAATGACTTCACCTCTGGTGCTAACAGTGAAGCTAACAAAAAATGAAAATCTAAATTTTTTTTAAAAATTGCACTGCTGCACCACCGCAGCCATGGTGGCATGTTATGACTTCCTGTATGGGAAAAGGCTAAAAGGCAATAAATAACAGTTCAGCGAATCATCCACAGGGTTTAATTATCTTGGCTTAAACTAATTGTTTGCACCAATAATAATTAAAACCTGTTTATTGTTAGTTTTCCATCTAATTATTTGCATTTTCCCTGTGCAAGGTCAAACAAAGCCAGCCATTAGACAATGACAAAGCGGGAGCTGGATGAGGACCTGCTGACCTGTGACCCCTTACCTCTTGGAGACTCTGTATTGGGCTGTGGTAAGTTTCCCCGTTTGAGGGTCATGCACCGTGGCTCGCCTTAGCTATGGCAGTTCCAGAGGACACAAAGGAGTAGAGGAAATAAAAACGGGAAGAGGAAGAGAAAAAAAAAGAGGACAGACAGAGCAGGATGAATGAAATGGAAAGAGAGAGAGAGAGAAGAAAAGCAGATGGAGTCACTGGTTGTTGATGTTATTAAAAAGAAAAAGCAGCAGAGTGCTCCATACTGGACTTCTAGATGTTGTTTATAACAATCATGTTGATCATTTATTCATCGACTGCCTGTGATGAACCGCATGTGGGACAAAGCAACTATGTTAATCCAAACTAGCAGAAACGGTAACACATTTTCCTCTCCGGTCAGCATGTTGTGTTACCTTTCTGAAGCAGACCCCTGAGCTGGAGAGCACCCCAATAGTTTAAAATGAACAACTTCAGCTAGCAGCGCTGATACAACTTGATACGATTTCTTTGTCAATCAGTAATGGTCGACTGATATGTTTGAGGTGCCTTGCAAAAAGTATTGAAACCTCTTGGACATTCCCAGTTTTGTCTCACGTTACAATCGTAAACCTTTGTGTGTCTTATTGGGATTTTATGTAGCAAACCAACACAAACTACAGCATATTTGAGAGGTGAAAGGAAAGGGATTCAAGGTTTTAAACTTTAACGCAAACAAAATTCGGAGAAGTGTGGCATGCATAATATTACGTTTAAGTGGACTTAAACTTAGAGCCAGAGTTGCAATTAAATTGTGTGTTTTAAAGTGCTTGTGTCAAAATGGACTAGCTAAGAAGAGTACAGACCGAAATTCAATTAAGAACTTGTGACTGTTCAGACTTTCTCCTTTCAACTTGATTATTTTACAAAAAAAAATAAAATAAAATAGACAAAAACATTCCAGATGACCACAACTAGTGGAGACACATCCCATAAGGCTGTATTTGTAAAAAGAATCAAAAGTCCTGCGTTATTTTTGTTCCACTTAGCAATTTTATGGTTTTTTTTGTGTTGGTCTAGCACTTAATAACCCAATAAAATACTCTGAGGTTTAGGGTTATGATGACAAATAAAAGGGGCAAGAAATCATTTTACAAGGCACTGCTGTATAAATGTTTTCTCATTCCGCGTTCAGCTCAAGAGCCTTTGACCTTTAACAAGGCAGCAAAGTGGAGCTCTGGACAGGCCAAAGAAGAAATCGGATGCGTTTTCGAGGGAAGGAAAAATTCCCCCAAAGCTCTCTCCTGCGACCTTCCGTCTTACCTTTTGCTGATCCTGTAATGGGCCGTCTCCAGAACTCCAGTGACAGGGTTGGAGATGGTTGCCCTGCGCAGCTGTGAAGCCAGGGACATGATTTAACCCCCAACAAAGAGGCAGACAAGCATCTTTCTCGGATGCTTGTCTAAACCCGTCAAACCGGCCTCGAGACTTTAGCCTGCCACCCCTCAACATCCAAAATCACAAACACGCCGCTGAACAAGCGCTCCTCTGCTCAGAGAGTTACTCACTCGTGGTTTTGCCAGTTGCTTGACTTTCTCGATTTCTGCGTCGGAGATGATGTCAAGGTAGCGGACGATGTAGGGGCGGTCCCACTCGTCTTGCTGTTTGACCGGCGCCAGCACAAACCTGGGGTGGTGATTGTTGTCAAAGTATCGACAGAACAGCCGGCTCTGTCTGCGCGGGGTCTGGTGGCGAGATTGGGAATTAAACCGGAGTGGCAGATAAAAGCGAGACGCCGTCTCGTTATTTCTGCTGCTTTTCTTCCTCACCATCTTGAGGCCCTCCCCTCGACAAAGCATCTCATACTTCTTCCTCTCTGGGATCATAGAGAAGGAGTTCTTTTGCTTCTTTTGCTTCTTCTTTTCGCTTGTGTCTCTCTTGCCACGCTCCTCTTGCGTCCGAGCCGTTTCCTCTGCGGCTTTTCTCTGCTTCTCCAGCTGGAACTCGAAGTACTTCACGTTGCCCTTGGCACGCTGGTGCTCCGGGTCTGAAATAGTGGCCGAAAAATGGCAGCGATGATGACGCTGTCACCGTAAACAGTTCACTGGACTCAATTCAATTCCCCACTACGGTTGACGGCAGCTTACCCAGTGTGAGCAGCCTCAAGGTGTACTCCAGCGCTCGCTCTATTTCCCCCTGCTGGTAGATGGCATAACTCAGGTAGTCCAGAACCGTCACCTTGTCTATGGTGGACTCCTCTCCCTCGTCGAGCTGTTTCAGGGCCTGCGCCATCCACAGCTCCGTGTGGTAATAATCGGCGTCCGAGTAAGCTATTTTACCCAGCTCGTAACAGTCCTCCACTGTCATCTGGCTCTTGTGCTTCACGCCTGGTGAGCAAATAAAAGGACAACAATGACGCCAGGGTGCAAAAAAAAAAAAAAAAAAAAAAACACTGGGTGCTGTTTAAACAACAAATAAACTACCAAAAGAAAGTAAAAACATTGAGCCCGGTGCTAAATGTGACCATTTACTGAGGCAACAGCTTTTACCAGGAAGATCTCCTGTGGAGATGGTGTTGGCGTCGAGCTTGTAGGTGTCTTGTAACCGGAGAAGAGCTTTAGCCGCTCCAGTCTGGTCCTCCTCTGTGGGGAAGTACTGCCTCTGGATGGTCAGGTTGGAGATAAATCCTGCAAGAATTGCAAACATCAGTATTTTAGAGGCGTATGAATCCAACAGCAATAGCACTGAATACTGCTATGGAGTTTTGGTGACTGCAGTGAGCTTTGGAGTTTTTTTCTGGCGGCCTTACTGTCCTCCTCGTTGTGCAAAGTGAAACGAAAAAACATAGATCCTCGACCAGCCTTAATTGTCCAACCTTTAGTGTTTTAAAACCTCCGATTTATTTCCAAGTTTAAGTGAGAAACTATTTTCTTTTCGCTGCTTACTGACTTAGGAATGTCAATACACAATTGGCGTACTTGAATGACAAGTTGTTGGTTTTTTGTCTTTCCCATTTTGAAGAAATGTCAGATGTCTTAAAAGCTGATAAATCTGGAATCAACTGAAACAAGAAATGACAGAAATGTTCAGTTTTAAGTATTTTCTACAGATTATAAACATGTCAATAATTGTGGAATTTGTTAAAATGTGTCATTTTGTCCACTGACTAAATCTAAAAATTGGATTTTTCTTTTTTTTCCTAATGTGAGAACATGCAACTGAGACAACAGGCACATTTTGTTTGACAGATCTTTAGAGAAAGTTTCAATAAATGTGGACGGCTCAAATATGAACTTTTCACGCTAGAACTTGTCAATTCCAATGTTAACGTGAGAGCTAACTGTGAATGCCAGCACTTCTCAGTTGTCCATACCATCAGTGGTGTCACTAAGCACAAGACTCTCCAGGTCCCCCCACTCTGTGTTCAGCCTCTTCATCAGTTTGAAGGCATTGACGGGATGGCCCAAAAACCCTTCTGGGTCTTGTGTGGCTGTTGCTGTCAAGGAATCCAACTTGTCGGCCCACCTGCCATGAAAAACGACAACACAGATCAAGAGTACTGATCGGAAACGATGGGATTTTGCACCGGAGCTGTCCTAAAAACGCACAACCGTTTCTGAACTTAGCAATAAAAGCGACATAGAGTTCAATGGGACACATGACGGAGCAAATATTCCTCAAAATTGGTTTTAATCTCTAGTTTACTATACTGATCTTCTCAGGGTGAGTCTTCTTATTCAGTCAGAAAAAAAAGTTTGTTTAATTGTTGGATGCAAATCAAAGCTCTTGCTCATCTCATAGCATCTCATCCTCTTGGAATTTAGCTCATTTTTCTTTGTCGTTGAGGTTTTGCACCTGCGAGTCCTTGTTGAATGTGCTTGACATGCAACAAAACAAACTGTACGAAGCAAACTGACATTGAAAGTAATTTCTCGAAAGACGGCTTAAAGTGGTAAATGTATCTGGTGACAGTGGAGACTTTGTGCCCTGTCACGTGAAATCTTTTCAGCTTTTAACAGCTCATAAAAGTGCTGTGCAGTTTGAATATTTCGATCCGATTCTCACCGCTTGACCCGCTCCAGTTTGTTCTCCTCCGCTCGGATGTAATCCTTCAGAGACGTGACGAGGTCCTTTTCAGTGTACAACAGATCTGTCATCTGGCCTGAGTGGCAACAAATCAGAAGAACCGGCATGGGTTACACACTGCATCACTGATATCGTCTTTTCATGATTTGAAAGGTCTGCAAGGCTTCACTGTTTGCTTCTGGACTCGGTTAAATCGGATGATCACAGGGATCAGTTTTACACGGTGTGTGTGCTGTACCTATGGAGGTGAAGAAATCATTGTGGGCTGAGAGTGACTGCAGGCAGCTCAGCAGCAACAAACACCAACATGGCAGCTCCATTCTGAAAGAGAACAGGATATGTCCTTTGGACAAATTCGACTGAAGCACAACCAGACTGACGGGAAAAAAAAGCAACTTGTAATTATCGCTTTTTTATATAATCTAAAAGTTCTTTATCAAAGTTGATTCCTGATGTGCAGATTAGAAATTTTCACTCAATCAGGCACGAGAAACTTTCTGTCCTTGCAGATTATCCTCAAGATTGCGTGACCTACTACATTTGATCTCACTATTATTATAATAAGGTAATGTCATTTCCCTTTCCTCCCTTCAGTGCTGGTTCATCTGATGTCATACGATGTATGACATCAGATGAGATAAAGTTTAAGTCACAGATTGTATTACTAGATCCCATTTATTAAAAAAAAAAAACATCTCTTGTTCACTGAGTTAAAAACTTGAGCTTACTTGACTGACTGTGACTGTGTCACTGTGTGTGTGACTGTGGATTTTTTTGGATTTGCACTTTTAGGTTTTCTGTCAAAAATAGTTTTTCTTTCTGTGTTTTAGAGTATTGTTTTTCCTTCTTGTTGTTAAATAAAGATTTTTTTCTGAAGTAATTATCTCAACGTCAAGGTAAAAAATCCTTGCCATTAACTAAAGAAAATACAAGTTTTTCAGTGGGAATGAGCTGAATATTAAAATGAGAATGACAAGTGAAACTCACAATTTGATACACAAAACAGTCAAACGGTTAAACCATAAACGCTTCTGTTTCACCCTAAAAACACAACCATGTCGGAGACACCAAAATAAGTCTGTGTTTGGTGCCAACAAGTCTGGTTTTGGCTTTAGATTTTGGACAAGGTTTCAATCCAAAAAGTCACTGTGCCTGTGAAGGATGCAACTGCATTTTCTCTTTAAAAGCCCACATTTAATAGAAAAGGAACACATAAAAGATTGGAGGGAAGAATTACAAATTTACACAATGAAATCAACATGTGTGACAAAAAGGTTAGATGCTGAGCTCATTACAGATCTAAACTTAAACCCAGATAGAGACTACATATTTTATATATATGTGTGTGTGTGTGTGTGTGTGTGTGTGTGTGTGTGTGTGTGTGTGTGTGTGTGTGTGTGCGTGTGTGTGTGCGTGTGTGTGTGTGTGTGTGTGTGTGTGTGTGTGTACATTGTCCTTTAGACGTTTCAGTGAAGTAAGCAGTAAGGTCACTAGTCTACTGAGAGAGCAAAGAGTAACACACCCAACACACACACTTGCACCTTTGGGCTATTTGTGAGGGCAAATGAGTGAAGGAGAACCCACAGAGGCATGCGAAAGGCTTACAACAACACAGACAGTCTGCACAGTTGAGGTTTACACTGGGAACCTCCTAACTAAGGTCCAATGACACTGGCAACCACTGTACCAGCTACTTTGGAGATAAAGTGAGATCACTTCTGCTCTGCTGAGAATCAAACTGGAAGTAGAGTGCAGGTTCAGACAGGCTCTGACTTTGTCCTCACTTGAAAAAAACAAATGAATTGTGGAATTTTAATTTAGGTCAGCAGCATGCTGCAACGACAAGCTAAAAAGATATTCAAACAGCTCCCATTTAATCAAAACTGGCAACACGCATAAAAAAAAGTATTACTGAAAACTAATACTGGTTATTATCCCCAAAACACCACAAACCAGAAATGGGTGAATCTTTTCATAACTTTGGGAAGTTACATAGAGACTCTCCTCTGACACAGCAAATTTATTTTCCGGCCACTTTTTCTATTCTTTCTAGCACGTTCTCCACTTCTGCTTTTGAAAGAAAAACACAGCAACGACGGATTGTGAGCAACAGTTCTTTGTCTGCATTATTTGGCATTTTGTGAAATGCAAAATCAGATTAATTAAAAAAAAAAAGAATCTATATTATGAAGTAACTAATAAAAAACAAACACTGATGAGCACAAGATGAGCACTTCATGTAACTTTCTGTATTTTTTTGGCCTACAATATGCAAAACAAATATACTGGAGTGAAAAAATGATTATACAGTTCACTGTCAGCCTTAGATTTTGACTTATACTATATTCCATTAGTCATAAAATAATTGGAGCGCATTTGAAAATATAGGAAACTGGCATTAATTTGAAGTTTTTTAAATATTAAAAAAAAAAAAACATTTTGTTTTCAGTTGTGCTCCAATAATCTGTAGCCAACCAACGAAGTAAGTAAATAAATGAATAAATATGCTAAAAAAATATTCATTCAGAAAAATATTTTTAAAAATTCTAAAAATAGATGTTTCTCCAAACGTAAATGTCCATCCCTAAATCAAAAAAAAAAAAACTGTAGATTTCGACACATTTATTATGCAACCAAATCTAATCTAAAGTTGTATAAAATTCATATTGATCATTCCATTCATATAATCTTTCATCCAGCAGTTATTAATGCATAATCCCTGAAAATTACAATATTTCACATCAGAAACTGTATACTACACAATAAATAAAAAGCATACTTTTAAATTGCCAATTGTTGAACAGCAACCTCAACAAATGTATATTTTTTCCTACCTCACTGCTGTTTTCACACTAAATACAGATAAATTTTTTTTTTTTTCTGTATGTCTTTTAATCCAAGGTATTTTTAGTCGTGGCAGAGAAACTTCCTTACAAATATCTCGTTTTACTTTTATTCTATAGTCATGCTGTAAAAAAAAGAAGAAGAAAAAAACAGCAAAGGATGTGGATGGGAAAGGATAGGACTGCCACGTCTTCGCCCCTCCCCTCCGTGGAAACTCGTGTGCGGACTAAAATCCCTCCGATGGAGTTCTACCTGCTCAAAGCCAAACTGCAATCTACAAACCAACAAGAATCACTGGTTCACGGTCAATCTGTGCTGTAGAGATTAATTGATGCATTTAAGCAAGATGCTTCACTGCTAATATTTATTTTATTTTATTTTGTTGTTAAATATTTTCCATTTTGACAGCACCAATGATGTACTTCCACTCCAGTATGCCGCGTTGTAGAAAATGTATTTAGATTTTTTTATTATTATTATTATTTTAAATTCAAATAAAACAATGCAAAGTGAAGGCAGCAGTAGCATCCCACGCTACATTGCATAGGAATGCCACAACTAAGCCAACGACGTGTGGGCAGAACTACGCACGCTTTTCGCTTGTCTCCTGGTTTGCCAGGTTGTTATTTTGTGTCTATTTTAGCTCCTTCCGGCTATTATTGAAGATCTCTAGGGGTCTTAGCTTTCAGTTAAATGCTTAACGCTCCGCGCTAACACTAGTCTGGGTACATCACGCAGCCTTCAGCTGTGAACTAGAGAATAACTATATAATGTGCGTACAGGCCTTTTTCTCCGTCTCTTATCTGACCTAGGAGGCTGTATCTTATCTGCAGGCTGTATTTACCTCGTCCAGAGCATCCCGTAGCCAGCAGGAGAACCGTGTCCTCAGCCGCTGTGTCCTCTGAAGTAAGTCTCACTTCCTCGGGAAGGACTCGCTGAATTAACGGGGGGGGGGATAAGATCCTCCTCTCTGTGATGTTCCGGCGAACTGTTGGCTACTTGGACGCAGGGGCTGGATCTCTGGGAGTCTCGGCCTGAATGCTACGTGCAGGCTCACATGCGTGCAGTTTTGTGATCATTTTTTTTCGGGGGAGTGGGGGGACAGGGGGTGTCCTGTGTAAAACGATGGGGAAGTTGTAGCTTTTTGAGCTTAAATCCACAGTGACACGACCGCAAAAGGTTTTGTTGAGTGCAGTCTCCTAAGTAACGCCACGCTTCTGCCACGTATTAAAAACGTCTGGGGAGGCAAGAGTGATCATGAAAGTCCAGTTTTCACACCTAAAAGCGGATTTAAGATGAAGTTTTCTACTCATTACATTTTCATGGAGGTTGTGTGAAGTTTGGAATATGAAACTTTGGCAAACGTTTACTCTATTTTCACCTGCAATCTCTGCTTTTCACATACTAGAACATTCCTCCCTGCAGTGTCTGGAATGCTGCTTAAATTCAGCAGGGTGGAGCCAAGAGCAGCTGTGTGTGATAAACTGATTACTCTCATTTCTTAGTGCACTGTGTATTAGTTATACGCCTAGTGCATTCTACACAGGCATGTAAATGTTTACTAACCATAATAAACAGTGGCCGTTTTTGCTGGAAGAGTATATCTTATCTTAAAACAATGTGTTATGCTACGTTCAAATAGAATCTCAGCTACATTTTGGACTGCAGTTTGGACATGCAGTCCAAAAATGGAGTAACATTTTTGGACTGCATGTTACTCCAGTCCAAAAATACTGGACGGTGCCCTGTGATGGACTGAAGACCTGTCCAGGGTGAACCCTTCGTCTTACCCAGTGACATCTGGAGCACCAGCCCCAAGAAGCAATCCTGCAAGGATAAGCAGCGACAGACAAAGATGAATGGACAGATGGATTGTGGTGTTTATTGAGATAAAAAAAAAAAAAAATTAAAAATGGCATCCCCTTACAAAATACAAAATGCACTTAAACTCACCTTTGCTTATCTTTTTAACCATTAGCCTGGAATCTGTCTGCTTGGAGCTAGCATGTTTTCCCTTTGTAGGTTAGGTTGATTTGTAGGGCTGCAACAATAAATCAGCCCTGATCATTTCCTTAAGTTTGGGGGATCGGTGATCAACCCATACTTACATGATGTTAACCACCAATGTTATTTACCTCAGAAAAGGAGGCAAATAAGGATATGCACCCCAAAACCCTGTTGGTTAGAGCCTCTCCCTGTGTTTTGTTTCGGGGTAGTCAGTTTAGTTCAGAAAGATTTTAATGTTGCATTCCCCGAGTCAAGTCACGCCTGTATAGACATCGTCAGAGGTCAATTTTCAGACTTCCTTGGAATCGAGGTCCCAGTTCTTAAGAAAGAGTGGAAAGGCACAGAATCCACATTAAAGTCCAATGTCCAAGTCAGTGATAGTTTCCTCCACCTTGTTGACTGCGCCCTTGTGGACAGAGAGCTGTAATGCATCGATGAAAAACTGACACATTTAAGGCACTATGAAAACAGAAATCTGTGCAATATTTGGTGTTGAAGTCCAGAACCAAAACTTTTCATACTCTCTTTCAAAATCAGTAGACCCTCATGATATTCAGTATCAATTTGCTTTTTCTAATTTTATATAAAGATTGCACAGCTGATTTAAAACAAAAATTCTGAGTGTCTTTCCTTTCAGCTGTCACTAGATGTCATCCACGAAGAGCTGGCAGATTAGAGTTCTGTGTTTCTGTAGCAAGCACCGACCAGGGCTGCTCCACCAGGATCTCCTATTGCTGAGGCACACCCTTTAAAAGAAACATTAAGGTTTGGTGATGCACTAACACCATAGCCAATGTGTAGATTATTGATTGTGCATTTCAAAGGCTTTGGATCAGAGCTTTGTTTTGCATGTGCGTGTGCGTGTGTGTGTGTGTGTGTTTCCCCCCTTGGAGTGTTTTCTTTTCTGTGGAGCTTATTGGATGACTTCATGTATTAACCGTGCTAATCAAATAAACTTGACATACATAGAGGTCTTTCCAGGATTTATATCAACGAGGGGTGTGCCACTCAGGGCTTTTTTTTTTTTTAACCACTCGGTTTAAATAGCTGGGTGAGAGTTCACCCAGCATGATGTCTGTGGACTGAAATGTGTTCACCACTTCAAGGCAGAACAGAGTGAGAAGAGTGGATTCAACAGAATTAATGCTAGTTAAGTTGCTGGTTCAGTTTTTAATATGTTTAAGTTGGCAGTCCTATAAGCAGGTAAAGCAAGCCATGTTTGTTCTGCTTCTGCTTTTTTTCTTAGATTGTATTTTATGTTGACATATGTTTGGTTTGGTTTCATGCCAAGTTGAACAAAATTACACTTTTGCTCCCGACACTTGGCTGCACTGTATCTGTTACAAATGCTGTTCAGTGTTGAAGGGAGCCACTACATGAAGTGAAATTTTTTGACAAAAAAAAAAAGGTGTTTTCATAAAAGCTTTGAGATGGAGGTCCCATTCTACTGTCCTTTATTAATACTCTCCTTTCCCCACCTCTGACCTGCCAAACTGTTTGCGCCTTACATCTAGGATTTACTGTAAGACCCCCACAAGATTAGTTTGTTGTCTGAACCTCATCTTTTGATCTATTTTCAAGCCTGTGTGTGTGGTTTACATCTGCATTACTATATCTGCTAGGCGGATTGAATTAAACTCGTTGCAGCTGGTGATTTTACTGCCATTGCCTCGTGACACAAAGACTGTACATTAAGCACCTTATGTTCTGTTAATAAATAACTATGTGGCTGTTGCTTGAGGTGCTTATGTTTTTAATTATCTCTCAATCACTAATTAATGCTGCTTTGAATTTTTATTACTGAAGTGGTTAAAGTCGCTCACTGCAGCCACTGTTTGCCCGAACAATGATAATGAGGAGTGTAAGTCAGATGTTATGTATGTAAACAGCTAAATCACTTCAATTAATCCTGTACTGAGAACCGACTCTTCCATCCAAGTGTTGGTAAAAAACAAAAACAAAAAAAAAACAATTCTTGGTCAATAAAAAAAGAAAAAAGAGTTAGTTGTTATGCACGACAATGAAGCCTGACATAAACAATATGCATAATGACTGAAAGGGTCAATTTTGGAACTGCTAAACATTACTTTAAAACAAACCAATGTTTCTGTTTTTATTGACATTTTATTACTCTTATGGCCCTTATCCATATGTAACTTGACAAGACAAAGGGCAGAAGGAAAGGGATGACATGACCTGGGGTTGGAGATTAGACTTGGGACTCCTGCGTCGAGGACTAGCTCCCATTTACAGTGTGACTATTCTATCACTGAGCCATGTACTATGTGCTTAATAGTTTAAAGTCGTTTTATATTTTCTTCTCTGATTGTATTGTGTTTGCTACTACCTTACATTTTACAACAATTGCTTTGTTTTTTGTTTTCTTGTGTTTACTAATATAGGTTTAGTGTTTTTTGTGTCTGGTGTTTTCCTCACTAAGAGACTTTGCTGGTTCAATTCTTCTCATTTTGTCGTCTGTCTGTTCCCCACAGTCCCTACAAGAAAGAGTGAAATCGACTGATTAATATCACGTTGTATATTTTTTTCTTTAACAGTATTTTTACAAGGTTTGTTTCTTTCTAGTTAATTATCTTAATAATTTATCACCATTCTAGACCTTTTGAAAGCGTGTCTTGTTTCTAGTTTACTTCCTTTTTGCATGTTCTGTCCCCATTCATTTTTCAAAGTATTTTCAAGACTTAAAACCAGATATGAAAATACTAATAAAAGCGTAAAAATGTAATAAAAAAAAAATATAATATCAATTTATTGAAAAAGGAAAATAAAAGAAAACAAAAAAAAAGAATAAGTGACGCTAAAGAACAGAACTGCTAAAGAACTACAAAAATGAAAACAAATTCAATTTTGATCAAAAGTAGCCAGTGGGTGTTATTACTGAGCTATTATATTCAGAGGGTCAATATTCATTCTTTGATTCAGCAGTTTTCTTCATAAAAGCTGAGTTTGGGCTTCATTATCAAGGCGGTACAATTGTTTTATGTGATGTCCAAGTTAAGTGAATCTCTGTTTGCCCGTATTTATTTGTTTTATTCTTGTTATTCTCACACTTATGAGCAGGCAGGACATTTTAAGAGATTAATATGATTAATTGCAACCTGTTACGTGTTTAAGCCTGAAACAACCAAGCATAATGAATTTACTTATATCTGTTGATGCTTTTTCAGTGCTTTTTGAGCTTTGGTGGCTGTTAAAATTAAGTACGACTGTCCCCTGCTGAGCTGGGAGCCACCGGTTGACAATCATACATCAAACAAACAAACAAACAGAATAATAATAATAATAATAATAATAATAATAATAATAATAATAATAATAAATGTTCCCATATTAATTTAAATAGAGAACCATGACCAGCCTCATTAATTTAGTTGCGCATGACTGATACCTCTCTGCAGCTGGTAAGTTAATTGTTGCTAAATATGCCTATAAAAACATTAGATAGACATCGTTTACAAGACCACAACTCTCACCGCTATCCCACAGAGAGTGAAACTGCAGGTCAGCATTATATTAGCAAGAAAGTCTTAATAAATGTTCGACACTTTATGTGGGTGGTTTGAATATTTCTGCTGGATTCCGAAAAGGTGATCTAGCGAAATGGCCCCTTTAATTACACTGAGACAAACAGAGCGGGGGCAAAGTTCAGCTGAACTCATGATAAAAACGGATGAGGAGAGAAGCCGGAGCTCAGAAAGCAGCCTGACGTAATACTAAGGGACACGGCCGCAGGAAGATGCGGAAACAGATACGGAGATAAATAATTCCAATCCTACCTCCGTTATATCGATCGTAAAAATTTGGCGCAACTCGTTTGCTGAATAATGAGTTTGTGAGGAGTTACAAATGGTGAGCAAAACGCGTTTCTCTTGCCTATGTTTGTTTTGTTGTTTTAAAATAGGTACTGTGTAGCTCAGTCTGCATTTAGTCGTCTTTTGCGACGTGAAACGACGCCGTCACACATCTTAGAAACAAATTAAACGTATTGTAAGATGATTTTTGACTCTATATATTGGTTTGAACTTCATGAATGCTCTTCTGTATGATCGATGGGCCAGCATTGATTACCTACACTTAGAAACACCCAGCATGATCTCATGATAACCTGACTTGTTTTTGTTGTTGACGGTTCCCTGGAGACTGTATTGCTTTCTCGTGCAAATTCCTCGTTGACCCACTATACCTTTACACAACAGATACTTGCGAGCAACCTCTGCACAGAATGACAAGATGTCTGTTAGGTAAAAGGTAAAGATCCCATTTTCTTCTACTACCATATATCAAACCAGATCTTTATAAAAAGGCACATAACTTTTTCTCACTGTCTGACGCATATCAGGACTAAACTGTGCCTGTTTTAGGTGAGTCAGGATTACCAAACGTATTTGTTAAACTCCAGAAGGATGAGATAAGTATGATGATTTCATCGCTTTCTAAGCTTCTAACTGGGTAATTTGTAGCATTTGAGTTAAATAAAGATGCTCCTGTCATTATATTTTAAGGCAACACCTCAGACACACTGGTTATTTGTAAGACATGATGAGCAAAATCAGAATAAATCAGGCGAGATATAAATGTCTTGTCGACTAATACAATTAAATTTCAAAGTCTGACTGACAAAGAGGGCAGATTGCAAGCCTGAAAACACCTTCCCAGGTGTAAAACGCAAAGGTGTTGGTGTGTTGATGCTAAAAGTACTAAAATAAAATTAGTAACTGAAAAATGTACCTAAATGCTTTACAAACCTGATCAGACCTGTCAGGAGGAATTGGCCAACATTCCACTGAAATATTTACAGAATCTTAAGGAAGAATATCCAAAATATCTGAAACAAGACATACAGTTTGAAATGCAAAAACATTTCTGCATTCAAAATTCTGCCATTTATTCATTTTTGGTAAAACAAAAGCTGACATAAAACAGGCACTGTTTAGCCTGATTGAATGGTGAAAATTAAAGGTTATGTGTCTTTTCAAACATCACCCATAAATATCTGTTTTCCACTGTTTCTTGATTTTATGTGCAAATCTGGAAATTAGGTTAATTGCATACGAGGATAACAATTGTGTGCATGCACATAAAAGCCTGTCTGTAAAACTTCCTGGTTGCAGTTTAAGGAGATGGAGGACTGGATGGTATGTCTCAGCACTGAAGAATCTTTCTTCAGTTCACGCTCTGAAGCCGCTCATTCCCACCTTCTGCTTTGTGGTGGTGATCGTATACGGCCAGGCCGACAAACTCAGGAACTTTGTCGCTGGCATCTTTATCCCGCAGTACCATTACCCGTTCCCTGTTGCTCTCTGCTTCACCCAGGTTAGTAAATGTAGCGTCGCTTTCAAAATCAGTCATCCATTCATTAGCAGGAGAATGTGCTCGCGAGGAGTGGAGCACACCAGGCGAGATCATTTGCATACTTGTCTATTTCTGCAGAGTTATTTGCGTTCTGACATCACTGTATTTGCATGTGTTGAACTAACATTTATAGCATTTCCATTTATATAGACATAGAAATGTCTATATAAATGCCATACATTGCAAAAATAGTTCCACCTCTTGATTAATGGATTTGTTTTTGCCACGCTGCCATCACAAATGTCAGTGTATTTTATTGGGATTTTATGTGATAAAACAAAGAAAAAAATTTTTAATTTACATGATATCACAAGCTTTGTCACTCTAGATAGATTGGATATATTTTTTTAAGTTCTGCCACTAAATTTCAATTGCATTTAGATCTGGACTTTGACTGGACCATTCCAACACATAAATATGCATCCAGCAAAACTATATTTCCTTTTTTTTCTATTTGTATGTTTTGGGTTGTTGTCCTGCTGAATATCTCTTGCAGCTTTTAACAGACTTTTTGCTGTGTCACATTCTTTCCATTTTTAGACAATAGAGTAAACTGCCATTACGTTTGCCTACTGATGTTCTCAAAACAAACTGATTTACGCTGAGATTAAATTACAGCATAATTTTTTTTTTTTTTTGATAGGCAACATATTAAGACAGCTCGGTACGCTGGACTTTCATTGAAGAGTTTAGAGTCGTGCACCACTTTGTTGGTCTTTCGTGTAAAATTCTAACAAAAACTTAAAGCTAGCCCACTAAACACAGAAGCATACTGTTGCCTCTGTGTGCCGGTTTGAAGGACAGAGCAGAGGTAGCGCCAAGGCAAAAATCCTTAGTGTTGATTAACGCATGCATGTGATGTTTAACCAAATTATCACGCAACGGACTGACATGAGAATATGACCTCGTTCAAAGGTTGACCACAAAAGACCGCCTGGAATGACAGTCCAGAAAAGTCCACAGATAGGCATCAGGTGTGCTTGTGCAGCAAGCTTAGGAAAGAAATAGGATTACCAACAACCAAAGCAGACTTGCTGATGTAATACTTTCCAGCTGTCATTAAAAAATAAAAATATGTCAACCTGCAGTAGAGTCAGCACTTATAAATGTGGAGTTAGCTCTTAGTAATTTCAATGAGTGCGTGTGTTCCTCTTCCACCTTGCCAAGTCCTCGGTATCTTTGTTTATGACTGGCAATCAGATATTTCCATGTTGCCTCAAAGTAATTGTGAGATCAAAATATTTAGCAGTGTGTTTAGCAAAACAAGTTGATTATGCTTGAGCACAAGCACGTGACATTCTATGACAAAGCAAAACTTGAAGAAATAAAGATGATCAAATCTGGTTGAATCTGCAGAAAGCGAAGCAAAAAAAAAGGGGGGGGGACCGTAATATTAGGCTGGATGAAAAAAGGAACATTTTTGTATTTTACTATACAAGCTCAAACATTTAATGTATAAACTTATAAACTCTGAGCTTTCCTGTGAATCAGTAGACCAAAATTAAATTGGATGACCAATGTTTCTTAGAATTATTACACGTCTGTGTTTCAAGGAACTGACTAACCACTGGCACCTGTCAGCCTTAGACGGTTAGACTACATTTCAAAGTCCAACTGGGTTCCTTGGTCTTGCCTCAGAAACAGCATGATCAATGTCATCCTCGTAGTTTTCCATTAGATTAAAGTCCAGAAATTGGGCAGACCACTGCAAAATGTTAATCTTGTTATTATGAAACCAGGATGCTGCTTGCTGTTTTAGTGTGCCTGGGGCTGTTTCCTTATTATTTTAATTGTTTTAAAGTTACCTCTGTAAGTATTTTGATAAGTTAGAAGAGATCTGTAATCCATGATCTCTGGTATGTGCAGGATGGGTCCAACATCATAATATAGGAAATGTTCCCATGCCATGATGCCTGAGCCACGAATGCCTCACAGTTTAAAGCAGCTTGAATTCATCGCTTTTATGTTTGTTTGAGAAATTGTTGGTGATTCCTAGACCGCAAAGCAAAACGATCTGCCATTTACCTTAATTTTGTATCCATCGGAAAGTTAGGGTTCTGCTTGTAGTTTCGGATTTTGGTTTCAATTTCGAAGCACTCCTGTTCATTTTAGCTCAGCAGTCTTACCATTTCTTGCTCTTTTTAATATGATTTTCATTTAAGGTTCACTCTGTTTTGGAAAAATATCTGGAACAATCGATTTTATGCCTAGGTTTTCTAGCCAATTGTTGGTTCAACCTTTATTAAAATGCATCAAACATTTTTAAAAATGAAAGATTTATGTCACACACACACACACACACACACACTTAGGCTGAATTTCTGTGATTATCATCAAGAAAAACATGGAAATGCATATTAGAGAAATCTAGTTCCCCTTAATAAAGTAGGTTAACATACGTCAGTGCTCATATATTTGTTTTTGTTAGTCATTCTTAATATCTGTTACCATTTTTTATTGTTGAACGTAAACTGTTCCAGATATGAGGACCTCTGAATGAGAACGAGTCTTTCAGTTAATGATTTGTTTACACTTAATCAGCCTCATGCATGTCATGAATGGTAGTTTTCATGACTTTATTACATCCACTTTATAAATGATTTGCTTTATTAATGATTCTATTTTTGACCTAACGGGTATTGCTGGATTGCTGTGTTTTGAACTCAACTTTATATTAAAAAAAAGCATGACACAAGATCAGATATTATTTAACCCAATTAAATTTAAAGGAAAACAAAGCAATTCTATTTTTGTGTCATAATTATATTTTCAATGATGATAGTTGTCCTGGTTTGCCTTGTTTTTCTTCCCAAAATAATCAGCTTATTGATTGAAATGCAAAGTTCGTGACTATGTGTATTCCCCTCACATTTTCTTTTCTTAAACATAAGGCCAAAAATAAAAAAGAAAGGATTTGTCAAAGCAAATTTACTGGCTGTGAAGTTAGCTGTAATTTATTTGTGGGCTGTAAATCATTAATTCTGTCATGTGGACACCGGCTAGTTCTGCTTCTGCTTTTCTTTGAATTGTCATTCCCCTTACAGAGCTGAACATGTTTGCACTGCTCTCCCCAGGTTCTGGTTTCTCTTGTCTTCATAAATCTCCTCCATGCCTTGGGACTGGTGCATCTCAGACCGTACTCCAGATCGCTGGGAGAGAGGCTGCTGCTGCCCGCCATCTGTAACAGCTTTCACTCGGTGCTCATGACTTGGGCCAAAGCAAGCAGCCCGTACGCAAACCTCTTCCTCTTCACTGTTCCTCTGCTGCCTCTGCTGACCCTCGGATTCAGTTTTGCGCTGAAGGTGGCGTCTCCGCCATCGCACCACTTGTCAGTGTTGATTTCAATCCTGAGTGGGATGTTTGTTGTCATCACAGGTAAACCTTAACACACGGCAACAACTTTCACAACCTTTGAACCTTTTTTGTCACATTGCAGCCACTAATCCCCAACGTGTTTCTTAGGTTTTTTGCAATTTTGCCAAGTGCAATGAAGCGGTTTTATCAGATCAAACAATCAAACAAATAAAAAAGATTCTATTGTCCTATCGCGAAAACCTGTATTGTCAAAAACCAACACTGTAGCTGGCACAGTGAGCAATAAAAAAATCATTTTGGTGAAATTTGGAGCAGTGCCTTCGCAAGATTGATTGACAGGGCTAAGACCGTCCTCCTGGCTCTGATTGGTTGCTTCTGATGTGATATATTTCTGCAGATTGCTCTAGGTCCACAGGGACAAGGCAGAGGAGCTCAATTCTTTTTCACAGATCACGTGTCTCAAGTTGTACTATCACAACATGATATTTTTAACAAATATGTAAAAAATGTAAATACTGCCTCTTTAATTCCCTCTCTCCATTGGGATTTGTCACACACAATCCCAATAAAACACATTGAATTTTGAGAATAATGAGAAAGTGAGACGGTTCAGTTGGTACGAATACTTTTCCTAAGCATTGAATGATCTTGCATAATATCTTATGCAAGATTAAGAGAGGAATTTTATTAATGTAAATCAATTTTTTTTCACCCCTGCAAAGCGTCCAATGGGATTCCTGGTGTTGAGCCTCTGGAGTGCCTCTACGCGCCTCTCGCTTTGATTCTTCACAGCCTTTCGCTGATCAGCTTCGCTAAAGTGTCCGAGTCTGTGCGCCAGCAGCCCTCTGACGTCCAACCCTCTGTTTTTGACATCTACTACGCTCAACTGGTTAACCAGAGTGGAGTCCTGGGCCTCCTGTGGCTTCTGCACCCAGACAAACCCTGGCTGGTGTTGAAAATGAGCAACTGGCGCAATCTGCTCTTCCACGGATACCTGCTCGCCATCGTCCTGCTGGGAATGGTGCTCAACTTCCTGGTCTGCGTTTCTGCTCTCTGCGTCTCCCCACTCGCGGCTGCGTTGCTATATTCGGCGAGGTACATGGTGCAGCCGTTTTTTCATCTTCTGTAGTTCCTCTGCATGTTATGGAATCCTTGTCTGTCTATAAGCTATCACCATTATCAAAGGTTGAAGTAGCAATTCCGAAAAAAAAAAAGAAGAAGAAAAATCACACGAAAAACGTGAAAAGGTTTCCGTCAGGTCAAACGTTTAAAATTAATCCGGATAGAATCGTGACTTCTATAATTAAAAGTCTGTCACAGCCAGAAGAAATCTGCCACTAAACTTTCAAACCGAAAAAGATGAAATAAATAACAACACAGCGCACAGACCAAAATTTTGAAGAAAAGCTTTGATGTCCAAGGTTTGATGTTTGATGAGGGTTAAAATTAAGAGACATGTATCCTGTTATGACCACGTTATTTGTTCCTGTATGAAATTAGACAAACTTGGCATGTGAAATGTCTCTCTCTCTCTTTTTAATTTGATCTAAACTAACTGCACTAATGTTTATTTTAAATCCCTGTGTCATAATCAGATTAGTTTTGCTGGTTGAAGCTAATGAAAATATGTTCACATATTGCATGTGTCTGCAAGAACCTGAAGAAAACAGGCAGTAAACTACTTCCTATACAGTTTATGGTAAACCTTTGGTACAAAGCAACAAAACTTATTTTTTGTGAAAAGCTGGATTTTTCTTAATTTGAGCCAATTCTTTTAATATTATCATTTTCTTGTGCATCTTTTAACATATTTGAGCAGTATTTAAGAGATTAAAGTCCCAGGTTTCTCCTCCACTGAACAAGATCTAACCGGATCTCTGAGGAGGTTTTCTGTGAATGATTCTGAGAAGCTTTTTTTTTTTTTCAGAGGAAACAGGATAAAGATGACCAGATTGTTTTTGTTGTTGTTGTTGTTTTTACATTTTTACATGACACATAAAACCACATTTGTAATCAGTGTTAAAAAAATATATATGTAACCTCAGACCTTTGGCTGAATGAATCTTAAACCAGACGTTGGTTTATGTCCCTGAATGATTCTGAGAGCTCGGATGAAAGGGCACGGCACCGACAGGCTGTTATGATGCCTCTTGTTGAAGTCTGATGTAATTTAAGACATTATGTTTTTATTAATTTAACTTTAAATATGTATTTTTATATAATTTTATCAATTTGCAAGCTCTTTTTTTTTTTTAAGTAGCCAGTTCTGTTCTGTAAAAATGTGCTGTGCATGTTTAATAAAACCGAAAGAAGTGAATTGACTGTGAAAACGTGTCAATGCTGTAAGCCGATGAGTTTAAGTTAGTTGAAAAAGTTGAAGTTGCAATACGTGAATGCTATGAGGTCGGATCGTAGCTCGGTTGGTAGCATTGTTCCCATGCAGTAAGAATAGCAAAAGTTGTAATAGGAACCATTTTCAGAAGTCTGAAAACAGGTATTTGTTTAGAAATAGAACTATAAGTTAATTATTTTTAAATGCTATGTCACCAGAAAGCCAAAAAAGAATTTGTTCAGCATCACCAGAAAGTTTTCACACCCTTTAATTTTTACTTATATATATATTTTTTTTGATAGTCAAGTTACAGGCTTAACCTAAAAGCGATCGGAGGGTTTCTTGTCCTCAGTGTCAATGTGGAAAACATCTTTTTGGATTGCAGCTATTCACCCATGGATTGATATTCGTCAAATCTATTTTATAGCACATTCAACTAAAAAGCAGTTCAAAGTACTTTACATCATAATCATACAAACGTTCTCCAATCACCAGTTGTGACACAAGCAATGAACATTACCTTTGGTTGGAGCACCTTGAGCCACAGGTCCTCT
This sequence comes from Poecilia mexicana, assembly GCF_051168715.1. Lineage (NCBI taxonomy): Eukaryota > Metazoa > Chordata > Actinopteri > Cyprinodontiformes > Poeciliidae > Poecilia > Poecilia mexicana. Next base: position 12,098,430 of record NW_028263384.1, on the reverse strand, counting down.
TGGTTAAGTTTCTAAACATCTGGAATATCTATTTAGAGGTAGTTTCTTTCATTCTCTAACAGATCCCTCACAGGTCAGTGAGTAAAGAATTTGGTAACACTTCATTTGAAGGGATGTGCATAAGACTGACGTTACACCTGTAATGAACATGAAGGTTTGCAATGTTTACAGCTGTTGTCATGAAGTGTCATTCTGTAAATAATGTCACTCTCAGTGCAAAGTAGACTCTTTTACTTGACTTTTCATGTAAGTTTTAATGCAACTTTGAATAAAAATGCAATTCTTTACTAAAACATGCTAAATAATGCACTTTTAATTACACTTGATGTCATTGTACCAACAGACACTTCATGACAACAGTCACAAACATTCATGAAGACTCCTTCATATCCATGACAGTGTAATGTCAGCCTTCAAATACAGTGTTACCAAGACTTTTTTTTTTTTTTTTAATCTTTTTAAAGATCTTCAATTGAATTTGATGCCCAAGTTCTGCATTGTGTGGCCAGGTAAGGAGTAGTACGTGTTTTGTTTCCCCAGACATGCTGCTTGGATTTCAGGTCAAAAAGTTCCACTTTGGTTTCATCAGACAAGACAAGTTTGTTTCTGATGGTCTGAGAATCTCTAAGGCGTACATTTACAAAATGAAAGTGGGCTGCCCAGTCCTTTTTCATGATGAGTGACAACTTATGGCCTTATTGGTAAAGTACTTTAATAGTGGTTGACGTTCTTGACGATGCCTCCATCTCCACTAGCAGATAGAGATATGTCCTTGATAAATATATTATCTTTATCTCAGATTATACTTTTGACTTCACTGCTTGGTCTCTGCTTTGATTTGCGCTTTCAACTGCGAGACTTGTTATAGACTACTAGAGTGTTCGATTTCTGGTCATGTACGATCCACTTCATTTACCCCTTGTGGGACGCCTGTGGCATTGCAGAAGCATCTCAACGAAGCATTCACATAGTGAAAGGAGGAGGAAATAAAACTATCTAGAAAACATGTTTATTATGTGTGATAACGTGTAAAAAAATGATACAAACATGCATCCAATCACAGTATTATGTGTATTAACAGTTCATGACATAATGGGTTAATTCCCATTTTCAGTGATTTAAAAAAAATTGAGTTTTGCTCTACTGAAAATCCAACTTGTGTTAATCCTTAAATAAGAGGTTTTTCTGACACAACACGACAAATATTTGACATAAAGACACCAGACTTTGTCCTCTGTCCATTCATCACCTCTGTGTCAACCAGTTCCAGACTCATAGTTTCAGTCCTCTTCCTTCCCCTCCCCCATCTTCTCTATGAGGGATCTGAGTTGGGTGGTAGTTGTATTCCCAGGCTATGCAGCAGGTTAGAAGCAGGTCCAGCCAGTCCAGCCTGGCTGCTCAGAGACTCCAGTAGATTCGCCACCAAGTTGACATCGATGTCTAAAGGCTGGATCTCCTCCTCAGCCTCCTCCGTCAAAAGCCCGTCTCCCGTCGGAGAACGAGACGAGTCATTGTTCACGCAGGCCTTGTAGTTCTGCAAAAGTCACACATTCGCAATGGCCTGGGTGCATTTTAAACCTGCTACATTTTGTATAAAAACATAAAAACATAGTATTTACCGTTTGACTGAAGCTTTTCCCAACATTAGTGCTCTGCAGCTCCTGATCCATTTGGTCCATGTAACCTTTGAGGCTGTCCAGAGTTTCGGCTGCGCTCATCTCTGCAGGACCAGATGAGCCTTCCTCCGTCTCATTCACCACCTCTTCCTCCTCCTCCTCATCATCATCATCGTAATCATCATCCAGATCATCTGAATCTAGCTCTTCTTCTTTGCCTCCTGTGATGGAAAATTACTACAAGTTAACATCTGCTGATCGAGTTACATTAAATGCTTGTGAACTCTCACCAAAATAACTATTTGGGTTACATATACAAGGTTGGAAGTTGTTTTCTGCAGCTGCATCAGAAGCAGACTGTCTTGCCCCTTGTTTTAAATTCCTTATCCTTGGTATGAAACTCGTGTGTTGTCTCTGCCTGGCAGAGCTTTTCACCCAGACCTGCATTGTTACCGATTGTCCTACAAGCTCCCTGTATTGTGCACAATATATGAATATGTGATTTCACCTGACAGTGCTTGGTAAAATAGTTTGGTTTTTTTTCCACAACCCTCCTAAAATATTTAAAATGATGAAATAAAACGACGGAACGGAAGAAGAATCAATCATTGCTCTTACATACCTAAGAGCTTATCTAGTGCGTTGGCCATCGAGCCTGGGTCAAAACTGAAAGGCTGAATTTGAAGGCTCCTAGAAAACATTTAAACAAAACAGGAACTATCAAACCAGAGTTAGAAAAATATATTTAAAAAAAAAAAAGAATGACTGCATGTAACTTATCTCACCAGGGTGCTTCAGCCCCCTCATGAGACGACATGGCATTGAGGAAGTCCTTCATCCCTTGACTGACAGCTACAAGACTGTAACCTGCTTCTTCCTCCCTGGTGTCCTCCTCTTCCTCCTTCCCTGCAGCCTGCTCGACAGGCCGCTTCTGCTTGGCAGAGCTGAAGCCTTCACTGCCGACATCAGCGACCCTGCCGCTTCTCTCCTGCAGCAACTGCTCTAAATCCTGAGATGTGACTTCCAACCAGCTGTCGCCTGTAGATTAGCGAAAAGGAAAAAAAAAATTAAATAAACAAAGGTATCATAGGAAATTGCAAATGAGTAGAGGAAGGATGATATAGGCAATGTGCACGCATTTGTTTTGAGCTCTTTTATTGAGATGCAGTAGAAATTGCCAAAGTGAGAAAATGTGAGAAATGAAGTGTCGCCCTGCCCCCACGTGTTGCTGCTCAGTGGCTGACAGTTGCGTGAAAGAGTGGTAGGTTTTTTTTGTTTTTTTTCTGAAATCTTCAAAATGTGTGACACATTTTTCTTTCCTATCAAGTCTTCAATCTGATTATTTCATAAATACTTTAATAGTAAGAAAAGGATCTACTCCGTTTCTGTGAAGCTGTTCACTCACTGTCCTCCAGGGGGAGCTGTGACTCCAGTTTCTTGAACTCTTCCAGGTTGAGCGGACTGCTGTGAAGCAGCTGGAGAATCTCCTCGCCTGCAGAAATGGAGCTGAAACAAAATTCACAGCAGGAATATTGAGGGGAAAAAAGACAAGTGCGTTGTTTTTCTTCTTCAGTTTAATAAACATTACATTTGTCAGTCCCAACTTAAACCACAAATACAAAATGTAATTTGTAGAACGGAATCCAGCGATCTTCGTGGAAATCATGAACCCTGGTGTTTACATTCATCACCTGCCAGGTTGATCTGTACACTTGAAAGCACATGACTGAATCCTCACCTTGACTTTGAGGCAACCGACTGTTTGAAGAAGATTTCTGCACATCTTAAGAGTTCTTTGTGAAACGCCGAACCTTCCAGCTGGCCCTGCATTTGATAACATGGACGTTAAAAACGAGCTTCCTGGGAGAAATGCTACATCTGCTGTTTATAGAAGTGTGGACAAAAAGAAGAAAAGAGTGCGACTCACTCGGAAGTAGCCGTTCTTTTTTAGACTTTCCAAGAAGTTCTTCCACTGAGGGTTGCAGCTCACAGGAGTGTTGGCCTCCGAGGACGGCAGCCTGCTCTTAGAGCACAGGATCTCAAAGCCGTGAGCCTGAGAATCAGGTGAAAACAGATTCACATTTCCACCTTTAGCTTCGCCTTCTTCCTCGTGACAAAAGAAAACCCCAAACCACGCCTCACCAGTTTCGTCCCGAGTTCATGAGCCTTGTACCGTGGATGAGAGCGAGGCGGCAGGTCGAAGCCGCTCCTCCGATCTGGGGTGAACTGCTGCTGCTGCAGCTGGGCGTACAAGCAGCGGGTGAATGTCACCTGGAAATTCACGCAGGAGAAGGACACCGTGTCATGAAAGCTGAAAGGCCAGCACCAACAAATCCTGCATATTTTGCATGCGTCTACCGAGGCGAGGACTCTCGTATCAGGAGGAAACGTCTTGAAGCTGCGACAGGCCTGCAGGTCCACTGGATCCCGCAGGTAGAAGGCCGAGACCGCGGGGGCGACTAAGTCTGGACGCTGTGCCAGAACAGAGGCAACGCCGGCAGGGATGAAACAGTGGGCCCGGTGGAGATTAGCTTTAATCTTCTCTGGGTATCTACATCAATGTCCAAAAATGTACGTCATAAATTTATATATTTTTTTAACATTCTGATCATTTCCAGAGAAGTCCTGAGGATGTTGTTCCATTTGCATTTCACATGTAATTACTGTAGAAAAAAATCAAAGAAAACTGGGATTGTGTGAGAGCTCACCCTTGTAGCCTTTTTTTTAGAGCTGAACGGATTTTGGGGCTAGCTAGACAAACTTCTGGGTGAGCCGAAAGGAGCACTAGAGCTTGTGCCAAACTGGGCACCACATCAAGAGAAAAGCCAATTGAACTGGACTTGGATGGGCAGGGAAGGATGTGCAACTCTCCCCTGTAGATGAAGACCTGCGAAAGAAAGAAGAAAAAAAAACCAGCTGCTTTATTTCACTCTCCACTAAAGAAATCACACACATCCTTTCAACCAGTCACTGTTTTATTCCTCTTAAACATGTACGTTAAGATGTGTTTTTGGCTAATCGCTGACTGACAGGCTATGTTTTTCTTTATTATAAATATTAATATGCTGTTTGCTCCAAACTAACAGGGATTTTTATGTTAGAAATCAAACTATTGCGTAAGATGGTCAAATTAAAAGTGAGGAATGTGAACATCTGGAACACTCACTCTGTTTTCACTTGTGTCTGGGTTCAGCCACTTGGGAAGATGATCCGCTGCTTCAATAAGAAGAAAATCCCCATCATTGTCCTCAACTCTGCACACATAAACAGTACTTTCAGCCTATACGAAGGAAGTAAATATGAGTTATTATGTAAATCCAGCAACATCTTGTCTGACCTGGCTGCAAGTTCTGGGAACACCTCTGTGAGATGCAGCAGGAGGTAAACAATAAACCACTCATCCTCAATGTCGTCTCCATACCGAGTGCTGCCTCCAATGTGAGCGGGAACATCTCCTGTCAGCGAACAGGAAAGTCACATTGTTCAGATCCGCCGCCATGCTTTATTACAGTGAGCATGAGTTAATGCATGAGATAATGTTAATGAAATGAAAGATTTTTTTAAGGCGTCTTCTCCAGGGATATCATCAAACGTGTATATTTAAAATAAACTCATCTGAGTTGTAAAGAAAAACCAGAAAATATAACCTTTCTCGGGATGGTATTTGAGGTTGAATGGTTGATCCTGCCAGATGTACTGGACCAGAAGCTGAGCAACCTTAGCCAACATTTCCTCCGTCAGGTGTTTGAGCCGTTCTTCGGTCTGCTGGGAAGACATGCCGTTTGTCTGGACCAGAAAGAATTTGTACTGAACCATATCTTCCGGAATCGACCTCATCTGCAGAACATCCATTGTGATTTTCTTTAGAGAAACGATTGATAAAATAACAGTAAACCAGATTCCAGAAGTCGTTGATGTGCCGCCAGTGTCTGCAAACAGTTAAACCCAAAAGAAGAAACTGTTGATTAGCGTCACCCTAATCGACAGTTGACATGTGACATTTTATGTCAGTCCATTGCAAAAACGTGTTTATATTTGGAGAAAACACACTCTAGTTTGGGTTACGTCGTAATCACGCCATCTGTCAGTGTTTAGGTTCTTCCCTAATTTCTAACCGGCTTCACCCTAAGACATTTGTCAGAGAGTTCCGGTTTGATAAATGTATTAACTACAAAGTGTGTACTGGAAAAATTATACATTTTACAAATTTAATAAATAGCTTTTTAAAAAATATATTTTGGGATTCGTTATGGATAACAGCAAATTAATAAAAAAGTGAAGTTGTAGACTGGTCAGAATCGGAAACATTTTACAAACGTAGTCACGTCACTACGATGAACTATGGGAAATGTAGGAAAATAACACCAAAGAGATTTTTGAAAAGCTTTATTTGTATTTGTGCTTTACAATACCATTTTAAATAAAATTGAACTTTAAGAATAAAACCAAAATGCACAATAATTAACAACAACAACAAGATCAATTTGTGGAAAATAAATATCTGATCAAATAAGGCTGAAGAGAAATAAAATATAAGTACACAGAGTAAACATACTATTAATCGACGAGGACATAATGCGACTTAATTACAAAGTAAAAAAAAAAATTAAAATTAATCTTCAATGTCTGGATACAAATGATCTGTGCACTGAACGTTTATGGGGGGGGGGAAGCAATATACAATGCAATACAACAAAGCGGTACATGTTTTTCTACTTTTCACAGTGTTATACAAAGTTTTTACTAAACATACGTTATAATATTGTTGCTGTTTTTTTTAAAGAAATGTATGCAGTTTTTCTCTTTTTGTCATTTTTTTCTCCATGAGTCTATATTTTATTTTTCCCAAAACAGGTCTAGCAAAATAATTTTATTATGCACGTGACGGAATTATTTTCCCAGAGCAGAAATACATTTCCCAGGTAACCGTGCGGCTGTGAAGTCTCGTCTCCATGACAGCCGTGCTATTGTTGTCGTCGTTGGTGCTAGTTAGCATCGCAAATTCTCAAATAATTTAGACTCTAAGAAAGACAGACAGGTAAATATTTGACCACATTCGACAGCTATTTGGTGAAGCCAGACTAAACCGACGATGAGTCAAATTATACAAGTGCTGCGGCACCACCTTTCTCTTATAGTGCGTTTGTGTCACCGTTCATGCAACGCTAGTTAGCTCATTTTCAAGTGTAGCCTCCCCCTCCAGCGTTAGCCGCAGCCCCGTCCAATACAATATTCCAGATCCAGGCTTTTACCTGGTGGGTACCTACAGGGCGACTGGAGGAGATGTTGGAGCTCCCTCTATGCTGTTTGCAGAGAGTCGAGCGAGAGGAGCCGGGGATGAGAGACGTGGTCTCGAGCCCTTGAACCGGAGAGAAAAGAGGATGATTTCACGGTACAACAGGAGACCAGTATCGCATAAACTTGAGATGTGAGTACCAAGCAGTTTTCCCCCCACTGTGCTCTGTAAACTAGTTGTAGGTCTTTATATAAATTGCTCCACTTTAATCATTATTTATTTGTTATCAGTATAATTATTATCATGTAGCTATTTGCTTAGACACCAGTGTCAATTTTAGCGGTAGACGAGAAGATTATGTTTTGATTGCCTGGTGTAGGCACAGGCCAGTATGAGATTCTAATGGTATGATAACCTTGAGTGAAGTGTCACCGTTTCAAGGTATCTACATGTTAAAAGAAAGTATTTAACATGATCCAAGTGGTTTCTTTAAAACAGAGAAGTGACAGTTGTTCCTACTACTGTCAAGATAATCCAGTATATGGATTATCAGTAAAAATAATGAGATAAAAAGTAATTATTTTACACAACCATGGCAAGCTGATATTAGCTGCTAAATGCAAATAGCTGAGGCTCCATTAATTTTTATTTATCACACTGGAAATATATCCAAATAGTCACACATCTCTCATTTTTTTAGTCTCCAGCATCGCATTGCAGGAGGAGGTGATGCAATGCTGTTCTCTCTGCTCCATAGTTCATAGTTTAGGTAACTTTGGTTAGTCTGGCACTTTTTTATGCATCTTATTATAAAGGACTGTAAACCACAGTGAAGTTATGAAGAAATATTTTTTGTTAACCTTTTAAAACTTTTGTGTACTTCAATAACGGTAATCAGTTTATGCTCCATATTCTTGGTACAAGTAGTTTGTGGTACTATCTAAAGCCTAAGCTAATTTTACTTAGCTTAGGCTAAGTAAAATTATGCAATCTTTTTTGAGCTTTTTCTTTCATAGTGGAGGTGTTTAATGTCATTTACAAGTTTTATTAGTTCCCAAGGAGATAGTTTTGTTTCAGTCCACCTTCTCCCACCTTTTTTTCATGATTTTATGTTGTTTCAGTAGAAGAGAAACACAGCATCTCTCTTATGTCATCACGAAGACAAGCTGTCAGGCGTTCATCCTCAAACGCCATGTTGCCGATCATTTCTCAATGTCCCTTCTGTGCAGTCGTGGTTTGTCTCGAAGCAGCCTCGATCACCACCCTCTCCCTGAAGAAGCAGACGATACCGAAACCTCTCCGCATTACCTCCATGACCTGCAGGAAGCCGTCTCTGCACACAACAGGTGACCAAGTGCCTGCAGGCTTGAGTTCGCCTCCCCCCATCCCTTTAACGTTCAAACCTTTGCACGTCCAGAGCAAGAGCAAGACATAGAACAAGCGTTTGCACTGAGTACGCAAACACTGACACTCTGGATATTTTGTAACTGTACACCGTCTTGAGCAGACAGCCGATTCTCCGAGTTCTCGCCATGTGACACCCAGAAGCAGCGGATTAATTAATATCACATTGCCTCCTTCAGATGTGCAGTCAAAAGGATGAATAATTAGGCAGGCTGTTAGAATATTCTATTAAGTTGACATTTGCTCCTTATTTCCACTTTGATTCTATCACCAGTCACTTCTAATTATATTTCTGTAGCCCCATTAAAGAGATTTATTTGGCATTTAAATGTATATTATTAGACCGGTTTTGTTTATTCACATGAAACATAGAAAAATAAATAGATTTGGCCTAAAAAGTCTTTGAGCATTATCATAGATTTTGTACCCTCTGCACATTTCTTACAGGAGAAATGGAAAGTATTTATACTTCTTGAGTGTTGGTGTTAGACTGTTTCACATTTCATCCTCAAACTTCAATGCATTTCACTAGGATTGTGTTTGATAACCTTACGGAGAGGAGAAGTTGAAGGTTAATGGCACTTTTTACAACTAAACATAGAAGTCTTATGGGCATGGCTTTACCAGCTTTGCACATTTAGAGACTCAAAAAGTCAAAGTAGTTCGACCTCCATCAGATTAGAGGGCATCCCTAAAAAAAAAAAAAAAAAGCAATTTTTGTAGCTTCTCGGTTGGATTTAAGTCTTGACTTTGGCTGATTAAAAATAAAAGATTACTGTGTTTTCCATGCAGCTCGCAGACGTCTGCCGCCTCGGACCACTCCGACTGCCCAACCGTCATCTCAGTATCACCCAGCCAGTCCTGGTCCGGCATTCACAGCTCCACAGGAACCGGCATCTCCACAGAAAGGAGCTCCGTTTTCTCTTGGGGCTATGATGTAAGTCTGCTCTTCTTCAGAAAGAAATCTTGGCATGAAATGAAACCCCCTTCCCACCCCCCGCCTCCCTCCGACCCTGTGAGTTGTAAAAGACGTTCCTTTCTTTTGTGCTGAATGCCTTCTCTACAGTTTGTTCTGCTTCTACACAAGCATGCTGCCACATTTTAATTAAGTCTAACCAGCATTTATCACCTTTTGGAAAATGTGTGGGAAACAGAAACAGTATCCGTGTAATATACCAGATGGCTAATTTGCATGCTGGTTGGTTTTATGCAAGACCTCGTTCTTGTTGCTTCGCTTCCCTGTTCTTTCTACATTAAACCTATTTTCAACTCCTAATGCTTTTAAGAAAAATAATAACTCGCAGCTCTACTCTTTTTCTTCCTGTGTCCCTCTATTTTTTTTTTGTATTTTATATGATTGCTCCACCTGCGACAATCCGTAGGAGCTTATTTTCTTAATAAACTCTGCAGAATCTTTGCAGATGGGACCAGAATGCAAAGCAGCAGCTTTCAACAGTAGATTTGGCATACCAGAACAGAGGGATAAATATCTTCCCCGACTGTGTTTTTGTTTGTGCGTCCCACAGGAGTTTGACAAGGCGGCGTCGCGGCAGGTGCAGCAGATGTTTGATGAGATCGACAAGGAGCTGTACGAAGGGAGAGGCTGTGGGGGGGGGATACTCCAGGGGCTGCAGGACGAATGCCAGCAGTGGACCACACGCTTTCCACATCTTCGGTAACTTATCTGTTGTTTGTCCTTCAGCTCGTAGCTTTTGTTTTGTTTTTCAAAGTTTACTTTTTCTCTGTATGTGTGTGTGTGTGTGTGTGTTTGTGTGTCCCTCAGGATCGTGGGGACTCAGCTTTTGTGTCCCACCGACGAGGGCTTCCAGTGGTACGCCACTCCAGGGACAGTCAGTCTTGCCAGCAGCCCGTCAACAGACAGAAAAACTACTGTGAAGAGCCAAGGCAAAGAGAAAGGGGCTGCAGAGTAAGTTTTAAAAACACAGACCCACTGGTTTGCCGACGGATTGAAGAATTTCAGGCACTTTATCATCTCAGAGGTAGTTTTCTTTTGCTGGTGGTCACATCGGGTTCTTTTTAGCCAATCGAAAATGTTATGTCTTCTTCAGCTCATTCAATCTTTATTCACTGTATTCAGTAGTTTTTCTGCAAATTTGTTATTTTAAAGCTGTTATAAATAAGTCCTGACTGACTCTAGCTCTGTGACCTACATACTCTGCCTTGTTAATTAAGTATTTGGGCCAATGTCATGTTGGATATTTAAAATATACAGATGGGACTCCAAAGTAGTGTGCACAAGGCTGCGACACTGTCTGACTAGAACGCTTACAAACTGGGTTGGTGTGATCAGATCGGGTTGCATGTGCATATATGCATGGCGCACCTCAAAAATCCCAAATGTTACCAAGTATTTTTGTCTAGTTTTTAGTGCAAGCATGTTAGTACATTTGAAATAGGAAAAAAGGTAACTTACAAGTAACTTTTCAGCAAGAAATATGAGCCAGTTTTAAGTCAGTAATTCAAGTGTACTAAAATAGTTGCTGTGGAAACTAGACCAAAAACACTTGGTAAGATTAGATGTGTTTGCATTGTGTTTTTTTTTCTGCATCTCAAGATGTGTTTTAAGACTAATTTGCTTTCTTCAGTATTTTTATGCCTGTACTGAGAATCCTGCAAAAATAATTTGAGCAATGTTTTCTTTTTTTGGGAAAATATAATAGGTTGAATGTTCAGGGCAGGAAAGCTGCACTGATCAAAGAGTACGATGGCCCTCCCAACAGCGAGCCCAGCAGCTACGACCAGCCGAGAGTGATTGAAGTGGAGGGAGTGATGGAGGAATATCTGGCTTTTGATAGCCGGGACTTGTGAGTTGTCCGCATTCATAAATCACATAAATCCCAAAAAGTCCTCCTGTGTAAGTGCTATTCCCTTCGCAGTACAGTAGTACGAGTATGTTCTTTCTCCAAAAGGAATGAGTGTCATGAGGAATGTCCGGAGTCTGTTCGGAGGCATCACTGCCTGCCCCCGGTCTCACCGTACTGCTGCCGCCGGCAGGCTGCTCTCGACCTGCTGTTTGATGACGTCTGGCGGGAGCTGGTCGGTTGGATGAAAGAGCTGGTTCAACGTCACTGGGAGTGCTGCACCTCCCGTAATGCTAAACGTTTCTACTTTTATAATAGAGTTGAACTTTTACACATGCAGGGTTCTTTCACAGTCTGGAAAAATACTGGAATTTGATGGTAGTCGTATCAGGATATGTATGGAAGAAGAACCTGAGCGTCTGGGAAAATATTTCTGTTTCCAGAACTATTCTTCCTTCCTTGTGTCATTCCTCTCTTTAGTTCCTTCGTTGTGTTGTCTCTCTTTCCTTCCTTCCAGTTTTTTTTAATGGTTTTTAAAAATATCTGCCATAAATTTAAGGACTATGGGGAACTTTTTTTATTTACTATTTTCCAACGACAAAGTTGTAAAGTCGAGTGTGGAAAACTAGGGAATTTTTAAATGTAAAAATGTGTTTTTACGTTTCTGAATATTAATGTTGATATGTTATTGACAGATGATGAAACACTATCTGGGAGCCTGAGCCCTGTGCAGCCAGACGCTCTGAATCCTTTCATGCTGCTCTCCTCGCTTCCCGCCGCACTTCCAAAACTCGGTCAGAGCCGAGTGCCACCGCTCACGTCTGGACAGCAGCTCCAGGTCAGTGGTTTGAGAAGGACTAGACATGAGAGGCGGCTTATTTCACAAATATCAGTCGGAGTTAATCAGAAAACAAGTTCGGACTTTTTCTCAGTCTACTTCAATGAAAACAATTTGACATCGACAGAACCTGGTAAAAAAAAACCTATTTTACCCCTGATAAAGGAGACTAAAAGCTTTGTTTTATTGAAGCAGCACATCATCACAGATATTTTTATTTATATATTTATGATCTGATTTTTTTTTATTATTTGGAGGGGGAAAAATATCTTCTGTTAAAAGAAAGTTGTTTTTAACAAATTATCTAACACCGTTAGTAATTCCTTTAAGTTGTATGCAGCTGAAGGCACAAACACTCCATGCGGTCCGGTGTGAAACATAGGGTGAGGGTTTGGATACTCGCCTGCTGTTAAGTTCGGTAGAGGATCTGTGATGCAGTGATCCTGCTTCTCCTCCACAGGCCCTGGGAGCTTTATTATCCTTCATTAACTCTTTGAAACATCAGGGAAATTAAAACGTCTGCTAGAAAGCTGAAAATGAATGCTCATCGAGTCTCTAAGTAATATAGCAATCCAAAAAAATACTGAAAAAAGGTTAAATGGTTCACCGATGGCTTATCTCCAAAGCAACTCATAAAGTGTTGTCCTTTTGGAAAAGGGAGGGGTTGAACAAAGTGTTGTACCATTGTTATGTCCTAAATTGGAGTTATACTCCCTACTGAATAAAATGTAGCTAAATTACAGGTTAGATTTTTTTTTTTTTTTTTTTTTTTTTTTTTAATATTCTGCACCAGCTTATGATCCTACCACAAAAGATGGATTTATTTTAAGACTATCTGAACATCTTTACCAGGGGGTGCCAATCAGTTTGGAGAGGTCTGTGCTTGAGGCAATAAGTAAAGCGTTTTCAGTCGGGACGTCTTGTGTTCCCCAGAGTTTTCATTCCTGCCTGTTACTCTTCACTTTCTCAGTCAGTCTGCTTCAATCCCTTTATTCTAAAGTATTTTTGGACTTGCTGTTTTTGTATATTTTGCCTTCTTAACTCTGTATTCCTCTACTTTCTCCACTGTTTCCTCTCTACTTTCACCATATCTGCTGTCTTTCTTCGAACGTGCCAATCCTCCCTCCCCACCCGGCCCTCTTTTCTAAAGAACACAAAGTCAAGGGGCTCAAAGCACAAGTCCAGATGGAAATCCAAAAAGCAGAAAAGGCCTTCAGCTGTATGTAACTCTCCTGCTTCAAGCCAGAGCAGTAGTGGGATGTGTGCACGCCATCTGTAGAAGCTCATTATCCTGAATATCTGTGTTTGTGCCTGTTGATTAACACCAAAGCATCCCCACTGTTCATCTCTTTAATCATCTTCAACACATTTGTGAGACGCACAACTTCTTTTTTTTTTTAATTTCAATGTTTTTCTTTTCGAATCTTTTTGAATGTTTACTGCAATTATCCGTTTGGTGTCTTCGCTGCATGACGGCTGTATTTGGAAGTAACTAACTCAGGTTCTCCAGGGATTCCTCCCTTCTTTTGCTTCCCGCTTCGTCGTCTCTGTCCTTAAACCACACTTCTCAAAATTTTTGCATGTTCCGCCTCTCTTGTTGTCTCCGCTCAGTCCTGTTTTTCCTACGCTCAGGCTGGCAGGACGCCTGCAGGGGCAGCGGCGACGCAGCACAACCTGAACGACCTCATCGTGATTCACAGCATCCCCCTGCAGCAGAGAAACCTGTCTGTGCTGGAGAGAAGCCAGTAAGAAGACATCTCACCCTTCGCGAACGCGCTTCGTTTCTGGTTTAGAGCAGTCGATCCACCGTGGGTCTCTCTCTCTGTTCAAACGCAGGGATCCGGAGGAGCGCCCGTCTCACAGGCCAGTCTCGAGCGCCATCCCTTCCAGCAGACCTCGTCCTCGCAGAGCCCTGGAGCAGAGCTCTTCCTCTTTGTCCCGCCAACTGCAGTCAGCTCGCCGCCGAAACCCTCCTCCCCGAAACTTGCTGCCCCTTGTTCCGAGTTTGAGTCAGGCCGGGACAGGGGGATACCTGGACGAGGTCATCCGTGGGACACGACTGTGAGTTGAAGCATTGCAGTAACCCTACTGAACACCCTGCACTCCCCCCAGCCCCCCGTTTTTTTTTGTTTTTTTTATGTAAACAAATGTCACTCGGAGTCATGGCTGTGAGCTATCTTAGCCCGTAAATTTGAGCCGAACTTTGGATAAAACAAATTTTGATCTAATTTTCCATCCGAAGCAGTTAAAATCATAATGAGAGAATTAGAATACCTTTGATCCTTAAAGTTAAATATAGTCTCATCAACTCTAACCGTTTATAAAATGTCAGCGTCACAGAACCGCAGCTGTCATTCTTCTAGCTGGAAACAATTGAACTTTTCAACAAAAAAAATCTGAAAAGCGGTCCGCCTCTCTCCAACAGAACCACAGCCAGCGACCGATTAACATCTCCGCTGGTGGCCCTGAGCCGCAACACTCCCCTGCCCCCCATCGGAACCGGAGACGGCGAGTCGCCCCACCCAGGGCTGCTGTCAAAGCTCACACAGGTACAGATGTCAGCACCGCAAATATGACTGGTGTCATTCAACCCCGACATGTCGAACGCTGTGTGGAGCTGTGCAAAAATATCCATGCCTCTTAAACCTTTTCACGTTTTGTCACTTCGTAACATTAAACATCAATGGATTGACCAGTGCTCTGTGAAATGCTTAAAGCTTAGGATATTACTATGTAGCTGCTGATTTTTTCCCCCATGATGGTTTGCGTTCCATATTTTAATCCCTGCAGCGTCAGAAAGGCCCTTCCAGCCGCGCCCACAGCGCCTTACACGATGAAGCTCAAAGCTCCGTACCGAGGGATCGTCACCACATACTAGACGTCTTCTCTCGTCCCAACACGACACACACGTACAGGGTGAGAGATTTATTTAAATTTTGTTTTGATTCCTCAAAGACTGAAACATCGCTTCTATATTTTACTGCAGCCTTTAATGTGTTATATTTGCATGTTCCGATTGAAGGCTGTTGTGACGAACCTCTGATTTTGCCTTTCAGTCAGACACTCCGTACCGGAGTTCCTTCACCGTGCTGGACAATATCGGGCAGGGTCGGCCAGGAAGAGCCTCTGTAGGCACAGGTCAGAAACCCTGTTGTTCAAAACCAGGAAGAAGACTAAACACATGATGCACTTTAGTTGCTCATAGCCTCTTACGCTCCATTATACCGAGCGGTTCATCTCATTTTAAATGACGTATCTCATGGTCATGCAGTCGGGGCTAGTCGGTGCTGCACAAATGTGGTCATCCCTTTTCTTCTGGCATCTACACACTTTTTTCTTCCACTCAACCTTCAGTTAATGTGCTTCTGTACAACCCTGTGTGAGCAGCTAGCTTCTTTTAACAAATCACTTTTGAGATTTACTGTGCTATTAAGTGACCACTCTTCCAAAAACTACAATTTCTGCATCAAATTTTAATTGTCTTTATGTAATTATGTTAATTTTTTGAGAGTCTGAATTTTAGGTTTTGGTTGGCCATAAGCCACAATCGCCAAAATGAACAAAAACACAAATGTTTCACTCTCTAAGATTTCTTTTTGAATTGTATTGCTGAAAGAAATCAGTAATTATTGGCATTTCTCAGCTAGTTGGAAACTCACTTCACACCGTAGTGTTTTTAACAGCTTAGCTTTCTGTTAGGGCTGTGTTTAACGACTTCCACGTTAATGTTTTCCTCCAGACTCTCTGGGAATCGGTGTGACCGGTGTCGGTCTCGGCATCAGCAGCTCGTCTTTCTTGGACTCATATCCTCACCACCTGCTGGGGCCGTCGCCCATCAAAGACGAAGAAGAGCCCGAGCCTCAGAGCCCTGTCGCAGGTCAGTAAAATAACTCGGCTGAACTCAGGTTAGGCCGTCTTCTGTGTGAAACATTACATTTCCGAGCAGCAAAAACGGCTCAGGTTTATCGTCAGATGTTCCTCCGTTTTCCAGCAGCCGCTCCTGTTCCGTCTCGCTCCTACACCCGCAGCGGCATCTCATCCAGATCCAGCAGGCCTGGCTTGTAGTTTCCCCACCCGGCCTTGATCTCAACCACCTCCCTGCTGTTCATCTTTACCAGCATCATCTCTGCCCTCTGTCTTGTTTCGAAGTAGTTTGTTTTTGTTGATTACATTTTTTTAAGGCCTATTTTTTTTTTTTTTGTATTTCTTTAATCACCTTGTGGGCCTGCCAAACGTGAAAAACGATCAGTCTTTGTACAATATGGGGTCATATGTGTGGCGGTGAATGTTTGATGAGAATGAGTATTTATTTACGCGAATATACCGTATAAAAATCAGCATATTCATGTGTTGCTATAAATGTAAATGACTATGCAGGGAAACCTATAAACCATATCTGCTCATAGGACATGTTCCTTCCCGCTCTGATGTCGGGGAGCTTCGTACTGTATCAAAATCAAACCGTCCCTCAGAAAGACAGCGCCGTCTCAATGGCTCTCCATAATCAAGGTGCTTTTGCCGGAATTATCCTACAATGTAGGAATCTTATAACATACACATTATTTGTAAATAACAGGAATTTATTCATGGTGTCTGAACAAAGTGGTGTATTTAATATAATTTACTTGCTCTTTGTTTGAGCAAAGCCAACTGGTCGTACTTTGACGAGTAACATCAGGGTTTGTGCACAAATAGTTTCTTTACTTATTTGTCACAAGGGAGACAAAGCAACAACCCCCCCCCCCCTCAATGCTATTATCTGTTTTGTAATAAAAAAAATAATAAAGTGCATAAATGATGTAAACGCATGCATTTATTAATAGAACTTTTACAACACATTACAAGAAATAAGAGGATTTACATGTTTGTGTAGGCTGAAACAGTTTTGCAATCAGTTATCCTTAAAACACTTGTCTGAACTGGAATAACAACATAAAAAACTTTTTTTTTTTCCCCTAAGATTTATTTTTTGGCTCTTTTTCCTTTTTGTTGTTTCGTGCCTTTTTGCGAGTACTTTGCTTCCAGATCTGACAGCAAACTGTTGAAATTCCTCTCTCTGGACTGCTGGTTTTTCTGCAAAAACGTGGAAGAGATTAAAGTCAGGCCAGCCGAGCAGAACCCATTGCATTTTTTTTTGTAGGGACGCGATACCTTTAGCATCATGACAAGGCTCTCCTCGTCCTCGCCGAGCCCCATTTCTTTCTGCATTTCCTCGGCTTCTTCTCGCTCCCGGTCAGCCTGAAAGATCAGTTCCAAACCGACGCCGTTAGCGAAGTGGAAAGATGACAGGCGTTTGCCTCTGCGTGTGCATGTGTTGCGCAAGAACAGGAAACGGTTCAGTACTCACCCTCTTTCTCCGAGCCCTCTTCTTCGCCTGACTCTCCTTCGTAAAAGCTCGGAAGGCCTCCACCTCTCCGCTCTTGATGGCAGCCTGGATGATGCGGCACAGCCTGGGCTCGTCCTCCTGAGAGCTGCAGAGAGCCGACGCCGTGATGGCATCCATGTCCCCCTCGTGCTGCACGTACAGCCGGATCACGTCCTCCCGCTCTTCGTCGGATCCCTTGTACTTCTTCTCAAATTCGAGGATGTCCTGCACTGTGATCTAGGAGAGGAACAGAAAGACAGATCACCGTAACAGGTAGCCTAATGTTCAGAACAAAAACAGAGTCACCACATCTTGCTTTGGAATAAAGCAAGACGTTTTATTATAAAGCAATAACATGAAGCTTAATCTAGTTTAACACTAACCAATTTCAACTGAACTCTATTAGTATCTGATAAGAGTAGTAGTTAAATATCTACAAAATGTGCTGATGCAATAAAAAAGTGTGTGCTTGTCCTGCAACTTGCTTACTGACATTTATCTAAATATTAGTGGGCATGTATGAATATTTTGGATAGAAAAAAAAAACTGACAACTACTTCTAGCCTTTCAGTGTTGTTCAAAAATGTTTTTGTTATGGTTACTGCATTATTTTAAATCCATCATAACTGAAATTGATAAAAAGTAAACTAATAATCTATCAGCAGTTAATGCACACAAGGCTTGAGGTTAATAAATGCACACAAATAAACGGCCATTGCATTAAAACAGCTTCTGTGCATGTGCTGCTTTTGGGACGTGACCACTGTTGTACTTCAGTACCTTGGGGAAGAGCAGTCTCCAGTATTCTTCCCAGCAGCGGTCCTGACTGAGGACGTCCGACTCTTCATCCACCAACCCCTGCTCATCATACACGGCCCTCTGCTCCTTGTCGCTGAGTACTGCATAAAGCTTTCCCAGCACCTACGGGTAAATTTTTTACACTCAAATGTAACCGTGAATTAACAGTCCGAAACATTTCTAGTCAGCATTGAAACTCGATTCTTAAACGTGTCGGCACCGCAGCACTGACGGAAAACATGCAATAAATGTGTTTTTAAGACAGCTAATGTTAGGTTTTTTCAGACGTTATCGCAAATATAAGTTAGCTTCAGTTAGCTATGCTAGTCCCTAGCTTGCCAGTTTTGAAAGCTGACCTGAAACTTCTCCGTGGCTTGCGGGTCGTCTGGAGCCCTGTCTGGATGGACTTTCAGCGACACTTTGTAGTAGTTCTTTCGGATGTCTGCCTCACTCGCCTCTTTGTTTACACCCAGAACCTCGTAAAGATTGGAGGTGTTGAACAGCTCCCGACACCGCTCGAGCAAACCCATCGTAGAAGAAAGAGTCCTGGTTTAACCGGGTAAGTTGGTACAGGGTCTAGTTGGCACAGTGTCCACACAATCTAAATCGATTATTTGACGGCAATACTTAAATAATTGCTCAAGTATTCTCCGGGTCCTAAGCTGTTAACGTCACTTTGGCGCGCTGGCCTATCCTTTACATCCGTACGTGCAGGGACGCGCTTACGTAACATTGTACGCGTTCTTTCATTGGTTGTACTCAGAGCCTGCCTTCTTTTTACCTAGCATTTTTTTCCTGTTTCAACCCTCCTCGGCCCTCCATTAATACACTTTATGGACTAATTAAACTGCAATATGAAGAAATGCATAATTAGTAAAATATGGGAGGGGGGGGGGGGTAGAATGATATTCGAAATAAATTTAACAATCTCTGAGATTCAAACAACGTAAAGAAAAAGAAAAAAATGTAGAGTTACCCCTCATTTCTTTATCCTGACCGAGAAATGACCCATTCAGGTTTGCTAATAGAGTCCAGCAGATTTGAAATAACATATTTTGCTATTAAATTCCATCAGAGTTTCCAAGGTTTTTTGGAAGAGAAACTTGCCCCGCAGCATCTATGTGTGAATTACTGTCATGTTGTTACAACATGCTTAAAGACCTTTGTTTCATTTTGACACCACAACTAGAAAATATGAAAACAAAAAAAAAAAGTTTAGAAAAAAATACATTTTGCATGTTGGAAGAAAGCTATTAAGAAATCCAGAAAACAATAAGTAGGTGAAAAATACAATGAACGTATAAATGATCAAACTCATTACACAAATAACTGGAGTTTATTGAGCAGTTCAATTGCTATTACCAAAGTTATATATTGAAGTACTGAAGCAAAGAGTGGAATCTCTCAACACAATTTGCCAATTGTAATTTCAGGATGCATGCCATACCAAAAAGGCCTTTTCTGTCCTAACATCACAAACATAACCATTTAAAATTTTGCTGGGCAACAGATGGTGTAGGTGGATTTTGCATGAAACAAAGGATGAATGCTGAGTGTGGAAAAGCAGTCATGCTAAGTATGGTGGAGGATCTGTGATGATGTGGCTGTTTCTATTCCAAAAGCCATGACAACATCATCATCATGGCATCATGCACACTTTGAAATACCAGTGCAATTAAAAAAAAAACAACAAAAAAAACATGTGGTTGACTCAAACATTAAATGAAACGTTTTTTGTTTTTCATTTAGTCTTTCAACCAGATAATACTGTGTTGCTGAATCAACACAGATTTAATTTATAAGACACAAATTTAGTTTTCTTCCAGCAGTTAGTGGTCATCATTCTCCCCAAACCTACACAGAAGTAGAACAAATAGAGACATTGTGTAAAGAGGAATCTCTCTGACAATGTTGCTCCAATTTGTGAATTGTTCAATAGTGTTATAGAGGAAGATAAATTATCCTGTTGGATTAATGGGGCTGTTCAAATTAAGAACAGCAGGGTTATAAACAATTGTGCCAACAATGATTTTGTTAAAAATTAATATTTTAACACATAGTCTTTTCCCCCTTGATAAATTATGCTTAAGTCAAAGAGAAGATTTGTCTAAAACTTTTAGTGTGAGACTACAATAAAACCTCAATTTATTTTAAGGCTTTTGACATCTTTATTGGGGCTGATCAAAAAGGCATCCGGTACTGTACACTTACCGTATCTTGTTAGAGAACTTAGATGCTTAGTCTCTCTTACAGTGTATTTGTTATCACCAGTTCCAGGCAATGAAAATTTCTCTGGCCAGAACAGACGAGGTATAAGTTAACTTGAGCTGTTTGATGGAAGATTTCATATTTTAGGCTTTATACAATATAATCCATCACCCAGGAGTACACAGATACCTTAGTATTTATTGATGACTTTGAAGCAGCACAAGAATACATCAAAGACAATGAGGCAAGCCACTAGAAATTTCACACTGCTTCATGCGAAAGCAGAACACAAAGACAAACACAGACTTTGAATTTAGCATCTTCAAGATCATTTCCACCTGTGTTTATTAGTTTGTACAAAATGCAGCTCTGCAGGTGCATGCTGCGATTCCCTACGTCTCAGATCTTCTCTCATTATTGCCCCATCTGCTTCTGTTGCGTCTTTGGCACAGTCTCCTTTGTTGTTTTCATAATGACTTTCTGTCATCTCAAACCTTGCCCGTCCATTGTACCCAGACACAGGCAAAAAAAAAAAAAAAAAAAAGCATTTGGATGACTGGCATGTCATTGTGAGGATCTGCAACGAGGAACAAAATGACAAGAGCACAAAAGTTTTGTAAATGTTATGAACTTTTGCTGGTGTGTACATCCTTCCCTAATTCTCCCCGTCCACTTGCATTGATAAAGTGGAGTTTGTATGTGACCACTTTTTTCTTCAAGAGAACATTTCTTCTTTTTTTTTTTTTGTTTGTTTGTTGCAAAATGCCTCCTGACAACAATCAAATGGCTTGAGCTCTTGGTCTCTTTACAGCATGTCCGGGGGCTGATGCACTTTCCCGTAAACCGGGACAACCTGTGAGCCTCCTCTAGGGGGCGGCAGCTCAGCATTCCTTTCTGGTCTTCACCATCTTGCTGGCATACTTGATAGGGATCCCCCAGCGTCTCATTAGATACACATCAAACACATAGGCCACTCCTGGCTCCAGGCCCCCGATCACAGCTGTAGTGACGGCCCGTCGAGGATTCAGCTCTTGGAAATACTTGCAGAGAACCCTTTCAGTGTCGGAGCGAGTCTCTGGGCCCAGGCAGGGCGCGGTCAGAGCCGATGCTCCCCCAGCTTCTGCATCAAAGCCACTGAGCTTTCTGCGGTATACACAGTACAGACTTCTTTCCTCCGTTCCCATCCAGGCCAGGGTGACGCTGTTGCAACCTCGCAGCCGGTTGAAAGATTTTATCTGCAAGGTGGACGGCAGAGATGGGACCCCTCTGCGGTGGTAGGCGGATGAAACTTGCATTTTGACCGAAGCTTTCAGAGCTGCTAGTCGAGCTGCGTCTTTAACAGAAGTTACTTTGCTCGTTGCAGTTCCTTCTTGTTGCAAGTGGATAAGATAGGATGGACTTCCTTGGAGCCAAATGTGGATTAACTCTGCTTCCACACCCTGAGTGGTCAAAACCCGTCCCTTACTGGACACAGTTACCTTCAACTTTTCACCCCCACCACAGCTCTGCAAGGTGAGGAGGCCACTCTGCTGCCATCCCCGAGGACGGAAACTGAAGAACTGCTGCGAGTCTGAGGCTCCGTCCTGAAAGGTCACCCACCTTAGCTCACCTTCTCTCAGAGGCAGGACTGCAGCTCGAGCTTCCTCGTGCGTCCGCGCAGAAGCCCCCTTGTACGCCGCGCTGGTCCCGTTCACCTTATCCAACACAAAAACGTCAAAGTAGTACGAGGTGTCAGGCAGGAGGTCGGAGACCGTGCAAACGTTCTCCGTCCCCTGACACGCGCACTGAAGATTATCAAAATCATCAGCAAGTGAAGACGGCAGACTCTGGGACTCGGGATAACTCTCCCACTGCTCCCACCACCACTCTTTTAAGATTGGCCATGGTGTTGCTTGCCTCTTTTTCTCCTTCTTGCCTTGACTCCGATCTTTCTCCCCTCTCTCCCTCTCTTGAGCAGCGCAGAGGCTGGGGTAGTTTTGCAGAGAGTTAACGAGGACGCAATAATCGTAACCGTTTTTGGCTTTTGGGAGGCTTGTTATGGAGGCACTGGGCTGCCAGCTGAGGGTGACGCTGGTCATACCAACTCCTAACGTGTGAACTCGCGGGTCAGCTGGTAGTCGAGGGAATATGCCTGAAGGCCCTTGGCCTTCGTGGAGGAAGACCGTCACTCTGGTGCTTTGCAGTTCTGAACGCAGCCTCACGACGTAGACAGAAGCGCTGAGATGTGAAGGGCCGTTGAAGGCGTCCACTGTGTCACCGGTGAAGCTGTGGATTTTCTCTTCTGTGCCAGGGCCTCGCCACCACACCTCGGGCATGCTTTTCTTGGTGCTCCCTGGAGGAAAAGAACATGAGTATTTAATTCTACATTGAAGTCGAACTCATCTCGAAAACGGATGTGCTTGTTTTGAACCAAATTATCGCTTTAACTTACTTAACTATGCGCATCAACACTAAATAATTAAGACTAGTGAGAACTTCAAGGAAAGGAAATTACATTGAGCTGAACTTGCACTACCCATCCCTGACAGTTTCTGAAAAATATTTAAGAGCCTTTGGATTTTCAACAAATACTTTTTGCTACATTACCTCCCTAAATCTTAAAAAATACAAACCGGCTCTCCCGACAGTGGTTTGTAAAAGTATACTGTACTCTTCAAATATATTCATATTTTGTTATATTACAACCACATATGTGTAGGATTTTATGCGATAGGTCGTAACAAGGTGGTGCATAATTGTGGAGCAAAAAGCAAGGAAAATGTGGGTTTAATCATTTTTTATGAAGGTAATATAAATAAGTTTGTTTCTCTATTAGGTTTGCTCGTCAAGGGTCTGACATTTTTTGCCAAATTTTTGATGCAAAATACCTTTGTGCACATCAGTTTTTAAGTGTTGCCACAGATTGGAATCGACTGGGACGTTCCAACACATGATTAAACTTTCATTGGAGCTGTTCCATTGTAGCTCTGGCTGTATGTTTTGGGTTGTTGTCTCGCCAAAAGTTAAACCTCAAGCCAAGTCACTGTAAAGATTTTACAGGGTTTGTTTCCGGCTTTGGCCTCTTAACCTTCGTCTTGTTCCCGTTAATTCTAGGTAACGTCCCTGTCACCGCACAAGCAAAGCACACAGGACAGTGTTGCTACCCATATTCAGTAGTGAGAATCTGTTGATTCTTCCACCTTAGCTGTAGATATCAGGCTGCTTGTCCGGTGTAACCATGATCCCATTGGCTGCTTGTAGTGATTATAGAAGTGTGACGGGCTGAGAACAAATAGATTCTTATTCTTTTCACTTAAGCAGCAAGAGTTATGTCATAAGAATTTGCATTTAGCTGATGAAACTCATATTTCTATCGACAAAATGACTTGTTGCGTTAGCAACTGCCTACAGGAGTAAATCTGACAGATTTGTAATAAATTGTGTACACAGCAACCCTGATCAATTATTATTTTTTTTTTTAGCTAGCGTGTATTAGCATCCTAGTGTGTGTAAATTTAGACTGTTTCTCTCCACTCTAAAGATTTTGGCAAAATTATGATTTATAGATGACTATAAGCTGAAATCTGTACCCTAAAAATTATAATTTTACCTGGACTTTGAAATATCTATCTATCTATCTATCTATCTATCTATCTATCTATCTATCTATCTATCTATCTATCTATCTATCTATCTATCTATCTATCTATCTATCTATCTATCTATCTATCTATCTATCTATCCCAGATTATTATAGGCTGCAGCAGCTTGTTTATTATGACAACAATACATTTTCTATTTTCTTATTTTCTGTTGTTGCTGAATTGCCTTTTACAAAAATCCATTTATCTGTTATGTTTGTTGTGTTAGTATCCAAAGGTGGGTAAAGGAAATACAATAGCTTAATACTGAAAATATCTTGGAATTCAATCAAACAATCAAACTGTGCACATATCCATATAATATCTACTTACGTTATGAAACCAAAGGCATAGCTGCAAACCCTCTTCAAACTGCACACAACTCATAACCCAGATGTCGAAAACTCCTCTGCACCTAATTAATGAACAGCCGCATGAAATGTCGAATGCCACTTCAAAAATTACTGCCTTTCATTCAGGCAAACATTGTTTTTGTTGTGGACTATGCAAGCTCCTCATCTGAAAGACGCAATGGACGAATGCACACACACACACACACACACGCACACACACACGCACACACACACACACACACACACACACACACACAAATAAAGCAAAACACCACCACTTGTTTTCTCAGTTCATGTCTCCTGGAGCTGAAAAATCCCTCCTCAGTCGAGACCAAATGTTACAGAATCAAAGTGAATAATTCACGCTGGCGATGGAAACCCACAAGCTCAGAGTCTGAATGATTTATGTGTCATTTTAGAACTTCATAATGTAATCTTTGTATGTGGGAAAGCTGGCTCAGGTAACCTTTGCAGGTTACCAGACACACTCGCACAAAACAAAATCAAACATGTTTTTTGTGTCCCACCATCTCTGCCTGTTCAGTACCAAAGGATGATTTATTCTTGGTTTATTTTGAATTCCTTGATTGCGGATCGAATCTAATGTAGATTTCTGTCGCGAGTTTACTCAACACGCTTGTTTACAGAATCTTGTTGGACTGCAGAGCCTAGTAGTAAGTCGTCGCTCTAGAAGTATTAAAATTAAACAGAGTGTAGCCGTTTTCAGTGTTTGTTTTATGATACCTTAAAAATAGAAACCCCGAGTCAAAATATACAACAAAGTGGGAACCGGATATAATCACGCAATCACTGGCCCTGTCTGACTTTGAAAGAATGCACAGCACTGTGTATCTTTACTCCTGTTTTCAACTTGAACACTTGGGTAAAATTTACTGATAAGAGCCTAAGATTTTTTTTTTTTTAAGACAATCACTTTTTAAAACACACAGAAATACCCTGCCTGCCACATAAAGTGGTTGCGATATGCAGTAGTAAACAAAAGCAGATGTGAAATGGGTGACATTATGTATTTTCCAGGTCCATACTTCCTTTTTATAGTGTAATCAAGTAACTACGTTACCTTCAGTTGTGACATAAATGCTGTACATATCAAACAGAAATTAAAAGAAATTTGAATTTGACGCCTTGACATTGGGCCTCTGTCCCTTTAAAGCTCCTACTCTTTCTGACACGTCACCGCAACAGGCTTCTCATGATGACATTTAGGAGCGATGGGCTGAGGAGTAGATCCTATGATATGCTAAGCAGGTGTGTGGTTCCATCAGGTGTTTGCTAATTGCTGCTGCCACTAGTCTGGCGGAGCTGATTGGGGGAAGGTGCTCAGAAAAGCTGATTTTACACAATGTCCACTACTCCTTTAAACTTAATCCATACAGTAAAGCTGCTTATAAATTCTCCTTCCCAAAGTCACCTCTCTTTTACAAACACAACCCAAGGTAAGATTAGCCATGCCGCTCCCCCCAATTAACCCAGAGAGGGTCACGATAATATCTAATTGATCGTCGCCGCTTAATAAGATTTGGCGATGATCTTCAGGATTTAGGAAGGCGCAGTTTGTTTACTCACACTGCAGGTTTTTGAGCGGTTTGTCCTTCAGAGTCCGAGCGGCCAGGCTCCATTCGATGGGGAGGCTGCAGGGACTCACAGTAACCGACATCGCAGAGGTCTTCTTCTTCAGTGTGAAATATAACCTGCGAACAGCCAGGAAGAGATAGCCAGAGGACCTGGGTTCATTCTTCATGGGACACGTCAAAAGAGATAACATCTTATTTCAATTCAGCTGCAGAGGCGAGATATTACCCACTGGCGTTTGTGTGCCGTCGAGTTCTTTCATTTTGGTGGATGTAGGTTTCTTCTAAATGTATCGACCAAAGCTTGATTTGATGTTGCAAAACTTTTCAAGATTTTCTACTTGCATTGTTTCCCCCCTTTCCTACATGCAAATTAGTCACTATTTTTGCAGGAGGTCTAGACTGAGAATCAGATGTGGCCATTAATATCCGTAGCAAGTAATTAAATTCACAATCAACCAGAATGCTGTGTTTGTTGATGCCACTTTAAAACAAAACAATGCTTTATGGTAATTTATGTACAGTTAGTTTTACTTAATGAGAATTCATAACTGCGTCGGTGAGTCCTAATAAATATTTGTTGTCCTTAAGCAGAAACACAATCCTTTATGATCTCGGCCAGATGCCGGCTATTTGCAAACAGATGTGCGGCAATGTCATTTTCAAGGGCACTTAGTTGCTTGTTTAACAGTGATTAATTTCCCGAATCAGTGTTTCTCTCCATTATTTGCCATGCGGTTCAGCATGACTGCACCGGTGGACAGACTGCAACACACGGGGAGACGTAATTTTCAGCTCCCACCTCTCAGAAAGCAAAGCGGGAGCTCTGTGATGAGACGCTCGGGCCAAACGAGCTGCGTTTTCTCTCCCACGAAGACGGATGGTTGCCGACACGTGACTGAAGGAAGGACAGAATTTGTGAGCCCTTTTTTCTTTAATAAAACAACAACCGGAGACATATCTAAGTGTGAGTTAGCAAGAAGAGATCTCTTTAAGCTAGTTTTGTTGTCGAGGAATAAGAAGTACGTCTCCTTCAAAAGCGTTAAGTATGAAAATTGTAATGGGTAAATGAATCAAGAGGGATTACATTATTCAACTTGACGACGTAGAAAAATTTAATCCACGTTAGATTTGAATTACCAAAAAATACACACATCAAGTAAATAAAATTTTTAAAAAAAGGAAAAACAGAGAGCTCCAGCTTGGCTGTGCATTTGCTTAATTTTTCATCCTACGAATTAAATATTTTGGAGCCTGAGGATGATGATGTTCTAGCAAAACAAATTCAAAAACCCAAACTTTTTTCCTACATTATATAACCTGCAACAGACTGGCGACCTGTCCAGGGTGAGCCCCGCCTCTCGCCCGAAACGTTCCCTGGAGACAGGCACCAGAAACCCTCCTGACCCCACTAGGGACAAGGGTGTAGAGAAAATGGATGGATGGATTTAGAAATTCAATTTGATAAGTAAAACACTCTATATAGGTTAATTACACACAGACTGATGCTTTTGTGGCTTTATTACTATTAATTATGATGATTTTCTACCTAGTTAGTGAAAACAACAGTTAAGACATTTTATTAGATCTGACAAACAAAAAAGAAAACAATTTTAATTCAGAAATGTGACCTTAATGAAAAGAACGCCTGCTTAAAAACTTGTTATATTCAAAGGGTACTTCTTCCTCTGACAAACACGACTCATTGAAACTCATATTCTGGTTTATGGAATATATATATATATATATATATATATATATATATATATATATATATATATATATATATATAATTATTACAGCCGTTTTCTGGCTTTTATTGGTCTCCCGTGTTTCAAATAAATAAGGCTTTACAAAAGCCTTTCTTTTCATTACTATAATTCTATTTTTATAGCAAAAGCTGCACAATCTATTCTGGCAGTGTCGTATTGCATCTCTAGAGGCAGAGTGTTATGTTCCTCTCTCATAATTTGTGTAAAACAGTGAGTGACTTTATGTAAATGAGAAGCTTCCTGTGAGCCCAGTGCTCTAAACCGAAAACAAAACCAGGCAGTTGTTGGTTTTATTTTAAAGACCGACTCGACTGCTACGTATTTACAGCCACGAGAGATTTCTGACTTGCATTTTGTTGAACAATTTTCATGGAACAAAAAAAAACAAAAAACAAAAGGTCTTGAAATGTTTTATTTATCCTATAGTCATGTTTATCTGCTGCCTCGTGAAGGAACACCACATGTTTACCATCCTTTGCCACTTTCACTTCTGATAATGAAACCTCCAGTCAGAAGACAGTGCTGTGAACACAAGCTGCATGTTGAAAGAGGTTTCTGATGTTAGGGGGAACATTTTGTGATTTCACATTGAATCTATATGTCATTGTTTGATACTTAGGGAGTTTACATGTTCTTCTACTACAATGGATTTGGAGTTTATGTAATATTTGAGTTCTGCCTTGTTTCATATATTTTGGTTTTCAAATTGACTTGGCCTGTTGACTTATCATTATTATTGTATGTTTCCTAAATAGGTTTCAGTCTTCTAGTTATTTTTGGCCAGATTTATTTATGCGTACGAGTTTGGATTTTTGCTCTTTTTAACTTTGCTCTTAAGCAGCGATTTTGGTTTGATTGCAACTGGAGGGAGTGAACACGCTCTCAAATTAACACACAAAACTTTTCAACTTTTATCAGTCAAAACTTAAAATAACCCAACAACAGCGTCTCACTTTCTGTTTGTTACACGTTAGCATTTATTACCACTGGTGGCTGTTTATCGATATAGGCAATATAGGCAGTTGCCCAGGGCTGCATTAGAAGAGGGGTGCATAAGCACATTTTTACTTCTCATTTAACAATCCAGAATGAGTTTTTTATTGGATTTTTTTGCATGTGCAGGATTTGGTGCCTCCTTGTGTTGAACAGTTTCTGGCACAGCAATTATTAACTTTCTTATTTTCTTTATTAGTTGTTAGTTAATTTGTTATTTCATTTTGTTTTGATATTTTACTCATGTTTTTTTTTTTGTCTACGATTAGTTTGTCATTGTGTGTCAAAAGTTAAAGCTGCAGTATGTTGCCAGTGATTTTAAGGAAAGATTCAACAGAAAGGCATCAGATATATATATATATATATATATATATATATATATATATATATATATATATATTTTTTTTTTTTTTTTTTTTTTTTTTTTTTTTTTTCTGATAATTTGCTGTTCTCAGTGGACATTGTTTTTCCAAACTCAGTGATAACAGCGGTTTGAATAATTGTAATTTCCATGATTAAGCAGCCCTAGAAGCTACTGCTACAAGGCTGCCAAGAGTGTGGTGAACTGTAACAATTTTGCAACAGGCTGCCATTGGTTCAACAATAACTGAAATGGTGCATTCCTTTCAAATAGTTTCATTAAAATCCTGAACTTTAAGAAATTGTCAAGAAGTGGCAGGACATGGGAGCTTGCAGCATCTCTATATTTTTCTTGAGTAGCAGATAAAAAAGCTGCTGGTTCAAGAATATATATTTTTACTTGTGTATCATCTTTGGTGTTGCTGTGAACATTGTTTGACAAATGGCCACTTTGGTACAAAAAAAAAAAAAAAAGTTCTTTGAGCAACATGTCATATTGCCAGTCCTTCATATGGCCAAACCAAAGCCCCTTCTTAGTTTTAAACGACGAACAAATATTTACCGACTGGTTTAAATCAAGTCCGGGCTCCATTTTCCTTGTCGCTTGTGTTACCTTCGAGTTCGTCCCTTCGGAAGAGTTACTGTCATGACCTTCCCCTCCGGTAACCACGTGGTGGGGCGAAGTGGCACCTCGTTCTCCGGTGCCAGCGCCGAGTGAACCTGGGGCGTCAAAGATCCCCAAACCAGCATCAAAGTTGCAAAGGGACACCAGGATAACGCCATCGCTGATTCGGCTTCTCCTTCTCCTCTTTTTGACCCTTCTTTATTTTTCTCGCTGCCTGCACCGCGGCTGTATCTCCCAGGCTCTGAAAATGTGCAACGGAAAGGTCAGGAGCATCAATCAGAGCCCATGGCCGACAAACACACACGCACGAACAGACACACACACACACACAGCAATGCACTTATTTAAACTTCAGCCGTAAACCCTAAAAAGAGCTGCACTGGCTGATGCTTCGCTGATATGAAGAAACATCGCATCCTGTTCACACAGAATTATTCATGTTGGGGATCAGGATTGCTCTGCTTTATTACTCTGGGATATGTGTGTAGCACAGCTTGACACTCGGAGTAAAAAAAAAAAAAAAAAAAAAAAAAAAAGATCATCGCACCACTTTTCAAAGTGTGAAGTGAGTAGCTAATACGGCTCAGAAGTTGATGCCTTTATAGCTCTATTTCTATTTTTAGTTGGTGGATTTAGATCAGGTCTCCTCTCAAAACATCTTTCATTACAGGCATTGCGAGGGATCCGCAAACACCACCAGGGGGTGCTTTAATGACTTTTACTGTGTTTTCTTTGCTTTACCAACATTCTATTAGCGTTCAGCCTTCTTTTTTTATCTATACTGACATGTGGATGTGTGGTTCAGAGACGGTATGTAATTGCAGCCCTCTGTGTGTTTCTCTTTTTTCCTCTGGAAAAGTGCATTTGTTCAAAGTCACGCAGTTTTCACAAAAACACCAACCCTGACTTCACCTAACAAGGTGTATTATGTCACACACACACGCGCACGCACACACACACACACCCATAGATCAGAAGACAATCGCTGTGGAATCGCGAAGGCAGCTACAGACGGCACATCAGAGGCTCCTGGGCCCCGGGACGCTACGGCATTCAAACTCACAAAACAGTCGCTCAGCTACAAAGTCGCTCAGAAGCGCCTCGCTCATTATTTCACAGGAAAGAAGG
Source organism: Poecilia mexicana (assembly GCF_051168715.1). NCBI lineage: Eukaryota > Metazoa > Chordata > Actinopteri > Cyprinodontiformes > Poeciliidae > Poecilia > Poecilia mexicana. The sequence continues at coordinate 12,067,700 of NW_028263384.1, read as the reverse complement.
CAGTGAACGACCCATAAAGCTTTAACGGAGAGAGATGCAGAGGGGGGAAGGGGGGGGGGGGACATATTGAGAGGATGGGGAGGCAAAGGGAGGGAGGGACAGTGGAAATGGAGAACAAGTAGAGGATGTTGGATGTAATTACAGGGGAAGAAAGACAGAGATGGTCACACTGGAGGAAAGTGACACTGAGAATCATAGAGTCCTAATAACCAGCCAGTGTAGCAGACATATGAAGGCCACTGGTGTCTTCTTCTTCTTTAGCCCCCGTGCCAAATGTCCAGAGCACCACACATCACCAGACGCCTTCACAACCTCACAGCCCCTCTCTCTCTCTCTGTCTCTCTCACACACACACACTCCCCCTCATTCAATCTTGATAAAGATGAAGATGCAGAGAAGGCGCTGCCGAGGCCCGTTTCTTCAAAAACGCGCCCGCTGATAAAATATGCATACGGCTTCTCTGCAAATTATGGCCAGCTGAATTTTCATAAGGCTTTGGGGGGGGAGAGAAAGAAAAAGAAAAAAAAAAGTCTGAGTCTTTTTGCTTTAAGAGAAGGAGCTTAGTGAACTTAACTACCGCCCTCTATAAATAAATACACACTCCACTTTAAACACAGGCGCTCCTGGTGGTGCTTTGATGGTCCTGTACACTCACAGCTCAGCTCTTTTTTTTTTCTCCATTATGTTTATCCCAGACTCTCAAATGACTGCTTTTATTCCGGATACTGTTTGGGTTTTAATTAACTCTCACGCTGCTCTGTTTAACCCCCCCACACACACACACCTCAACCCCCAAGAACCAGTGGCTTTTTCTCTCCTTTTGCTTATTTGGAAGTTGATGCGGGCTCGGTTTCAGAGGGAAAAGGTTTATCTGTCTGCACTATGTATTAGTGATCTTCCGTCTTCCTGGACTCCGGCGGGACCATCTGCCTTCTGTTATCTGTGAGCAGGGACAGATTAAATGGCATGGGGTGGTCCCTTCAGTATCCGTTGTCCCTACACGCACACACACACGCACGCACACACACCCGCATACACACACCACCTCAGCAAAACTACAACGGGCAAAAAGAGCTGGTCTTTGATTCACTGTGGGGGTTGACGAGATGATGGCTAGGAACCGAGCGGTGACCGTGGAACTTGATTGGATTTCACGGCTAATTTTCTACCTCGCTGCAAGCATGCTTGAATAGATGAATCCTGTTTCTTATTGTCCACACTTTTTTTAACACACACACACACACACACACATATATATATATATATATATATATATATATATATATATATATATATATATATATATATATATACTTGCACATCTTATGCTCCCTGGTACTTTTCCAAAACTTTTCGCTCACCGTACACACCGTTTCTTGATGATACCTGCAGAAAGACGGACTAAAGCAACCCCTAAACGTCTCCACGCTGTGAATAGATCCGGATGAACAGAATCTTGGCTGATAGTTAAAGTACCATGTGTAACGCTGTAGTGCTTTTCAGCATCATAAAGAAATCACACTCCTTTGCCCCCCCCCCCCCTCTCTCCAACGCAACAACAAATAGCTGAAAGAGACAAGTTCCTAAACAACTTGCCCGGTGGAAATCTGAGAAGCTGAGGCACTTAAACACACACGCACACACACACACACACACACACACACACACACACACACACACACACACACACACACACATTCTGCAAGGACAATGTACATGCATGCATCCCCCTTACCTTTCTCTCAGCTCCCGCTCTCCCTCTGTGGTGCAGGGAATGAGGGATGGGATCAAATGAGAGACGGAGAGAGGATGGAGGAGGAGGAGGAAGAAGAGGTGGAGAGGGGTGGGGATGAGAGCTGGTTGCGAGGAGAGGAGGAGCAACAAGCAGGTTGTTGTCGGGGGAGTTCCACTGACTCCTTCTCCCGTGAGGACCCCCCACCCCACCCCAACCCCCCGGTCCTGTAGTTCAGAAGGTGTCTCTTCCCAGCTCAGGTGTCCCTCCAGGGCTGTCCCACGCATCCTCCTCTCTCCCTCCTCACTCTCTCTCTCCTTCACACACACACACACACACACACGGAGGCTCGTCCCGCTAAACGCCGTGTGAATGTCACCCGGTCGGCAAGGCCTCCGTCCTCCTCCCTCCCCTCCTGTTGTTTTCCCACTTGTTCCCCACCTCCTCCCTGTTTTCCGAGCACGGCGGCTCACTTGCAATTCAAATGGGGCTCCGTGTGCGACCGTGTGTGCGTTTTTGTGGATCTGAAAAAAAACAAAAAACGAGCACAACGGGGATGAGTTTGTGGGGGGCTGCGAGGGTTATGGGGGAAGGTTGGAGGAGAGGAAATATTATCAGGAGAGGCATTAAGGAAGAGACAGCCGATGCGAACGTTAAGCGGTCATTCAATGGCCCGCCGGTGATGGTTGACCGGTGAGCATGTTGTGAAGGATTCTCGTTGAACTGAATAGGCGACAGGTGTGTCGAAATAACACGGCTGAAGAGAGAGAGAGAGCAACAACCGCCCCCCCTCTCCCCCCCCAAAAAAACCCAAAAAACGAAAACAAGAAACAGCCCAGACTCAAATTTAAGGGCTATTTAGAGAGGGCAGTGGAGGAAGGAAACCAGAGTACATGGGAACTCCACACAGAAACATCCTGGATGAGATCTGAGTCCAGGTCATTTCTGCAAGGATTACTGTCAACAACGTCTTCACTATGCAGTCAGTACTTGAGTTCAGTGGTAAAACAAATAAATTAATAATTGGTTCAAATATGTGTTAGTAGCTTCTGAAGGTTTTAAGCACATGTTTAACTCATCCTCTTCAACCTAAAATGTATTCATCAACTTATTGAAAACCTCGACAGTTTTAGATTTAAATTTATTCCACCAAATAATTAATAATAATAATAATATAAAGCAATCCAAAAGCTGTTATTTAAATGTTTCTAAATAGAACGTTGAACGAATTATTGGTGTCCCTCTCAGAAATCATCATTTACTGACAAACCTTTTGAAATGTTTCCGTTGGTATTTTTTTTTTTTTTTTTTTTTTTTGAAAGCCGTCAAATTCTTTAGCTCAATTCACAGATTCTCTGGCTGAGCCACTTCAAAAAGTTAATGCTACCTCCAGTCAGAAGAAACGGGCGAGCAAAATGTAAAGAAAAGATTAGTTTAAACGTAAATCTGCAAAAGACATGATTACATTTGGATTCAAAAGCAGCAGCTTGATATCCTCTGAAGTCTTCTTTACAAACATTTTATGAGACATAAAGACCTTCAGAGACCATTGTTCTTTAAATATAACAGGGCGCCCACTCGCACCTGACAACCGTCCAAGTAATTAAAACCCATAACTATAATTAAACGAGGTGTTTATTCCATCAGCTTCCAGCGTTTTTTGTTTGCAGCAGATCTCCTCTCTGGTTGTGTTTATTAGGACGCAGAAAATGTTGGGATTCACAAAAGCACATGTTTGAAAATGAAAATGGGTTTGATGCTGTTCCAAGAATATTTTATGCAATTTTCTAATCTATTTAAAGATTAGAAAATAGAGGGGCGGGGGGGTTTCACTAGGAAAGTGTCATGGTGTGTCAGTGATAAAAATCCATATATATATATATATTGAGATTTTGCTTTGCAATAATAATAATAATAATAATAATGCACAGGTCGCCATATCTGTGAAATCTTTATTAGGAATAGTTCAAGTTTTGAGTGATTTCAGTGAGGTTCTGATAAAAGGCTGAGCCAAGGTAACGTGTCTGTTAGAAGTACTGAGTTTGAATCTTCCTTATTAATCCAGATTAGTTGTTTTCAGAGGGTGAAGGGAATGGCTAAGAGAATTTCAAAGACCAAAGCAGACTTAAAACAACTTAAATTGCACACATTGTATTTAGAAGTGAGGGATTTTACACACTATTTTATTTTATTCTTTAAATTCAGTCATTTTCATGTTTGCACTAGGTGGGTATCAGAGACAACAATAATTATTTACATGAGAAATAAAGGCAGTAGGTGATATGCCGCCAATGTGTACCATAAATAAGTCTTTTGGGGAAAAACAATGACTTATCCCATTATTTTAGGAAGATGAGGGTGTGCAAATGCGGAAAGCTGTGAAAACAACCGTTCTTGTGGAAATAACTTTGTTCTTATTGTTTCTCTATCCTTGTGATGTCTTTGTTTACCTTAAGACTCACGCCTGTCTTCAAACACCAGGCAGAAATTCATTTCTTAAGTCTGCACAAGAAAAAAATATTTTAAAAAAAGCAAGCGTTTTTTTTTTTTTCCCCTCTCGCAATTCCTTTGTTTTGAGAAACAAGATTTTATTCCATGATGTGGCATTTTATTTAAAAAAAATTTTGTCTCGTCTCTACTTCCCTCTTGTCATAATGCCACAAGAAGTGTTAGGGTTATAAAAGCATCTCAGTCACATTCTGACACCTGAAGTTCATCTGTTTAAGACTTTATTTGGGTCTGGATCCAGTCTCTTTTTTTTTTTTTATCTGTGCTGATTTTTCTTTTATCCAGATTTCTCCTCCTGTCACACCTGGTCTGGGTTACTAATTATCACACCTGCTCTTCTGTTTGTCATTATTTCCCTCAGTTGCCTTTCCACGTTGTCCCAGTGAGAAATTTAAAGTGAGAGTAGCAAAAGTGCTTAGACAGTCCTGCTTTCTGTTTTCGAATTACCTTCCTCAGCAGAGCATTTAGATTCTTAAAATAAAAGTTTATTTTGGTCAACATTCTGTCACCTGCCTCCAGCTTCTTCAGTCCTACCATTCGAAATGCTTTAAATACAGACAGTAAAGAGAAAAAATATATACTGTAGAAAAATAATAATTGCTTAGCAGTACTTTTAATTTCCTGGAAATGTAAGACTCCAAAATGCAATATTTAGTTTTTTTGCAATCTTGTAACATATTTTGTCTCTTTAAAAAAAAAAAAAAAAAAGAGAATACATTTATCTTAGTGACAAAGGGTTATATTCAGAAAAGATAAGGGAAGATTAGTGTTATCTACAATGAAAACAAGAGCCGTCTTGTTAGCTTGATGTTCCCGTCACATGAAGTAGAAAATCCGAAGAATAAAGGACTAAAAAAATGCAAAACTTTTTCTAATTGGCCATGAAAACATAATAATTTTAAGTTCATAGAGTATCAGTTAGCTAAAGCGGAAAGTTCAAGACCTGTTTTGCTAACGTAGTTAGCTATCTTCTGGTGCTAGCGTCGCACTAACTAAAATAAAAATGTTAAAACCACATTAATACCAGTTATTTTAAATGCATGTATTATTTAATTTCCTAAATAATAATACCAAAATACTTGTTTTGGTTTGTACTTTAATCACTTTTTTTAAATTATTATTTCAGAATATTAATCTAATCAGATACAGTGTCTCCTCCAGTAGTTGGCAGTAGTTGGATTTCAAAATACATTCTCAAATTCTGTGTAGCTGAAATTAAAACCTTGCGTTCTTCAATCTAATTTGTGCGTAATGTAAAAGTAACCTTCACGGCGGAGACATTTAAAGTCTGTAAACAGAGTAGCCACATGGAAAGCTTCTGGTCCTCAGCCTACAGGTCAAGTGGAAACCTTGGAGGACTCGAAACATTCCTAGCAATGGCTCTCCAGCCCTACCCAGCCCTCTCATCTTCACACAATGGCGGGCCTCATGTGTTCAGATCTTCCTCCTAAGCTCTTTAATCAATATCATCAAGAAGAGAGAAAGAGCTGTGATCTAACTCCCCCTTTTCCATTTTCCGATGGGGCCTTTTCTCACTCTTTCACTTCGCACTTCACTGTAGGACTATTGAGGTCACTGTGAATGGGACCCACTCCACCCAGAGGGAATATTGTCTGACCGCAGAATCTGAGAGACCTCCTCTCTCTCTCTCTCTGTCTCTCTCTCTCTCTCTCTCTTTCACTTATTCTGTCTCTCCCTCTGCCCGCTCCACCACTTCAAAGAAAAATAAAAAAAAAATAAAAATGTGGCACATGAGCACTATTAATAAATGTATCGCTTCAGCTGCCTTTTTTCGGGTGAGGACCCTTCGCTGCTGCAAAGCCACCAGACGTTTCGCAGTGTAGCTCGGTTTTCGTGCCCTACTTTTTCAGTCTAAGAAGTTTTGAAAGTTGGGCCGTCTGGCTGAGCACGATATGACAGCTGCTTTTGAAGGCTTGCTGGTGATTAGTGTTGGAGAGGTTTACAACGCAGCGTGCTGGTCATTTTCCCCTTTCATCATCTTTTTTTTTTTTTTTTTGCTTTTGCGGTTTTGGTTGTTCTGTAATTTTAGGGACCTGTTTTTCGCTGGAGATTTTGTAGCAGCCATCCATCAATTTCTACTCACACTGGTCGCATTTCATGTCTGGTTTGACAACCAGTGATTTGAAGTACTTCCCTGGGTTTTTTTTTTTTTTTTAAATATATAATCTACTCTATGAGGAAATGCTATGCTACTTGTGATTTAAAACAATTAGCTGAAATGGGGTGTCACATAAAGTTTTCTGAAAAAATATACTCACTATGCTCTTTACAAGGTAGACCTGCTCAAGTGAGTTTAAATGTAACACAACTTCTCAGTAGCAGTTGTGTGGACCAAAAAGAATGCCTAAGCCCAACAGCATCTCAAAGAAGCTACTATCCTCTGCATATAATTAATGTACACAGAGAACCGTCTCTGACTGTCTAGTCTTGAAGCAGATTGAAGTTAGGAACATAACAGTGAACCTACACCTCACACTGGCTCATCAAAACTGGACTAACTTGTTCGATGAGCCTCGATTTTAACTTTGACGTTCACATCAAAGGGTCCAAATTTGACATCAACAACATCTGTTTTAGACTGTTGGGCCCCTTCGTGCTAAATAACAGCCTACGTGAGTTTTGCGTGTATTCCTTTATGACAGCAGTTCTTCCAGCAGGATAAGGCCCCATGTCCCAACTCAAACTGTTCTTTTTTTAAGGATGACAATGAGATCCCTGTTATCTACTGGTCTCCACAGCCACTTGATCTCAATTCAAGTGCGTCCTTTTGGGATTTGGCGGAATGGCTGTTTTCTTTTCTCTTTTTTTCATGAAGGCGCACACGACAGATTTGCGGCAACTGTGTGGTACTGTCTTGTCAAAATGAGGCAGAAAGTGCGAATTTGTACTTTGAAAAGTTAAGGCAGTGTAAATGAAAAAAAGAGTAATTGCAGTTTGTATTGTATAAAGTGACCACTTTGTGTCTGAACACAATTAAATGTGATCATTTGGCATTTTGCGACCAAGAGAAATAATCTGATATGCACACGGTTTGTACTTTTGAGAGCGAAATGTAAAAAGGAATGGACGAAATGGCACAGTGTGGGGACGAAGTCAGGGTACGAACTGATGAAGGGAGGAACTTATCTGGAGCTCAGTACACTAAAAACTAAAATCTTCACCTTGCATTTAGGTAAAGTTGTGAATCACATCAGTTGTTCCTTTGCAGCCTGCAGACGTTTGTATGGGATCTCTCAGATCTAGACCGACATCCCTTCCGTTTCATCATGGCGGGCCAGAATATTTCCTTTGATCCAGCCGCCTCCGCTGTGTTGTCTTTGAATAATTTAGCAATCAACACTGAGCGAACAAATTTGAAAAGTGACAGAAAGCGAACGTAAAAATTTAATTCGGCATAATTTGCAAGAAAAAAAAAAAAAGAACCCAGCTAAACTGACTTCTTTATCTATTATTGATGCGTTCTCACAAGCCAGGCATAATACAGAGCTCTGTAGGTCGGAAAAGACTTGTATTAAATATCATGTAGGGAGTGGTGGAGGGTTAGGGTTCTTGGGCTTGCAAGCTTTAAGTGGTACGGTTAGTTGATTTGGTAGTGTCTGAGTAAGAGCCTCCACGGGTAGAGTTGCAGACTAAATGCACCGAATGAAAAAAGGGACTGGTGGTGTGAGAAGACGATGGGAAGAGATTGACAGGAAGAGATGAGATGAGGTGAGGGGACACGAGGGAAAGGAGTGGGGGTGGGGGGGGGAACGCTAGCTGACAACGGGTTAACAGGAATCTTTATTTTTAACAACATGTCATCACTAGCCGCCCATCTGCTCCTGTGCTGTCACAGTCCCTTGGGAGCATGAATATGTGTGTGTGTGTGTGTGTGTAATGTGTTAATGTGCGTGTGAAAGGAAGAGATGTGTACAATCCCATCATAGATCGCAACAGTGATGAGCACCCAAACGAGGAGCAGGGGAGAGGACAAGGTTAGAGAGGTGGGTGGCACACGGGATATCGGGCTCATCTAATATCCAAGGTGAGCTTCTGTGTGTCTGTGGCTTATTGAGATTAGTTGGGTCGATCTGCCACTGCCCTTTCCCTGTTTGGATGGGGGATGGAAGGAGGTGGAGATGGTGGATGAGAGGTAATGAGAGGGAATCTGTTAGCACCGAGGATGGTGTGTGTGTGTGCGTGTGTGTGTGTGTGGGAAGGGGAGGGGATATGAGGACACACAAAGAGAGAAATTTGATGGTGGCGCTCCAGGGGTGGCCCCGATAACTCATTTTATGTATTTCTGTCTGGGTTAAAATGAGTCCCTGCAGAAGGTGGGAGTGATGGCGGAGAGACGTTCACCAGTGGAAGTAATGTGGGGAGGAGCAAACAGCTGTTTTACTGACAGAGGTCTTGGCATAGGCTTGAAACGTCTGGAGGGGTCTGGACTAATTTTATCAAGTCCGGTTGGATAAGTATGTGTGCAGGAATGATGTGAACCTGTAAGGAGAAAAATTATTAGTTTCGTAAATCCATCATGATTCTGTCTGAAGGAGGAATTCTTCATTTATCCCTGGAAATCTAACGAAGCAGAGGCTCTAGCTAGATGTTTACCAAACCAGTGATTTATTTAGTCAGTCAAAATGAACAGGAGTTATTTTTATTATTAATCCCACTAAGGATTATTTCTTAATGATTTGCTGAAGTAAAATTAGCACAAGCAAATAAACACAACCTGGTGTTGATTAGCACATCCAGGTTTAAAGGACAACAAAAACACCTTGAAGGAACTTTCCAAGAAATGTAGAGAAAGGTAACAAGAAGTGTCGAAGTGCAATGCACAGAAACATTTATTGCATCCAAAATCTGACAAGTCCGAGCTGGTTAGGATTTAAATTGATCAGCCAAAAAGAAAAAGTTTGTCTTAGTTTTTGCTAACATGTTGTTTGTTAAGTGGAGAATAGATTTCAGACAATTGCAGATAAAATGACCTGAGCTGTTTACTCTGTTAAGGTTCGTGCAATCACCGGCATCAGTCGTCATTGTAATATTTTGAAATTCATTAATTAAAAAAATAAATCACCATTTAGAGTTTAAAAAAAAAAGTACTGCTTGTATAAAATGACAAGTAAATTTGTAAAAAAAAAATAAATAAAAATAAAAACTTTGGAACTTGCTAAAATGGGTTATATGGAGGATGATTAAAGCTACTGGGGGGAAAAAATAAAATAAAAAAATTCTGACTTTAATCTCAGAATTCTGAGATGAAAAGTCTGAATTCTTTTTTTTTTTTTCTTTTTTTTTCCAGTGGCCCTAATCTTCTTCCGTAGGATTAAGTGCTAAATGTCATGGTGACCTGACCAGGTGACAAAGAGGACTAATCAGGGGAAAATGAAAAACAGCAGAGGAAGAGTCCAGCAAGAGACAGGAAACAGCTGGGAGGGGAAGCAACCTGCAGCTGCCTTTCCATTACAAAAGTGTACAAGTCTTTCTTGATATTCTGCTGATGTTGAAAAATGTAGGTGTATTCATATATCAGGCATTAGCGCTCATCGCCAGTAATATAAAAACAAACCATCACCCTCCTGTTGTCTTCTTTGTCTTTTTCTCCTGTAGTAAAATCCCGCTGTTGATCGAATGATGCAAAAAAAAAATGTTTCCATTGCAATTTTGCAAAATACAAAAATTTCAAATTGTCCGAAAAAACCCCCCACCTCATCCTAGCGCAAAAACATTTTACCGAAAAACCTGAGTTTTTTTCAATATTTGCATGTCTCCATTGAGCAAATTTATTTTCGTATTTTCAATTTGCCCAATTCTATGGTCGATGGAATAACTTTTAAAGGGAAGCTGAGTTTAATAAGTTTCAGCGTGGTACTGTGACAGAGTGCTGCCACCTGTGCAATGAGTAAAGTTAAATGTGTTCTCTCGCAGCCTGAAATGATTGGTTTATCGTTCCTGTTCTTCTCATTAAGCTACCACATCAGCATCATCCTGCCTGTGTTTTGCTCCTATGCCACTTTAACCCAGAACGCTTTTGAATTTGTGTTCCAAAACAAATTTGATCTCTCCAGTGGTTCACATTACAGTTGAGGGAAAAAAATTACTTTAATCTGATTAAAAAGAAAACATCTTGAGTGTGATCTTAAAGATAAACTGTTTTTTTTTAAAACACATTTCTAGTGAGCAGTTCTTAATCATCATTAGCGTTAAGTCTGGGCTGGAGCTGCATCTCACACTGAGTCCAGAAACCTCTCCTCCTCCTGATGTCTCTTTTTCTTCCCCTCATCCTGCAGGCAGGGCATATTCGAAGGCTAATTAGTCCAGGGAAACCAGTCATACTGAGAAGTCCACTGCAGGCCAGACATTTCCTCCAACAGTTCTGCCTCACAGAAATGTACCCTTGAAGCTTTCACAAAGTTGCAACAAGAGTTTTTAGTGCACAGTGTTTTATATTTTATGCCATTTTTCTTTCTTCCTTTCTCTCTCTCTCTCTCTCAGTTACCGCCACTTCTCTCTCTTTCTCTCTGTTCTCCATCTTTCCTTCATTTCTGATCCATTTTTTATGCATTACTCCATTACTAGCAGTCCCATTTACAGTGCATTACCCCTTCCCATCTTTCACAAACACATTTTCTCTTTCCCTTTTCTTCACGTCTTTCCTCCCTCGGCTTCTGCAGATGCCCCATGACACTTTTCACTACTGCTCTGGTTAACCTCCTTTTATTATCCCTTTGCCTTCTCTGGTCACGTCACTTCGCACTAAGGATTTCTCCTACACATATCTTTGTCTTCGATCTTGCTTCTTGTATCTTTCTGTGAACTCCGCCGCAGCCGTCTTTCCCTCTAATTGGTTATTCAAAGCATGCCGTGTTCGTTTGGCTTCAGTATTACCCATTGTCCTCGACGTTTTACAACACAATTGTAGAAATGTCACCAAAGTAATTAGCAGTAAACGTAATTGGCAGAGGATGTCTTGTTCGGGCATTTAGGGCGTCCGTACAATGCAATGAACAGACAGCAAATGAAGTTAGTGTGATGAATTGCCATGTTACAAGCAGTGAGACAGAGAAGTCGACAGTGTTTGCGGATAAACTGTTATTTTTTATTTAATCAGGCTGCTGTACTGATGCAAGTTCAAAGGAGATGCAGGAGTTCTTGTTTGACAGTAGGACACAGCTGGTGAGAGCCCATTTTCATTGCTGTGGACAAGGTACAAAAACAAAAATCACCACTGTGGACAGTGAGAAACAGAAAAAAAATCATCCTTCATTTTTCAGCTAAAAGCTCGTAGAGAAGAATGGTTAAAACTGATCTTATTTATTAAAGATTGCTAAAGGAAGGTATACTATGTTCATTTAGTTTTCACATCTGTTCATGAGAGAAATTAACAAATCTTTTTTTGGGGGGGGTTATTGACTTGTACTTGAATCAAAGTCACTAATTCATCTGCTGAATTAGACGTTCAGTGAATGTTCATTATGAAAGATTTAACTAACTAATCATCTGCTGAATCAATGCAGCCTTCACTTTTCAGATCGTCTCTCATTGTAACCCACACACAACAAGGCTTTACTGAAATTAAATACAAACAGACAACAGATAAGGTAATGGAAATGTATAAGGGTACTAGTAAAAAAATTAATTCAAGAGAGGAAATGGCAAAAGAGTCTAGTGATCAGCACAAATACTTGTTGAAATATGTTATCTATGTCTCTTTTTTTTTTTTTTTTTGGTAATAATTATCAAAACTTGGAAAACAAAAGTTGTAACTGACACATGAAACGATAAAACCAGGCCTCGGAACGATCCACCAGGCAGGCTGTCCACTCTTTCACAGTGACTTTCCTGTTCTTGTCGCGATCACAAGACCTGCAAGCACAGCACAATACGGTAACGTGGCACATTCGACCAATTCTGGCAATGCGTATGCACACGACTAGAGATTTGCTGCGTGGAGACGGAATGGGAATGCATTAAAGAGGCATCACCGCAAAGCAGACTGAGATCGGGAAAACACAGCTGTCATTGTCTTTGAGTTCGCCGCACGGCGTTATCTCTGAAGGGTACTCCTTCAATTTGTGTTAATCCGTGAGCGGCAGGGGACACAATGGGTAATAAACATTATCATTGCTGGGAATGGCTTGACATTGACACAGACAGCCCCACTGACACAAAACCTGTCACTGAAGACTGGCAGAGCGAGGTGGCGGTGTGTGTGTGTGTGTGGGGGGGGCGGCAAGTGGGTGAATGGACAAGTGGATTGTAGAGAAAAATAGCACTTGGAATGATGACAGGAGAGATACAATGAAGGACAGACTGACATAGGAAGGGGATAAACGTATGAGCTAAAAACGAAGCAGACGGTGGGTAAAGAGGAGGGAATGGGGAGAGGAAAAGGTAAAGAAAGAGAAAGTTAACGGAGAAATTGTGTGGTCATATGAGATCAGCGGGGAGGATGAGGAAGGAAGCACTGCCCAGCGTGGAGGATGGATGGATGGCGTGCAGAGAGGGAACAGCATGGTGGGAGGCGCAACTTGATCAGAGTTGGGGGGGGGGGGAGAAACATTGCCCTGTGATACATTTCAACCTCATCGTAATGGCGATTAGCTGCAAGCTAACATATTGCAAGAGACAGAAGGTTTCCACCATGAACCTCTCTGTGTGACTCGAGGTCACGTCAACATGAGCATATGAGCAAAGTTAAATGGCTGCATGTTGCTTTCTAAAAAAAAAAAAAAAATAGATCAAAACTAGAGATATGTTACAATCGTCTTAAAAATCAAATAGTTATATGTATGAAAAGGAATGTGTTTTATTTGATGCGTTTGTAAATGGGTGCAGATGGGACTAACAGGAAGAACGGTGTAGCGCAGCGCTCCGAAGGCATCTTCTTGTAATGCAGCTTCTTCAGATCCCTCCTGCTCAACTTTCCATCTTTGTTCTTGTCCAGTAAAGTAAAGCTTTCCTAAAAACAAAAGAGAGAGAGAGATGTAGAAGTAAGAAGATTATTGCACTTTGCTGCATTTTAATAATACATTAATATTAATATTGCTCTATTGAAGGTCAGGCTCAGTTTATTAAAAGTAATAATTTATAAAGAGTGAAATTGAATTGTGGTGCACCTCAAGGCTCCATTCTCAGCCTACTGTTGTTTTTTAATTTACATAATGTTTCCTTTTCATGCTGATCATATTTTTAAAAAAAATAAAATAAATTCATTGAAATACTGGTGCCAGGAGAAGAAGTAGAGTCTATCTTCCAATCAGAATTGTGATTAACTCTAACCCAACTAAGAGATAAAGTAGTGGAGACATTTAAAACAGAATTAGGTTACAAAAACAATGTCCCAAACTTTGTACACCTCATGGAGAACTGTTCAACCCATCATTCAAAATGAGAAAAAAATGTAGCACAATTGGATAATTGTACTCCACTCCACACTTTTCAGATTTCATTTACAAGAATCTCTGAAAACCCGGTATCACTTTTTTCCACTTTCTTCTCAAATACACACGACTTTGTGTCGGACTAGCACATAAAATCCTAATAAAATACACTTTGAGTGATGTGACAAAATTTGGAAAAGAGGCACACATGCTTTCACACTGTATGATTTAAAAAATAATTATTAGATATTACCTCTCTAAGCAAGTTAAACAGCAACCTTCATAATATTTGAAAAGCTTCTACTCTTGTACATCACATATCACTTCCCACATACTGAAAATAATGCACAGGTTTTCATTTAATTTATGTGAGGCTGTGGAGATCAAGGGTTGCTGGAGAGAGGCTGTTAAGTTATCCCTCTTTCATCATCTTATTGAATAATTCAGCGGATATTGACCAAACCCCTAGCATGCATTGTGTTCCTGAGAGCCCCTATCTCAGTTTGTGGGCAACCAGGCCACAAGCAACAGAAGAACTCGCCACTTCCAGTTGGTTGTTAGCATTGATCAGCCACCAGACAAGTGCACAAAGGGCAACACGGTGTCTGTTGGGGAAAAAAAAAAAAAAAGAAAACTTTGTGTTTGGAGTAGGGTTACACTGGGAGCGAAAGCAATCTCTTAGCTTGTCGTTCTTCCAGTTTTAGTTTCTTAAGTAATTCAATTTGCGGTTGATATTGATTCGCATTGTGTCATCGCTGGCTGATGTTATCGTAGGCGATAAATAAAATGTATTGCTTTACAAAGGTCTAGTCACTTTCAACCCCAAACTTTGACCTCTGCCAGCTGCGTCCTCTCGCCGTGGCTGAGACAGGTTTGCGGCAGAGCTGCAGGTGTGTACGACTCCCTCATTCGCCTCAGGAGAAGAAACCAGTCCAGGAGACGATATGGAAACTGGCCCAGCTCTTCCTCGGTGCATTCGCTCTTGAGGACTGGTGAAAGGAAAGGGAATAAGAGAGCTGATCTAGAAAGCTGGAGAGAACTGCGGATACTCCGCGACATACTGAATGTTGTGCGTGTTTACCCAAACAGGGTCCTGAGTGGGCCACTCCAGTGCGGCGCCTCTTCCGACAGGCTTCTTTGTGAAGCAAACACTTGTTCCCGTAGGTCTTTCCAAGAACACTGCACACTGGCGCCCTCTGCCTGATGGAACAAGTCAGCGCCCACACAGATCACAGAGCGTGCACTTCAAACATGGTTTACAGAGAGCAGGTGAGTGAAAAAGAATACATGATTTTTTTTTAAAAAAAAAGAAAAAAGAAAAATTCAAGCTAAAATCTGGAAAATGTGGCATATATTCGTATTTGGCCACCATTTAATTTAAAATTTCCAATTTTTAATTCGGTCCACAAAGCTGTCTTCTGACCATTTATGAGCAAACAAAAAGATACAAAAAAAGAACAAAAGATTCAAAAGAAAGGTAATCCTAGAAAATATTGAATCTAGGACTAAACACAAATGCATCCCATGACTCACTTTTTTTTTTTGGAAAATACAACCTCCATCTTTTATGTCATATCTTTGCAATACGTTGACACCATAAGGCAGTGCACCAGAAAATTTCAAGAAAATACACAACATTTTTGAATATGTACTGACAAAGGTCAATGTTTGTGAATACTTTTGCAAGTATCTTCACAAGGGAGCTTGACCAATGTAAAGTCATTGAAACGATTTGCTCACAAAATAGTAAAAAAAAAAAAGAGTCACGCAGGGTGTTTACCGTGGGCATGACTGCGGACAAACACACTTGGGTGTGAGAATTCCCTTTTCCTGAACTACTTGGCACCAAGATCCAACGGGACTGTGGCATCTGAGCAGCTCACAAAGCTTTTCTGAAATAGTAAACAAGGTATAAATTATTATTTGCACACCTTTTTTTCATTTTAAACAAGTCAGCTATTTTTATAAAATACAAGGCAGCTGAGCTTTGAAAGCTGGGATCTTGAGGTGATCCCCTCTTGAGCGAAGACATGAGTAAACTCTGTTGAGATTGTGTTGAAATGAAAAGAGCCGTCAGGGAAAGAATGAACAGCTTGCGCAGCATTATTTCCACGTCTTTTTTCCAAAACACCAAAAATACATCAAAGATACCAACACTTTCCTGAACAGTAGTTTGTGCCGATAATCTGACTGAAAATGACCCAATGGACTGAACAATTTTAAGTAAGCGTAAGTATGAAACTTGGAGATATCCTTTAAACTTTTATCATTACACACACAAAGAAAGGGTATTTGTCTAACCCTAACCCGACTTATTTCTTCTCTTCTCTGTTTTGTTGCACATACTGTAAATGTTTCAGAACTCCAGAAAAATTTCAACACTTCTTGATTAAATACAAAAAGTAGTTTTCAAATGATGACTGTCTTTATTAAAGGAAAAAGTTATCCTGTTTGTCAACAGGAGGTTCTCTAAATAAATAGCAGTAAGTCGCAGACTTTAATTGATATGCAGATAATACCTTGATTTGCTCAATAGCCTCTTTGTCATAGCAAGACAATAACCTTGACTATAGATATTTTTAATGTCTGCTTGTCATTTTTTTTCTTTTTAAGTATTTCACTTTTTTTGTTGTCCTCTGCATGGGATAAGTAAAGTGGTCATCTTTTCTGATTCTACATGTTTATTACATGAATACCAGGTAGCGGGAAAAATATGCTTGCTTATTCTTAGCCTGAGATGACTTTTTCATGCAGACACATACGGCTTTCCTTTGCTGTTGGATCTTACCGGGGTCCACTCTACCAATGTATGGTGTGAGCCTCTCTTCAGCTTCTCTCTGTCTGCGCAGAGCTCTGCCTCCCTGCGCCAAAATGACACGCATATTCTGAAAGTTATCTGCCAAGCTCAGCACAGAAAGCTAAAGGATCATGGGTGTTCATTTTATTTCAGAGGTGTCAGTGAATTACCATTTTAGTCCAAAATTATAATCTAAGTCACTTACAGGTTTGCAAACATCTAAAAAAAAAAAAAAAAAAAATTCAAAACCACAGTGAAAATAATATTCTATCTCCACGAGACGCATTTGAAGACTCTTTGTAGTTTACGCCAGCTCCACATCTGCCCCCCAAAAGTTTCCCAGATTACATGCAGGTGGCCAAGTGCTTGAGCCAGGCTCCCATAACTCGTATATATATATTTTTTTTATTTTAAAACTTATAACCAGGCAATCTGATAGCTGCAGCAACAAATAGATGATCTAAAGAATCTTCTATCTGTAATTGTGTCTGAAATCAAAGGCAGACAGAGGTCACAAAAGCAACACAGCATCTATTTTTAACTATAACGTGTAGCAAAGTTAATCTTTTTGTGGATAATCATACTTAGAAAAACTTACCATGGCTGCGTATGGGTAAATAAGGAGAAAGAAGGCAAGTATCAAGTTCAGCTTCATGACTGAGACATCCACTGCAGTAAAAAGTGGCAAATAAGGAAGTTTGGTGAAGTTAACAGATGATGGGATTTGTTTACTATCAATTCAATCTGATAACACAGGTTGTGCCTGCAGTAGGAAACACGCAGGCACACTGAGGATCCAGAAGACCACAAAAAGTAATTTTAAGGAGTAAGGAGAGCATTGCTTCACACTTAGAGTACTCTTGACTTTTAGTTGTGGAAGTTTTTATATATATATAGTCAAACAGTTGAATTTCTTTCTTATTACACTATTTTGATGATAGAGAAATGAAGAAACTTACCCGGAATCCCTGTTCCACCTTTCCTTTGCTGCTCTTCTTCTTCACCTTGTCTCCAGATATCTCTCGTCTCTCCTCCTCCTTTCAGGCTGTGTTGAAACTTTTGTCTTTCTTCTGTTTGATCCATCAACATACAGACATTTTCACATCTTTGCTCTATATAATTTTTTTTCTGATTTGGCGTGTGTTTGCTCCCTTTCCAGAGGGGGGAAGTGAGGAGAACGTTTTTGTGAGAGGTAGATGGTATTTATTGCAGTTGGGGCTGGTCCACAGTGTGATTTATGAATACACTTCTTTTTGCTCTATTGTTTTTTCTCTTTTTTTACGCTAAAACCTTTAATATATCCCAGACAGACAAAAGCATGAAACATGGCACTAAAAGGAAGGAGTGTGAGAAGAAGGATACTGGGAATCTGAGCTATGACTGGCAAGAAAACGAAACAAAACTACAATACTGCCCTCTTGTGGTTTCATTTATGAATAACAGCTTAACGATAAGCAGGAGAAATCTAAAGTCAACATTTCTGTCAGTAGTTTTACTTTCATTCTGTTCTGTGAGTTATTTTGGCTGCTGGCTTTTAGAACCATAACATAGTGCTCTTAGAATATTTTATAAAATATTTTGGAAACATTCTCTCTGAGTAAAGTTGGCTTGTGGACAAAAAGCTCTGAATATTAAATTGTTTATATATATATATATATATATATATATATATATATATATATATATATATATATATATATATATATATATATATATATATATATATATACGCAAAATAGATTTGATAAATTAAAAACAGAAATAAATATTAATTTGAAGACAGAATTTTTATAGTTTTTTGTTTGTCTTTTATTGTAGCAATCTGACAGAATTGACTTTGGAATAAAAATAAAAAAAGAAAAATTATCTATGAAAGAATAAGTACAAAAGTTAAATTAAATAGTTGTTTAATTTAAATAAATAAATAACATTTACCTATTAATTAGAACGAAATCAATCGTGAGGTTGACTTTGCAGCAACAGCAACAAAGTTAAAAAATAAAATAAAATAAAATAAAACAAAACATATCAAGATAAAATGTATGTCCAAAACATGATACGTTCACTGTCACGTTAGGAATGTGGTATTTATTTGGACCTAGAAGCCTGTCATGAAAAAACGTAAAGACAAACTGTGGCCCATTAGCCGCCGTCAGCTGTCAGATTAGCATACCCAGGCTGACAGCTCCAAGCTCCGCCCAGCAGAGCGAAGAGGAGGGCGGATGTCGGAATGAGAAACAGCCGCTGCTGCCTGGGGGAGCCCGGCGCTGCTGTACTGTGTCGTGTGGGTAGCTTATCAACAAAACGCTGTGTTATTACGTCTGAGTTTACGATCTTGTTTTTACGACCAACTTCTCCTCCTTTGGTCTACTTACCACCACTGTAAGTCCATTTAGCAGCTGTCAGCTGACAACTAGCGGATCGTAAACATATAGCCGCGTCGTGTTTTTAAAACAATTTGAGGGAAATGTTTGATTAAAAAAAAAACCCCACACAAACTACTTTACAAGAGTAAGCGTTATAACCAGACCTTCTTTACGACTTCAATGTGCTTGGGTTGATTTGATTGATAGTGACTGCTTGAACTTCTGCTGGCGAGTAACTTCATCACTGCATCCCAGCACGTTTTAAGCGAAGTCAGAGATTAACTTCCGCTGCAGATTTTTCTTTACCACATGCTGTTGACGGGAAAACAACCGGGCTGCTTACTCGCAGTTAGATGGGGAGCCATGCTGGAGGAATAATTAAGGTAAGTCGCCAAGCACACTGTAAATCTGATCTGTACCAGTCAAAGATTTAATTATGTTTTGGTTGTGTTAGCTCGATACCGAGTTCATCACTGTGTTCATCCTCCTGGTTGTCCAATGAGGCTGATGGGTTTTCTCTTGCATCGTCACCCCCTACAGTCATAGCATTAAGTCATTGTTCCATGAATGAGGTCGGTCAAGCCTTTAGAAGCATGAGAAATATTTTTTATTTCTGCAAATCTCAAACAGGAGGGATGTTAAAAGCTTAGTCTGTTAAGGAAACTTCTATTCACATTTGTATACTGATAAATTACACGAAGTTAGACTCTACTAATTAGAGTTTAATGGCAGTTGTTTTTTTAGGGCTATCGGAGTAAATGGGGGTGAATGCACCTGCTCAGATTAATATTTGAACAAAAATCTAAAATTATGCTCTCCCTTGTGTTAGCCTTTGCTTTTTTCAGGGCTTTGTACATACTGCCTGGGCATATGTCACAGGACTCCAGGGCGAGTGATGATGACTCACGCAGTCATAAAGTTTCAGCAGACAGACGTTAAATTTTAGCCAGGGTTTTTAATACCATATGATCGTATTTTTACGCCACAGCTGAAGTTGTTGTCAGTCAAGCCTGTTGCCATATAGCGTCTGAGCGTGCATGTGCGGTCCATTTAAAGCGGCAGCATGTACAGACCAGACGGTGCAAAGCGCCCACTGGCTTTCAGTACAGTCTAACTAAGTGAGATGGACACCTGTGGTTTCTCCCGGATTAGGGCAGCTGCACATGCTCCTACATGCGAACCCGTGTGTGTTTTCCACAGGCACCTTTCGGCAAAAGCCGTGGTGCACCACCTTGGGCCGAGCGTGTGTTTATGGGCTAATTGCACCAGCAGCAGCTGAGCATCCACAATGACTTAAAAAGACCACCCAAATTCAGAATGCGCGTAACTTTTCTCTACTGCGTGTTTTCCCCCTCACAGTCCTCATGTCTGCTATGTGGACCACGTGTGAAATCACACACGTCTCATTACTCTGTGCATTGCAGTCATTCCAAGACAGCATGGTGCCCAGGAGGGGCTCCCCTCAGGCTGATGGGAGGTTTAAATGTGCTTTCATCAGGGGCCTTTTTGGCAGCAGGGAGACATGTGAAGTCATTTGTTTTGACAGCGCCAGAAGTTCAACAGAGACTTAGACTCACCACATAGCAAGGTGGAGGTCAAGCAGCATCCCAGACAATTGGCTACGTGCAAACCGTTTAAAAATTATTTTTTACTTGCTCCATGTATGTCCATGGCTCTCTAATCTTAATTGGTGTTTAGATAGCACAATCTTGACAAATGGCACATTTGATAGCGCAGAGGACATCCCTCTTTGCATGTTCGGTCATTTTGTTACCTTTCATCTGCTGCGGTGTTGTCGACTTGAACCACTTGACTTTGACTTTTCTTTTATCCTCCTTGCCCTACCCGGCCCTGCATGTGGCCCATCATTAGAGCTATACTTAGCCACGCTTATCAGCAATGTCTTTCACTCGGTAAGCCCACAGATGTTTAAAGCCTTGGAATAGCTCCCTACACTCGGAGTGAAACACAGACACAAGGTCTGAAACTGACAGACATTTGAAACAAGTGTATTCTGTAAAGATTAGGAAATTCCCTTCTAATAATAAAAAAAAATTCCACGTAACAGATGGCCAATGTTTTACACTGAAACTGTTTGACAAAGTGAAGCGAGGGCTTAGGTTTTATATTTACAGTCATCTCCGAAGAGTAAATGTTTGTAGGTAATACATGGTTTTAGAATAAAACATGTTCTGTAGGTTAAGTCAATGTAAATGTGTGTCATTCTGTTACATACCTATGAGCTTTATTATTATGTCCAACATTGCCTCATCATGCCGTTCTCTTAGCATCAAGCATGATAAGCTCTCTTTCGTTTCTTTAGCTTGGAGGGGAACCCTTAGAGGTTTGTATCTTTAAGTCTTATTGTGTAATCCTTGAAAGCTTTGCGTCATGTGATATGGTCTTTACATCCACCAGGTCACAAACTGAACAAGAACAACAGACTGTGGGTTCTGTTACGAGACAGAAAGATTGCTGAAAGACTGTTGTGCTTGTTCATCTGAACCCTGCCGAGTCATTCCAAGTCAAAATAGGGGATTTGCTTTAATGCGAAGCATCAGATGGAAATATCAGTGTTATGATCCGACATGTTACTGAGTGACTCTAGTTCCTGCCATAAACTACTGCTCTCATTTCACATAATGTCTTAGCGCTGAGAATTTATCCCTTTATTCCCACTAGTATGTGTAGAATGCGTGTGTTGATTAGAATATATTTGAACAATTTATGACCATGCCACCGTAGTTTTGAAGGTATCGCTTGGCTGTGATTTTAAAGGACACAAAGTGCAGCAACATTTCTTAATATTCCTGTTGTCAAGGGCAAAAACAAAAGTTCCTCTCAAATCTTTTCAGCCACGAGCGTCGGCGTCATTTTGATATTCAAATAATGAGTTTGCATGTAAAATGAACTACAACTTCAACTTTCGGTGGTGCCTAATTGATTCTGATGTTTTTTTTTGAATTGTTCTTTAAACAACAAATAGAAGGTACATCAAAAATGCTACACTTTTTGATACCATCCGATCCACTTCAATGATCTCTGACAGTAGTTTTGATGCTAAAATAACTAAATAAAAACGTATTAGTAGGATGGGTCTTGATATCGCGCTCGCTCTCATTCAGCCAAAAACCGTTGGCATCCAAAGAAAAATAGCTGCAGCCGTGAAACGTGTTTGGTATGAAATATCATCCGTAGATTCAGTGGAAAACAAGGAGCCACAGGAAAATGGAACCAAAAGGAAGTTGGCCTAATTGTATTGTATTCTATTTACTCACACAGGATATGTCTGCTGGGGATCTCACACAAAGCACTACTCAGACTGTTATTTTTATTGACTTTGCTAAATCTGGTTTCATTGGAAACACTGCGTCTTGTAAATATGGGAAAAAGGATAAGGTAGAATAATAATAAAAAAACACACTCCAAGCAAGAGAGCGGTCATTTTTATTCTTTTTGACAGATTCTGGCATTTTGCATCCTGAGGTAATGACACAGTCATAGGTTAAGATATAAAATGAAGCGCTTTTAAAACATTGGAGTTATGAGTTATAAATCAAATGCCTACAAAAACTTTCGCATAGTGACTAAACAACTGCAAAAGCAGATTGTCATTCAAAGTGCTATGAAAAATTACTACTGATTACTACTTGATGTAAAACCAAGGTCCACCTTAAAAAAATCTGAATATTGTCTAAAAGTTCAATATTTCTTGCCAGTCATCCCAGAAACTCATAAACATAGTGAAATATTCCAATCCTTTGCCTTTTTTGCAATTTTGATGATTATGGCTAGCAGATAACAAAACCACCAAATTAAGTGTCTCAGAAAAATAGAATGCCGTGAAAAAGATAATTATTGGAAACTCATTATGTGACACCCTAATCAGCTAATTAACTCGAAACACCTGCAAAGGTTTCCTGCCACTGTGGGTCAGTAGGCAGGAAGACTACTGACGTGTCATTGATCATCTCCACAAGGAGGTCACAAAAGGTCAACGCTGGAGAAGCAGGCTTTTCAGAGTTGTGCATCCAAGCATATCAGAGAATTGAGAAAAAAGAAGTGTGGCACGAAAAGATGAGATAAGATAAAGATAAGAAAGCACCATCATGTCTAAATTCAAAATGGAGTTGGTAAATCACTCTCTACTTATGAGAACATTGATTTAAATGGTTAGGATTTAGGAAGGGAAACATATTAAGTACATGAAACTGTTCCTGAGAACCTTACACAATTTCTGATGGAACATAAAGCTGCTCTCAGTCTCAGGCTTCAGACAAAAAGCTCTATGTTAAGCTCAATAAAAAACTGTTTCATTACAGAAAAGAATCCCTTTGATCGTTTAAATCGCATATCTTCCATTTTCTTTTCATTTCTGAGTCCCGCGCATTTTCCGCGTACCAGGAAGATCTTGATGTTTCACCCCTGAACTTGACTCTGTTTGTCATTTAATAACGGGTCACGATTGGCATAGGGTGCACGGTAAAGTGTCCGTCTCTTTCGCACCTAAACGCGAGGAGCTGAACTACTGGTGACGCTGGGAGTCTCGTGATGATGCCGTTGGGGGAGACTTGACATCTGAGCTGCTAATTAGATTTGTAGAAGGTCTGCCAAGACTTTCAGTTCTCATCATCCTACACCTCGGGAAGAGCTCAGGGGAGGACTTTTAATGGATGAGTCGGAGCCGATTCTGAAAACTTCTGAACTGCAGTGTGACTCATACCTGTGACCAGGTATAGCTGGGGCTTGACATTTCAAGGCAAGAGTCATACCACGTACACACAAAAACAACAACTTTGCAGTGCCACTGTAGCTATGCAGATTCAAAACGGCTGATCTCGACTGAGTCATTTAGCTAAAGCGTTAAATGAAACTCTCAAGTCAAATATAATATCTGTCACTCTAAATCCTTTTTTTTTTTTTACCTTTATTTTTGTGATGGATATAGAAAGTGTTGCTTCAGACTGCTTGCTGTGATTTCTGAAGGTAACTGACATCACGGACACAACCGAAGACCTTGAAAAGCTGGCACCGCTCAAACGACTTCACTGCCTTGGCAGAAAATAGTTGACTGAGCGAAACCACTAAGCTGTCAACCGTGAAATGATGAGAGGGGGCGAATTAAATTTACGCTGAATCTCTGCGAGAAGCACGATAAATAGTCTTTTTTTTTCTATGCTCAGCTGAGTGCTCGGCAGGACCCGTCTCCTTTATTATCCCCTTTAGTGGTCTTGTGATATCGCACACAAAAACAAAAAAAATGCTGTGAATGTTGCCATTTGCTTGGGGTGAAGTACTTCTTCTCGGCTTTCTGAAATTTCAGTCCGCAAATGATCAGTTTCGCGATCCCGAATGATTTTGACGTTTCCGTCTTGTTGCATGCTAGGTAGGTGCTCCTCAAAGGCACCCTCATCAAATATTAATGCGTTCATGAAAGCTCGGCGCTCTCCGCCCACTCGCTCACCCCTCCGTCACGAGCTTCACAGCTGACGTTACGTTTGTACACATGTGGGGATTGAGGCTGGCAGCAGGCAGCTCAGCATCTGAAGCCTCTTCCTTTTTCCTGTGCTCTACTTTTTCAGCTCGGTGCAACATTAGTTTCTAGTTTAGATGCAGAGTGATTAGCTTCCTGTTCGATTTTGTCACAAAAAAATGATTGGACAAGTCATCAGAAGTCCACTGACTCAAGGTAATATCTCCAAACTACCATTTCTGTGATATGTTTTGGGTATTTAGAAAAGTGAGATGGTGTTGTTTTTTTTGTTTTTTTTTTTCCACAAGGTGTTGTTTTACTCTTTGCACAGCTCCATGATAATAAAACCCTGTAATGTATCCCTGACGGAGCAGGTTGCCACACCTTAGCACTTTCTCTCCTCCTCTCTGCTCATTGTGTCCACTGTGGGCTCTCTGTCATTTGATCTACCACTCTCTGAATACAGCATTACAGAAGCATTTATGCTGTCTCGTTGGGTTTGCATCAGGGTGGCTCCATTCAGCTCTACTTTACTTAGTGAACATTTGTCCAGCATCTTCCCTGTCTCATTCTATTAGCCTGCTCTAATGGCACCCTGGTAATCTCCTCCAGGAGAGAGCCATGCCTCACCACTGCCCTGCCCAGACTGGCCTAGTTTTTGCCTTGCTGCCTCATTTGGCTTCCTGAGAGCAGGAGGTTGCATTTCAGTTTGGTTTGGTTTCGATATGAAGTCATTTATGTCGTGTTGTATTTGCTATAAATTGTCCCCCGTGTCACATTAGAGTCTTTGGACCAAAAAAGGCACTTGATTTACCTGCTTTTATCTTTAAGGTCCTTCTACTGTGGCTTGCTAACAGACTCGGTACATTACTTTTTGGAGAAACTAAATTGACAGTCATACATGTTCTTAATGCAAGAAGGTTTTAACCTTTGGTCTTTTCTGTTGTTCTCCACTTACCTTTGTATTTTACTCGCCCCATCACGCTATTTTCTATTACCGTAGGTCCCTAGGAGATGAAATCACTCACCTATTTCAATTTCTTTGGGTTATTCATTTTCAAGCTTTGTTTATAGTGTTTTTAGGAAGTAATTCTGTGAGTGTGACTGTAAGCTGAAAACTGCTTTACACAGGAAATGACCACTTCAAAGCTGCCAAAATGGGGGGAGGAGGGAGGGAATTCCCACTGTTCAGGCTTTCAATGAGATTAAGGAATTGTTCAGATTTCTTTTCTTAAACAGTAATCTGTATAGGTTTAAAATGTGGTGTTGCTTTTTGCTGCTTTCGACAACTTTGTTTTAACTGTAGCTCAAATTAAAACTTTAAGCCACAAAAATAAAAATCTTATTTCAGTTTCACTGTCCATTTAACTAAAATTGAAATTGGCTCTTTTCTTCACAGGAAACACCTTATATTCAAAATAGAGGCCTTTTCTGGAAAGTGGAGGACATTTACTTAATGCTTCCACTAACATATATTTGCTGTGGCAAAACAATTAAGTGTGTGATTGTGCTTTTCTGTTTTCTTTTGCATTTGCGGGTACTGTGTTGCTCCTAAGCGACGGCTTAAACTCAAATGTAGTTTGGATTACTTCACTTTTATAGTTGGATATACTCTTGTCTATAACCAGCCAAATTATGAAATTTGAAATAATTATATATATATATATATATATATATATATATATATATATATATATATATATATATATATATATATATATATATATATATATATATATAATCCACCATTGATCATGAAAAAGTATTTGTCCCCTTTGCAGATATCTGTTGTTTTATCTTCTTTGTCACCCATTGTTTTGCAGGCAACGCAAATCTGAGTGACAAATACAAAATGATGCTCAAGTTGTGAAGCAGTGAAACGTCCCCAGATAATTGCAGCTCCCCCACTATGTTTGACTGTCATTGCTCAGTGACTCCCTGCAGTTTGCTGGAGTCACAGAGGCTCGGAAGTGGCTTAGTAACTATTTCCACACCGATGGATGTCAGAGGCTTTGTTTTTCATTTGTTCTCAATTTTTTTATTTTATTTTATTTTTTTAGCTGACAGCATGCTGTGTTGCTTTTCACAGTGTTTTAAGTGGCTTTGCGTTGTTCAACAGGTTCTATATAAGCGATTCCTTGTTTCTGTAGGTCTGGCAGTAATCAGGCCTGTGTCTGGCCATTGAAATTGCAAAAAAAAAAAAAAAAAAAAAGTGGTTAATTACAGCTTAATGACTTACCAAGAAAAAGGATAATTCTTTTTTTTCTTTTATAGGCCAGGTTGTTTTGAATTGCTTTGTTATCTTTGCCTGACAGTAAAATGTGTTTGTTGATCTGAAACAATAAAGATTCTGATCAAAATCAAAAACTGAAGATCTGCGAGAAGGAAATACTTTTTCACATCACTTCAAGTTTAGTTCAAATTCTTCAGCTTCTCCAAGTTTGACCTTCTGCAGTAATTTTAAGACGTGCTTATACAGGCCTCAGATTGATTGCAATGCTCTTCTAATTTGTGACCTGCTGCTTAGACAAAAGTTCAAGAGATTGAGTCACTGCATTTATGGCCAATAAGCGATATGCTTTAAAAATAAGATGTTAATTGGTTTTTGCTGCTAAATACTTATAATCCTGTTTCACTGTCAGTTTTTACCCCGACAATATAGAAATCTTGATTTGGATTTCGATTAGCAGACACTAAAATAAACATACACATGGTTTTATTCACACAACAACCAGCTTAATGATTTTAACCATAGCATTTGATTGTTCTGCAGCGTGCTGCTTGTTTTTGTTTTTTTTTTAATGAAGATAAAATGGCAACATCTGCTAACACCTGACAAGTAAGATGTGGAGGACACGCTCCAGAAAAGTCATTAATATAGATTTTTTACAGTTTGAATAATAACAATAATAATAATAATAATAAAATACAAGAGAGATGCTTGTGCACATGCCGCTCATCTGAAGCTTCACAGGGAGCCGGGAGTCGCATGTAGAGATGAATTGACTAACTGGGGGGAGAAACGGCAAGAATAGGGATTTGCTGTGTCTTGTGAAGCACCTTCATTCATGCGTAGCTCCAGTGACCCAATAAATCATGGCCCTCAGGCTTTTGCATCTCATCTGCATCCATCCTGGAAGTCCACGGTGTGTGAGAATGTGCAGATCAATTGTGAAAGCGCTCCCTAAAGGGAAGTACGCCACTGTGCTGTTGCAGGTCTTAGTTTCTCTGCTCCTTTTGCCGGGTATCTTCCCTGCCAGCTGTCTGCCGAGTAGAACAATGAAGTGAGGCCAAAATCCTTACTGTCAGACGAAAATAAAGCTGCTTTCCTGGTATTGCAGTGAGTAAGAAGAGATGTCATCTCACCTTACGGTTCATTTCACAAACTGTGCTTGCTGCTGAGGTGCTGAGCTTCAGGTCTTACAGGAGACCTCTCTGAGGGAAACGACTGTCCAGAGTCTTGTCTCTCTGCTTCTCACTGGCACTCTACTTTAAAATATCTTTTTGTCCATACCTTCTTTTTTTCCCCCTCTTTTCACTGAGTTGATGGTGCATGCCTTTTTAGTTTTCCTTGAAGGAGAAGCTCTGTTCAAAGAATATAAAAAGTACAAGTTTCGTGTTGCCGTTGATCTTACCCACATCACTGGCAAATTTTTTCAGGATGTTATTTTCCATTTTTATGGTTTTCTGCATGGAATTACATTTTTTTTTTTAATTTCTGATATGAAAGGGAACTGTATCTCATAAGGTTTTTCCCTACCATCCCTGCATCAGTTCCAGCTCATCTATGTGAACCACCATCTATACAGAATAAACTGACCCAGATCTTAGCTGTAATGTGCTTTACTTTTGAAATGTATTACAGAGATAGTCTTTGCTGTTGCTTTTCTAATTTGATGTTGTAAACACGGGTGTTATGCAGGGAAAGTAGTTGGTCTTAGTAAAGCTCTTGGATGTTTTCATTCAGGGGGAGGGACAGAAGGGCAGAGAGCTTTGTTGAGAGTATGAGGGTTTGACAGATGGCCTGCTCTGTTTACTCCTTTATGTTTCAGTCAGTTATGATCTTGTTTATTCGGTTGCCCATGGACACAGATGACATATTTGTATCACTTTTGGAATCGGGCATATCTTATCAAAGCACATAAAAATAAGGGAATAAAGGTGAAGTTGTAACTTAGGAGTAGTCTGAAACAGTTTGGAGTTGTTGTTTTTTTTTTTTCAGAACCATTGGATACTGAAAGAAGTCAACTTGCTTTGTTAAAATTCAGTTTTATAAACATTATTGTTAATACTCTGCCTTTGGAAATTTGAAGAGTATTGTTTTTTTTTTAGTATGAAATTCTTATGGTACTTTAACGTCAGATGAAAATACCATAGTTTCATAGTGTTGAAATATTTTCACAAACCTTTGAAGCTGCTTTAATTTTTATAACGGGAACACAACGATCACTCCCGTCTTTTCTAAAACGTCCTATCTGGTTAACACTTATCTATATCAATTTGTTTGCTTTGATGCAGGGACTTGAGCAAAAAAAAATAGAATGAAAACGGCAGTAGCTGGAAGTGGTTATTGTACAGAATAATATCCAGAACTGCACATAGGCTAGACGACTGCTTTTCTGTTCTAGGTCAGTGATTATCACTTAAGTAAAACTACATTGTGACTCAGAACGAAGCTCCTGTGTGAATATTTGAAAAAAAGGTTCAAGTATAAACTACAAGCACTAAACAAAAGCACCAGCACTATAATATTTACTTCAGTATTATTATTATTTTTGTGGGCGGAAGTAGCGACGACCCTGATAAATGAGTGTTTACCGCAGCAATGTGTGCAACACTGCTCTGCCGCTCTGGATCTGAATGAAACTTGAAAGGTTCTGGGGCCACTGATGGTTATGAAAGGCCCCCAATCTTCCCATTAAACACGGACCTAACCTCTCCTCACGGGCGAAGAGGCTTTAGTAACCCAGACTATCCATGTTGACCTGATTTGGTTTGTGTAACTGTGTGTTTTTGTGTTTATACCCCATGAGTGTGTGCATGAAACAGAT